>NC_045597.1:107095502-107712824 GCF_009762305.2 Zalophus californianus
TATTTATATACAATAAAATCCTATCAATGTAGTTAAATTAATCATAATACCAGAAATTCAGAAATGGCAAAGTGGTTGCTTGGCTAAATTTACCATTAGATAGAACTGGCTTGTCATAGAATGTCAAAGTTGGCAGGGAAAAAAGTACATCTCTGCAATACACAAATGTTTTCTCTAGCATGCTTTAAAGAAAGAAATTTAGCCGTTGAACACTACATCAAAAACTAATGGTATACTACATGTTGGCTAAATGAACATAATAATAATAATAATAAAAAGACATTTAGCTACAATTTAACCCCTTTAGTAGTGAGAAATGAGGCAGCTCATTCCAATGTAAAGATAGTACTTTAGAACACTTTTCCTCATATTGAACAGATTCTGCTTCCCAACTGATAATTCCAACCTTGGAAACAACTCAGACTAGGTCCGTTCCCTAATCCAGGATTTCATATATTTGAATATAGCTAATATATCTTTGCTCTAGGCAAAACTTCCTCCAATGTTGTGTGTTCCAGACTCCTTATGGTTCTGGATGTATAAATTTGTATACACTACAATTTGTCAAGATTCCTCTTAAAATGCCGTGTCCATTAATGCGCATAGTATCCCAGGTATGTTTTGCCCAGCGCAGAACTCAGTAGAATAAAATCTATCCTCTGTAATGGTCTTAACTGGCATTAGACTGTCTCTGTGTTTTGTAGGAGCCTGTCTTATTTCTGATTCATATAGAGTTATCGCTCAGTTAAAAACACTGACTTTCAAATGAATTGCTTTTCCTGAGATTTTCCCACACTTACATAACCAATTTTAACCTAATGTACAGCTTTAATTTTAATATTATGCTCATTTGCGTCCTCCATTCCAACATGAATGAAACAGGAATGTTTTCAAAAGCTATTCCTGTCAATCAATTTTGTCAGTGAATCACGCTCTTTAGGAAATGGTAACAAAAACCAATTAGGATATTAGGCATGATTTATTTTTAGTGTGCCTGCACTCAGTCCTAATAATTCAAGCATTCTATTTTTTTCTTCCTGTTTATATGAATAATATTGTATTATCCAGTGCTGCGGTAAATAAATGATTAGCCCATTTCACTTCAAAGATGGGAGGAAGAATGAGGGAAGAAATGGGAACTTAAGAGTTGCATACATATTTATGTGCTATTAACATAGTGCGATCTCCCTAAACCCTGGTCTTCCCTTGCTTTTTTTTTTTTTTCCTTTATATTCAGCATATATTGAAGAACACGTTGACATTTTTGTCTTTCTAAGCATATTTTTACAATTTTTATACCACATTATTATCATGAATTGCTTATATAGACTCTATTCGTTTAAATAGTTTTACCTAACAATATTATAAGGCATTTTAGGTCTTACAGCTATATTGGATTGAATGGTATTCATTACCTCAAATTCCAATGTATCACGTGATTTACTATTTTTGATGAGTACCCACCTTGTAACTGACTGGAAGGTCCTGACAATCTTGAGAACATCCACTGATTTTCTTACTCAAACATTCATTTACATGGCAGTTTCTCTCATCTGAGCCATCGCCACAGTCATCCTTATTGTCACAAAGTCCTCCCCTGGGAATGCACCTGCCATTTTTGCACATAAAAAATGAACTGTTGCATGACTGTTCTGGAAAAAGAAAATAAAACAAATGGAACATAAAGGGCATGCCATTGTTTTATACTACAATTGCTGAAAACATTCACAAATATGATAAACTTATCTCAAATATTATCATAAATATATAAAATAATATATAAATATATAAAATCCTCTATAGTGTAGTATTTTATACACAAAATATAAAAAAATCAAGGGCAAATGGCACTTTCATGTTCAACACTTACAATCTTTCTTTGTCATGAAAATTAGCAATCAAAATAAGCACCTATAGTAAAATTAATGGAATATTTCTGTCTTCATCCATATTGTGAAGAATTAATTCAAAAGTATAATGATAGTTTGACATTTCCCTTAAGCCGTACGTCTCTGAGAAATTATATGTCACTAAAAATTAAGAATCTAGAATAGGTAGGTATTCCTAAATTCTTTGTCTTGGAAATATAATATTGACATTTTTAAGTCAGGGCATAAAAAGGATATTTGCGGTGAATAATAGTTGTTCCAAAAATAGCTATGGAAAAGGAGTTTGGGTTTTGCAGCTACTCATAACCTGATGACTTGAACATTACTCATTATCATACATGATAAAAGAAAGCCTATTAGCATGTAAAGTACATGAGAAAAAAGTAATTGTGTTTACCTGAAATATATGACTATGTATTCAGTCTTTGGAATAGTGAAATGATAAATAGACCAAGTTTGGCTCTGTATATATTTTTGTTCAAACGATATGCAATTTACTTCATTTTGCCTAAGTATCACTAATGCAGACTTTCTCTCAGTAAATCTCAACTTATTTTGTTTGAGTTTTCAAATAAGTCCATACAAGGAAATTATTTTCACATAAAATCATGTATTAAGGAAAAAATGACTTTTTTTGAAGGGGTCACCGTGATGGATTCATTAGGTTCATTGCCCCAAATCTTATTTTAGCACAGATTTAAATTTCTAAAACTAGCTGCAAAACAGAGTTGATTACTTGGATCCTGCATGGTATCACTTGAAACATCACATGCTTAATTATTTGCATTCCTTTTCATTGAATATCATACGAGACTGAAGTACAAACCAGAGTCACAGTTTTGCCATTGAAAAGCAAATTTGGGAATAATTATAATACTATATGTTTTCTGTACCTGCATTTCTGCACTTTGGGTTTAAAGGTGCTTCATCCGAATGATCAGGGCAGTCAAAGTCTCCATCACATTGCCATTGAGTATTTAAAAGACATCGTCCATCAGCACAACTAAATTCTTCGGCATTACACTTTCGATATCCTAGAGGCAAAGAAATAAACATTTGCATTCCGTCATGTACACTATACCTAGTTAACCATGGGAGTTACCCATGTCTCCTATGGGAAGTGTTTCTTATTTGTCCCTTTTTGGGAGAGTGGTCATACTTGCAAGAGATATTTGTGGATGAGAAGTAGGATTAAGAGCCAGGAAATAAAATCAAAAACAAGGCAATCTTACTGTTTCTAGGCTAGGAAACAAAAATGCAATACCCAAGGATATTATCTCTGTTCACCTATTATCTATATCCTAAAGATTTCCTTTTGAATGGAAAACAAGAATAAAGCTATTAATTTTTTTTCAAGACTAAACTTGGTTAGGTATAGTACCAGAACATATGGATGAAGTGATTCCAAGTTATAATGATAATTCTCAGAAGCCATAATGCCATGTTTATGTTTGGGAAGCAGCATTGAAAGTGTAAAGACATTGCTAAAGTGAAAATAAAAAAAGGTAATATATAAAGCA
Source organism: Zalophus californianus (assembly GCF_009762305.2). Lineage (NCBI taxonomy): Eukaryota > Metazoa > Chordata > Mammalia > Carnivora > Otariidae > Zalophus > Zalophus californianus. The sequence goes on from NC_045597.1 coordinate 107,098,912, forward strand.
ATAAGCACAAAACTATTGTAATTATCCTACATATTGATACTTAGAGGCATTAAAGAGCTTTATTCAAATCACAGTATCAACCCATCAATTTTTAATGATCGTACCTATATACCTGTTTGTAAGTAAAACTCATTTGATCTTGAGTATTACGGGTTTTAGATTGAATATTTCCTAAGTTTGTTAACAATAAAAACTATCATTTCTATTAGAAACTTTCTGGTAAATCTGGTAAATATTCTACTTTTGAAGAGAGGGAATAAGATCTATATGTTTATTAACAAATAAACAAAATTCCAATATAAAAATAATTCAACAATGATTATACAATTGAGATGTTTATCATACTGAAAGGCAAAACTACAGTGTTCTAAACTACCTCCAATTTCCCTGGTCTTTCTTCTTCCCCCCCTTCACTAGTTCATTCTCTTCAGTCAATAGGTACATGACATTCAAGTCTCTCCTAGCCCAGTAACAATAAAAATCCACCGGGGGTGCCTGGGTGGCTCAGTCAGTTAAGCAGCCTACTCTTGATTTCAGCTCACGTCACGATCTCAGAGTTCTGGGATCAAGCACCAACCCCGCCCCCCCCAGGGCTCCATGCTCAGCGGGGAGTCTGCCTGAAGATTCTCTCTCTCTCTCTCTCTCTCTCTCTCTCTCTGCCCCTTCCCCTGCTCATGCACTCTATCTTGCTCTCTCTCAAATAAATAAAAATAAAAATCTTTTTATAAAAAAATCCATCCACATAACTCTTAACTACACAGTACTCTTCTTCCTTACTACCCTATCCAACATTCCCTTACTTATCTCCAATTCATCGTCGATTCATTGACATCCATTTCTACAACATCTGCCTTCTCAAATTCCTCTCAGAGCTAAGAAATACCAAGTGACAAGTGTCAAATTCAAAGGTGTCTCAGACTCCTATTTCACTTTCCTGCAGCATTTGATGTTGTTGAGCACACTAGCTTGTAAATAATTTCCTGGTTTAATATTTACAATCCACTCCCTTGGCATCTTTCTTATTCTTTTGTTGTTCCCTTGTATCCTTCTTTCATTTTCATCTCCTGTTCCATCCTAAAATATTGTAGGTGAAGGCCTAACTGCAGTCTTCAGCCTATTGTTCTCTTCTCTCCCTTTCTTTTTTTTTTTTTTTTAAGATTTTATTTATTCATGAGAGACAGAGAGAGAGAGAGAGAGGCAGAGGGAGAAGCAGGCTCCCAAGGAGCAGGGAGCCCGATGCGGGACTCGATCCCAGGACCCCGGGATCATGACCTGAGCCGAAGGCAGACGCTTAACCATCTGAGCCACCCAGGCGCCCTCCTCTCTCCCTTTCTGCTGTGTCGGGTGTTCTCACTCTTTGTCCTATTTTGAATATCACCTTAATGCCGGTGGCCACCAAATTAATCTTATTTGTCCTGATCATACTTCTGGTCTCTGGAGTTAATTTTCAAATACTCACTGTATAGCTTCATGTGATTATCTGATTAACACTTTGGAGTGAAAGCATCCCAAATTAATTCTTTTTTTACATTTTCTTCTCCTACACCAGCAAAACTTGGCCCTTCACCTCCTGTGTTCCAAATCTCATTAATGATGGTAACACCACCCACCAAGTCATCCAAGCTAGAAATTCTCCTTTATCCTCCATATCTGACTGTAAATGAATTCTGACCCATTCTGCTCTTTCCATTCCAATATATCTGCCCTGGTTTATTATCACCTCATTAATCATCAGAACTATTGCAATAATCTTCTAACTAGCTTACTTTTCACCTAATGGCTCTCCTCTCCCAGGGCAATATTTCATCCACTCTGCTGAAAAAGATGGGTCTGAAACATATTTTGACTGTGGCATTCCCTGTTTGAAATGCATGCTGGCATGTGAGAGCCAAAATAATTAAATACAAACACTGTTTTTCAGACTTTTTAGAACCCAGCTTCAACTTTCTAACTTCAATTTACCTCACAAAAGACTAATTGCTATTCTCAACCATGTCAATTTGTAGGCATTTGTAAACATACATAGAACTTTCTATGTGTCTAGAAATATTCTAAGCACTTTACAAATATTAATTCATTTAATTCTCTTAACAGCTCTAAGAGTTAAAAATGTTATTTTATATATATATATATATATATATATTTTTTTTTTACAGATGAGGAATTTAGGGACAGAAAGGTGCAATAACTTCAAAGGTCACACAGATAGTAAGCGGCAGAGCCAGGATCTGGACCCAGGCCATCTGGCTCCAAGGTCCATGCTTTTAACCACTGTGTTATTTTATCTACCATCTAAATATGACTTTCTTTAACATTCCTTGCTTCTGTTCTTTAGTGCTTCAAAAATTATTCTCTCAACTCTGATCCCATGTATTGTGATTCTTACTCCCATCTGACAATGTGTGCTCTTATTCTATCTTGTATTTGTGATTTTCCTGTTTGTCTGCAATTTCTTCTAGTGGGATCTATGTCTCATTCATCTCCATATCAACTGAGTAAGTGTCTAGCAGAGGGAAGATATCCAATCAGCATAACTCTACTTCAGATTTACATCTTGAGTTATGATATACCTTTTAAAATATCACCTTGAATCCATGACTTAATGGTGAAGTGATCATAAAAACTGGTATCCACTGATTTCAAAGAGATTGCTATCAAAGACAAGGCAATAGACACAACACAGGGAGGACAAAAGGGGGCACTAAATCGATTGCCTTTCATGATTATATGTGGATTTTACGGATTTTCATTTTATATTTATTCATGTATGCATTTAAGTTTGTTTTGTTTTTTTTTTAACAAAAAATACTAGGTTTACGTTAAGACTTCAGTTTCAACTAGGAATTTTTAATGATTTTCACTACAAAAGTTACACATATATGTATTTGTATATACATTATGTATGTGATGGTCAGATAAATATATATGCAATGACAAGATACATTTCATCATAATAAAATTAAATTTTAACAAGTAAGTGCACATGTAAAAAGTTAAGGTGAAAAGAAAATGTCAAGTATCCAGTTTCTCCAATAATTGTGAATTCTATTATTTTTTCCTCACTCAAATACTTGATTTGGCTATAAGACTGAACTAGCTAGCCACATATTGTCTTTAAAGTTGAAAGTACTTTCAACCAAAGACATTTTTATGACCATTTCCCCATGTGGTTCCTAATAAGAACATACTACAAGTAGGCATGCTCTCCAAATCAATGTGTAATTATGCTAGAACTTAAAGAGGTTATTGCAGTACTTCCATGTACAGCTGAATTTACATGTCTTAGTGACATTAAGAAATGTGTTGTTTTCATCATTTATTTCTATATTTCTTTTTTTTTAAGCTTTTATTTATTTATTTGAGAGAGGCAGAGAACAGAGGGAGAGAGTGAGAAGCAGACTCCCTGCTGAGCAGACAACCTGATGCTTAACCTACTGAGCCACCCAGGCGCCCCCGATTCTATATTACTTGAGTCATCTTAAAAGACCATTTGTCGGCCTGAGAACCTCTTGCATGAAAAGTCTGGATATACGTACCACACTGCGGTGACTCATCTGAGCCATCCCCACAGTCATCATCATGATCACAAACAAATTGCTTGGGGATGCACACTTCATTATGACACATGAAAGCATTTTCATCACATGTATTGTTGGGGGCTAAGAAAGAGATCACAAAGAATAAAGTTAGATGACTACCTATTTTATCTTCCCCCACCTGAAGAGCTTAGGGGATGTATGCTCTTATTCTCAATAATTAATAGTTATTTAGAAAAAGGTAAGTTTGTGCAATATTCCATTCATAGTATATATGAACATACATATAAATTCATAATATATATTAACATCCATATATTTATATATCAAATATATGAATGTAATTCAAACTTTCAGTAGTAATACATTCAACAATTCCAGAGTGACCCTGAAAATTTCAGGCCACTTAGCAATTTGTAAGTTTGTTGAAGGATGAATTCAAAGGTTTATATGTGATTAAAAAATAAATCACTCAACTCTAATAATGTGGCTGGGTTTTCTTCTGTCTTCATGCCTGTAGTAACACTAGTAAAGTGATAAAAAACCTTGCTTCTTGTGAAAAATGGAACTGAAAAGACTACCAAGTGCTAGTAATGCTCTTGATGGAAGTGAAAAGAAAATACCAAAAGAGCTAAGAAAGTTATTATCTCTACGATGAAAATAAAACTTTTGGGTTAAATTAAGACCTGTGGTGTGATAAGCCCAATCATTAAGTACCACATCAAATTAGGAATATCTACCCACAAAATGGAATATTGATTCTTTCGGTATCCTGATCCATTACAGTAGTGCTGTAGCAAGGATCCTAACCAAGGGGGAAAATGGTTGACCAAAAAGTACAATAACCTTCAGCAAAAGTTCAAAAGCTGGTAACTTGTGCAGAGTGAATAACAGAACCATATGCATAGAATCATAGCAGTTTGAGGAGATCACTTAAAAATTTTCAATTACCTTGTCATATTTAAAGGATAAATGCTAGGTTAGGACTCAAGATTTGGGATATATCGAATGAAAAAATAATCTGCTATATAATATATGTTAACTAAACTTATTGTGGTAAACACTGTGCAATATTACATATACCAAGTCATTATATCGTACACCTAAAACTAATACAATGTTATATGTCAATTATATCTCATTTTTATTTTATTATTTTTTTAAAGATTTTATTTATTTATTTGACAGAGAGAGACACAGCGAGAGAGGGAACACAAGCAGGGAGAGTGGGAGAGGGAGAAGCAGGCTTCCCGCTGAGCAGGGAGCACAACGTGGGGCTCGATCCCATGGGATCACGACCTGAGCCAAAGGCAGACACTTAACGACTGAGCCACCCAGGTACCCCAATTATATCTCATTTCTAAGTAAAGTAAAAAAGAATCTGATATATGCCATTATAGTATACCAGAAAGAGGAAAGTTTTGCAAAAGTCACTCTACTACTTATGATTTGTAACCTGAGGAAGGTATTTACCTTCTTGCTGCATCTGTTTCTTTATCCGTTTAGTGGGATAATAAAATCTATCTGATAAACTTCTTCCAAGAACTAGGTAAGGTATATGAAGCAGATCAGCTCATTTTGGGTACTCAATAAATTCCTAGGTGCTATTTAAATTCCTATCTGTGAAACAATTATTTTTGGCAGATCCTCAAAAACATTTCACTGAGATACTGGGGGAATTCAATAATGTAAATAAAAACACCTCCCAAAATAATTGGCATAGAATGGGCACTTGAAAAAATTTACATGCCTTCTAACCTCCTCCTCCCATGTCTTAATATGGACTTCCCTCTACCTAGAACACCTGTTTTTATTTCTTCTCTTTGTGCTTTATGACTCAGATAATGTTACTACTTTTTCTTGAAATCCTTCCATGACACCTCTACTCTTTTTTATATATTATTTCTTTGTGATGATCAGTATCTTTTCTATATTTCACTCTGACACTTAAGGCATAATGATTCTTCTACAAGTCTATCAGCTCCCTAGCCCCAGACTTCTCCATATTCCAAAAAGGAAATCTCTGCTTTCAAGTCAGTAATGACAAAAATAGAGACATGAGTCAGTAAAACAGAAAGAATTCCTTGGATTTAATCAAGTGTAATTTATTTTCAACAAATTTATTTTCAGAAGTGGTGTGGAAGCCACGTAGGAGCAGCTTTAAATACTGCCCGTTATCATAAAAGTAAAATGCTGTTACTAATAACTCCTCTAACTTTGAACTGTATGACAGCTTATATAACTCAAGTGAATTATGCCAATTCCAGTAGATGAATTATTTTTTGAAACATAAGCAACAGTGGCTTATTTGGCATTAACACTTTCAGGTCACTTGAGTACGGTTGTTGTATTTTAGCATAATTTACTTAATAGCACCCATGTGGTCCAATAGTGCTAATATGTCTCCCAGGATGTTAACTTGCTACAATAGCAACAGTATACTGGGACCATCTGGATCCCTGAATTGATGCATAATCCTTTATTATGTAGCCCTCAGTGGCCCCATTGACCTTTACAGACACACATATCAGTTTCAAGATCAAAGTGAATTATTCTACAATAGCATGAGTTCTGTGCACATAGGCCTGCCTTAAAGTTTTCTTTTTCCTTCTCCACGTTAACTATTCCCCTCACCCCCATATACACATACCCACATACACCACACACACCTACATTATGGCTTTAAATATAGTTTTAAAGACCTGAAGACAGGTCATTGGAGAGATGATTGGCAGAATTCACTTTAATGAGAATTCATAGCACTGTTTCTGATAAATTGCTCAGCTCAACAGATCCCCTAAATGACCTTGGGACCTGCATTCAAATATTCAGTCCCTTCATTCTCTTGATCATGCAAAGGAATTTATCTAAACTTTTACTATTGAGCAATTCTGTGAAAATTTCCTGAGGTGACCAAGAGTCAGAAACTTAATAAATCATCTGACCTCCAAAGGTGTTCCCGATACCCCAGCTTCATTCAGCTATATCCATACTATTTTTATCTGACCTAAGGGTTAACACCCTCTCCGTAGGACTAATAGGTGTTTACTGACCTTCTGATCAGTGGTTATTTGGGATCACATCAGCCATTTATAAGAGTGTCTGTAATAGGCAATCTTAAAGCCTTTGTGGGGGTGGGGGTGGGGTTCTAAAAAGAAAATAAATCTACCACAGTCAGACACAGATCAGGTAGCTACATAATTTCAGAAGCGAAAGGATGAATCTGTGTTCATCAGAACAGTTTTAAAATGGGTGGTCTCACTGTGCATGTTTGAAAATCTCTGAACAGCAGTTGGTTAGAGAGGTTGTTGAACTACTATGATCACAACATCCCACCTGATTAATTCTGGTACTACCTATGAGTCCAGGGATTGGGAAAGCGAGAGAAAATGCAATATGGTAAGTACTGCAAAAGCAAGAGTCTGAGGCAGCTGACTCAGCTTTCCTTCACACAGAGCCCTATGTGTCCTACCACAGCCTGCTGTGGAGAGCTCATCACTTCCATTTGGACAGTCCCTTTCGCCATCACAGAGCCAGTGTCGTGGCACACAGGCATGGGAGCCCTGGCAGCTGAACATGTCCACCGCACAGGTGGCAGCACCTGAAACCCAAGGAGAGAATGCCATTAAGATCACTGCATGTCTGCTGGGAAAGAGCTAACATTTCTATTCCCCTTAGAAAGGAAGGAAACAGAAGAACGTTGCTGACAAGGAAGAGATTGTTGCTATTTGGAATCATCACATAGTATCCTTCCTATAGATGTTTACACATTTTCCTCTCAGATCCCATTCCTTCCTAAGTGCACGTATTATATTTCTTAAGGCTACATGGCAGAAAATAATAAACATCTTTTCTCCTTACAAAATGTAGCAAAGCATAGAAATGCCATAGAATTGTGAATAAACTATGATAAAATTTCTAAAAGACTGAACCTATAATAATAATAATAATAATGGCATTTTTATTGCTTAATATATGCTAGGCACTTAATATATTAACTCATTTAATTCTTGCAAGAATTCCAACCAGTAGAACTATTATTGGTCTCATTTCACTGAAAGGAAACTGAGGCTCAGAGAAGTTAAAAAGCTTCAGAACATCACAAGTTGCACAGGATGCCACATGTTGAACTGGGAGTCTTCTGATTGCTAAGCACCTTCTCTGAACCGCTAATGTCATGACTGTTACTCCCCACCTTGTGTTGTTGAAAAGAATAAATATACCCATGTCCCTTTTGTTTGTACACACTTAATGAATAAAATCTACTTTTTCTCTGCTCTGTCAATTCAATGTCCCTTTAGATGCATGACGTTTTTCAAATGTAAACAGAAAAAAAAAAAAATGCTTGCTGGCTTTGATTATAAATTCAAAGGGTCATAGGTGGTTTCTTTGTTTCTCCTTCTGTGGGTATAGGGCAATCATCTGAAATAGAACATAATTATTTCTCATGATGTTTACCTAGCACCTAATACAGTTATACATACATATATACACATATACATATACACACACACACACACGTATTAAATGTTTTATTTATTTATATAAAATACTTGTTGAGTGAAACAGTTACATGACCCTCAGATCATGTTCTAACTTTTCTTTAACTTCATTTTCCTGTGAGCAAAAACTGCCTATAGGAGAGATGCTAAAAGACATATTGTTAGAATTATTTTAAAAAAATGCTAATATCTGCAGGAAGAAAATATGACTGAATAGAATGATGAGAGATATTTGGTTTCAAACCTTTAAAGCAGTGACCAAAATGCTTTAATTATAGAATGATTATCATCTTTCTTTTCAGCTGTAGAGTTGTTATGAGCAGATGATGCTTTTCAATGTAATGCTTTCAATATGGGGGGCAGCAGGGTGCCAAAATAAAACCCTTTGAGGATTTTTTCCATCATAAACATGATTGTCCTTGATATATACTTTAGCTTGGAGGATAGGATGGCAAGTGAATATAGAAAAGTCCTCCAGGTAATTCAGATTTGCTCATCTGATTGAGGATCAGTGTTAATAGAATGGGGTTTAATAGGATATCTATTACTGGAAGAAATAATAAAAAATCTATTAAATAAATGTTGCTTTCATTTAAAAACGATTTTACCTGCTATTATGTCTTTAATACCTTCTATAATAAAATCATCTTCCTACAGGACTTATTTTTATACTATTCCCCATTATGATCTATCTTTTTAAGCTTGCCATAAGAGTATAAAGTGTCACTTTCATTATTATACTCTCAATTAGTGCTTTAATTTCCATAATATTTTCGTTATTTAGCTTGAGATTTTTAAAAAGTGCATTCTCTTTAGTAAGGACGTTGTGATACATGTAAAACTCCTTGTCTACTTTCTTATTATCATCCCAATTTATTCTCAAGGTAGGCATAACAGAGAAAACATCAGTTTGGCTGTTGAGAAATTTAATTCTGTATGACCTTGGAGAAGACTTAAGTGTCTGAGTTTCACTATTTGTAAAATGAGGGGTATGACTAGATAATTACTAAGATACCCTAAGGTATAAGATGGCATAAAGCTCTTTGCAGCTAATTTTCTGGCTCCCCTGATAATATTCAACAGCTTCTGTATTAAGAGCATGCCAAAACATCATAGTCAATCGGAAAGAAAATGGGCCAAAGGAAAAACGCATGGCTTCGTTCCATGTTTACCCCAGCCATCTGGAGACACATTACCTTCCTTAGGGAAATGAATCCCAAGAAAGGAAGAAGACAAGCTGAAAGATTTCTACCAGAGCCATCTTGTGCACCTGCTCAGATACAATATTTGATTGGTAAGAGTCACTACCCCATTAGGAAGGATTCAAGAAATCTGAATTCAGGTCTTAGATCTGTCATCACTGATTCACTGAGTTTCCTCAGGCAATTTATTAACTTCTATGAGTTTCTCTTTTATCATCTGTCAAATGATGAAGGTGTACTAGACTACAGTTTTCAAAATGGGATCCTCAGATCCCGAGTCAAAACTACTATCGTGCTTATAAAGAAAGCTTGTACTTACAGCACACATTAGAATATTCGAAGGTGAAGATTAAGAATCTTCATTTTTAGCAAACTTCTAAGAAGGCTCTTTTGTGTGCTAAAGAGGATAACCACTGAGATAAATTATTTATAAAGTGCCTTCCCAATCCTGGTATATTAGGTTCAGTTTATTGAATAATATTTGGTCTAAAGCAGTCTTTTTTATGTGGCACCAGCTTGGTAGTTAGCATATAAAATGCAGCCTGTATTTAAATTAAATAGAGACTGGGTGTGTTGACAACAGGTAAACATGTCCATTACCACTTTAATTCTTTTAAATAAATTATCAGGGCACTGGTAGATGTAGATGTGGCAATAACTCTGAAAAATAAGGGAGAGAGCAGGAGAAATGGAACAAAAGGGAATGGAAATAAATTCATTTATATTGTATACATTGGTCATGTTAGATGATCACAAGAGTTACATAAGGGAGATCTTTTTGTAGCCTTCTAATAGGTAAGGAAAATACAGATGTGGGAGAATTCAACTCCAGTTTCAGAGTCTTTATACCTTCTACTGTATTGTGTCCACTCAGGAAAGACAGAGGTATCAATTGAGCCATTTAGTGTAGGGTTAAACAGAGGGACAAAAAGCAAGATGATTTTAAAGACTGGCAACATGCCCAACCCATCGTGAGTAGGTAATTCTTGTGTTAAAATTAAAGAAAGATTTAATAGCAACGAGTTAACAAAGCAGTTAAAAGTGACTAGCCAGGCATCTAATTGATTACTGATTTCTTTTTCCTTTCAGGGCTTTTTGAGAGTGATCTTTCTATATTTATTTGTTATAAAACTAAGTTGTTTCAGCTGTGTAAATAAAAAGTAGACTTGGGGGCGCCTGGGTGGCTCAGATGGTTAAGCGTCTGCCTTCGGCTCAGGTCATGATCCCAGGGTCCTGGGATCGAGTCCCGCATCGGGCTCCCTGCTCCTTGGGAGCCTGCTTCTCCCTCTGCTTCTCTCTCTCTCTCTCTCTCTCTCTCTCTCTCCCCACCTCTGTCGCTCATGAATAAATAAATAAAATCATTAAAAAAAAAAAAGACTGCAACATCCTTTAAAAAAAAAAAAAAAAAAAAAAGTAGACTTGGGGTGGCTTAAATACAAGAAAATAAATTGCCTGCTTTCAGAGGACAACTCCAGTTTTATATTATTTACAGAAAACTTCAGTTTAGCTCGAGTAGTATAAAATCCTTTCTATCTGCCTCCATGGTACTGACCTAAAAAGCAGGCCACCATTACCGAAATTTAAAAGTGGTGCTACGTACACTTAACTCCGTACATGCACCTTATTCTATGACTCGGGTCCTTTTCTCTCTAAAATAGGACAGTAACCAGCTATGAAACAGTACTGATATAATGAGTAAATATTTTATGCCTATAAATACAAACACCCATATAGAAACAAATCAGAAAGACAGATAGACAAAGAGGCATAAAAATACATGAGTAGAATGCTTGGCTATTTGTAATAAATTTATACAGATTAGATCAATTCCTTCTTTCACCCCTTATAAAAGTAAGTTAACAATTCCATTTATTTGTTAAATGTTTGTGATTATTTAAAAACAATTACATTGGCTTTGTTGCTGATAGATAGTAGACACTCAACCTCTAATCCTATAAAGTTGTTTTTTGAAGTACATTTTAAAATTATATACAATAGCCCTCCTTTTTTACTTCCCCTTTAAAATAATTCAATAACAATAACCACTATAATACACATATACACACACAAATAGCATCAGTGTATTTTGAAGGGCAAAATAGCAAAGCCTATCAAAGGCCATGAAAAATGTTTGATCTTTTGATGCAAGTAACCCCAGTCACTGAGCTCTAGTCCAAAGAAGTAATTGAAGACTAAAAAAAATAAAATTTACAAATACATTCATTGTGTGGATATTCAGGAAAAATCCTAAAAACTGAATGACTGTGTACATAAAAATAGTAGAATAATAGGTTGTCATTAAAATATGAAACCAGCTACACAGAAGTGTATATATAAATTTAATGTCAAATTTAACAGTTTTTATGTATGCCCTAAAATGATAGTGGGTATATATCATATGCCTAAAAATTGAATGAGAACACAGGAGAAACAACTCACCACAAATGCTATCACTTTCATCAAATCCATCCCCGCAATCATCCTCTCCATCACAGATCCAATGTTTAGATATACATTTTTGTGCAGAACAAGCAAATTGGTTCCAAGAACAAGAAGAATCTAGAAGACAAACAAAAATGTTTGCTTCATGTGCAAAAGAAAAAAAAAAATATCTGAGACCATCTTAGGGCAGGTCTGACAGTGAGAAAGTCCTTCCTTAGACTTTGCTAAAATAAATTGTCCTATAATAAAACGAGTCAAATTCCTCTTCTCTATGACAGCTCTATAAAATTTTGACAACAGCCTGCATATTCCCTCTTGAGTGTCCAGGTGATGCAACATTTTTCCTCCCACAGAATTCTCACAGGGCTTGACTTTGAGCTACTCATTATGCTAGCCACTCTCCCCAAAGTATATTCCAGGGTGTCATTTAAAAACAAAACAAAACAAAACAAAAAAACCCACAACATCTTGTGCATGGATACAAAACAAATATTTGAAGTGTGGTCTAGTCATTCCTTCTAAATTTCAATTGATTTTTGAACAACTAGAGAAAAAAAAGCATCCTAGGCAAGATCGTAATATGATATATTCACCAGCATATATATTTGTTTTTAATGATGAGGTGACTAAGGGGGTTTTACCTTGATGAACAAGCCCCCAGTTTCATACCCATACATACTAAACACTTAGATGTTTTGCTTCTCTTGAGGACACTTAAGTCTGACTAATAACATCTAAATTCATTGGCATGGTGGCTTGAATTTTTTTACCAAATTATGCACTTATCATAGTATATTCTATTTAATTCCAAAGTTAGGTTTGTGCTCCTCCCCCTTCAGCCTATCCCTCCACTCAGCATCCAAAAGGCAACATCCAAAATAGAATCCTTCCAAATTCAAGTGTTCCAAACATAAATTATAAAAAAATAAGCACTTTGGTTTCGATCCTGTAAAGTATTTTAAAATTTTGCATCTTTATTTAAAATATTCACTCAGATGACCTGTGAAAAAGAGAGAAATTTAGAAAAACTGCAGACTGGAAATACGAAACTAAAGAAAATACAACCATATAATGGCTTCCTGTACAGAAACTCTAAATCTGCATAAACTATTTGTAAAGTTCTCCCTTAATCCTGTTCACAATCTGGCTCTACTGTAAAGATATATAGCATCTTAATCAAACAAAATGCACCTTCATATTCCATGATGACATTTACTTTTAGAGGAGTTTGACATTTCATAGAAGATCCATTTTTAATCTTTTCTTCTACTTTGTCTATACACCATAGTGTATGTTATTTGTGTTAAATGAAAATAGTGAAGATATGCTTTGTTTTCCTGTAGGAAATTTCTTTGGCCTAGAAATTATAAAATCCATAAATTCTATAAAATAAATTTTAAAAATGCTGTCTTGCTTTGCCAAGTAAGATGAAATGTACCCACAGAAATTAGGAGGTAGGTGGTGAAAGATGAGAGTTTGAGGAAATACAAGTTTAAGTACTATTTAAAGCTATACGTGTAATTAATAGAAACATTTAGAATAATAATAGTCAATAACAGATAGAGAGAATATAATGAGTAGTGTGAGCTAAATACTTATTTTTCATTGCAGAAAGTAAATATATTAGGACTTAATAAGTCAGAAAATAAAGGTATATCATTTAGATTGATGAAGATAACCACTAACAAAAGCAGAAAAAGTTAAAAGAAAAGGCTGGGGCAGGAGATTGTTACTCTTCATTACAAGTTCTTCTGTTCTATTTTAATTTTTACCATTTTGTGTTATTTGATAAACATAAAAATTGTTTAAAATCAATTAGCAATATTTTGTATAAAATCCCTATGTAAGAGAACATCGGCATATAAACAATAATATGGCACATAAAACAAAATACAATGTCTCACCACAGTGGAATTCATCAAGTCCATCCTCACAATCCTTCTGACCATCACATATCCAGGTATTCAAAATGCATCTTCCACTAGGACAACCAAAATAATTTTCTTCACATTTGTGTTTGTTTTGAACTGTGATAAAATATAGAATGTAATGTCAAATAATTTAAATTAATCTTAGACTTCCACAATATAGGTAGATAGTAAAACAGTAGTACTACTTGAACTGGAAGAGATAGATAACAAGAAAACTTAAGTAAAGAAGAGCTGAGATGGTCTCTTCAAGAATGTCAAGGTCATGAAAACCAAGAAAAAGCTAAAAAAAAAAAGCCCCAAACAAACAAAGAACAACAACAAAAAAAAAAAACGTGACACAGAACAGAGGAGACTAGGAAGACATGATAATCAAATCCAATGCAGGACTGGATCCTGCATCTCAAAGAAGATATTAAAGGAAAATCTTGTTAAATCCAAATAATGTGGAGTCCCATTAACAGAAATAAAATAAAATAACTGAGATAATTATAAAGTGAATGAGCCTAAGGCCAAAGAAACATTTTTGGTGGAAAATATCTGCAATTCCATATTCATAAATATAAATAACATTATAAAAACATTAGTGCATTTTTACTGAGAAAGTGGGCATGGTGTTCCTGCTGTCCTATATTCCGAGTACACTTTGACAAGGTTTATAAAAGCACTCTCTACTTTATAAAGAAAGACAACTTACAACAGAATCTCTAAAATCGTTACACCTTACAGAAATATCATGAGAATAATAAGTATTTGTATGTAAAATTATTTGTAAATTATATATATTTTTAGGTTGGGGAGTGTTGTTATAATTATAACTTCCCAAACTACATATAAAATATTAGATTTTTCTCTACTGAATGTCATTGGCCTCCCTGCACCTTCAAGTTTACAGTTTTAGACTGGCCCATAGCCAATTTGGAACCAAATCTTAGAGTATATGTCACACTGTAATAATCCATTCACATGATAATAATCATACTACAATAATCCACTGTAACTGTATTAAGATAACAATTCCATTTTATTTTTTCAAATGTTAACTTCATAGATTGAAGATGAAAATAAAATTTTTGACAGAATTCACCACTAAACCAAAAAGTCCTGAGTGTGATTTATGTCTTACTTTTTCTTAGGACTAGCCTAGATACAACCTAAGGTATTTAGACTAACCTCTTACTGGCTTCCTGTCCGACTGTCTACCTGTCTCATCAGTCTGCACGAGCTCCCCTTTCTTTCTTCCCCATTATAAACACAATTTTATATTAATATTAAAAGTTAACTTTTAAAATAATTTATTAATATTAGAAATATGTAAAGATAACAAAGTTTTACATATATATGTAATATGTTTATATATATATGTTTAATGGGTATCTATTATATGTTGCCTTCATATTAATTTTAAAAATTAACTACAGCTACAATGAGATACATAACTGTTGAAGAAAGAACAATTGATTAAGAATCTAGACACCCAGGTTCCATGAGTCTAAATCAATGTTACTATATTTCTTTTAAAATGCTTTATGTGATTAAAAGTAAGATGTGGAAGAGTTGTGGTGAGCCACGAGCCACAGTCACCAGTGCATGTAAAAGCCCTCCAGAGAACCAGAAAGGTTCTCCAGTTCCTCCTAGGTTGCAGCTAGCTTTTCAAACCCAGAAAGAACAAAAATTATATCATAGAATGTTACACATCGTTAAGCAAGGAAACAAAGGAATCTGCTATTGCCCAATTAAGTGATAGATTATGAATTATTAAGAATATCAGTTCTTCACAGTGGATTGTGTGTGTGTGCTGTATAGAACACCTATGGATATAATTTCTTAAAATATTTTTAAAAATGATTATTTGTCAACTAAGCATGGAAAAATGAGTGTAGCGGCAGGATAAGGAGAGAAATACAGTATGAGGACACATTTAATAGTTTCCTATAAATCATATCTACTTCCAGTTATAGTAATTTAACACCTTTACTCCCTGTATTTTTTAAAAAATTTGTTCTCTGAAATAGATAGGGACAGGATCAAGACTTTTTAATGGAACGCATTCTGCTAAGAATACAAAATGACACTTTCAGAGCTTCTGTATATAAAGATGGAACGCATTCTGCTAAGAATACAAATGACACTTTCAGAGCTTCTGTATATAAATAAACCTTTCCGACCTTGACCCAGTGATAATTGTTATTATCCATACTACTATGTCAAAAGATTGTGTAAACCTGATCAAACAGCCTAACATGACCATGCAAGCTGTATGGCATTGAGTAAAGTTGGTGGTGAGAAGCATTGTCTCTCTCCCTTTAGTCTGTGGATAGTTTTTTTCTCAGTGTGTGATACTTCCGTGGCAACTTTAGAGATCATGGATTTTAAGGCTTAATCACCAACTCTAAGAGGATTAATCATGAACTGAACATTAAAAGGAAATTGATCCAAATACAGAACAGATTTCTTGAGTATCATTTCATAACTCATTAAAAAAGATCAAGGGGCGGGCGCCTGGGTGGCTCAGTTGGTTAAGCGACTGCCTTCGGCTCAGGTCATGATCCTGGAGTCCCAGAATCGAGTCCCGCATCGGGCTCCCTGCTCAGCAGGGAGTCTGCTTCTCCCTCTGCCCCTCCCCCCTCTCATGTGCTCTCTCTCTCTCTCTCTCATTCTCTCTCTCAAATAAATAAATAAAATCTTAAAAAAAAAAGATCAAGGAGCATGTTTGGAACAGGATCATTACTTGTAAATTAGTCTACATTATTTAAATTTTAATCCTCATCACTGGATATCAAGACTAAAACCTAATAAATTTATTTTATACAATGAGCCTCTAAATCTCAAAGCAAAGACTTTTTTCTTTCTAGAATTACCTGAGCATTTTAATTCATCTGAGTAGTCCCCACAGTCATTAGACCCGTCACATATCCAGCTTGGCAGGACACACAGTGAGGTCGAATTACATCTTATAAACCCTGTGGTTTTCACTCCAAGTTTATAGAAATGTGTACAATCTGTATTATCTACAAAGAGGTAAACAGAAAAATGAGAAACACCTCATCTGCAAAGATTACAAGCCTTCTAGGCAGGTCACAGAAACAAGAAAAGTTAACCTCGTTTGAAGAAATAAGAATGCAATTATCCTACACAACAGGGGTTAATTACATATCAATTCTGGACAAGGTTCAGTGAAACACTGGGCCATGTTAGATGGAATGCCAAAGGTACCCAGGGATAAACAAACAAAAGGTAGTGGATTATCTTACTGCAGTTCTTTTCATCTGAAGCATCTACACAATCTATGTTCTGGTTGCATCGTGCTGATCTTGGAATGCATGTCCCATCCGCACAACGGAACTCAACAGCGGCACAGGTTGAAACTGGAAAAACAGGTAAATAAATAAGTGGATAGATGAGACAAAAGCGATTCCTTGCTCTAACATTTTCAGTACCGACAGTCCCGAACTTACCATGGTTCGACACGATTTTTCAGCTTTGTGGTAGTGTGAAAGCCATATGCTTTCAGTGGAATCTGTGCTTCAAATTTTGAATTTTGATCTTTTCCTGGGCTAGAGATATGCAGTAAGATACTCCCACTTGATGCTGGGCAGCAACAGGGGGCCACAGCTCCCAGTCAGTCCCGTGCTCACGAGGGTAAACAATCAATACCCTTACAACTTTTCCGTACCCAGACACCATTCTGTTTTTCACTTTCAGTAGTCACTAAATTACATGACACATGCGATACTTTATGATAAAATGGGCTTTGTGTTAGATGATTTTGCCCAACTATAGCCTAATATAAGTGTTCTGAGCACATTTAAGATGGGCTAGGCTAAGCTATGACATTGGTAGGTTAGGTGTAGTAAATGCATTTTCGATTTACGGTATTTTCAACTTAAGGATGGGTTTATCAGCACATAACTGCACTGTAAGTTGAGGAAGATCTATATTTTAACTGATTCATATAATTTTGTTTGGTTTGGCTTTTTTAACTCAGGGAAGTCTAACTTGACCCATGGCTTCCACCTGCACCCCCAAGCTTGGGTTAGATGCCTCCTATGTCTTCCCCTGTTACTTCATTGCAATTGCCTGTTTACATATCTGCTCCTCCACTAAGTTGTAAGCTCCATGAGAGAAGGGATTGTGCCGGGTTCCCATTACAGTATCAGTCCAGCACTAAGCCAACATACAAAAAAATCAAATGTTGCTGAAAATTCTTTCTCCTTCCAACTTCCAAAGTACAAGGTTATAGCACTAAGCAAATGTCTGGGTGAGGAAGTACAGGGAAATCCCAATCTGGTTGCAAACAAGTGGAACATTTCCTGCTTTGATAAAAAGACAGGCAGTCAGAGACAGAAACTGAGATGGAGAAACTGCTGAGCCTTTGCTTTATTACTCAGAGAAAATCGCTCAGCAAAGTTAGAAAGTCTTCCATGCTATGCTATACTCCTTTACACGGCCATATCACTAACATTTGGTATAGGAAAGATGAATCCTCATGCCAAGAAACCTAAATGTGGTATGACTTGTCTCTATTGTTAGAAAGTATGACTCCCCAATTCCCTGGTATGCTTAGATGAAAATCAGTTTCAAAATGCTACTGTCATTATATATACCTTATACAGAATAGCTTGTGCTTAATCATATTCCTCTCCACTTTGCTCACACATTCATTTCCATATAATGGTTTCCAGCAATATGTTGTGAACAGGTGCATGACGTGCTATGTACATTAGATTAACTTACGTGAGATTTTTATTCAAAATTCAAATTTCCACAGGTTGATTATGTAAATATACAACCTGAAGGGCTCTTTGATTATGCCACTTTTACTAGTGTTGATATTTTAAAGAGCCTATTTAATTATAAATAGAAATTATATCAATTGTAAATGGTTAAAATGCTACCTTAAAATATGCAAATTTTACTCAAGGGTGTGTATGTCATTTGTATTTCATATTGCACCGTTCTTATTATATTTAATTGTATCTTGCAACTGTATCCTTATTTGTGTTTAAATGATGATTAGAATAAATGTTTTATTTACAATTTGCAATTATAATTGCTTCAGTGTTTTCTTCATTAAAAATAACATCTTATCATATGAAACAGATAATGCTATTATGAGTAGAGATAAATACACTGTTCCGAAGAGTTCTTCTAAAATGCAAAGTCTCTTCCATATACCTTTCTATTACATTTTATATATTTTTTTCAATAGAAACAGTAAATGGAATACATAACATAGAAAGTAATCGTGACAAGCATTTACATTCTGTTTCTTACTTTGCTATCTGTCAGCAATCTCCTATTAAGAGATTGTGTTCCAAAAGATTCCTTATAATCCCTTTATTTAGAAGACAGGATTCATTTCTCCATGAAACAACATTCTAGATAGTGGTAACGTTCCTAGACAGTCTACAAAGATTTACCTCATAATACCCTTGAGTTTCTATCTTACACTCACAGAGTTTAAGGATACCAGAAGAATCCCAGTGGGAACAATTACAATTCACCACATCATCTCCATCTCTCCCCAAACTTCCACAGAGAATCTTCTGTGTACATGGCAGGGAGTCCATCTGAGTGGAGATTTGGTGGCAGATAGGATGAAGAGGCAAATTATGACTCCATTAACATGAGGATAGCATCTCACATAGTTATGGGGGCTGAAGATCTGGCAATATTACAGTAATTGAGTTTTAAAAACTGTATTGGGGCTCTCACGTGAAAGTGAACATAAAGAATACCTTGTGAGAAGAGTAGAGATGTGGAGCAAGTAGAACCAGTTTTAGATGGAATTCTGAGAAGAAGAAAGGAGAACTCTGACTAGAAGAAAAGAAAGTGTAACTTTGAAGTTAAAAAGAAGGATTAGGAGATAGGAATATTGCGCAGGAGATAGTATTTAAAAGAAAGACATGGGGGAAAGGGTGAGATAGGGAGTCAGAAGAACTGGGTAGAGAGTAGAATATTTGCAGGATGCGTTTTTCTCCCCATTTTCCAATAAAAAATAGGGCTAATGAATCTTGGCGAGGACAGGCAGGCCTATTATAGTACGTGCAATGTGCAAATAGGAAGACTGTCCCTTTACTTCAAATCCTCTCTTCACAGAGTCCAAGGCTTGGTATAGAGTTTGAGAACCACCAGAGGGTTAAGCACGGTGTTAAGTCGCACTGGAATTGGACATACTACGTGGTTGCAGAATTTCATATGCAGCAGAGGCAAGATGGTTGGGGGAATTAACATCTCCAGTATCTATAGGCAGGGAAGGAGAGGGAGATGGGAGAAATCCATGGGAATTCAGGAACTTTATTAAATAGTTAAGCAAATACCTCTTTTGCCAAAACCTCTTCCTCTATGTTCCTTCAACTATATTTCTTCCTCACTTTGTTTTGTCAGTCAAGTATTGAAATTTGTTTCACCCTTAGGGTGATTTTTGAGGGAGAAATATGTTGGAATCTCTAATTTGTCAAGTGAATATGAAAGCTTTCTGACAATTTTTCCTCAGGCTAAAAGTCCTGAAAAAGAGAGAAAAGAAAAAAATGTAGTCCGAATAAAGATAAGCCAAGTGAGAAATACTAGACTTTTCCCTCCAGATAGTCCAAAAGTAAAAGTAAGCCTACAAAATGTGAGTGAAAACATACTGCAGCCACCCCAGGAATAGCAATGAGATACTACAAAGGAAGATCTGACAGGGATTGTGGATCAAAGCAGCACTAAGAGAGAAAGTAAAACCATTCTTTCCCTCACATACTTTCTTAATTTTCCTATTTCATCCACTTTCTTTATTTCATGTCAGTTAAAATATTTAATGAGATAGGAAAGATATAACATTGATTGGTCTTTCTGTGGTTTTTAGGACATTTCTTATAAATAACTTAAGTCAATGTTTTCTCTTCCAACTTCCCTGCCCAGCCTGCAGCACATGATGAAAGAAAGAAGGAAAGAAAGAAAGAAAGAAAGAAAGAAAGAAAGAAAGAAAGAAAGAAAGAAAGAAAGAAAGAAAAACTAAATTTTGTCATATCTCTTCTGTTTACTTTCAAACTACATCTTTTATTTAATTTACTGCTTAGGCTCTAAGGGTATGCAAAGGAATGCAGAAGGAACGATGATTTCATCTACAGGGATGCTTATCCTTTCCCCTTTGCTTATTGTTTGTGGAATCTTCAAAGTTTTGCTTTGAATTTATATAAAAAAAAAAAAATTAACACCAGTTTCCTTTCCGTTAGAACTACTTAGCTTTTCAGTCACCTAAAGTTGTCCAGATGACTCGGGCAAGTTCATGTACTTCCCAAGGAGAGTAATTAGACCCATCTCAGTAGGGAGAGAAGGAGGGATACCGTGTACTCTCCCCAACCTATTCACTCAACGTCTCACACACCAGAAGTGGAAATCAGCGTGACAAACTTTTTAAACAACTCTTCAGGCTAGCCCCCTCCACCCCGCCAGACAGCCTGGTGTCT
The DNA here is from genome assembly GCF_009762305.2 of Zalophus californianus. Lineage (NCBI taxonomy): Eukaryota > Metazoa > Chordata > Mammalia > Carnivora > Otariidae > Zalophus > Zalophus californianus. The sequence continues at coordinate 107,119,976 of NC_045597.1, forward strand.
AAAACTCTCAGGGCAGCTATAAAAGATTTACAAGGATTTAGGGTTTTGCTTCCCTTCAAAAGGAGAAGAAACCAAAACTGATTCCTTGGAACATCCATTTTCACTCTGCCTTGTGGAATAAAGATAATGATAATATTAATTACTATGAACATCTAAACTAAAGAAATAAAAGTGTAATAGTACTTCAATTTACAGATGATTTCGCCGTCATCTCTCTCCATAGTCTATCAAACTCTCTCTGTATATATTGACTTTTTATTGTACTAATTCAAATTCTTCATGTCTTACTTTATTCACATTTAAAAAAAAAGTAATGGGTGGTTTGTGTGTGTGCATGTGTGCACATGTGCGTTCCTTCACATTCTAGCTTGATATTTTTATCTTTATCCTAGTTTAATGTCTATTATATTCTCCTTTCCTGCTTGCAAATAACTGATAAAACATGCCCTTTTTGCGGGTCTACTTCTAGGTTTCTTTCCTCTTTCTTCCAAATACTTATCCATTTTCCTCTACTTAGTCCCAGTATCTTACTATATTTTATCATTTTTAATCTTTTATAGGCAATATGAAATAACAGCTGATTTAATCTTCACAAGTATTTGGCTTTTCCTAAACTAGTGTCAACTTTAGATGGTAAGCTACTCAAATGTTTGGCCAACATCCTATAGTCGAAGATGACAGAGTGACTTCCGAACCTTTCTCTAGCTACAGGATGATCTGTGTACATTCTCTCCTCTTCCACAACTTTGCATCACCTTCTCCTACCATCTGTACCTCACATATTTCCTTTACCATCAATCTTTCCTAAAAATAGTCTTATTCACTGTATTTACTCCTTCACCATCCATTTTCTGCACCAACCCAAGGAGATCTGGCTTTTCTTTACCATTCTGCTACTTGACTCTCATGAAGGTAACCAAGAGATTATCTCCTATTTGCCAAGTTCAGTGACCGCCTAGTCTCTACCTGTCCTTTTGCCTTCCCTTAACACCTTACAAAGCTAACTGATTCTCCCTTCTTAAAAATAATAATAATAATAATTTCTTATGAAAATCTTTGTTAGTCCTGTGGTCCACTTCTCCTTTTCTTATATTATTAGTGTCTTTTTTTTTTTATTTCAATAGGTAATTCTGATGTACTCCCTACGACTATTACTCTATACATCCTATGAGCTTTCTCTCTGATTAAGTCCAAAATTAACACTTCTGTTCTAAATCCACTACCTGAGCCCCAGATCTCTATCTATCTAAATGTCTCTGGAACAGTTCCTTCTGAATGTCTACAGGTGCTCTACTCTCAGAATGCAAAACATCTTTATTATCTTATCCTTGATCCCACATGAACAAAAGACCCACAAAAATAAATTTAAAAATCAATGAAAAACAAATAACAATGTAAAAAGGGGGGGAAACTCACAAAACTTTTCTATTCTTTTCCACGTTTTCTCTATGTTTATTACCCAAGAAGACCTGTTACGCCACCTTTTAAAATTCTGTTGTATCTGTCTCCTTTTTATTCTTAGCTTTGGCTGCTTTGATAGCCTCCTGTTTTGCCTTTCTCATGTCAGCATTATAGTTTTCATTTGCACAAGCATAGTTTTTCTCCCTGTTTTTGAAATGTAAATTTGATTGTATTGGTTCTCTTTTGGACCTTCAGTGACTTTTTGGTGACTACAAGGTGAAGTTCATGTTCCTTAAAATGGCATCAAAAAACACCTTCAAGTTTTGGTTCCTTCCTCTAACTTGCCTCATTGATTTTTTTTTTTTTTAAACCACTTGCCAATATACAATCTGGCTCTAACAATATCAAATTTATTTGCAGCTTTTGATTGTAGTTTCTCTACTTGGAATTGCCTTCTATTTTGATCATTCTACCTTATTTATACATGATTGCAACCCCCCCCAAAAAACTTATAATCATAAAACCTGATATACACCTCATGTCTTTAAATAACTATCTTTATTTGGAGTTTTAACTCCTTAAGGGCAGGCAGATGACTTATTAATTTTATGTCACAGTCCTTAATGCATTTTACCCAATGAAATGTATTCAGTGAATGAAAATTTTTAAAGGGAAATTGGTTTAGAAAAATCTGTTTGGAGGCACCTAGGTGGCTCAGTCAGTTAAGCATCTGCCTTTGGTTCAGGTCATGATCTCAGGGTTCTGGGATCGAGCCCCAACATCAGCGGGCTCCCTGCTCAGTGAGAAGTCTGCCTCTCCATCTCCCACTGCCCTTCCCCCTCCTCATTCTCTCTCTCTTTCTAATAAATAAATAAAATCTTAACAAAAAAAGAAAAAAGGAAAGAAAATTCTGTTGGGTCCAGATTTTAAGAGGCCTTGGATATCAGACTAAAAAACTTCTTTATTCTACAAACATCAAGACTCCATTTGTGATTCTTTTTTTTTTAAGATTTTACTTATTTATTTGACAGAGAGAGACACAGCGAGAGAGGGAACACAAGCAGGGGGAGTGGGAGAGGGAGAAGCAGGTTTCCAGTGGAGCAGGGAGCCCGATGCGGGGCTCAATCCCAGGACCCTGGGATCATGACCCGAGCCGAAGGCAGATGCTTAACCAACTGAGCCATCCAGGCGCCCCTCCATTTGTGATTCTTTATCAGGGCCATGATTTAAGAAACAATGTGAATGCTTACACAGCATTTACTATATGCCAAGTTCTGTTCTGAGTTTATTTAATACTAATATACTCATTTAAATATTGCCTCTTTTCTTACAGCTTGGGAAACTGAGGCACAGAATTGTTAAATATTTTACCCAAAGACACAGAGTCAGTGTTGAGGCTGAGATTCTGACCTAAGTCACCTGGCTTGCTGATTGGTGCCAGTACTCCCTCTGAGAACACATTCAATAATATGTTATAGCATGACTACAACCTTGGGATTAACTGGAAAGAGTAGAGGCAGGGAGACGAGTTAAAGGACTATTGTGTACTATGATGATTCTTTGAACCAAATGTTAATGCTTGATACAGAATTGTGAGCAGCATCTGGTTCTCATATAGCCTTAAGGATTAATTTTAGAGATCCTCAAGGAATTAAACATAGGAAATTTAAGAAACGTAGAATGCAAAGGCAGGAAAACGTGGAGTGGGTTTTATTCATGAGGGTGTCTGAAAACTAAAATGGAGCGGGGTATCATGGCATATAGTTGGACAGTATTGGTCCTTCGTGCTTTGGCCATATTGTGTAATGGAGCTTTAACCAAAGATACATGAGAAGCATAAGGCTATAAAAAGTTAACTATTGAAAGTAAAACTCTTGACACATTTTACTTAAAGCAGATGAGAAAAGGTGCTATGTTGTAGGCTCCTGATGGTGCAGAGGGATTTTTGAATTCAAAATGCAACTAAGGTATAAAGTTCTCAGTTTTGCTTTAGAAGGATCTCTAGAAATGAAGCTGACAGAAACATCCGAGAACATTTTAGTTGCTTTTAAAATCCTCAAAGCTCCACCATAAATTTAATTCTTAGTGTTTTAAATGATTGCATTTTAAGGTACATAAACATGAGTTGTACAAATATCAATGCTATAGTAACATCTTTAGACGAGACAAGCACAAAGGTATAAATGCCTAAACTGGAGGAAACTTGAAACCCTCATCTTAATTCCTAAATGTAGTATATCTCACTTGTGACAGACAGATTGATAGGCAGCCATTTTTTGTGTGTTTTAAAATAACTGGGAGCACAGTTAAAATTTTATACATCAAGTGACTGCTATTGAATGTTGCAGCTGAGATGTGCTTATTTTTAGTTTATTTGAAATGTCTAATTGAAGGGGGGGAGCAAATATTTGGAATTTGGAAAACCCTAAACTTTTTGGTAAGGAATTGTAATTTTTCATTTACATTTTCTTTAAGGACATAAAAGGTTGACAATTGATGTAGTTAAATTGAACCATAACCATTGGTGATCACGGGGCAGGTAATTGGAGCCTGCAGAAGAACTTATAATCTAGGAATTAAAAAATAAGATCCTGAAGTTTATGTTTAATTGCCTCAATTTCTCTATTTATGTGAATTTATAAACTGGAGAAAGTTTTGAATGAGGTTAATCTTGTCTAATATAAGTAAATGAGTCTGTAGACTGATCTCCCCAAACTAAAAAGTACAGTACTTGGAATTGTGTTCTTTATGGTTGTAGTGTTGGTAAAGCACTAATAAGCAGAAAATAAAGGAATTACAAGTGGAAAAAAAAAAAGACTATTGTGTTAATCCAGGCTCAAGGCAGATTGGAAAAAGATATTTCAAAGAATTGTATGATTTACTGATATATGGACATGTGGGTGATAAAATATGGTAAAAAAGAGGAATCAAGGATAACACTAAGTTTTCCTGTCCAGTTGCTAGGAAAATGATGAGGTCATGTGAAAAACAGAGAATTGGGAAGTGAAGGAGAGCATTTTTTGGAGCAGTACATTCAGTATTACACATTCTGGTAGAAATGTCCAATAAACAAGGTGGTAGAATTGAAGAGATGAGAAATGACAAGAGTTTTGAAGTGAGCAAAGGGATAGAAACCAGAATAGAGAATAGAGAATATAGTCATAATGTCAATGAATTCTACTAACTCCCTTCCAACAGCAATTACCAAAGTGTGGTCCATCTATATTAGCAGGTGCCATAGACCAAAAGGGTGAAACCACGGTGGTCTCAGGAACACACAGTGGAAAAGTTCAGGAAACACTTAGCATAATAATATTCCTAGGCTGATGCCACATACATTTACCTTTACAGTCCAATTCATCAGAATTGTCCCCACAGTCATTTTCACCATCACATAACTTGCTGTGAGGAATGCAACGCCGATTGTAGCAAGGCTTGAAACCTCTTCTACAGCTTCTGTTTTCTTATAAAGAAAAGTAGAAACATAATTGGAGGTCTTATAGAGATATTTTTACAAATAGAAAATCACAGATGAGTTCTAATGTCATAATGATTGGATCATGGATCCATAAAAAAAAGTGCCATGCAGTATCAACGCTCTGGATTAGAATATGCATGCATTATCAAGTATTTTATTCATTAAAGACCTTTTGACTGAGTGCTTTAACTTCAGGGATTCATATTTGGAGATTTCTTCAAATTATACCCACATTATTGTTTCTGATATCTGTGTCAGTTAGCACAGAAATAAACACATATGCAACTCTCAAGAAATAAGTCCTAACTCAAAAGTCCTAAGACATTCTCATGTCTTAGTCCTAAGTAATAAGTCCTAAGATCTATCTCCTATCTCCTCTGCATTTCATAAGGCTTTCATAACAAGAAAAAAAAGTGGTAAAATATGTATTCCTGAATCAATGAATCAGAGGGTTACCTAAATATCCATAAATTTCTCTTAAAAATCATCTAAAAATGTCTATCAGAATTTCCTAAGGAGAAGAATAATTGCCTTCTGAATTCTATTTACCTTAAAGAGAGTCCCCTGACATTTTCCAATTTCGGGCAGAAGGTACCACTTAGAATAATAATAGCTGCCATTTACTGAACACTAATTTTGTGCCTGGCTCTATATGGAGCAAATATAAACATACATTTGTTTATTTAGTGCTCTAAACCAACATTCAAACTAGGTTTAGTTTCTCACTACAAAACAAAGTTTTGTAGTGAGAAACTAAAATATGGAGAATTACCCTTGCTCTTAATAGTCATACACTAGTAGGGTTAGGAACAAAGATTTAACCTCAGGTGTGATTACAAAGCCTAGAATCTACCTGGGTTGTCAAACTACAGCCCACAGGCCAAATGCAGCCTGGGAGCCTGTTTCTGTATAGCTCTGACACTAAGAATGGTTTTTATATTTTGAAATAGTTGTAAAACAAGATTTTTTAAATAAAGGATATTTCACAGAGAGCATTTTTGGCCCACAAAACCTAAAATACTTAACTAGCTAACCCTTTGCAGTTAAAGGTTGCCAACCCCTGCCCATGTGAATATTATCTTGCTTCTCAGAAGGTAAAAATAATGTGAAATATATTCTCAAGACAATTCATAATAAATGCAAATTTGCAAGCTCACCATTATTATTATATTTTTATATCTTTTAATATTTTAATAGTGTATAGGGTATAACCATTCAAATGAATATGCCATTTGAGGTAAATTCACTAAAATTTTAGTTACAGATCAGTCATGGACAAATTATATCTGACTATCATTTTAACTGAGAGTGTGTGATCCTGCAACATGAAAGAATGCGAGAACTGTCTGCAAATTTCCCAAACCCTACCTTCCTCTTATTTTAACGACTCTGATTATTTAGGTATAATTATTATCTAATAGAACAAAAGAGAAAAGTAGAAATCAAATATAGCACCTCCACATACAGATTCCTGAATTTTATAGAGCATACGATACCAATACTCTAATATTATAGTGCAAAAATAAATCATACCAATTTAGAAATAACCTGGAACAATTCTACAATAACTATTAATGATTACACATATACAACTTTCCAGGAAAAATATTGTTGGGATGAAGGCAAATATCAGTTGCTTACTGGGCTCAAAAAGCCAATCTCTACCCCCGAGAGAGTGAACGGTTGACTATCACTTAGTGTCACCTACAGAGGCACAGCTGGAGGAATTCCATGCTTGATGAGGAGGATGGTTAATGCAATCAGACTTTGTGCCCAAAGACACTAACCCTGGGCCAATCCTGGAGGCAAGAATAAGGACAACACTTTGGTATCAACTCAACAGCATGCTATTACTGACTGATAGCAGAACTTTGCTGCCGAGTAAACTTACAATATCCACCAGTAACTAATATTTCTGCCTTACATTTTTAGGAATGTAAGCCTCAAACTTATCGCTACATGATGAGTAACTAGACAGCTTAAAAGAAAGGCCCCTGTTGTATTTAAACTTGAACTTTGTAGATGGAAAGCCATGAGGAAATTCTTCACTGAATGTCGTGGGTCCCAAATAGGACATAAGGAGTCCCATTTGAACAAGAACACAAAGCCAAAATCAATTACGTTAGACCTACATGTTAATGAGAGACATTAAGGAAATCATACATGTGAACTAAATGGAGACAATCAAACCAAAAACTATGAAAGTAATTACAAACTTCTCTCTGAAGTGAGGACATACATCACATATGAGACACTTACCACAATAGAGCTGTTTTTCGTCTGACTTATCCTTACAGTGAGGCGCGCCATCACAGGTGAGCTGATAGTCAATACACTCTCCGTTTCCACACTCAAACTCTGAATACATGTTGCAAGATGAATTTTTAGCTGAAAGGGATCAATGTTTTGACTCAATAACAAACATTTCTGATACCATGACAATTTTTTTCCTTAATCTTTATTATAAAACTAAACTAAAACTTATCAAAATATAAAATCAAATAAAGGGCAATGGTTTATGGCATTTCTTTATCCAAAAAAATTAAAAGGAACACCTTTATGTTTTCTGTTTTTACATTCCATTTTTAAAATTTTTAGGAATTGCCTCACTTCATTTTTCTTTTTTACCTATTTGTATATTTTACTAATTATTTTGTGACTGTGTATGTGTGGAAAGAAGGATGGGCTTACATTTGGGTGATCTTGCTTAGCAGTCTACCTTAAAAATAAATAGTAAAAAAGAGCCAGTTAAAGGAGTTCTGTACATATTGAGAGAGGTTTTTTTTGTGTGTTTTCTTATTGAAAACTATAACATATTCTTCAATTCACTGAAATTTTCCAGTACATAGAGTTTTCATTTTTGTTTCTTTATTTATTTTTGTTTCAGTATAGTTGAAACATTAGTGTCAGGTGTAGAGTTCTCATATTTTTATGCTTGACTTGATTCATCTCATCTAAATCTACCTCCAACTGATCTTTCTCCCCAGCTATCATTTTAGGAATTCTCAGTAGCAGCTTTCATAATTCAGAAGTACTGGAATTGCGAGGGGAGAGGCACAGGAGTCTACAGCCATAGCACCCTGAACGTGCCCGATCTCGTCTGATCTTGGAAGCTAAGCAGGGTCGGGCCTGGTTTGTACTTGGATGGGAGAGGCACAGGAAACTGTGGGTTGAACTGAAGCATGTGCACCGGAAGCTTATGGGCTCCAAATGACCACTGCCATCATGTCCCACTTCTAAATCTCAAGATTTTTGTAAGAAATTAAAAGCCTGAGTTTTTATGTGACTTGCCCAATCTGTGAGCCCAGACCAATAGCAACAAAGTACAAACAAACAAACAAACAAAAAACATCTTTCTACAGCTAGGTATCATCCCTGGAATGCCAGTATGTGACCCCTGTTTTAGAAAGATCTCTCCTGAGGAAAATAGACCTATTTTTATTCTTAAGTAATAGATTCACCAGCAAACATTTGGAATCCAATTTTGTGCTCACATTATGTGTTGTTTGCTTGCTTGTACTCACTCCATTGCTTGTTGAGTAACTGTACAGTGAAATCCAGTCATGCTAATTATATTGGAGGTAATTGGAATTCATTTATCTCTACTAATGCAGAAAACATAGCTTAATTTTATAATTTACTATCAATTTCTTTTCAAACTGTATTTTAGAAATATTCAATTACACAGCTACTAATACTATGTGAAGTTTCAAGTGTTTTATTTCTTTATTATTCCTAGAATTTATCTCATTTTACAGATTATCTATTTATCTATTATCTATGACTTCCAACTGAACTCTTCCAATATTCATTTTTTTCACTTTCCAAAAAAAATTTTTTTTTTCTTGGTGCAGACTAAATTTGACTGGTCAGGTAGAAAGGCATTTTAGAGAAAGTAACAAAGAATTCAAAAGTCTAAAAATATCTTTAACTTCAAAGGAACAAGTGTTAAGAAGGGTACTGACATTACCGCATATGATCACATTTGAGCATGAACTGAACAAAATTCACTTACTGAGAGGCTATTGACTTTCCCAACTTATTCTGTCTACTTTCAACACATCTTGTTTAACTTCTCACTTCTAATGAAAACTAGCTGTTATGATTGAAAATGCAAATTTTGCTTTTATAATCACGCCTTTGAGGGAAAAATACAACAAAAATGTTTTTATTGTGTAAAATCAAATCTTACATAAACACAATTCTTGTTTAGGTATGTTCATTTGAAATAGCATTGAGTATTTTATGCTTCTTTGCAGAAACAAAAATATGGTTCAGCTGTCCTCTAACTCTCTTACAAGATAATTGCTTAAATTATATTTGTTATTCTTATTTCTGTTGTGGATGTTGATAAGGTTAGGAATGTTGTATAAAATGTAATTGCCTAATCTTTCTGTCAAGAGTTATGACAACACCTGATTTTCCTTCCCTTGTCCTGAGGGAGGTGTTAGTAAATGGTCTTTCACCCCGTCAACACTGCCATTAACATGCTTGAACTGCCCTGGGTGAACTAATTCAGATGTGGACATAGATATGCCAGAAACATCCTCATTTCCCAAAGATGGATTTGACAAGAAGTTACTCTCCAATCTCTCTGCTGGACCACAGGATTTCAATATGAATGCACCATGGATACAGGATGCTTCTAGAAAGGTCTGTCAGCTCTGAGGAATCCAGTATCACTCTACAGTTGCATGTGAGTACAACTGTGCTGGTTTAAAAGGTAGTTTTCTTTCTGATTCATTCCTTCTCATCAATAGAGAGAAGCAAGTGGCTTAGCAGGGACAGATGTATCCAATCTATTTTGGAGCAAGGACAGGCATCCACTGTGTACAAATAAGCCTTGCTATTTTGCTTTTCTGCTAGCCTGTAGTGACCTGTGAAAGAAAGATTGGTGATTCTAATGCATGGCTAACACTCCAGGCTTACAGATGGCATCAGGTCCAGACCATTACAGCTGAAACCACAAAAGCAAACTGAAAGAGAGAGTTTAAGCAATTGCCTGAGCAATTCAAAGAAGTGTTAGGTTACTAAGAAATACGGGAATTTGTGGCCTGAATTATTAAAATTTGCTGTCTTCATTTAAAGCTTACTGACCAATTGCATCATTCCCTTGTTTGCACTGGCACAGTCTTAAATAAAAGTCTTTTACTTCTTTCGCTAAGAGGTGTCCCTTGGGCTGTGGTACCAATTTGCAAAGTGAAAAGATATGTGTATATTCTTGTCTTAGGTGCAATAGTTTTCAAAGTAAAGAAAACAATGTTAAAGGTATTTAGGTGTATTAAGGTACACAACAGATAAAAGAGAAGATCCTCCTGATAAATAAAGACCAAAAGAAGAATGAAGATAAAGATGAAATATACTTATACCATCTGATACTTATTTTTATAATGTACACATATCCAGCTCTGTTGATTTTCTAAAATGAAGATAAAAGATGAAGTTATAGAGAAGAGAAAAAAAAAAGCAGAACAATTGCCACATCCTGAGAGTGAGTTCACCAGTTTCCAACAAGATGTTTGTCTCTCGTCTTTCTTATACACAAACAGTCTTAATGTTAAAAATAAATTAACATTCTTTATGTTGCTGACTAATTTCTCATGGCAATATTAGAACACTTGAACCCTTATTTATTTTGAAAACAGTTTGAAAATTTAGCTGCTAATAAGTGTATACTGTAATGGTACTAATTAAAGATTATAATGCCTTTTGGGAGATATAAACATCATGCAAGGCTGCAATGTTACATTCTTAATTAACCGTTTGGAAATGATTACAAATAAGCTGCATGAGCCATTCTCTCTCATTTACATACTGTGAGGGACTGAGTAGTTTTACTACAAGGTTACTGATCTACTGCCTATATACTGGTTTATTTCAGCTTTAATTAATTTTGCAATTGACTTAATTCTCAAAGTGGTAACCACAACTCTTCAGATGATTTGCAGGTATTTCTCTAACTAATCCAACACCTTCCAGCCCGCAATAGGGAGTACACCATTTGTCACTGTTCTGGTTATTATCTATCATATGGTGTTACAACTAAGTAGAATGGTGAATCGAGTTCTTTTTAGAATAGAGAGATATGCCAACTGGGCCTCTAAGATTAGAAGAGAGTACAACTTCATGAACACTAAAACAATTTCAATGTCCATGTGTGCCTTTTGAGGAGTTATGTCATATCACATTTCATTGTGTTTACTTACTCACACATCTGTTGTCATCTAGTAATATTCGATCCCCCCTGCAGGAACAATTCACTCTCCCGCTAGGAGTTAAAAGGCACAGGTCATGGCAACCTCCATTTAATAAGGAACATGGAGAAAGTTCACCTGCAATGAAGAGGCTTTATTGGTAACATTTTATATTGGATTTCTATTCTATGTTAGATAGAAATTAACAGTAAACTGTTAGGCTGCCCCCATCTCTCAAAGATACAAACAAGGAAGATTCAGGACTTTTAAAAATCCAAATATCACAAGAGATAAGAACATTAGAAAAACATGTAACATAAGTCATTACATCTTCTAGAACATTAGTCAAGGATGCCATGGCATCAAATGAACTGGTATCACTTAAAAACACACTGACACTTCAGGCTGCAATTTTTGTAGATATTCCAGTGATTAAAGAACTTTTAAGCCCAGATGTAAAGCTTATTTATCAAGACGTATTATTTTCATGGAAACAACTTGATTTGAATATTCAAAGATTGAGAGTGAGAGAGAATAAATTTCCAGAAACAAGTGATTAAAAAGGAATTGTTCTTCTGGTGATAAATTAAAAACTACAGAAGTTACCTTGAGCATTTCAGATAATTTTAATGTATTGAATAGTCAAATCCTAAACACTATCCCCAGGAACTTTAAGAAAACAAAATCCAACTAAGTAGTACCAGAAAACATAATTTTTTGAGAGATTATATAATTAGGAAATACATTTAGTTTCTAGTGTAACTTACAGCTATTGGTGTCATTGGCAACAGCTATGATTCCCATTGGTTGATGTGGAATATCAGAACGAAGAATTTTTGTATCTCCTCCTGTGTACTTGTTGGAACGCAAAATAGCTCTTCTTCCCCAGTCTGACCAGAAGATATAATTGTCATAAACAGCTAAACTGAGGAAAGTTCCTGGCCCAGATTTGACAATCACCTGAAATAAATTTAAATATATATATTAAATGAATTATAGATATTCCTATATCCACACCTAGTTTTGCTTCAAAAAATTTTTAAAAATATGATTGGATTTAATCAATAAAAATCATCAGATAAAAATGCATTTTACTAAATGTATTATCATAAAATTCTTTATAGCTTATTTAAATGTTTTAATCATTCTTAGTGTTTACAATATGTTTATTTAATATTTTAAGTATATTTCTATTTACTAATCATTCAGTTCATATAAGTAACTACATTTTTTCAGTATTATGAAACAAAATCACCAGGTCAAAAACATGAGATTATGATTACTAATAAACATTTATCTTTATTAAGAATCACCAAACATCCAGTGAACACTCATCAGGCTCTCAAAATATAAAAGGAATATAAAGAACTATAAGACCCAGGTTTTTCCTGGCGGAACAAGATGGCAGAGGAGTAGGAGACCTGGATTTCGTCTGGTCTTAGGAATTCAGCTGGATAGGGATCAAACCATTCTGAACACCTACGAACTCAACAGGAGATCGAAGAGGAGAGTAGCAACAACTCTCTGAACAGAGAAGCGACCACTTACTGGAAGGGAGGACATGCGGAGAAGTGAATCCGAGGCGATATTCGGGAGGATAGATGGCGGGGGAGGGGCCTCCGCCGGCCGCTTCTGGCAAGTGATAGAGCCACAGAGCACAAAATTGGAACTTTCAGAAGTCGGCTCCGCTGAGGGACGTCGCTCCAGTGGCTAAGCAGGGGGTGGAACCCTCACGGGACAGTGTGGTCTCAGGACCCTTGGGGTCATAGAAAGACCAGGGGTGCCTGAGTGCAGCGGAGCTCCCAGGTATCAGAGCAGGGAACCCGGCTGCAGAGCCCGCGGCTCAGCAGAAGAGCCGAGGCACAGGCTCTCAGCTTGGGGTTGCCATAAACTGTGATCGTCGACAGAGTCAAGCCACTCTCCTCCAGCAGGGACCCAACAAGCGGCAGATCCGGGGAGACTCCCCTTCCTCCCCTGGGAGGAGTGGTGCGGGAGCGCACCACAGGGATCTGCTTGGTTTGGAGACTGCCATCCGAGTCCGGTGCCAGAGAGAGAAACGCCCAGTCACAGGCCAGGTGAGCACAGAGTGCGGCTGGAGACCGGGAACACGGGAGTGACTGGCTGCTTTTCTCTGGGGTCGCACTAAGGAGCGGGGCCCCGAGGTCTCGGCTCCTCCGAGGTGGAGATTGGGAGGCTGCCATTTTCACTCTCGTCCTCCAAAGCTGGACGGAAAGCTTGCAGGGAACAAAAGCTCCCGAGAGCAAACCCAAGCAGACTGTATAGCCCGGACCGGCAAGGGCGGGGCAATTACACCTCCGGCAAAGACATTTGGGAACCACTGCAACAGGCCCCTCCCCCAGAGGATCGGCAAACCAGCCACCCAAGACCCAGTTTACCGATCAATGAGAGTGGCAGAACTCCAGCGCTGGGGAATAGTGCACATTACAATTCATGGCTTTTTCCCATGATTCTTTAGTCTTACAAGGTTAATTTTTTTTTTAATTTTTTTTGAATTTTTCGTTTTCCCTTTTTCAACCAAGGTCTTATCAATCCCTTTTTTAAAAAATATTTTTATTTTTCATTTATAGTCATAATCTATCCCTTCATAGTAGTTACCCTTATGTATGGCATATATATATATAAGTTGTTCTCTCTTTAAAATTTTGAGATACACTTTCTTCTAACAGATTAAAATATACCCTAAATCTCCAGTGTATGACTTTGATCTAGTCTCCTGCCTTATCACATTCTCTCCCCCTTTTTTTGTTTTTAAATCCTCTTCTTTCTTTTTTCAAACAACCTCTTATCTTATCAATTCCTTTTAGAAAATTTTTTATAATTTTCATCTTTGCAGTCATATTCCATCCCTTCCTTATTTTGTACATATATAAGTCTTTCTTTCTTTAAAATTTTGGGAGGCACTTTCTTCTAACAGACCAAAATACACCCAAAATCTAGTGTGTGGCACTGATCTATGCACCAGGCTGATCATACTTGATCATATTCTGTTTTTTTGTTTTGTTTTGTTCTGTTTTTGTTTGTTTTTATCTTTTTCTTTTTCTTTTTTTTTTTTCTCTTTCTTTTTTCTTTCTTTCCATTTCTTTTCCCCTGGTTTCAGGTCTTTTCTGATTGTTTAGAGTATATTTTCTGGGGATGATTTTACCCTGTTAGCATTTTGTTCTCTCATTCATCTATTCTCCTCTGGACGAAATGACAAGATGGAAAAAATCACCTCAACAAAAAGAACAAGATGTAGTACCGTCTGCAAGGGACCTAATCGACACGGACATTAGTACGTGTCAGACCTAGAGTTCAGAATAATGATTTTAAAGATACTAGTTGGGCTTGAAAAAAGCATGGAAGTTATTAGAGAAACCCTTTCTGGAGAAATAAAAGATCTAAAATCTAACCAAGTCGAAATCAAAAAGGCTATTGATGAGGTGCAATCAAAAATGGGGGCACTAACTGCTAGGATAAATGAGGCAGAAGAGAGAATCAGCGATATAGAAGCCCAAATGATGGAAAATAAAGAAGCTGAGAAAAAGAGAGAGAAACAACTACTGGATCACAAGGACAGAATTTGAGAGATAAGCGATACCATAAGACAAAACAACATTAGAATAATTGGGATCCCAGAAGAAGAAAGAGAGAGAGGGGCAGAAGGTATATTAGAGCAAATTATAACAGAGAACTTCCCTAATGTGGGGAAGGAAACAGGCATCAAAATCCAGGAGGCACAGAGAACCCCTCTCAATATCAATAAAAATACATCAACACCCCGACATCTAATAGTAAACTTAAGGGTCTCAGAGACAAAGAGTAAATCTTGAAAGCAGCTTGGGAGAAGAGATATGTAACCTATAAAGGTAGAAACATTAGGTTGGCAACAGAACTATCCAGAGAGACCTGGCAGGCCAGAAAGGACTGGCATGATATCTTCAGAGCAATAAACGAGAAAAATATGCAGCCAAGAATATTATATCCAGCTAGGCTGTCATTGAAAATAGAAGGAGAGATCAAAAGCTTCCAGGACAAACAAAAAAATTAAGGAATTTGCAACCACGAAACCTGTCCTCCAAGAAATATTGAAAGGGGTCCTCTCAGCAAAGAGAGTATAAAAGCAGCATAGACCAGAAAGGAACACAGACAATATACAGTAACAGTCACCTTACAGGCAATACAACGGCACTAAATTCATATCTTTCAATAGTTACCCTGAATGTAAATGGGCTAAATGCCCCAATCAAAAGACACAGGCTATTAGATTGGATTAAAAAACAAGACCCATCGATATTTTGTTTGCAAGAGACTCATTTTAGACACAAAGACATGCCCAGATTGAAAGTGAGGGGGTGGAAAACCATTTACCATGCTAATGGACACCAAAAGAAAGCTGGGGTGGCAATCCTTATATCAGACAAATAAGATTTCAAACAAAACACTGTAATAAGAGATGAGGAAGGACACTGTATCCTACTTAAAGGGTCTATCCAACAAGAAGATATAACATTGTAAATATCTATGCCCCTAACATGGGAACAGCCAATTAAATAAGCCAATTAATAACAAAAGCAAAGAAACACATTGACAACAATCCAATAATAGTGGGGGACATTAACACCCCCTTGACTGAAATGGACAGATCATCTAAGCAAAAGATCAACAAGGAAATAAAGACTTTAAACGACACACTGGACCAAATGGAGTTCATAGACATATTCAGAACATTCCATCCCAAAGCAATGGAATACAAATTCTTCTCTAGTGCCCATGGAACATTCTCCAGACTAGATCACATCCTAGGTCACAGATCAAGTCTCAACCGGTACCAAAAGATTGGGATTATTCCCTGCATATTTTCAGACCACAATGCTTTGAAACTAGAACTCAATCACAACAGGAAAGTCGGAAAAAACTCAAACTCGTGGAGGCTAAAGAGCATCCTAGTAAAGAATGAATGGGTCAACCAGGAAATTAAAGAAGAATTTAAAAAATTCATGGAAACCAATGAAAATGAAAACACAACTGTTCAAAATCTTTGGGATGCAGCAAAGGTAGCCCTAAGAGGAATGTATATAGCAATACAAGCCTTTCTCAAGAAACAAGAAAGGTCTCAAATACACAACCTAATCCTACACCTAAAGGAGCTGGAGAAAAAAGAGCAAATAAAGCCTAAACCCAGCATGAGAAGAGAAATAATAAAGATCAGAGCAGAAATCAATGAAATAGGACCCAAAAGAACAGTAGAACAGATCAACGAAACTAGGAGCTTGTTCTTTGAAAGAATTAACAAAATTGATAAACCCCTGGCCAGACTTATCCAAAAGAAAAGAGAAATGACCCAAATCCACAAAATCATGAATGAAAGAGGAGAGATCACAACCAACACCAAAGATATACAAACAATTATATGAACATATTATGAGCAACTCTATGCCAGCAAATTAGATAACCTGGAAGAAATGGGTACATTCCTAGAGATGTATCAACTACCAAAATTGAACCAGGAAGAAATAGAAAACCTGAAGAGACCTATAACCACTAAGGAAATTGAAGCAGTCATCAAAAATCTCCCAACAAACAAAAGCCCAGGGCCAGATGGCTTCCCAGGGAAATTCTACCAAACATTTAAAGAAGAATTAATACCTATTCTCCTGAAACTGTTCCAAAAAATAGAAATGGAAGGAAAACTTTCAAACTAGTTTTATGAGGCCACCATTACTTTGATCCCCAAACCAAAGACCCCATCAAAAAGGAGAATTACAGACCAATATCCGTGATGAATATGGATGCAAAAATTCTCACCAAAATACTAGCTAATAGGATCCAACAGTATATTAAAAGTATTATTCACCACGACCAAGTGGGATTTATCCCTGTACTACAAGGTTGGTTCAACATCTGCAAATGAATCAACGTGATACAATACATTAACAAAAGAAAGAACAAGAAACCTATGACCCTCTCAATAAATGCAGAAAAAGCATTTGACAAAGGACAGCATCATTTCTTGATTAAAACTCTTCATAGGATAAGGATAGAGGGTACATATCTCAGTATCATAAAAGCCATCTATGAAAAACCTACAGTGAATATCATTCTCAATAGGGAAAAACTGAGAGCTTTCCCCCTGAGGTCAAGAACGTGGCAAGGATGTCCACTATCACCACTGCTATTCAACATAGTATTAGAAGTCCTAGCCACAGCAATCAGACAACAAAAAGAAATCAAAGACATCCAAATCGGCAAAGGAGAAGTCAAACTCTCACTGTTTGCAGATGATATGATACTTTATGTGGAAAACCCAGAGGACTGCACCCCAAAACTGCTAAAACTCATACAGGAATTCAGTAAAGTGGCAGGATAGAATTTCAATGCACAGATATCAGTGGCATTCCTATACACCAACAACAAGACAGAAGAAAGAGAAATTAAGGAGTCGATCCCATTTACACCCAAAACCATAAGATACCTAAGAATAAATTTAACCAAAGAGGCAAAGGATCAGTACTCAGAAAACTATAAAATACTCATGAAAGAAATTGAAGAAGACACAAAGAAATGGAAAAATGTTCCATGCTCATGAATTGGAAGAACAAATATTGTGAAGATGTCAGTGCTACCTAGAGCAATCTACACATTCAATGCAATCCCCATCAAAATACCATCAACTGTTTTCAAAAAATGGAACAAATAATCCTAAAATTTGTATGGAACCAGAAAAGACCCCGAATAGCCAGAGGGATGTTGAAAAAGAAAAGCAAAGCTGGCGGCATCACAATTCCGGACTTCCTGCTCTATTACAAAGCTTTCATCATCAAGAAAGTATGGTACTGGCACAAAAACAGACACATAGATCAATGGAACAGAATAGAGAGCCCAGAAATGGGCCCTCATCTCTATGGTCAAGTAATCTCTGACAAAGCAAGAAAGAATATCCAATGGAAAAAAAGACAGTCTCTTCAACAAATGGTGTTGGGAAAACTGGACAGCCACAGGCAGAAGAATGAAACTGGACCATTTCCTTACACCACACACAAAAATAGACTCGAAATGGTTGAAAGACCTAAACGTGAGACAGGAATCCACCAAAATCCTAAAGGAGAACACAGGCAGCAACCCCTTTGACCTCAGCCACAGCAACTTCTTCCTAGAAACATTGCCAAAGGCAAAGGAAGCAAGGGCAAAAATGAACTTATTGAAATTTCATCAAGATAAAAAGCTTTTGCACAGCAAAAGAAACAGTCCACAAAACCAAAAGACAACCGACAGAATGGGAGAAAATATTTGCAAATGCCGTATCAGATAAAGGGCTAGTATCCAAAACCTATAAAGAACTTATCAAACTCAACACCCAAAGAACAAATAACCTAATCAAGACATGGGCAGAAGACATGAACAGACACTTTTCCAAAGAAGACATCCAAATGGCCAACAGACACATGAAAAAGTGATCAACATCACTCGGCATCAGGGAAATCCAAATCAAAACTTCAGTGAGATACCACCTCACACCAGTCAGAATGGCTAAAATTAACGAGTCAGGAAACGACAGACGTTGGCTGGGATGCGAAGATAGGGGAACCCTCCTACACTGTTGGTGGGAATGCAAGCGGGTGCAACCATTCTGGAAAACAGTATGGAGGTTCCTCAAAAAGTTGAAAATAGAGCTACCATACGATCCAGCAATTGCACTACTGGGTATTTACCACAAAGATACCAATATAGGGATCCGAAGGGGTACGGGCACCCCAATGTTTATAGCAGAAATGTCCACAATAGCCAAACTGTGGAAAGAGCCAAGGTATCCATCGACAGTTGAATGGATAAAGAAGAGGTGGTGTATATATATATATATATATATATATATATATATATATATATATATATATATACACACAATGGAATATTATGCAGCCATCAAAAGGAATGAGATCTTGCCATTTGCAACGACGTGGATGGAACTGGAGGGTGTTATGATGAATGAAATAAGTCAATCAGAGAAAGACATGTATCATATGACCTCACTGATATGAGGAATTCTTAATCTCAGGAAACAAACTGAGGGTTGCTGGAGTGGTGGGGGGTGGGAGGGATGGGGTGGCTGGGTGATAGACATCGGGGTGGGTATGTGCTATGGTAAGTGTTGTGAATTGTGCAAGACTGTTGAATCACAGATCTGTACCTCTGAAACAAATAATGCAATATATGTTAAGGAAAAAAAAGAAGATAGCAGGAGGGGAAGAATAAAGGGGGGAAATTGGAGGGGGAGATGAACCATGAGAGATGATGGACTCTGAAAAACAAACTGAGGTTTCTAGAGGGGGAGGGGTGGATGGATGGGTTAGCCTGGTAATGGGTATTAAAGAGGGCATGTTCTGCATGGAGCACTGGGTGTTATCCACAAACAATGAATCATAGAACACTACATCACAAACTAATGATGTAATGTATGGTGAATAACATAACAATAAAACTTTTTTAAACAAAAAAAAAAGACCCAGGTGTTTCCTTCAGGAAATTTTCACCATGAACGATCAAGCCAGATATGTATGTATTGGCAATTAAAGTTCAAAGGTAAATACCAAACTTCCACTTAGTCCAAAATAAAGGACTAGTTTACCTTCTTAATAAATCAACTATAAAACTGAACAAAATATATAAAACAAGGCTTTTCAGTACATTGGAATCAGGTAACAAAGGACAAGGATTCCTAATTAATTTAGGAAATAAACTGAGTGTGTCTCATTATGGCCATGCCTAAAGGCCTGAGAGAGATTCAGGTAGCAGCAGGGCAGAGAAGAATCCCACAGAACTTAGGCAATACCCTGAGTGGGATAGGGCTGAGATTTAAAGGAGGACAATGGGGTTAGATCTCACAGGGAAGAGAATGTAATAGAAAGAGAACTCTAGATATCTGCTAGGGCTCTCCTAAGGAATTCAGCGAAGTACTATGCACATGCACAAGCATCTGAAGCAACAAGAATTAGAAGAGTTCCCAAAATTCACACAGGTCCACGAATTGTGCTTGTTAACACCAACGAGACTAGAAAACTTTCCAATTCATGGGAGTCTGAATAGAGTAGCTGGAAGGGTCTTGCCTCAGTAATGTCAATTAATTACCCTAGACTAACTCTGCTCTACTCCTAACAAAACCTAAAGGAAGACCTCAAAGGATTAAACTGTTCCCAAACAGTTTAACTGCTTCCCAGGACAGAGCTCAGGTATTTTAATGGAAATATGAAAAATTTACCACTAAGCTACTAGGCAAGAAAAGACACAAAAGAATAAGAAATGTCTCAAATTAATGCCCTCAACAAAAATGCTAAACCTAAAGTATAGAAAGGGGAATAAAATATAGATAGAGAAATCAAAGAAATAGAAAAAAGAGAAAAAAAACAATACAGAAAAATCAATGACATTTAAAAAAATGGTTATTTGAAAACCATAAAATGGACAATACATAATGATGAAGTGGGGTTTATTCCAGAAATAAAGATTGATTTAACATTTAAAAAAATCTATTAGTATAATTTGCCATACTAACAGACAAAAGACAACACATAGGAAGATTTTAATAAATGCAGAGAATTTATTTTTAGGATCTACCATCCTTTCCTGATAAAAACTCAGAATAGAAACTAAACCAGGAACAAGAGGAATGATCACTCTCACTTCCACTCAAACTTGTTCTAGAGTTTCTAGCCATTATAATAAGGCAAGAAAACATTTTTGTTGTTGTTGTTGTTACAGATTGGGGAAAAAAAGAGGATGAAATCAAACTGCATTTATTTGCAGGTGAGATAATCTTCCACATAAAAAATTCAATAGACTCTACAAAAAAATAAAAAGCTGCTTAGACTAACTAATATACCTAGTAAAGCTGTATGATACGAGATTGCTACAAAAAATTCTGTATACTAACAATAAATAATTGAGAATTAAAAAAATTTTACAGTGGTATAAACAAATACTTAGTGACTTATATAAAAATAGCTATAAGAACCTAAAAACTATAAAACATTGTTAAGAGAAACTAATAAAACCCCAAATAAAGAGAAATGCCCTATTCATGGTTTGTAAGATTCAAAACTATTAAGATATCATCTCTCCTCCAACTGGTAAATTATACCTAATCCCAATAAAAACCCAGCAGACATTTTCTAGAAATTGACAAGCTAATTCCAAATTTTGTTTGGAAATACAAAATACCTAGAATACAAAAAAATAGGTAAATAATAAGTTGGCCCAATAAATTGACAGTTACCAAGACAGCATAGTATTGGAAAAAGATAGAGAAATACATCAGTGAAACAGATGAGAGAGTTCACAAACAGACCCATACATATATGGATAACTAATTTTTGATAAAATTTTTAAAAAGGATAGTTTTTTCAATAAATGGTACTTGAATAAATAAATAAATAAATAAACTTCCACCTATATAAAAAAATCAACTGAAAATATATCATAGGCCTAAGGGCAAAATATAAACTATAAAACTTCCAAAGAAAAATATGGAAGAAAATTTTTATGATCTTGGGGTAAGCAAAGATTTCTTAGGTATGACATCAAAAGCATGATTCATGAGAAACATTAATAAAATGAACTCAGTCAAATTATAAAACTTCTACACTTCAAAGGACAGTGGTAAGACAAGAAAAAGATAAGTCACAAACTCTAAAGAAATATTTGCAAATCTTAGGTCTAGCAAATCACCCATATTGAGAAAAAAAAAAAACTTCCAAAACTCAAAAATGTAATGAACATATAACCCAATAAAAAAATAGGAAACAGTCTTGAAAAAACACTTTATTGAAGACGATATATGCATGGCAAATAAACATATAAAAAGATTATTGACATCATTAGACATCAGGGAAATAAAGTTGAAATTACTGCACTATTCTTAGAATGAAACTAAAATGGCTGACAGACCAAGAATGAAACTAAAATGGCTGAACATGTGGAAATAGAAAATGGTAGAACCAACTTGGAAAACAATTTGATATTTTCTTAAAAAGTTAAACATTCAACTAGCATATGATCTACCCTTCTATTCCCTGGCATTTATTTACCCAAGGAAATTAAAGCATATATCTAAATAAAGACTTGTTCACAAATGTTTACAACAGCTCTACTTGTAATAAGCATAAACTGGAAGCTACTTAATGTCCATGTACAGATTTATGCATAAACAAACTGCATATGGCCATATTATCTTATGCTTGGGTATGTCCTCAGGAGCTCGACTTTAGCACAATTTTTGCTAAGTCGGTTTAGCCAGAATCCCCCCCTCTTGTTATCTAATCACCATCAATATCTCACTGAATTCTTCATCCCCTGTACTCTCCTGGTGAAGTCAGATCACTTTGGCCTGCCATCACCAAGAATCTTGTTAGGTTAGTGTACCCAGAATCCTCCCATATTTCTGATATTTCCTCTTAGAAATTGTCCATCCATTAACAACCCACTCTGCTCCTTGGCTATAAATTTCTACTTTTTTTTTGTGTTCAGTGTTGAGTGCATCTTTTCCCCCGACTACAAAATTCCACTGCAATACTCCTTATATATCTCGTGATAGTCCTGAAAAAAGCCTACATTGATGTTTTAACAAGTGTCATGGATACAGTTTTTCCTTAACACATACAATGTAATACCCTTGAGGGAAAAAAAAGATGAACTATTGATGCCTGTAACAATACAGACTGGATTTCAGAATAATTATGCCAAGTGAAAGAAGCCAGGCAAAAAGAAATACATAGTATATGATACCACTCATATAAATTTAAAAATGCAAACTAATCTATGGTGACAAAAAACAAACAAACAAACAAAAAACAGTGTTTCCCATGGACAGAGTGGGCAGGGAAGGATGGAAAGAGAGGAATTAAAAGGAAAATAAATGGATTTATTGTCTAGTCATTTTATTTTGCTTTTGCTTCTAACCCTAAACCACAGGTGGCTTACCCAAATAGTTCTCAACTCTTTAGGAAATCAGTGGATGAATAGAGCAATGGTTAAATATGAGCATATACTTGTTAGTTGAATGAAGATTTCAGATACCCAGAAGAGAGAATGTAACATGAAAAATACAGAAAGAAAATAACCTTTCCATAGAGATATACTTATTCATCGTTTTGAATTAAGAATATATATTTTCTCTCTCTCTCTCCTCCCCTTTCCCTGCCCCTGCCCCCTGCCAGAAGGCAGGTACTGCAAGCCAGGAAGAGGGTTGTCACCTGAACCTGATCATATTGGCAACCTGATCTTGATTTCTCAGCCTCTAGAACTGTAAGAAAGAAATATATTGTTGCTCAAGCCACCCAGTCTATGGTATTTTGTTATAGCAGCATGGGCTGATTAAGCCAACGTTTCAGTCCTTCCTCAGAAGAGCCAAGCTTTAAGATTTATACCTACTTTAAGTTTCACTAAATATTTCTTTAAAAAAAATCAAAATGATGAAGTAAAGATTGTTTGCTATCAGAGTGTAAAAATGATAGCTGTTCCAGTGTACTATCTGGGAAGATTTTCCTGAGAATGGGAATGATGAATAGTCAATAGGAGAGGAAAAGAGAAAGACAGAAGGAAAGGCTTGGCGCAGAGGAAAGACATGGTATAAAAGACAAGAAGAAGGGGGAACATAAAATGTGGGGAAAATGAACAAAGAGTAAGGGAACATGAAGGTTGCTCAGACATCTAAGAGGATCTCCTGAAGAGCCTGGTGAGAAAGGCCAAAAGGGCAAATGTACAGGGCCTTCCTTCTTACAGACCGAGGCTACGGATGTGAGTTTTGTTCTGAGAGTTATAGTAAATCACTCGTTTTTTAAGCACAGTAATATCATTATTGGTTCATAGCTTTAAAGATTATTCTGCCTCTGGTGTAGAGACTAGATTAGATAAAAACAAAAGAGCTGCAGAGAGACCAATTAAGATCAGCTGCATTTGTCCAGAAAAAGGATAACACTTGATATTTTAAGAAGGGTGAAGAATACAAATAGCAGAGCAGTATTTGTAAACGAAGGACTTCCTAATTCACTTTTTATCAAAACTCATGAGGCTTTTCACTCATTCATTCATTCATTAGTCCTTTTACCATTATTTTGCTGTAAACAGTAAAACCTAACACTTCATGAATGCTTACAATGTACAAGATGTGTATGCATTACATGTATAAAGCCTAATTTTAATCTTCACATTAACAGATAGATAGAGACCATTTCATCTCACATTCATTGAAGAGGATTGAAGCTTAACAAGGTTATATAATCAACCCAAGATCAGAGATTTACTAAGGGATTTGAGGCTATTTCAGACCCAAAGCAACTGAGATCTGATTTCAATTTTATATATAAAATTTTCAGGGCGCCTGGGTGACTCAGTCGGTTAAACGTCTGCCTTCGACTCAGGTCATGATCCCGGGGTCCTGGGATAGAACTCTGAATGGGGCTCCCTGCTCAGTAGAGAAGCTCCCTGCTTCTCCCTCTCCCTTTCTCCCCTGCTTGTGCACTCTCTCTCTCTCTCTTTCTCTCTCTCTGTCAGACAAATGAAATCTTTAAAAAATAGATAAATAAATGAAAAATGAAATTTGCCCTAGGGGCTTCTGGGTGGCTCAGTGGTTAAGCATCTGCCTTCAGCTTCAGTCATAATTCCAGTGTCCTGGGATTGAGTCCCACACCCAGCTCCCTTCTCAGTGGGGAGTCTGCTTCTCCCTCTCCATCTGCCCCTCCCCCAGCTTGTGCTCTCTCTCTCTCTCTCTCAATAAATAAAATCTTTTAAAAAAATTTGCCTTAGTTAAAGAAAGTAGAGAAAGTCTTTGATATTAGCATATATGTATGTACTATGTTTATTATTTTATCTATGCTCCTTCAAGTTAGGAACTATAGTAATACCTTTTATTCCCTTTTCCATCCAGTATCATATTTTGCATGAACAAAATAAACACTTTGATGAGTCACTAAGAATGAAAACAAAATTTTAATAGTTAGATATAAATAAAAATTTTTAATGGATAACAAATAGCTAGGCTTATGACAGTGAAAGTTTTTCTATGTTATTACCAAAAGTCTATTTGGAATACAGCAACTTTTATGAATTTTAACACTGAGTTTAGTAGTTTACTTCTCTACTTCTGCTGACACAGAGAAAGAGGAAAAAAGCAACATTAAACTCAGTCTATAATTATACATGTTACTTTAATAGGGTACAGTAGGTTCTACTAAGAATTGAGCTGACTCCAGACATCTCATTTCACTGGTTAGAGTTCCATGTGGAACAGAGACGTGAAATCCAATAAATTATACTTTTTCATCTCCATGTTAAGACATTTTTATCATAAGTTCACAAATACTGCACCTTGTAAGCTTAATCAGCATCTTTATTTACAGTGCAGAAGCTTTGTCATCATAAATTGCACTTTACCATGTTATATGGTAATGTACCATTATAGCATAATTTTGAGGCATTTTCACCTTGAACCTATAAATAGGCTCATGTTGCAAAATAAGAATTCATGTTCATTCAGAAAATGCATTTCTTGACACAATCACATAATCTCACGTGTGTCCTCTAGATAGACAATTAAATTGGTGATGCCACAAATATTTGAAATTATGTGTCAGGAATTTAATCACTAATCATATGATTTTCCATCTTGAAAATTCCCTGGTGCCTTATTGAAAGCACTAGAACCAATGAGAGAATACTAAAAATATTCAGTTTTATAAACCAGACAACATAATTCCAACACCCAGATGCTAAATGTTAAACCAAACAATTTAAAAGCCAAGCAAACAAGAAGCTTCCCAAAAACCCCAGTTGATTGCCTCACTGCCGGGATCATAAATGATCATTATGAGAAATGACAACTTGGCCCCTGCCACAGTCAGGTGTGACAAAATGTTACAGGTTACAAAGAAACAACTGACATTGCTTTAACTTTGGAAAGAATGGTGATGTGGTCAGTCAGCAACTCAAAACTGAGAAATATCTAATTTAAGGATAGCTGACTATATTTAACTTGCCTGAGTGAGTTTGAAGACTATGAAGTATCAAAACGTCATTAGTGTCCAAACAAATTTGAAAAGAACAACATTCACAGCAATCATCTAAAAGACTGCCTATTGTGTTACCCGCCTTGGTTAAAGAGGCAAACCTGTCACAGAGGTAGATTAGAGAAGGAATTACTTTGATTTTATACTTCTTCTTTCTGATCTTTCTATTGACCATACTCAACCAGACGCCAGAGGACAATGAGTCAGGTGACCACAAGAAAGCCTGCTGGGGCCAGAAAACAGGTGGAAGAAGGTAGGGGAAAAGATCCAGAGGATATGCTTGAGAGAAGTAGTAGAAGGGAATGCTATGCTAGATTCATTATTTTTTCCCCAAATAAGCTATTTGCCTTCTTGGAACTCAGTCCCCTAATCTATAAAATGGGATAGTAAAAAGCAATGACTCAGCTTTGCTCTTATTTCAAGGAAAGAAATAGGATAAGATATTCCCTAAGGTCACACAGAGGACTAGAAAGAAGAATAAATTGTGATATCCCCCAAGTGTTATAGCCACTCCTAACTGGAATTTAAGCAAATTTCTAATGTTTTGATTATTCTGCTTTCATATACGATTGTAGTATTAAAGTTATAGTTTGTCCAAATTTCTAATTTAGATATATTAGACAGTTTGAGAATCAAAAGCGGATAGTATTAATAAAGAGCAAACTTAAAAAAAAAAAACTGAATCTATTTTTCAGTAAGTTCTTTCTGCTTTGAATTCCTTCCAAAAATGTCCACTGTGAGACCTGTTCAGGAGTGACTTGACTTCCTTGAGAATCCTTTCCCTGCTGCCCAAAGCAAAATGGCTCCTTCCTCTTTATATCCAGACAGTGTCTACACACATTTATTGTAACACTCAATAGAGAAAATCATAAGAGCTTATATTTTATCCATCTCCCTGGCAAGACTGAAATATTTGAAACCAGCAATTTTATCTTTTCATTTTTGTAACTCAAGTGCTTAGAATAGAACATATTTAATGTTCGATGATTATTTATCAAATCAGTTAATAAAAGAGTGATTAAAAAACATTTCTTCTTGTGTTTGAGCTTCTTTTGCTTCTTACTTTTTTAAAGGTATATTTATCTGAACTTTGAACTCAGCTTTGTACTTTACTTGGTTGTGTACCCAAAGATATAATCTTTTCTTTGTAAAATGGCATTAGCAAATTTGTGTTTTACTGAAACACTGTAGGCATAATGTTCTCAGGATCACATTCATGCTTTTGATAAATATTCTAGTGCTGTTACTCTCTAGAGCGTTGTCTAAATACAGCTTTCCTGGCACTTTAATATTTTACTAGGAAAAGTGAAGAGCTAGTCAAAGAAGTATATATTAAATCAAAACCTCATGTGTCAAAGCTATACTGACATGCAAGTCTTAATTTTTCAAATTGGGATTTACTGACTATCTGACAAAAATCAGATACTATTTTATATGCTACATTGTAAGTCAAAAAAAAAGTATCCTGCACAAAAGGATGATTATTTGTATGCATGAAGATGTGTTTTCTGGTGTGTGTATGTATGAATAAAACTATACAGGAGAAGGGTAGAAACAAATTCATTTAACACTACATTTGTAGAGAAAGTATAGCCTAGGATTATCAGCCTGGGCTCTAAGTCAGAATGTTTGGGACTGTTTTTGAACTTTTTTTTATTGTGCGACCTGGGACTTGTTATTTCACTTCTCCCGGCCCCTCTTTCTTCTTCCTTAACAAAAAACCAGAAATCATATGTATCGTAAAATTTTAGAAACTGTTAAATAGTATTCATACAACACTCAGCATTTTTACATAGTAAGCTTTTCATAAATGTTTGCCATAATTATTTTTGCATGATGTGGTAGCAATGAGATAAGCTTGTAAAGGTAGTATTTTAAAATACTCTTGAGTCTTCTTCCTATTTTCAAAAGTGTTACAAATGATAAAGAGTCAACTTAAAAAATAAACTTTTACAAGAGATTTCCATTTGTAAACAATGCTTTTTCAACTTCTGAGACCATCACATCATCAAACCTATGCTTACAGGTAAAATTAATGTCAACTTTGGTAAGATCCTTGAGTTCCATTTCTCTTTTGGTTGCACGTCAACTGGAAATTTCTGAGTCACAAAGATTATTATGCCAATTTATTAACTTTGAGGGAAAATTAAAAAGCAGTGATTTTAATTAAGCAAGTCATATTACATTGAAGCTGACTGTCCTGAAACTCCTATCACCTTGAGTGTTAGAACTCTAACTGATTTCCAATTTTGTAAATCAAAGATTTTTGTTTCTTATGTGTGAAGAAAGGGGTTATATCACTTTGGAACACACTGTTCTAAACATTCTAAACATTTGCTGTTCTAAACATTCTAAACATTTGCTAGCCAAAGCAAAACAAAATAAAAAAAATAAATAACCCTCATTTGAATTGGGGAAAGGGAGGTGGGTGAGGCGATGGGGTACCTGGGTGATGGGCATTAAGGAGGGCATGTGATGTGATGAGCACTGGTGAACTGATGTACTGAACTGATGTACTGTAACTGAACTGATGAATCACTGAACATTATATCAAAAATCAATGATGTACTATACCTTGGCTAATTGATTTTAAATTTAAAAGTAAAGATTTAAAAAAAAGACACTCATTTGATTTGTTAAATGTCACTTTGAGAAAGTGATGAAAGATTTGTCATTGAAGGTTATATCCAAAATGTTTACTTAAGCATATTTATTTATTTATAATATTATATCATCACTATTTATAATATGTAAATGTATAATATATGATTTTATTTTACTGATACACTATATTTATTAAATCTTATACCTGTGGTCACAGATTATTCCAAGGTCACTTCAATAAATGTAAAAATATTTATAAAATTATATGTAATGGCAGGAAGGTGAGTTAATAAAACTCTATTTGAATTTACATAAATATGTGGTAATATCTTAAAATACTTCTTTATTAATCAAATTAAAAGACATAACTGTTAAAAAATAAAAATTAGAAAAAAGACATAACTGTTGAAAAATTTAAACCCAATGAAACTTACTGCAGGATCAGGCTGCATTGACTATATATACTTTCATATACACATCTTCCTTACTTTACATACAGTATTTTCAATCAACTTCGTTGAAGCATAATTTACATAAAAATGCGTTGAACTTATTTTTAACAATTGCATTAATCATGCACACACTCCTTTCCATCTCCAATTCCCAACCTCACACCCTTTTCCTCAAAAGTGAACACTGTCATCAGTTTCTTGAACGATAATACATTCTTGTAAAATGCTGCTTATTTTTAGAATTGCAAAAAGTCTCACACAGTTGTTAAGCGTGATTGCCTATGTTCTTTAAAATTAAGAAACATACTCTAGAAATGTGTCTCAATTTAAAATCCATCTTATTCAATAGAAGTCTATTAGATGAAGCAGAAACTCAAAACAAAAAATTAACAGTAATGCAAAAAAAGTAAGTAAAAAGTTACAACACTTTTACATCCAGATGTGAGTGCATCTATACATCCAATCTTTTTTAAGATTCTTCAAAGTCCTTGAAATGGTTTATGAGGTCTTATATGACCTGACCCCTATTACCCGTCTGGAATTATCACCTATTATTCTCCATATTCATGCTCTATTCTGGCCACAGTGCTCTCCTGATTGTGTCTCAAATATATGAAACACATATAGGGTCTTCCCACCGGTTGTTCTCTATGCCTGAGAGACCCTTCCCCAAAATACCCACTGGGCCAGCTAGCTCATCCCCTTCAAGAATTAGCTCAAAAGCACTTTTTCAATGAAGGAAACTTACCTTGATTTCCCTACTACAACCTGCCTCCCTCTATTATGTCACACTCAATTCTTTCTTCCAACTCTACTATATATGTTATAAAATTAATGAACTTCAAAAACATTGTGCTAAGTGAAAAAAGCTTGTCACAAAGGACCATATAGATTGTCTGATTCTATTTATATGAAATGTCCAGAATAGACAAATCCACAGAGACAGTATATGGATTTATGGTTGACAAAGGATGCGAGGAGGGAGGATCAAGGATTGATGGCTGAGGGTGCAAGGTTTCTCTGTAGTGTGACTAAATGTTCTAAAATTAATTGTGATAATAGTTGCACAACTCTGTGAATATACTAAAAGCATTTTATTGTATGTTTAATTTAAATGGGTGAACTGTATGATAAGAAATGGTATTTTGGTCAATCTGTTTAAAAAAGAAAGAGGGAGGAAGAAGAAGAATTGGTGGAGACATGATTTGATTCTAGGCTCCAGGAACAATGCCTTTAACTATGACAGCACAGATGTAACTAAAAAAAAAAAAAAAAAAAGCAAAATACAATATCTGCTCTTGAAAAATAAATATATAGGCTATGACATCAAAATAATACATTTTATCTTTTATAAAAATACACAAAAACACATGTAGTAGCCATTATACATATATACACACACACATACATACACACGCAATACATATATACATATATATATATACACACACACAATGTCCAGGTAATATAAGGACAATTGAAGATGTTAAACAATGCCATAGTATGCAATATGCAAATCTAGACTTTGAAACTCTACACGCCATATTGCCTGGTTTTTACAACAGAAAATTGCAAATAACAAATTCCAAATAATAAAGTTAGAGTGGACCCTATATTAAAGAGATTTAAGAGACATATCAGTGATTTACAATATATGGAATTTATCTGGATCCCAATTCTGACTGAGATGCAGATGAAAGGCTCATATACGTAGAATATCCTAAGGAAGCCACAAAACATTTACCAGAACTAATAAATGAGCTGAGTAAGTTCAGAAAATAGAAAAAAACAATTTTATTTGTATATACTAGCAAAAAAAGTTGGAAATTAAAATTAAATTAAATTAAAATTGTAATAACAACACAAAATATTACATACTCTGGGGCAGGAAAAGTATGTGTGGAATATATTGAGAGGGCAGAAAATAATGACTTGTTCAAAAAATGATGGGGCATGTCAAGAGAAGGCAGGATTCCACCTGCAAAGCTTCTCAATGACCATATATGGGACAATTTGAGTAACAAAAAATAATGGTAATAGATTATAATGCATTGAATAAAATAAATTTCTATGATTCCATACTGACATAAATAATTGAAAAAAGAAAAGATAAATAAATGGAAGGATGGCAAGAGAAAGTTCTTCCTTACAGGAGATTTTCAATTAATAAATGTAGAAGGAACTGATTGAAATTGAAAACTATCACTTGACACTGCAGTAATTGTTTCAGTCAGGAATCATGGACAAGTGCTAAAATCCAAAGACTCTTTTCCCAAGAATATTTATTAATTTCATAGGGACAAAAAGAGTAAATTTACAGTGAAATCAGATGTCACTTTAACCAAGTGATTAAAATTAATATCACTTCTAATGAAACATACCCTTGTCATGTGCCTTTTGATGTGGTACTCTAAGAAGGGCACAATATCACTATAGTAGTTTCTCTCCCAAAATTTTTAACCAGAATTAAATCATGAGGAAATATCAAATAAACCCAAATTGAGGGACACTCTAAAATAACAAACCAATACTCTTCAGAAGTATTAAGACAAAGAAAAAAGATTGGGCAATGTCTTAGATTATAGGCAAAAGAGTAACAGGATAATTAATTGCAATGTGTAATCTGGGACTGGAACTTGGTCCAGAAAAATAGATTTTATTGGCACAATTGAAATTTGAGAAAGATCTATCGATCAATTAATAGTTTAATATCAATTATAATTGTATTATGGTTCTAACTATATTATTAGGGAAGGGCATACTCTTCATACTATTTTTTCCTTATTATGTCTCAAATTATTTCAAAATTAAAGAGCTAAAATAAAACTACATAATAAGTATAAAATATTTTAAAAACATTTAATAAAATGTACACAAGACCTGCATACTGAAAACTGACAAATATTAATGAGAAAATTAAAGAAGATACATAAGACAACATATACCATATTTATCAATCACAAGATTCATTACTATTAAAATATCAGTTTTCCCCATAATTTATCTATATATACAGTGAAATCTCAAATAAAATTCCAGCAAAATTTTTGTTGGAATTCTCAAACTGATTATAAAATTTGCACAGAGATAGAAAAAATCCAGAAGAGCCTATTCATTATACTTATTTAATTTTTCACAAAGGTACAGAGATAATTCCATGAGGAAAAGGTGGTCTTTTCAACAAATGGAGTTGAAAGAACTGAATATAAATACATGTGTGTGAATGTGGATGTACAGAAAGGACAGAGGGACGAAAGCACGGAAGGGAAAGAGGGAGGGCGAAAGGAGGACCTCCAGGCCCAGATGGTTTCAATAGTGACTTCTCTCACACAGTCAAAAAAGAAACAAGACCTGCACAAACTTTTTCAGAAAATAGAGCAGAAGGAAATGAGACTAGAATAACTCATTCTGAGACTAGAATAACCCTAACATCTAAATCTAACAAAGATACTAAAAGGAAAGAAAATTACAGATCAGTATTTGTTATGAATATCCATGCAAATATTTTAAACAAAAAATAATAATTCAGATCTAAGCTGATATGGAAACAATAACACATGATGATCAAGTATAGCTCATCTCAGGAATGCATGATTATTTTAATATTCAAAAAGTAATTAATATGTAATTCACTATATGTATTAATGAAATAAAGACAGAAAAAAACATGTTATGTCAATAGATGCAGAAAAAGCATTTGATGAAAATCAAAACCTATTCTTGATGAAACAATCAGCAAATTAGAAATAGAAGGAAATTTTCTCAAATTGATAAAGGATATTAATGAATACCCTAAAGCTAACATATAACTTATTGGTGAAAGCCTGAATCATTTCCCCATAAAATTATAAAATTCCTGGAAGGAAACAGAATAAAATCTTTTTTTATCTTTTTTTTAATCTTTTTTTTTATGTTGAGGTAGGCAAAAATTTCTTAGATAAATGCAACTAGCATGAACCATAAAAGAAATAATTGATAAGTTTAAATTCATCAAAATTAAAACATTTTTTCCTTCAGATACATTACTAAAAAAATAAATGGATAAAAGGCAAGCCACAAAGTAGGAGAAAATATGCATATCATATCTGTCCGGCAAAGTTCTTAGAATCAAAGTAAATAAAAAACCCTAGGACTCAATCATAAGAAAGCAAAAAATTTTTTTAAAAAATAAATGAAGATCAACAAGAGATGTTAACAGCTATTTCACAAAGAGACTAGATAAGTGGCCAGTAGCCACATGAAAAGATGCTCAACGTTATTAGCATAAGAAAATGGAAATTAAAGCCAAAATGAGATATTAATATATACTCCAGAGTGGGTGAGAATGTGGAGTAACTGGAACTCTCATATGCTGTTGGTGGGACAGTTAAATGGTATAGTTACTTTGGAAAACTCTTTAACAGTTTTTTTTTTTTAATTGAACACGCACCAATCAAATGCCTCAGCCAATAAAAGCATATGAGGAAACATTATGGAGTGATAGAAATGTAGTATATCTTGATTGTGGTAGCCATTATATAATCTTACACATTTTTCAAATGTCACCAAATTGTATACTTAAATTCAGTGAATTTATCTTATATAAATTATGATTTAGACTCAATTGATTTTTTAAAAAAGATAATTGCAAACAATTTGACTGGATAATTTGATGAATTAAGGGAGTATTACTTTTTAAGATACAATAAAAGTATTTTGATTATGAAAACTAAATACATAAAATAATTTCCTATCATTTACAGTTACATACTAAAATGCTTACGGGTACAATGTTTAAATGTCTAAGAGATGCTTCAAAATCATCCATAGACTAGAAGTGTGAGGGGGTATTTAAGCAAACAAAACTTACCATATATTAAGAATTATTGAAGTTGGGTGACTGGTACGTGGGGTACATTATACTATTGTCTCTACTTCTGTAACCTTTTGAGAATTTTTATTAAAAATGTAAAATAACTAAAAGTTAAATGTAAGAGAAGAAACTTAAATTAGTTGTCCTTACTATAACTACCCCGTGATATAAGATGGTATATATTTTTAACACCAAGAAATAAGGTTCAAAGTGCACCAAGTAAGTTGCAGAACCATGTTTAGAAAACAGTTTCCTACATCCAATCCATGACTCCCTACACGTTTTATTATCTCTCTCTCTCTCTCTCTCGTTCACTGAATATTTTTGTAGGAAAAATGAATTTAAAAAGCAACACTGTTCTGACAGTTCACAATTATATAGCTCAACCTTGGAAAGTGGGTTAATGTCTTCTTAATGTTGCAGCCACCTTCCTGTCTACCAGTGCCACTTGTCTGAATTAAAACTACAGAACTGGGTGTTACTCCAGAAAATGGAATGTTTTTATCAAAAAGATTTCCTGAGAAAATTGATTCATTATGCCAACATTTTACAGTACCTTCAATCATGTTTTAATATTAAGAATACTGCTTTCTTTGAATTATGTTCAAAACAAAATATTCAGAAGAGTTTAAAGCTATTGGAACCACTTGCCATAGCTGAATCCAGGGCAAATGTCTTTTAAACGATGAAGTACGTACTTCATCCACGATTTATCAAAAGACATAGAGTAAGAAAGATGAATGGATTGACTTGGACATGCAAAAGCCTATGGTCTGTTTCTTCTGATGCAATAATAACGCTGATGATTCTTCATTACTCTAAGTGTTTAAACCTTTTGAGGAAAGAGGGGTGGATAGGATAACCAATAGAGACACGGCTGTTTTAGATGCTGTATCAATAATTTTCAGTAATATAGACTCAACTCATTCCATATTCATGGAAGAACAATTTTATTCAGAAAATAAGCAATTTTATTTTTAGTTTATTTTAGTTGTAATTTTTTATTTCAATTCTACTTAGTTCACACATAGTGTAATATTGGTTTCAGAAGTAGAATTTAGTGATTCATCACTTACATACAACACCCAGTGCTTATCACAACCAGTGCCCTCCTTAATCCCCATCACCCAGTTAGCCCATCCACCACCCACCTTCCCTTCAGTAACCCTCAGTTTGTTCTGTATAGTTAAGAGTTTCTTATGGTTTTCTTCCCTCTCTCTTTTTTGTTTCCTTTCCCCTATGTTCATCTGATTTGTTTCTTAAAATCCACATATGAGTAAAATCATATGGTATTTGTCTTTCTCTGATGGACTTATTTCGATTAACATAATACACTCTAGCTCCATCCACATTGTTGCAAATAACAAGATTCCATTCTTTTTGATGGCTGAGTAATATCTCAAAATCGATCTATCTTTTATCTATCTGTCTATCTATCTATCTATTTATCTATCTATCTATCTGATATGGTATCTATCTATCACCTGTTTATTCTATCTAAAGAAGATGCATTATATATCCATTTATCTGTCAATGGACTTTTGGGCTCTTTCCAAAATTTGGCTATTGTTTATAATGCAGCTATAAACATCAGAGTACATGTCCCCCTTTGAATCAGTATTTTTATATCTTTTGAGTAAATACCAAGTGGTGCAATTGCTGGGACGCAGGGTAATTCTATCTTTAACTTTTTTGAGGAAGCTCCATACCTATTTTCCAGAGTAGCAAAACATAAGCAATTTTAAAGCATGATTGCACTTGGGTAATAGGAGCTTTGAGTAGATGAACACAGTATCACATTACAACATGAACTCCTCCTATACCCACCAGTTCTTATGAATTAAGATCTTCTATTTCATCAATTTGTAATAAGCCCTAATCATTCAGTTTTCCTCCAAATTTTATTTCTAATCTGGGAGCAAATTAATACTCCTTTAGCTATTTACTTCAACAATAATATATTGTGTTCCACAGACAACACCCTGGACTGATCAGAGATGTTTTCTATTAGAATTTCATACCACTTTAATCAAATAAATTATATGAATCCTATTTCCAAATGTTATACCAAGAGGAATTTTCAACATACATTTATCAGGTTCATTCTCAATACTGTTGTGTATAATACTCAAAAAGCAAACACTGAAATATGAATACTCATGTATTCAGTAAAATAATTTGTATTCCATGCTAGGAGAAAAAAATTCAGTGAAAACTACTTGATATTTGCTACTAAGAAACCTTGCTGACCTCCAAAATATTTAACCTCTACGGCCTAAAAATTGAGATCTTTTTATTCCTCTCATCAATGGCTCTTCCTCACTTAAACATTATAATTTTTGAAGATGGAACATAAATATATGCAGAATATCAAGTATTTCTTGCCATGTATATTCTTTAATTAAAAATAAGAAGAAAAGCAAGTCAAACAGACTCTGAGACACCCCTCCCCTTTTAATTGTCTAAAATCAGAAGTATTTCAAATAAAAGCTGGGCTGCACTATAAGAGAGATGAAAATTTGAGCTTTTCAGCCTAACTTTTAAAACCAGTCATAGGAAATGTTTCAGAAACACTGCTATCCTGAAAGACCTAGTCATCTTTCTTAAAAGTGTATCTTTCAATAAACATTACTGTACTT
Source organism: Zalophus californianus (assembly GCF_009762305.2). NCBI lineage: Eukaryota > Metazoa > Chordata > Mammalia > Carnivora > Otariidae > Zalophus > Zalophus californianus. The sequence continues at coordinate 107,156,649 of NC_045597.1, forward strand.
TATCTGCAGTATAAGACAGCATTACTCTAGATATTTTGTGTTTCGTTTTCCAGAGGAAAAGCTAAGGCACCAAGAGGAAAACCTTCGTTTCACTCCAGCTTCTAAGTGAGATAACAGTAAACAGAAAAATATGGTAAATGTATCCCATTTCTTTCTAATTCTTTATTATGTCTGTGTTATATATGTGTATATATAAATACATATTTAATCATGATTTTATATTGAAAGTTTACAGGATACAATTAATATGTCACATAAGGCTGTTGTTTCATATATCATTTTTTTCTCAATTAGGTTTTTTAAGGACTATACTATGACCACAGCATAGTTTAAACCACATAATTTTAAAATGCTAGAAAATGAAAATTTAAGAATCTTTCATTTTGTATCCTTATGGCAAGATGCAGTATGTATATACAATGGAATATTACTCCACCATAAAGAAAGAATGAAATCTTGCCATTTGCAGCAAAGTGGATGGACCTAGAGGGTATAATACTAAGTGAAATAAATCAATCAGGAAGACAAATATCATACAATTTCCCTTATATGTGGAATTTAAGAAACAAAACAGATGAACAAAAGAAAAAAAAAAGAGACAAACCAAAAAATAGAGTCAACTAGGGAGAAAAACAAATGATTACCAGAGGGGAAAGGTTGGTGAGGGGAGGGTGAAATAGGTGAAGGGAATTAAATCATCATCATCATCATCATTATCTCAGAAAAAAAGATGAAATAGTGACCATTTACCAGATGCTTCACTATATGGAAAATATTTACTTATTTACATTTTCTTGTTGTTTTAACTATAACTCTGTATATTTACTTTTAAAATTAAATAAATTAATTTTGCACATGAAATTCTACACACTTAAAAAATAGTAAATAAGGAACTAAAAAAAAAAATCAGTCTTAGTATCTTCACTAAGGCAATTATTTCTCATTGTTTATGGCCCAACAAGTTATGGAGTATTTTGCAAGAGGTCAGAGAATTTAAGATTTTTCAATCCCTTTAAACACTTGCAAAACAAGAGTAACAAGAAGCACTAATCACCCAAAATTTGTAAATTGAAGGAAATTATCCTTGAGTCAGATTTATTTAAATATCTAAATAAAAATCATAGAAATTATAGAAATCTACTGAGTTCTTGTTCCTTTCCAGATTGGATAATTTAGATTTGATGAAGATAAATCCCAGGAAGAGAGGGTAGAAAATAAGAGGTCAATCTCCCAATCCTGGTAAAGTCGTCTTTAAAAAATAAAGACAACATAAGCTACATGAAACCATTAAATCAACTACTTCCAACTCAGTGTCTGGTTGGAAGGCCTTCTTAATGACCAGATTTGGCAATTAAAATGATTATCCAATTGACTAGTTTTCACTCCTGTGATTTTTCAAGCAGGCATTCCAACCCAGAGGCTCTTAGGCTAACAAATTCTTCCACTTGGAAGTATTTTGACCAAGGACAGATTAGAGTAAAAATAATTAATTAAGCTGCACATTTTAAATAGCTTTACTACTTATTCCTCTTATGGCCTATAAATGAGATCTTTTATAATAGAAAAGAAGAAAAATGTGGGAATAAAGGGAATGATTTCCATTTTTTGTAGTTAATTTAAAATTCAATGCTTTACTCTCTCTACATGTTAATATGCATTTATTTATCTACATTTCAAACTCTGACACTTTGCATCTACTTTCCTATAATTGATTTAATTAAGGATTTAAAAAATCTATAACATTCTATAAAATGCCATGCTCTGTTGTAATTTCCCATTGCCACAAGTCATTTTTTTCCTATATTTTAGTGTCATTTGCCATGCATCTTTAGTTTTTTAAATGAAATTCATAAAAGATAAATGTTTGGAGAAACAGTGTTTGATGAGGCTACACTATTATATATCCTCAAAGTGCTTTTCATGTTAGTTAGTTAGAAACTTTATTTAACTATTTCCATGAGCTAGGAGCAGCATTTTGACCACTCTACTCAATATGGCATAAATAGCATGAACACCTGCACAAAGTTATATATTTTCCATTTGCTCAGAAAAAAAAGAAAACCCATAATGTAGTAATGAAACGGTGTCAATGAATTATGAATAATTTCTGTGTAAATGAAGGCAATATAATAATCAGCTCCCTTGTACCAGGCAGGTATTATGTTTTTTCACGAAGATTCATTTTAGTTAATTTAGGTTGAATCATTAAGCATTACAATTTGGCACCTGCCAGAAAGATGACAAAAAATAAGCAGCTACAATTGTTCAAGGACATGCTCTGAACTATTCAGTATATAAATCATCTCCTAGCATTCATATTAGATAATAAAACTTTCTCCTTTGAACTGGGTTTGGATAACTAACTATCGGCTTTAATATCACCCAAATGTTAACACCAATTGTTAAGTCATTGAAAAAAGTCATTAAATAAGCAATAGTTCTTAGTGAATACATTTTGAGGCATTAAATAGAATATATAATAAAAAAGGAAATATTCAGCATCCATACAAAATGATGAAGTGGTAGTCTGCACATAAATAAAATTGAACTTTCTCTAAAATACATCTGGCAAATTATAGTATTATCACACTCTCTATCTTAACCTTCAGCTTTTCATGTTAGCACTGATGCTAAGCACTATGGATGGCCTTGGGATACATTTATAATAAAATAGAACATTGATGATCCTGTAATGAAGTTTAAAAAAAAAAGTCCTAAACTAAGTGTATAGTTTCTGAAGAATAGTGGAGGAGTAGAGAACTATCTCTACATCTATGAGCAAATTATGAATCTGTGACATGACCAAACTTGTCAGGATTATCTCTAAGAATGCTTCTAGTGTTAACATTATATTATTCAAACTAAATGCAAATGCCTTATAGGCAGATACAGAGCTTTATGATGTCTTCCTAATCTCTCAGACATGAGCAGTTCATACAGACATGATCAATTCAAAAATTAATGTGTGTGTATGTTATGTTGCATTTCTGACTCATGTAAGGTATGTTTTCCAATAGAGTAACTGCACTGATGTTAACCATGCCATAACTTTTCATGTTCAAGTACACCTTACTTTCAGTCCCAAATATTTCATAATTGGTTACTTTCAATATTCTGCGTGAATTTCAAAAAGAAAGGCAGGGAAATAGTAAAGGAAAAGTATTTGAGCCCAGGGAAAAGACAAAAAAATCGAAGAGTAGGTTTGGCATAGCAGGAAGGAGACATTAGGGAAAGCATCACAAGAATGAACAAGGCTTGATCTTGGTGCTCTTGATCTTTTGAAATGAAGTCTTTCTGCTAAACCAACAGTATGTATAAATTTCTGATATATCTTCCTACTTCTGATGCTGCAGATGACCTAGGGAAATGTTTCCATCATATTATAACCCAGGATTTAAAACCCACTGGGCCCATATTTGTGGTCGCTTGAGCATCTGTACCAATAGCTCTTGCTCAGATACTCGGGATATAAGTCCTAACTATATATTTTCCTCCCCAAGACAATTTCACTGTAATTTTTGCATTTTGATTCCAGAGCCTTTCTTTCCCACTCCCTTGCTTACTTTGTGAAGATATGAGTCGGAGAAAGAAAATAAGGAAACCAGCTAATACAACTACTAATAACGCAAGCCAACTTAAAAAATGTTATCAGAAGAAGGATGTGTTCCATTTCCAAACAGAGATTACTCAGACTTGTATGAGCATGGATTCATAAAATGTAACCAGGCCACCAAAAGATACAAGACATGCCACCAAAAGATACAAGGCCAACAGAATCTAATATTCTTGAGGTCACATGTTTGGAATAATTTTTTTACCATTTATATTCTAAGGTCAGCTTCTAAGATTATCTATGCTCAACTAAACAAACTCTTCTTACTTCCTGTCCCAAAAATCACCCAGAAAGAGTTAGTTAACACCCGTATCATGCCATCCCTAATTACTGTTTAGTTCAATTGCCTGTGGCTTTTTTTCATTGTATTATTACCCTAAAAGTGGTCTATACATGGGGGGACTGACAGTGGTTGAGCCCAGCTCAGTTTTAGTCATTTACTCTAATAGTTGATTCAATGACATTATTTACTCGCCTCAATGGTTTGCTTTCAAAAATAAACACATTGAAGCCTCATTCTCCTTTCTCACAGATTTCTATTAATTTTTGTTTGCTTCCTCTAGTCCATATAGTCTGCCCAATTTATTAACTTAGAAATAAAAATATTATATTTTCTTGGATTAAACATAATTGTGTTTCTCTCCTTCAGTGTAAGAGTTCGCTACTCTGAATAATAGACCACTGCAATTAGTAGTGAGTTAACAGAAGATACTACATACAAATGAAATCACTGCCACACAAGTCCCTTTCCATGTTTCCTCCCACTTAGCCTATGATCAATAGAGATTTGTCACTAAAAAATGCAAAGGTTTATTGAGATACCAGTTTTGAAAACTGAGCAGAATACAACACTGTAAAAAATAGAAGATTTTGGCATTGATCCATTTGTCTAAACTTTTTAAATTAGTTTACATTTCCAGTATGGCTCTCAAGGTAATAAGCCTAGTAATATCATATTTTTATAACATTTCTGTGATGACAAGCTTTCATTCATATAAAATAACCATGTCCAATATAGACTTTAGGATTTGCTAAGTCCACATTTACTTGATCCATTTAATTCCTTATTTTCAAGATTTTGATCCAAATCACTTCTTAGCCTTCACATTTTTTGTCATATTTATTAGCAGGAAAAATGATATAATCGAATATAATTTTATCAGTTTTTAAAATCTTAATAAATAAATGTGATGTAACTGTTTTTACAAAGATGATATTTTAACTTTCCCCTATAATATCAGGCAAAATAAGTGATGTTGAAAAATGTAATCATGAAAACAATGTCACCATCAATAAGGAAAACAATGCCTTTAAACTTTATAATAAAAAGTGGAGAATAGCCAAATCAGATGTTCAGGATGAATATTTCTAACTTCTTATTTGGTCTTTGAAAATCACATTTGAATATAATAATTTTGATCAGAAAAAAAATTGACAAGTTTAGGTACTAAATTGTGATGGAGGAAAACACAAGTTGGCAGATCTCAATGATGTGGTTTCAATGTTTCTTTTTTCCAAGGAGGTTTAATCTATCAAAGCCAAGATCGCCAGTTTTTCTTCACTTTTATTCTCATCCCCACAAAGACACAACTCCTTAGGTGAGGAGATGAGTTTAATCGAATGTAATGCATTTAATGTGTTGGTGCTATTCAGTCAACATGGTACCATCCAAGGTACTCTGTGAGACTGACAAGGGAAAGGAGTATTGAATAGGAAAATGAGTTTTGTATGGCTCTCCTCTCAACTCCCCCTTCAGCCACCCAGGCCTTCTCTTACTTATCCATTGCAGACCCTCTTCAAGGGCTTCACATTTGTCGTTGTCTCTGCCTGGAATGCTTTTCCACCACATACCCACTTGGCTACCTAGCTGTCTCATTTCTTTCAGGTATAAGATGAGTTTTACCTAAGTACTTATCACTGTCTAACTTAGCATATATTTATTTATCCTGCTTAATGTCTGCCTTCCTACTAGATATAATCTTGCATAAAGGTAGGGATTTACTGCTCTACTTTGGCAAGAGAATGGAGATAAAAGAAGTTTTATGGCTACAAGGAGACAAAGAAAAGAAGAAAGGGAAGAGGGAGGGAAGGAGAAAGAGAATCTTAAATTCTTTAAGGTGGTAAGAAAATTGCATAATATGACTTTGTGGGAAAATAAAACTTCCTTGGATTTCTCAGGGCTTCTGAAAAAAGCCCTAGCCTCCTGAGACACAGAAATGTATACAATATAAATATAGAGAATATTTGCTTTCACTTTCCCTGGAAACATTGTACGCTTCACATATCATGCAAATTAGACCAATAGCCACTTTCTAGCTAGTTTCTCTGATCTGGAAGGATAATACAACTTTTCTCTCTAAGAGGGCCAAATAGCAGATGGACCAAGTCCTTATGTTAAGCCACAAGGTGAGAGAAAGATGACCACTATCTCAAAATGTTAAAAGTGATGAATCCCCAAATTTGGACAAATTTCTGGGCCTTAAAAACTGGTTTCATTCAGGGGCACCTGGGTTGCTTAGTTAGTTGAGTGAGTGACTGACTCTTGGTTTTGGCTCAGGTCATGATCTCAAGGTCGTGATCTCAAGCCGCACATCCAGATCCATGCTCAGCAGGGAGTTTGCTTGAAATTCTCCCCCTCTCCCCATCCCTTTTCCCCTCTCCTTTGCTTGCACATGTGCACTCTCTCTCTAAAATAAATAAATAATTTTTTAAAAAGAAAAACAACACTACATCAAAAACTAATGATGTAATGTATGTATGTAATAAAATAAAATTTAAAAAAATAAATAAAAAATAAATAAAAAGAAAAACAAGCTGGTGACATCCAGTTTTTATATGGCCCTTGAAAAGATGTATTTATACTCCAAAAGGTTAGGATGAGAACCCAGGATCATGTCCATACTAGTCTCAAAAGAGAAACAAAAGACTCTTTCCTCTCTCCTTTTGCGAGGGAAAGTTGGTGGCTCTCTCTGTTCTATATATAAATGAAAAAAATCTATTCCTCACCATTCCTGTCTATGGGATGTAACCTGCTACCCACTTTGAAAGATTCCATTGGCTCTCATATTTCTAGAGATGGAGGACCAATTCTTATCTGCTACTCTGGCTATCTGGTTATAAGTATCAATAAAGAACTCTTTTCCTTCACCCAGTGTCTTGCATTTCTGTAATAGTCATATATAAAAAGTATATAACTCTGCAAGTGGGGTAATATCTCAGAATCTTCACCGTTCTTGACAAAAGAGATACAGAATCTGATAAAATTAAATGTTGATGAGGGACAAATTCTTGTGACCAAATACTATGTATTTCACACAGCTCTCTAGATAAATACAAAGAATAGAGAAAATAGGTGACCACAGTAATATGAGGCCCTGTGTGCCCAACTGGAGGAATGCTCTCAGCAGCCAAGATAAAGCCGTTTCAAACATGAAAGAAAAAAGGGTAATTTACACTTGAACATAAACCCTAAGTTTAAAAAAAGAAAGATTAGACTCATGACAGAATAAATCTTTCCTTTTAAAGTAGGGGTATAATAGCATATTAGTTAATTACTTTGATATTAAATGTCTATAATTTTAATTTCCATGATAGCTCATAATGGCTCAGAGAAAGAATGAGGAAATACAGATGAAGTCTGTCATTATGTATTTACATAGTCAAAAAAAACCTACAACTGGAGTTCATAAAATGCTAATTCATGTGAATTAATGTTTTGGTTTTTTCCTTTTCTTTTCTTCTTTTCTTCTTATAAAACAGTCCTCAGGGAGGGACTGAAAACAAGAACACTGGGACTTCTCAATTCAAAAGCTATTACTTCAAGATTCTATGGGGAGGGCTGCTTCAGAAATATCTTCTTGTATTTGCCAATTTGTTTTCTTTCTTATTTTCCAAACTGAGCAATTGAAAATGTGGAAAGAGAATAAAGTATTGCAAAGCCCAGCTGTCTATGGGACACATGTTTATGTCAGTCATCATACTCATGATCTATTGCAGTAATAAATCAAAAGAACCACAGTAGGTGCGTAATTTATTACAGCTGTATATCAGCAGGGTGAGGCCTCCAGGAACTGAGTTATAGACATGAACCTTGCATCATTGCTTTTATTTACTTCCTCTATTTAAGTCTGATATAAGAAGACAGAGTGGGAGGAACTAAGGTCAGAATTGAAAACTCCTTTTGCATAATTTTCTAAATGGCTTTCAACTTTTAAACCAAGGCAACATTATTACTTCATGTGACTTATTTTTTTGTGGTAATTATTGATAATTAAGTTCTTCTTCCTTTCAGTCAATAAAGATTGACTGAGGTGGATAAAAATTAATTCATTCACTAAATCTATCTCATCATAAAGCGGGGCCTGTTTTATAACACAGGAGCATTTGTAGTCAAAACCCATTCTCCAGGGTGTCTGGGTGGCTCAGTCAGTTAAGCAGTTAAATGTCTGCCTTCGGCTCAGGTCATAATCCCAGGGTCCTGGGATAGAGCCCCATCCCCATGTTGGGCTCCCTGCTCAGTGGGAAGCCTGCTTCTCCCTCTGCCCCTCCCCCCTGCTTGTGCTCATGCTCTATCTCTCTCTCTCAAATAAATAAATAAAATCTTAAAAAAAAATCCATTCTCCATTTCTGCATAGCCACACCCTATCTGCGCCCAGCCCCACAGCCATGCCGCAATTTCCCCTTCTAGAAATTCCAAGGTTTAAAAAAAATTAACATATTTGAATAATTTGGCCAAATAATGTTTGAAGACTGCCCTCACTACTTGTATTATACATTACAGATATCTGTAATTCAGTAAAATACTTTGTGGTTAATAACATTTATACCTTTGTTATTAAAAGTATGGAAACTTTTTAGGAATATACAATCTCTCGCTCTGAACAAACCAATTCACTAAATCAGAATCTGCATTTTAACAACATCTCTAGTTCATTAGAATGCACATTAAAGTTTGAGAAGCATTGGCTTGTTAAGTAACACATTCCCCCAATCTTAGGTCTATATAGTATATCTTTGGGTCTAAGAAGAAGATTGAAACATTTAAAACTGAAAAAATGCTAATGCTTTCCTAAGACAAAACTGCTGGGGAAAAGGTAACAAATATACAAGGACAGTTTTGGAAAGATCATGGGTTGTAAAATGATACATGGCAAATAAAAGAACTCAAGTCCTTTGTGTCTCATGGATTTGGTTTGGTTACTACATCAAGTTAGCTAATATTCAGTGCCTCCACTACTTCACTGGCAAAATTGGAAATAATAATGGTAGTTTGGTGATAATTACGTCAAATACAGACTGAACAGTTAGGTACCCACCAAATGTCAGCTATTATTAAAAAAAAAAACTTTTATGGTTTTGAGCAGCTCAAATACACAAGAGTATGTTATAAAAACTTGTAAATTTATGGACGGTCAGAATAAAGCCAGTGGCACTGTCCCTGGTCAGGGAAATATTTTCCAGTCTTTAGTTACTTGAATACTGTTGTATAAGATGTGCCTTATGTAACACATCATATCTTCTCAGCCACACTGGCTTAAAGACTCATGACCACTTTTTCTTTCTTTCCTTTTTCTTTTTCTTTCTTTCTTTCTTTCTTTCTTTCTTTCTTTCTTTCTTTCTTTCTTTCTTTCTTTCTTTCTTTCTTTCTTTCTCTTTCTTTCTTTCTTTCTTTCTTTCTTTCTTTCTTTCTTTCTTTCTTTCTTTCTTTCTTTCTTTCTTTCTTCCTTCCTTCCTTCCTTCCTTCCTTCCTTCCTTCCTTCCTTCCTTCCTTCCTTCCTTCTTCTTTCTTTCTTTCTTTCTTTCTTTCTTTCTTTCTTTCTTTCTTTCTTTCTTTCTTTCTTTCTTTCTTTCTTTCTTCTTTCTTTTTCTTTCTCTCTCTCTCTCTCTCTCTCTTTCTTTCTTTCTTTCTTCAGTTGATGTTATCAAAGACTTCATGTAAGCCTAGTGCTCTCACTTCGTGCCTGTACCTGGAGCCTCTGACTATTCCTCAGGTGGCAGGAAATTGATGACCCATAGGTCAAATCTCCAACCAAGAAGAAAGGACCAGCAGAAATGTTTGTCTCCTTCCCTCAACCCTACTTGCCCATGGACTATCCTAAAGTGCAAGAGTTTATATGGCCTCTCTGAAGATGGTTTCAAGAGATGAAATCTATTGCACCTGATACTAAGATGTAGCCAGCTCTGTAACACACCTCTTCATATATGCTCTTCCTCCTTCTCAGCTCATTCTCCTCTTCCTTCACTACTACTTCCTGGGATTTTATACCTAATAAAGAATCAGAATATAAGCTCTTCTCTCAGGCTCTTTTTTTTTTTTTAATTTGGACTGAGATAAATGTTTTCACATTTTTTTTGGTCCTTATCTGAATACAACTTCTACTATAATTTATTTTGAATTGTTCTTTAAATTGACTCATTATCATACGGGGAATCTAGTTATCAGTTAGAAGTAACAGAATGCAACTCTAAAAATATCTACAAAGAAATGGAAACAATGCTATCCAATTATAATTAGATACTATTACCCACCAAATTTTAGTCTGAGTTCTCTCTTCCCTGTCTCCCATTCCCATCAGTAATAGAGTGTGTCACAGGGGTGTTAAATATATATTAGCAACACAATTAATCTTTCTTCCCAAGTTGATCAGAAGATTAAAACAGAATTAAGAAGAGAAGGACTCTCACTACTGCATTTTTAAATTGATGCTATTTCTGTGTAACACCTGATATCACTGATAAAGTCCCACATTTGGAGGGAAATGTGCTGGGCACTGTGAAGACCAAGATTTTGATGATTCCTATACAAATTCGTCCAGAAACTCTAATCAGGTAAGAGAGATCCAAATTGCAACTTAAAAAAAACAAAAAACAAAAAAACGATATTCACATTTAGTGTGTATTTGATTGCATCTTGAGTAAACTCCTTTATGTTTATAGTAGCCTATAATAGTGAATCCAAATTCTGACTATGCTTAAAAATCAACAGGGAACTTTAAAATTGAGATCCACATCTCATTCAGGAATTCTCATTTAAATTGTCCTTGGATGGGGCTTAGCCATCAGTATTACATAAAAGCTCCCCAAGGAATTGTAATATGCACTTGGCGTTAAGAAATTGGTCTAAGTCTTATAAAATATCATTGACAAATTAAGACGTATATGATTTTTTTTCCTGTCCAAGGCAGCATTATTCAGGGCACTTATTTTTCATTCAAAAATTATGCCTTTTAATGTCCCTACCATTCATCAGCCTCAGAGGTATATAGTTTGGTATTTTGATTAGGCTTAGCTTTTGAAGGTAGCCAAGGGAACCCCATGAGGTGTTGCTGCACTTTCCCGACTGCACCCAGCTCCAGGTCCCAGTATTGAAAATAAACACCCGGCACTTTAGCCCTCAGTGTCCAGAATTATTATCTTATCAGGATAAACTACTGATAATACAAATTCGCAGCTGCTACATTAGTGATCACAGGATTCTGTTTGAGTCCTGGTGGAAATATTAGCCTAAGAGTCTGTAGTATTGCTTGCTTTTTAAAGTTTCTTCTTTCACATGAATAGCTATTTAGTTTTACCTCCCTCTAAGACATACCTTTAGTCAACATTATTTAGATTTTCCTTCCATTTTTCTTTATTATTTTTTGATCTCTAAAAATTAGGCAGTAACTGAGCTCATTTATCTTACTAACTTAATCTTAACTTACTAAGTTTTAAATATTAGCTTGTCCTTTTAGTAATTTAACAACCTAATTGAAATTATTAAATACATTTTATATCTTGATGGTCAGCCATGTTTTTTGATTATTTATTTGTTAGTATGGTCTAGTAGAAATTACTTAGCATTTTTACTTTCATTAGCTTTTAAATATTCTCAAAGCTCCTCATGTAAATAAAAGATCTTGTTACAATAGCTTTGCAAATCTTAGGGCCATGGAAAATACCTATTTTTTCATGCTAAACATTTTGTTCCCTTCAACTAAGTCGAAGTACTACATAACTTTAATGGTTTCTTTTAATGTCTTGGCTACTGGGAAGCTCAGAAATAAATGTATGTTTTTGTCATTTATTTATAGACATACTATACCTGAGCTTTTATTATACACTAGTTTAAATCATTTTTAAATAGTTGAAAAACAGTTAATTGGTTTTCATCAATTTGCTTGCATTCTAAATGTTTTTAAGAGTCAAACAGAAAGAAAATTCAAGATATTGTCTCAGGATTAAATAAATTCAAGTTGTTTTTGTGCATGTAATAACTAATAAGAAATACATTATCTAGAGACAATACAAAAACTTATCCAGAAATTCAGAGAGAAATTCATGTAACTTAATTCAGAATCTCCTGAATTTCAATATGAAACTTTTCCATTTCCTACTTCCCCCCCTTTACATCCTAATTTATTTCACCAAAGAAAATAATTTTAAAAAATTTTTGCATGCTTTTCCCTCTGTTTGGTTTCTAAACAAAATTAATCTGGAAAAAATATGCTTGTGTGTTTGTGTATGCACATGCAAGATAGCTTTCCTTAGCTATCTGTTCTTTCTATCTTTGTATATGAGTTTCTACAATGAGGCAGGTGGGACAGGTGGCTGCTTTTGAAATTTCTGTCTGATGCCTAACAAATTGAAAGCTTCCAGGAAATACTAAATCAATCCATCAGTATCAGTATCACATTCTGAAGGGACACCAGTTATTTTCTGGGTGAATACACTAGTTGCCCGGGATATTGACCATTTATTCTTTTCTAGAACACATCTCTTTTGAGAGAGCTTGGCTTCAGTAACACTTTAATTTGCACAACTAACCAAGCTGAACCATCACTGAAATGTATGTGGATTTAAATCAAGGGGATTGTGTTCAAAATAAATACCATTAACCCTACTGCGATAGCATTCTTATCTTACCAAGTAGGAATATCAGTTGTACAGACTTCAGAAAATTACCCCGCATGGCTGAGGCCTTCAAAAATAGCTAATCTTTGATTTTGGTCTTTTTTTTAAAGTTGTTTACTTATTTATTTTATATAGGAAAACATTATTTTAATTTCTCTTTTAGTTTATTCATTCATTTATTCATTGCTTCAGCAAATATTTGTTAAATATAGCAGAGCACCAGACTTTGGGCTATTTGTTTTTGGAAATACAAAAGTGAAAATGAATTCTAGTCTTCAGATGTTAGTAATCCTATAGAAGAAGCAATGAGGCAATTTATGATTTAATTTAATTGATATAATTCATGTTTAAACAAATGTATATGTATGAAGTGAATGCAGTCACAACATTTTAAATTATTTTTTAATTTTCATTATTCAAGGAGAGTTTTATAAGATTTAGCATTTGTTTTCAATTGTCAGGTACCAAGTTGCATATAACACTTTAACTTTTCAAAATACCTCTTATGAGGCATAAACTATTAGTTCTATTTTACAGAAGAAACTAAGGCATAGAAAGATTAAGAAAATGTCCCAACTATATTAAACACTATGTCAAGGATCCAAGTTTTAGATTGATATCTATCTCTATAACCTAAACATTAATTTCTGCCACATCACACTGTTTTGTAAAAGGTGGTATGTTTTACTTGCTGCTAAAACTATCTCTGTGAATAAAAGAATCAAGATGTGGCATCATCTTATTATACATATTAATATGTAAAAAGATGTGTCCAAAGGCTCACCTATTTGAGTTCCACAAAATCAATGGCAAAGTCACAAAAAGTGTTGGAAGAAAATTTGACACCTAGTTTAAAATGTAGAAACTGTGATTCAAAAGATTAAGTTACTTGATGAAGATCGAATATCTCTTTAGAACCAGAGGCAGGAATTAAAACAATTTCATCTAACATCAATTTCAGACTTCTTTTCACTACTTTCTTATTCTTATTCAGACATTGGTATTTGGCAACGTCATTTCATCATATATGCTTCATCGTATTCACTCTGTGATAACATGTAGCGGTCATGGTTACAGATGATAAAATGCAGACAGTACAATCCACCATCTTTATTTCCACAATCTTTATGTCTTGTGGGGAACCAGTGTTTCGATGTCTTCAGGCTCTGATCAATTATGCCATATCACGTATGCTTTAATAAATCTTATCCCATTTAGGGGCACCTGGGTGGTTCAGTTGGTTAAGCGACTGCCTTCGGCTCAGGTCACGATCCTGGAATCTCAGGATCCAGCCCCACATCGGGCTCCCTGCTCAGAAGGGAGTCTGCTTCTCCCTCTGACCCTCCCCCCTCTCGTGTTCTCTCTCTCATTCTCTCTCTCTCTCAAATAAATAAATAAAATCTTTAAAAAAATTAAAAAATAAAATAAATAAATCTTATCCCATTTAAATCCACTGGCAACACACAGACACTGGTTTAGAGATTTGTGGAACATGGCTTATATCTTTAAAAACATTTTATAAAAAAATAAACATAAGGCATTTCTTTTTTCTATTTTGAGTCTTTAAAAATCTATAAGCACGCTGACTTTTGCTTCTGGGAAGATACAGTAGACATAATTTTTCGATTCTTCCCTCCAAGTACAACCAAAAATCCCGGAAATTATATATAAAACAAATGCAAGATGACTGAAAAGTGGAGAGAAGAAGGCAGCCCAGCTAGGGAACTTGGGACTGAGGAGCAACATGGCAGTGAGTTACCTGGGCTTTTTTTTTTTTTTTGCCTCATATATCCCAGACTTGGAACTGAGTAAGCTGGCAACTGAGAAATGCCAATATGCACAAACAACAACAACAAAAGCTTGCTCTCTCTAGGCAAAAGACCAGAAAAGATTCTAACTAGCAAGGTGCTATTCTAGCCAAAAACCACATAAAAAACTGTGACCCACACACACCCACACCAGCAAAGGCCAAGTGGGGAACCTGGACTTAGACCCACACCTGACAGTAGTGAGGTGCCCTTCCCCTTTCTACTAGACTGGTGTCCAAAGAAGCCTTGAGGAGAATCAGGACTTTTAGCATCATCCAGGAATAATGAAGCTAATCCACAGTGCTGACAGTGGAGACCAGCTGGGAAGCTATAACTCCTACCATCCCTGTCCGGAAGTAAAGACGACAAACAATCATGCCTCAGGGGTCAATAGAGTCTGAGTGGGGAACCTTAGCTTCTACCTCCACCTGGCAGTAACAAGGCAAGATCTCATCTCCCTCTCCCATAGTGATACCAGGGAAAGTCAGTTAAAACAGAAGGCTTAAATAAGATGCAAAATTTCATACAATAAAACAACAATGTCCAGGTTCAATAACGAATCACTCATGCCAAGAACCAGGAAGATCTCAGAAGATCTAGTCTGGGTGACAGTGTATTAATTTCTCTCTCTTTTTCCCATTAATATATAATAAATCTCCCCATGGAATAAATTCACATTTTAAGTCATCATTTTAATGGATTCATAGAATTCTATTGTCTTATTCTTCCTATTTTATCACATTTCCATTTGGTCACTATTCTTAAAGATTGGAAAGTTAATGGAAATTTATTAAATTCAGATTATAGTTTGAATACCTATTCATGTCCAAGGACATTTAAAATATACGAAAGCCAATACTGATATAATAATCTGAATATTAAGTTGTATTTCTTGAATTCAGAGAAGTGTCAAAGACAATAAAACCCCTGAGTTTCCAGTAACCCTTTAGGATTCGCTAGTCAATGGGCTTATTTGTAATATACTTGACTGCAATGCCTGTTATGTAACATGCAACAGATACCATCAGTTCCATATATTCCACTGGCTAATCTGTTGCAATTTAAGTTCACAGAATGCTTCTGGTAACAAATATATTCTATTCTATTTTTTTTCTATGGTCCATAGAGCTGTTCCTAGGCACAGAATCCCATGTGTCTGAGGCATTCTAGTTAAAACAGAAAGATAATTTCCCACCAGGAAACCTTTCTTCACATCTCACTGTAAAACAATTATTCATCTTAGTGGTTGTGAATGGAAGCAGTTCCATCCCTTCTGGGAGTTTTGGAAAGTACTGGTTGTGATTTCACTTGATTGTGGGATGGGAGTTGGGTAGAGAGGTGGGAAGCATTGACTAGGACATTCAGTGGTCAGGGACCAGGAATCTGGTTGTACCGGGACATAGAGGCCAATGCTATACAATGAAGTGAGACTCAACCAAGTTTCAAATGTCTTACAAGATTTTTTACAAAGGTGAAAACCTATTTACAATCATGAAAATCCAGACTTTAACTCCATTTTATATATATAAAGAGTATTTTTTACAGAGCCCTTCCCTATATGTTTATTATTTTTCAAGGAATGCAACTTCTACACAAATTGAAGGGTGACTTCACTTCATTGTGTTTAGATAATTATCAAGAATTTATTACCAATTTTAAAGAACATCTGATCACTTCTTTACATATTCTCTCTTAGTTTGTACATTTGCATATTGAACTCTGTCCTCTGTTATTATAATTTACTTTATACATGTCCTTTATATTATAATTCAGGTATTAAATTGAGCTTAGGAAAGTTATCTATAAAGATAGATAAAATGCAAGATTTCATTTTCAAATAGGAATGGGAATGTTACAAAATATTTTTTAATTAAAAAAAAGGGACATTGCCTTTAATAGATAGTTGGAAACTCTACTAATTAGCATTAGACACCACAATCAGAAACATTAGAAATTAATGTTGCTTTTTTGGGCCTTGGTTTCCAAGTCTACAGATTATCCCAGTTAATGATGGAAAATTTTTCAATTCACTAAAATTTATAGTGACTGTTCATTCTGATGTAGACTTTAAATCAAAAATTAAAATTTTAAAATCCAAATATTTTACATCTTTTAAAAATTGAAATCATAATGCCTATTTTTTGATGATAGGATATGGTTTTGACCTTTCTAAGGAATTCAAACTTATGTTGCCTGAAAATTCACTTTTCTAGGCATTAAAACATATTTTATAAGTTTCAGAGTCTAGTCCTCTATAGATTTCATACTATCATTAAAATGGTATTTTAAAGAGAGTAGTATCATAGATGTAGGTACAGATTTGAAAGAAAGAAAGAAAGAAAGACCAAAAGAGAAAGAAAGGAAGATGATAGATGTCTTTATTCATTTATGGAATGAAATAACTGATTCTACCAGTGGAAAAGAAATATTTGGTACTATAAAAAATTAAAATAAATAATATCCTTATTACTTATAATTGACTAGTATTTTTTAAAAACTTGTTCTCTTATTTTTACTCAAGAGAGTTCATATCATCAGAGTGTGTTTGACTAGGAGGAAGATTATCCCATATCGTTCTCATTCTAGAGATAAATCTTAGGACTTACTATTTTTGCTTGGGAATATACTCTGAAAAACAAAACAAAACAAAAAAAAAACTTTGCACAAATTTTCTAAAAGAGTGTCAAAAATAAGAAACATCAGCAATTGCAATTTCTAGGAACATGAACAACATCTCTCTTGGAAAGGTCTGTGCCACTCAGGTAGCTAGCTGATGCCTTCCTAAGAAATGATTAACACTTAGAGTGTAACTGCCGGGAGAAAGGCTCTAATCACCGTCTTAGCCCCTGTCAACATTAGTCATTGTTTCAGCTACTGGAACAACAAAAATGACAGATACAGAGCAGAAATAAAAATGAAACAGAATGAAATTATTGTCTGTTTTTTTTTTCCTTTTTCTTTCTTTTTTTTGGTGGGGGGTTCTAATAACTGGATCAGCCAGGAGGATTAAATTATATATTGTTAAGCAGATAATTCTTTTCTCAATAAATATGTAGGTAGAACCACATATTTAGATAGGTAGTACCACACAAGTTAATGTGGTATTTAAAATTAGAAAAGCCCAAGAAATTATTACATTTTATAAGTACAAGTCATATTTAAACCATATGTGCTTCTATTTTATTATGACCTCACCCTAAGATAAAATCAAATATTAAAACGTAAGTTTGATAGAAGATATTAAACCTATGAATGGATTTGTTAAGCTAAATATTAGTAGATAACTAAATTGGAAAAGGTAAAACATATTTTTAAAAAAGAATCTCTCCAAACTTTATCAATTAGCTACATATAGGTTGCTTCATTCTCATTAAAGAAGATACACTCTCAAATAATTCAAACTGTAACATCAAACTTCCAATTAGTCAGCTCCACTGGGAATATTTGATCTCTCTCTCTCTCTCTCTCTCTCTTTTTCTTTCTGTCTACTGTATTTCTTCTCTACAGTCATCTGTTTCACCCAAAATTAAAAAAAAAAACACACACACACAACCATGTAAAGGAAATGATCTTTTCTGAAATTATTATTTCTCTTGCCACTTGTTAATTTTGCTTTGTCTCAGCCCTTTTTGACTTTATAAGTCGAACAGTACTTTTTCTCTTCTTATATTTCATGGTCAGCATCTAAGTCTTTCATAGAATCTTTAAACCTTCATAACTTTACTTCTACTTCCTAAATATCATTCTTTTTAATTGTATGGTTCTCCCTAAAAAAAAAAAAAAAAAATTGTATGGTTCTCCCTGTCACACATTTCTGCAGTGCCTTTTATAATGCATGCCAAAATATAAAAAAATAAAATTCGTTATGTTGGTTTGCTGACCTGTTTGAAAAAAACATATACAAAGTCTAAGGAAATATATCAATTACATTAGTATGGTTGCCCAAGGGGAACAAAACAGCAGTGAGGAATGAAGATAATAAGAAACACACACACACACACACACACACACGGGCCTGACACAGACCGATCAATAGAAGATTAGAATGAACTCAACTAACTACACAGGAATTTTTTAGATAAGGAGCACTTGGCTTCTGTGAGGATCTAAGAAGAAATCTTCTCTAAAACGTATACTTTGATTTCTAGGGCTTCAACTCAGCTGCACAGGCACATGACAAATTAAGAATTGATACTGGTCATACTTTTTTACATATAAGTTAGTTAAAAAGATATAAGTGGGAAAAGCAAAAATCCTAAGTGGATAGGATATCAGAAAAATTGTTCTGCTCTTTCAACAGTATCATGTAACAGAAGCATTTTTAGAGTTTTCTAAGACTTCTACAGCATTATGCTATATACTCCTAGAATTTTTTTTTCAGAATAAATATCACTTCTTTTCTTCCAAGGGAAATATCTTGTTATTAAATCTTTACTTTAAGCCAGATTGCATCTTTAACCGTTCTTAAAGATATTAGGAGATGACCTAGCTTTCACTTATACTCAGTCCCTTTGTTCTATAGTTATCTTAGTAATAGATTATAAAACAGGTAATTAATCAAGAAAATAGGCTTAAAAGTATAATAGGTATCCAGAAATTTAAGTCAATTTAAAAAAATGGCATTCAAGAACAAATAACTCATATTCTGTTTACAAAATAATAATTAAAACATAAGAGACAGTGGCTAATATATAGAAATGAGTGGTAACTCCATTGCACTGACCATGAACACTATGGCATAGCAACCACAGAATTCTGATAACAGGCAAAATAATAAGGTAACTTTGGACCCATACACATACCTTATCCAATGAACATGATAAAGTAACAGAACATAAGAATTGAAGGTAATAAAAATTGAGTCTTATGTTTTATTGGAGGATGGATTATATCTACCCATTAAAAAAAGATTTCAGTGTTTTCTTTGCATTTCAAATTATAATGGTCAGGTCACCAGAGAGGGCCATATAACCAAGCAATTTTCTTAGACTATACCATTATTAAAATAAATAAAAGCATAGAGAATTCCCTCCCTTTTTTGGTAAAGTTAACTCTATTCCTAAATCCATGTGACACCTATAGAAAGGTCAGATCCTAACTGTTTCCTTAATTGCATGGAGACTTACATCATGTCTTTTGTATGCAAAAGTATTATACAAAGTAAGTTGACTCAATCAAAGTGGTAATGACTATAAAGAGAAAATGACAATTCTCACTATGTGTTTGAAACACTGCAGAGAGAGAGAAAAAAAGCTGGTTTGTTCAAGTTTCTTTCAGAAGCTTAAATTGAGACCTAAAAACCAAATTCATAAATAAATTTTGTCTCAAAAAAGAAAAAAAATGCTTAAAACTAAAATAAGTTATCTCATCAAGTACTTCGAGTGAAATAAAAAAAGAAGATGTTCAAGGTGTGCTTAAACAATCATCTGGCAGAGATGTTGAGGTGGGGAGTGTTCATGTGTTCATTATTAGGTATAAAAACAAATATAAGCTAAAATCAACACAAATAATATTCTCTAATTTTGTGAAAACAGAAGTCACTGTGAATTCAAAGATGTAGAAAAGATGACCCCTGTCCTCAAATCTAGTTAAGCAGATAAAATATAGGTTCATTCAAAGATGGCTAACAATACCAAAATAAATTTTTGAGATTTCAATTATAATTCTTAATATTTTGAGGTCATATCATACATTCAGAACAGAATTACAATTATTCTTTCTTTCCAATCTTTTCTTATTCTGTAGACCTTAAATTCATACACAGAGGGCTCTTTTATAAATGAGGCTTTTAGGAACAGTGTCATGAGTTAAGTGCTAGTATCTAGATTTGTCTTGGAACTCACCAGTCTGTTACACAGCCTTTCAAAAGAAAAATAAAAATCCACCCACTCACAGAGATCAGTCTTCTTCCACTTATTACATTAAAAGAAAACATTGTTCAATTTATCTTCAAGTATGGAATGTGTGACACAGACCTAAAAAGTCATTATCTTGAAAGATAATCACTCAGTCATTAAGGAGGGATTATGGGGGAGTAATATTATTTGGAGGTTTTATGGCTTTAGGAAGGAAGTAGAGGAAGGGACAATTTTGTAAATAAGCTGTTAAGCATTTTTGCATTGGCCTGAAGTTTTGAGATTCTTTTTTTTTTGTGAGGATCTTTATTATAATAATTTTTATGAAATTAAGATAGATGTGATAATGAGATTTGAGTCATCTAAATCCTGGTTCTGCCTAATTTGCATTAAAACAGAAAGAGAGATGGCCAAGTCAACACACCCTACCTGCAAAGTGGCTCCCACTGCACCACATTTAGTGAGCGGCCTTATCCAGCAGGTAGCACTGTCCAGGACCAGCATCCCTTCAAAGCTCTCACTTGTGGCATCCTGCAAGTGGCCTCAGCCTGGACTGGTGCTAAGCCCAAGTGGCTCCTACCCTAGGGTGTGGGGTTCAGGAGACAACTCCTGCCCACAGCAGTCTCATTCCTTCTCCACAACAGAAGGGCACACAGAGGGCACCACTGGAGCCCTTGGTTCTGGTGATGACAGGGGGCTGTTCTTCTGGACCCCACAGGATACCTTCTGCATAAGACCACTACTTTCAAGACTAGGAGATATAGCTCCACCCTAACAGAGAGTTAGGCAAAATGAGGAGAGAGAGGAACATGTTCCAAATTAAAGAAAAAGAAGAGACCTTAGAGGAAAAAACAAAACAAAACAAAAAACAAACAAACAAAACCTAAACAAAATGGAATAAGCAATTTATCTGATAAAGAGTTCAAAGTAATGTTCATAAAGACACTCACAGAACACAAGAGAAGAATGGATGAAGATGATAAGAACTTTAACAGAGAGATAGATAATGTGCTTTTAGATATAAGAGCTGAAAAATACAACTGAAGTTTAAAAAAGTACGCTAGAAGAAATCAACAGCATATTAGATAATGCAGAAGAACAGATCAGCAATCTGGAAAACAGGGTAGTGAAATCATCCAGGCTGAACAGCCATAATAAAAAAAAAAAATAATTAAAACATGAGGGTAGTTTAAGGGATCTCTGTAACAACATTAAGAGCTTATAGGAGTCTCAGAAGAAGAAAAGAGAAAGAAAGGTGCAGAAAATTTATTTGAAGAAATAATAGCTAAATCTTTCCTAATGTGGGGAAGGAAACAGACTTCTAGGGTTCAGGAATCAGAGAGTTCCCAACAAAATGAACCCAAAAAAGTCTACACTGAGACACATTATAATTAAAATGTCAAAATTTAAAAATAGAGAATCTTTCTTTTTTCTTTAAATTTTTATTGTTATGTTAATCACCATACATTACATCATTAGTTTTTGATGTAGTGTTCCATGATTCATTGTTTGTGCATAACACCCAGTGCTCCACGCAGAACGTGCGCTCTTTAATACCCATCACCAGGCTAACCCATCCCCTCACCCCGCTCCCCTCTAGAACCCTCAGTTTGTTTTTCAGAGTCCATTGTCTCTCATGGTTTGTCTCTCCCTCCAATTTCCCCCCCTTCATTCTTCCCCTCCTGCTATCTTCTTCTTTTTTTTTTCTTAACATATATTGCATTATTTGTTTCAGAGGTACAGATATGTGATTCAATAGGCTTGCACAATTCACAGCACTCACCATAGCACATACCCTCCCCAATGTCTATCACCCAGCTACCCCATCCCTCCCACCCACCCCCACTCCAGCAATCCTCAGTTTGTTTCCTGAGATTAAGAAGTATTGAGATTTCATCAAGATTAAAAGCTTTTACACAGCAAAAGTAACAGTCAACAAAACCAAAAGACAACCGACAGAATGGGAGAAGATATTTGCAAATGACATATCTGATAAAGGGCTAGTATTCAAAATCTATAAAGAACTTATCAAACTCAACACCCAAAGAAGAAATAAAAATGGAGAATCTTAAAAGCAGGAAGACAAAAGCAACTAGTCATACACAAGGGAACCCTCATAAGACTATCAGCTAATTTTTCAGCAGAAAATTTGCAAGCCAGAACAGAGTGGCCCAAAATATTTAAAGCACTGAAAGAAAAAAAATTACAACCAAAAATACTCTATCTGGCAAGATTTTAATTCAGAACTGAAGGAGAGATAGAGTTTCTCAGACAAACAAAGTTAAAGGAGTTGATCACAACTAAATTGGCCTTATAAAAATTTTACAGGGATTTCTTTAAACAGAAAAGAAATGGCCATAACTAGAAAAAAATTATATAAAAAACGCTCTTAGTAAAAACAAACATATCATAAAAGTAGTAGATCAACCACTTATAAATCTAATATGAAAGAAAAATGACAAAAGAAATAAAATCAACTGTATCAACAAGAAATAAGGAATACACAAAATTTAAAAATGTGAAGTATGACCTCAAAAGCATAAAACATGGTTGGGTAGTAAAACTTTAGTGCTTTTAGAACTTAGGTGACCATCAACTTAAAGTAGACTGATTATATAAATATATATTTATAAATATTTATAAATAAATATATATTTAATTTAAATATAAATATTGCAATATATATGAATGCCATTGTAACTACAAATGAAGAAATTGTATAATTACACAAAAAAATAAAGAGAAAATAAAACATGACACTAAAGAAAGTCATCAGTCACAATGGAAGAGAACAAGAGAAGAGCAGAGAACTTCAAAAAACATCTTAAAAACAATTAACAAACTGACACTATACATACCTATCATTAATTACTTTAAATGTAAATGTACTAAATGATCCAATCAAAAGACATAGGATGGGTGGGGCCTTGGTGGTGTAGTGGTGAGCATAGCTGCCTTCCAAAAGACAAAGTTGAATGAATTAAAAAAGAAAAGTTCCATGTCTATGTTATCTACAAGACAGTCACGTTACACCTACAGGCATATAATTGAAAGTAAAGGGATAAAAAGAGATATTCCAGGCGAATGGAAGCAAAAAGAAATCTGTGGCAGCAATATTTAAATCAAAAAAACAAAACAAGACAAAAAACAGACTTTAAAACAGACTGTAACAAGAGGCAAAGAGGGCATGACAATGACATAATGATAAAGGGATCAATCCAGCAAGAGAATACATCAATTTTAAATATGTATGCACCCAACATTAGAGTACCTAAATATATAGAGCAAATATTAACAGACATAAAGAGAGAAACTGATAGTAATAAAACCATAGTAGGAGACTATAACACCCCAGATACATCAATGAATAGATCATTCAGACAGAAAATCAACAAGGAAATATTGGCCTTAAGCTATACATTAGACTAGATGGACTTAATAGATATATACAGAACATTCCATCCAAAAACTGCTGAATACATTGTTTTCAAGTGCACATGGAACACTCTCTAGGACAGGTCACATGTTAGGCCACAAAACAATTCTCAATAAGTTTAAGAAGAAGTTTTTTTCCCCTACCACAACAGTATGAAACTAGAAATTAGTTACAGAGGAAAACTGTAAAAATCACAGAAATGTAGATATTAAACAACATGCTACTAAACAACAAGTGAGTCAATGAAGAAATCAAAAAGGAAATAAAAAAAATACATGGGAAAAATAAAATTGGACACAAAATACTGTAAAATCTATGGAACCCAGCCAAACAAGTTCTAAGAGGGAAGTTCATAGTGATACAATCCTACCTCAAGAAACAAGAAAAACCTCAATAACAATCTAAACTTACACCTCATAGAAAGAAAAAAAAGAACAAACATAGCCCAAAGTTAGTAAAAGGAAGGAAATAATAAAGATTAGAGCAAAAATTAATGAAATATAAAGACAAAAAATAGAAAAGATCAATAAAACTAAAATAAGCTTCTTTAAAAGGATAAATAAACTTGATAAACTTTAGCCAAATTCATCAAGAAAAAAAAAGAAAAAAGAGGGGACCCAAATACATAAAATCTGAAATCAAAGAGTAGAAGTTACAACTGACAACACAGAAATACAAAGGATTCAGGGCGCCTGGGTGGCCCAGTCGTTAAGCATCTGCCTTCAGCTCAGGTCATGATCCCAGGGTCCTGGGAACGAGTCCCACATCGGGCTCCCTGCAGGGAGCCTGCTTCTCCCTCTGCCTCTGCCTGCCGCTCTGCCTACATGTGCTCTCCCTCTTTCTCTCTGTCAAATGAATAATTAAGGTCTTAAAAAAAAAAGAAATACAAACGATTATAAGAGACTACTAGGAGGGGCGCCTGGGTGGCTCAGTTGGTTAAGCGACTGCCTTCGGCTCAGGTCATGATCCCAGGGCCCTGGGATCGAGCCCCGCATCCAGCTCCCTGCTCGGCGGGAAGCCTGCTTCTCCCTCTCCCACTCCCCCTGCTTGTTGTGTTCCCTCTCTCGCTGTCTCTCTCTGTGTCAAATAAATAAATAAAATCTTTAAAAAAAAAAAAGAGACTACTAGGAACAACTGTATGCCAACAAGTTGGACGACCTAGAAGAAAAGGATAAATTCCTAGAAACATACAATCTTCCAAGACTGAATCAGAAAAAAAATATATATATATAGAAAATGTGAACAGAATGATTACTAGCAATGAAATTGAATCAGTAATCAAAAACCTCCCAAAGAACAATTTTACCAAACATATGAAGAAGAGATAATACCTAGTCTTCTCAAACTATTCCAAAAAGTTAAAGAGAAAGAGATGTTTCCAAATTTATTCTATAAGGCCAGCATTACCCTGATACCAAAACCAGACAAAGGCACTGCAAAAAAAGAAAATTACATGCCAATATCTTTTCTTCATAAACATACATGCACAAATTCTCAATGAAATCTTCAATTAAAAATGATCAAGAGGACCTGAATAGAGATTTTTCTGAAGAACATACAGATGGCCAATGCATACAGGAAAAGATGCTCAACATCACTAATCATTAGGGAAAGCAAATCAAAACCACAATGACATATCAGCGTATACCTGCCAGAATGGCTAGTATCAGAGAAACAAGAAATAACAAATGTTGGGAAGGATGTGGAGAAATGGGAATGGTCATCTGCTGATGGTGAGAATATAAATTGGTGCAGCCACTATGGAAAACAGTATGGAATTTCCTTAGAAAACTAAAAATAGAAATGCCATTTATTTCAGTAATTCCACTTCTGGGTGTTTATCCAAAGAAAACAAAAAGTCTAATTTGAAAAGATATACATACTCGTATGTTCACTGTAGCATTATTTACAATAGCCAAGATGTGTAAGCAACACAAGTGCCCATCAATAGATGAATGGATAGAGAACATGTAAAATATATATATTGCAATATTAACTCAGCCATAACAAAGAATGAACTACTGCCTTTTGTGAAAACATAGATGGATTTAGAGGGTATTATGCTACATGAAATAAGTCAAAGAAAGTCAAATACTGTATGATATCATTTACATGTGGAACCAAAAATACAAAATAAACTGACAAAACAAAAACATACTCATAGATACAGAAGCAAACCGTAGTTGTCAGGGGTAGGGAGTTGGGGAGATGGGCAAAATAGATGAAGGGGATTAAGAGGTACAAACTTCCAGTTATAAAGTAAATAAGTCACAGGGATCAAAAGTACAGCATAGGGAATACAGTCAATAATGTTGTAATAATTTTATATGGTGACAGATGGTACCTAAACTAATTGATCATTTTGTAATGTCTATAAATGTTGAATCACTATGTTGTATCTGTAAAATTAATGCAATATTCTATGTCAACCATACTTCAATTAAAAAAAAAACGGAGAGAAGAAATGAAAACAGTTTTATGTCAAGATTGGATTGTATTTATAGTCAAAAGTTAACACATTTTCTCTATCCTATGTCTTTATGTAACAGAAAAATCTCTGCAGTATTCAATATGTCTTTTATTAAATAAAAAATGCTATTGGTTAAAATGGAATTCTACAGAATTTCTTTTTTTCAAAGACAGAACAAAGCAGAAGCTACTAGAGATTATATAACCTTGAAATCCTTGTTGCATTATACAGTCCTATGGTTTCTATAATTCAACTATCCAGATGCATATTTATTAAAGGCCAGATGAGTGGGACACATTCGCTCCTTTACAATGAAGATAAAGATAATGAAATCTAGATGGATGTAAAAATGTAATAAATTTTGAAATACTTTCCCAGTTTTGGGGCCAAATCAGATTTTTTTTTGATGATAAAAGTAGAGGGAAAGTAAAATGTAATTCTAAGTTTGTGAGACAAAATTGGTTAGCGTCCTGTGGTAGGATAAAACCATAGCCTTTAAAGTAATGTTCTCCTCTCGACATTTGCATTTCTACAGGACAGAAATCTTTTTCCCCCCAATTTTATTGAAATATAATTGACATATAACATTATGTAAGCTTAAAGTGTATAACATGATGATTTGATATTCTATATATTGCAAAATGATTACCACAATAAGGTTAGTTAATACATCCATAACCTCATGTAGTTAGAATTTGTGTGTGTGTGCGTGTGTGTGTGTGTGTGCGTGTGTGTGTGTGTGTGGTGCAGGTGAGAACATTTAAAATCTATCTTTCAGCAACTTTCAATATACAATACAATATTGTTCACTATAGCCAGCCAGAAAGTATCCTGGTTTAGACAGGGATGCAAAATGGAGAGTGGAAATCTTAACTAGGCATATATTGTTTAAGTATCAAAAGAAATCTTTTAAGTTATATTAGAGGTCTGATGACTGAACCACTTAGGGTGGCTATAATTACCATACATAAGAATACACTGTGGGGGTAAAAGCAAAGCAGGTATATATAAAAAAAAAATAAATTGAAGTGGATAAAGCATTTCTATAAGGCACTATGGAAGCATTTTCTGTATCAGTCCCTACGAGAAAGTAATACCACATCCAGGACAATGATTTTCCTGACTGCCATTTGAAAAGCATTATCCAATAGCTTCTTTTAGAGTTTCTCTGCTATGTTCTTGGGCACATACTTTTGTACTGTATCCTCATAATAACCTTGAAGGTTAGGTAGAGAATTTGCATATTAAAAAACTAAAATTTATGAAGATTAAATGATTGGCCTTTATTTTTATTTTACTATTATTTTTTTTACTGATGATGGCTAATTTTCATTCAATAGCTATTATTTTATTTTGTTAAAAATATTTAATTTATTTAAGCTAAGGGAAAAAAAAAACAGTTTACCCATTTCTCCCACTCCCACCACCTCTTGTAACCACCAGTCTGTGCTCTGTATCTATGAACTTAGTTTGTTTACTTGTTTGTTTTTTATGATTCCACATATAAGGGAGGTCATAAGGTATTTGCCTTTTTCTAATTTATTTCACTTAGCAGAATGCCTCAAGTTCCACCCACATTGTCACAAATGGCAAAACATCATTCTTTTTTGTGGTTGAATAATATTCCATTATATAAATATACTATATTTTCTTGATTCATTTGGCTATCATTTGGGTTGCTTCCACATTTCACCTACTATTAATAATGCTGCAATCATCATAGGAATGGATATATCTTTTCAAGTGTGTATTTTTGTTTTCTTGGTTTACATACTCAGAAGTGGAACTGCTGGATTATATGGTATTAGTGTTTTTAATTTTTTGAGGAACCTCCATACTGTTTTCCATAGTGACTGCACCAATTTACATTTTCACCATCAGTGCACAGAATAAAGTTTCTAAGAGTTAGACTGTCTCTATGGTAGCAAATGCACATGAACACATTTTTCAAAAATATTATCCAGTTTTCTTTTTCACCTTATATTCAATTGGATTTGTTCAAACAATTACATATTTTTTTAATTTTATTTATTTATTTAACTGACACAGAGAGAGAGAGACAGCTAGAGAAAGAACACAAGCAGGAGGAGTGGGAGAGGGAGAAACAGGCTTCCCGCCAAGCAGGGAGCCCGATGCGGGGCTCGATCCCAGGACCTGGGGATCATGAACTGAGCCGAAGGCAGCCGCTTAACCAACTGAGCCACCCAGATGCCCCCAAACAATTACATATTTTGAAATCTCTTGATACACATATTTCAGGCAAGTACAGAGTATATTTTTTTTCAAAAGTATAATTGCTTAAATCTATAATCAAGAAATTCTCAGTTAACTTACATGTCTCTGGGATCCATCATATTCACATCTTTCAATTTTTCCTAGGCTGCCATCTGAGAAATACAGCTTCTCTGCACGGTGGTCAATGGTAAGACCATTTGGAGTGAGTATGTCTGTACTGACCACCACTTGAGCATTTTTCCCAGTCAGGGTAGATCTCATGATACTTGGATGTTGTTCATTCCAGTTGGTCCAAAACATTAAACTAATTAAAATGAAAATTGTGATAATAAGTTAAAATTTTCATTAACAACAGAAACAGTAGAAATATGGTGATGTCAAGCTCTTTATAAAAAAAGCAAAATTATTTATCTCATATTCTCTGACCCCTAAGGAAGTCTAGGTAATAAGTGGAGATATGTATATTATATATGCATGTATGTTTTTCTCAGTTTCTTAAAATCTAGAAACTATTTCTGAAAAACAATTATCTTGTACATTCTCTCAAATAATTTGATTAAATTGAGTCCTTTTGATGTATAGTGAGAATTTATTTTAATTAGGGATGAAACAGTTATCCTAAATCTTCTGTGAATGTATTCTAACTTAATTAATATCATGTTTCAGCAGATTAAGTATAATTGCTTTAGACATCATTCTTAACCTAACTATATTTATTTTCTTTAATTGGCAAATATCAAAATCTCCTTCTCTTTCCTGGTTTGCTTTTTAGATTCTGCATTCTCCTTTGCATATGTCTTAGAGAAATACAATTAATAAACTACTATATTTCTTTAATTTCTTCTCTTCTCTCTTTGTCAGTGTGATTTTTTAAATAAATGACAATGTTGATTTTGGAATTCCAGAGGTTAGTCTCAACTCCCTAAAAGTATTATCTGTTACTTAGAGATTTTATAGAATGCTTTAAATCAGTGTCTGTCAACCTGTTCTTTGGGGAAGCCTTTACAAGTTACTGGAAAAATAGAGAGTCTGTAGAGTTCCAGTTTCTAATCCCTATTTTTACAAAAACAGCTCTTCTGTCTCTTATTTTATCTATAGGACTGTCCCTAAGAGTTTATTTGAGGACTGACTGTTGCTGCTTAGAATGGAACAAAGGAGAGAAGGAAGGAAGGAAAGAAGGAGGGAGGGAGGGAGGCAGGAAGGGGAGGGAAAAAGGGAGAAGGTGGGAAGGAAGGAAGGAAGGAAGAAAAGAACAAGGAATAAAGGAGGAAAGGAAGAAGGGAGGAAGAGAGAGAGGCTGACAGGCAGGCTATTTTACATATTTGAAAAAAAACATGCTTAATATATGTTGACAAAAACTATTTGAAATAATATTTAATATTTACAGCAAGATTATATATACCATTTCTATGTCTTATCATTTAAAGGTCGTGCAGAATTATAACCAACAAAATTTTCAATATGTGGTTTTTTAGTATTATGCAAACACTTATTACTGAACAATATTCAAGTCACAACAAAAATCTTTCTATTTGCTAATTTAAAATAACTCCCACCAATTGAGAAAAGCTGGGTCAACTATGCTCTTTGTTAAAATGTTTCATAGCCTTTTAACCTATCCTGTGCAACATGAAAGTGTTCTAAGTGAGCAAGTGTCAAAAATATTTTGTCCTATGAATGAGTAAATTTGCAAAAACAAATGGCATTCCACTTTCTTAAATTACACAGTAGTTTTATCCACACATTGTGACTTGTGAAAGAAAAATAGTTAAAACATTTTAAAAGTTATGCATATAATATAAAGTATTAAGTATACTTGTCTGCAGTATTTTCCTAAATTATTGGTTTTAGAATTACAGAATTTCTGAAGGTATTAGTATTCCTTTAATTTCACCTTTCATTTCACAAATAAGAAAACAGAGGCCAGAGAGCTTGAGTAATTAAAATTATAGTAATTGAACCAAGTTTTGAACCTAGAATTTAAGATTTTATTTTAAAATTTCTGTTCACCAACTGACATACATTTTCAAAAGTGATTTGAAAGTGTCATTGATATGTATAACAAAAAATATTTTTATACTTTAAATTTTAGTTATATATAATTTTTCAATTAAAACATTTTGATGTGTTTAATTCTAATTTACAGTTCACTGTATGTTAGATGGAAGTGTAATTTTAGCTTATGTAGTAAATACAAGATAAAGCACTTATCAGTTAAAACTAATCATATATAATATTGTCAGTCATCTCCCTTATGTTTATTTCAAAACTGTCTTAGAAATTCCTTTGATTAACTACAGACACTTATTATTGTCCTAAGATTCTCCTGGTAAACCCTCAAGATCAAAGCAGTTGATTCAACAACAAGCTGTATTGTGATAGGTCCGTGGTGTGAACGGAAGCAGCTCCCCCCAGGCATCTGAAAGCCTGTGTCCATCTGAACTAAATCACCAGAGCTTGTGAGGAATCAGCTTTCTCTCAACCTTCAGAGTCTTCATTTAAGATGAAAGTGTTAACTGAATTAAATCTAATCTCATTTCTAGCTCTGTCAGAGTGTCCAGATATAGTTATTCACACACTGACTAATTTATGCAGTCCTTTCTTCTTTCAAGTGGTCAGGGTCAATGTTTATCAGTAATTGTTTTTTTATCCTTCATTTTTTTCTTTACCACGTCTAAAAAAGAGCTCTTCTATTTCTACTTGGTGAAAGCCAGATTTGTCTGATGTTTATTTGCTTAAGAACAAAAGGACTTTCCAGTAGTAAAATATTCTTATAATATTGAATGAAAGCAGAACTTCATAAAAATCTTTTTTCTGCATAACCCAAGCTTTGTTCTTCTTTTTTCATAAAATTGCTTCCTTATGGCATCCACCCCAAACATGATTTTTTTCTAATTTGTTTTGTTTTTTATTCACTCTATACCATAGCTTGAGTATTTCTTCTTGTCACAAATTCTTTGTATGTATTATTTTAAATGCCTGCACAATATGTCATCAAACACATGTGGTAAATTTAGACTCTTGTCAAGTTTTTGAAAATATAGCTGCACACAGTTATTGTTGTTTTCTGTGTTTCAATTGGAGAGATTCCAAGTTGTTAAAATTACTTAATTAGATTATAGAAACATCTTTTAGTTTTTAATACATGTTAACAGGTTTTTTTTTTTTCAGATTTATCATCTCAATCACCCATGCATTAGTGTCTTCTTCATATACCTTTTCCATCACAGTATTGTTTCTATTTTCCCTTTCATCATTTAAATTTGCTTTTGCTGGAATTCTCATGGAGTTGGTACGTGGCATTTCACAAGCCTGGATTCTAATTATTCACATTTACAATGCTCTTTTTAAAAAATAGTTTTATGAATCAGGAAAGGAAAACTTCAAAGAATACCTGTGTCTTAAAAGTTAATTCTTTTTAAAATTAACATATCTTTGATAATCTTTGACTTATAATGAAGAAATAACAATTCACTGTTTCTTACTTTTGGCATTCATCCAGGGCTAGCACATGTGGGTGGTCATCCTCTGACATGGCAATGACTGCTTCCCTGTCAAATGCTCCTGGCCGTGTTTGGTCCACTGTATGTCTGGTGATGGATGAGGTAGTGGAGCTGGTCCAGTACAGTGTATCCCAAGCCCTGTGATAAGCAAGTCCTTCAACAGAACCCACATCTGATGGAGGAAAGAAGAGAATAAATTTACACTTTTATCTACAAAAGACAGTTTCTCGACAGAAAAGTAATTTAAGATATATTCATATATTTACATGTTATTTTAGCAATCATTTCTTCACAAACTCTCCAAAATAAAAACATATTAATTTTGATGCCTACAACTGATAGCTGATTACACACAGCAAAACTGAGCTATGAACTGGTATATTTGTCACAAGAGCAGTTTTTGCAAAATGATGTCACTAAAGTCTGAATCGTCTCACCACGTCCCCAAGAAAAAGAACCTCAATTAGGCAAATAATTTTATTTAAGAAAATGCTCTCTTTTTTTCATATCTCAATCATTAATTTTCAGAAAGTATCCACTGTGCAATAATTTACAGATGCTTTTGAAAATCATATGTAGAGATTCCCATCGAAGTACAATCATAATGAATTTTATCTTGATAGTATATCTGAAGACATCAAGGAAAAGTTAACACATCAACAACTACAAGAGTATTGAAAAGCCAAATCCAACACCACACTTCCAACTATTAAACAATGGTAGAGAATGTTTTAATAAGTTACTGCAATAAGTTCTTTAATTCTAGTCAGCTAATGTGATATAAAAGTAAAAGAAAATGAAATTAATTACTGGCTAACATAGGCTTTAAGTGTTGTCAGAAAAGATAAATGGTAGCACACAGGTTCCAGTACATAAAAGAGACAATGTGAAAAACAAGAGTAATTATTTCTTAAATTGTTTTCCCAATTACACAAGATAGCTGTGTTATTTTTCAGAGGTGCTTTGAGTACCTTTTTTAGTATAACCAAATTATTATAGTTTTTCCTTTGTGTTGTCTGTTTTTCTCAGAGTTATTACTCTTAGCATGTTTAATTTCAGGGAAGGATATCTATAGCTTTGGCAGTCATGCTAAGAAATTAACATTATAACAAGCAGAGTTTTTCTACTGTATTTCTCTCAAAAAATCTCTGAAAAGAATTATTCAGCTCTTCTAAAATTAGGTAAATAAAAAGAGTTATTTTCAGGTTTAAGATGGGTAAATATTTAGTTTGATGGTCGATAGAATTTGGAGTGCAAAACAATATTAGTCTTTTGAACTAGATTTCTTTAATGTGATTAAGTTTTGTCATTTTTTTTTCTACACACAACTGAGAAGAATCCACTAACAATAAAATTATTAGCTACCATTTATTGGGCACTGTCTTTCTGCTAGGAATTGTGCTAACTATTTTGCATGCGTCACTTTATCGGTAAGCTACTCTGTGAAGTTTTATTGTTCTTCTTTTCCTAAAAAGGACACTGAAACCCATGGTCACAGGACTGACAGAGTTAAAGTAAGATTTTTAACACAGGTTCATCTGCTTCCAAAAGCCTATATTCTTTAGCACTACCATTTAGAGATGGGTTTATAGCCCCTATCACCAATGCTCAATCTACACAAAGCTAGAATCAAACAAATGACTCAGTTTCAACCTGTCTCACTCTAGGTGAATTTTATAACCAGTTATTTACTATGAGTGGCCTCCTCTCACACATTCAACAAAACAATTTACAAGAAATTAATGTGGGTGATTAGTATGGAAACTTAGGCCAGAGATGATGGGAGAAAAATTATTAAACATAATCACAATGAAATCTGTTAAACTCTTTTTATATGAATCATATGGCATTCTTACTTGAGGTGAGTAGGTGGGAGATTGGAAATGGTCACAGTTACTTCCATCATTAATAAAAAAAATCATCCATTCCACTGTACTTTTGCACTTTCAAACCATGTTAGAAATGAAGAAAAGGGGAGTATGTCAGAGGGGGAGACGAACCATGAGAGATGATGGACTCTGAAAAACAAACTGAGGGTTCTAGAGGGGAGGGGGGTACGGGGATGGGTTAGCCTGGTGATGGGTATTGGGGAGGGCACGTTCTGCATGGAGCACTGGGTGTTATGAACAAACAATGAATCATGGAACACTGCACCAAAAACTAATGATGTAATATATGGTGATTAACATAACAATAAAAAATTAAAAAAAAAAAAGAAATGAAGCTAACTCTATTAGTAGTGTAAGTAGCATTATGCTCTTTCATCATTCACAAACAGAATGAGAAATGGTGTAGCTCCGAAAAAATCTACGTATCAGAATCATTCATCAACCCTCATTCTGTATCTTCCCCCTCTACTGGCTTTGACAGATCATCTTCATGGCCACCTTTTCCCTGCCGCATGAGGAAATAACACTTGGTATCACCACTGAGATGAAGCCGACTCTCATTCTCTATGGTTGACATAGGTCCAGGTTTACCGGAGTACATAACCTCATTATCCAGGTACAATCTCTTTTATTTTATTTTTGTAATAAATGACAACCTGGCAGTACACTTAATCATAATTTGGTGCTACATTTGAAAGTATTTCAGTAATGCACTTTTTCTCAAAAAGATATCTAATTCTCTATATAAATTGTACTTGTCATTAACCAATAGCCAGTTAAAGACATACGTAAAATTAAAAATCATGAAAAATCTTAGTTGAGATAACATTAAGACATTCATATCACTTTTATGATTATTTCACACAATGTGGGTTCGTGTGTGTGTGTGTGTGTGTATGTGTGTGTGTGTGTATTTGAATACTAAGGTTCCTGAATCAGTTGAACAGGTAGAATAAGAACTTGGAGTTATTGATCCTGGCAGATAATTATGTAGTTTGAAAATTAAAATAAAATGCTTATCTGTCCACTCAACCAGCCCTAAAATGTTAAACAGAATTAAACATCCTTTGGAACTCGAGATTGTAAAATGGGCATAATTTAAATAAGTAAATAAATAAACAAATAAATAAATAATAAATAAATAAATAACAGTGCCATTTTTGCAACTCCATACTTTTTACCTCAGCAAAATAATTATATTGAAAGTGTGATGCATAACCAAGTAAAAATACTACCTCTTCATTCCATGCACTTATTTAAAAAAAAAAGTGACAGAGGTCCCTTCCCTCCAACCTCCTTTGAGCTGGGAATTAGATTTGACTAAGCATGAATGAGGTCCTGATATGTTTTTGTAGAAGTAAGAGGAGGTCAGTTCATTAAAAAATACAAGGCAGGCAAATAACTCTGAACCATGGCTATAGGTAATTTCCTAGATTCTAATTTCCGCAGAAATGGATCAGGAAATTGAGTCTATCAGCCTGGCACACTGACACCAACAACTACTCTGACAGCTACCCAGAGGACGTCCTAGAGAACACACCTTCATCTCATCACAACTGAAGAAGGGACAAGAGCTCCTTCTTGTCTTTACAGTGTTCAGGATAAGAGCTTACAAAATGGGAAAGGCAATGAAGATGCTCTTGGGAGGGAGCTACAAGTACAAATCATTGCCATTCATCTGACTGGAACAACAGTCACAGATTAAATCCTGTAGCAAAATTAACAGGAAATAATATTTATTTTAAGAATATGCTATAACTGCAAAGCGTCATAATGGCCTCTCCTCTTGAAAGTATCCTATTCTCTTACTCATTGGCTTATTTACTAAAGCCATGAAGTATCAGAAGGTTTGTTGTTTGAAATTATATTAGTAGTATAAAGCATCCTAATTTTGTCTGCAGTATCTAAAGACAGAGAAGCAGGCTCAATTTTCAACCCAGGTACTAATGAGGGTATTCAAATGGCTGATAAAACATAAACCATGTTTGATATTATCAGCCAACACAAAAATGGAAATCAAAATCATACTTCACATCCATTATGATGACTGTAATTTAAAAAAGTAACAAGTTTCAGCAAAGAAGTGGAACATTCATACATTGCTGGTGGGAATATAAAATAGTGCAGCTGTTTTGGTAAACAGTCTGGCAGTTTTTCAAAATTTTAAATATATCATTACCACTTGACAAAGCAATTCCCCTGGTAGGTCCATACCCAAGAGAAATGAAAACGTATATCCATGTGAACACACATGTTCATTAGAGTTTTATGCATGATAACCAAAAGCAGAAATAGCCCAAATATCAACCAGCTGCTGAATGGATGAATGAATTGTGGTACATCTATACAATGAATATATTTTAGTAATAAAAAAGAATGAAGTACTGATATAAGCTAAAACATGGGTGAACCACGAAAATGGTATACTAAGTGAAAGAAGCCAGTTACATTAAACCTCTTATTCTGAATTTCCTTTACATGAAATCTTTAAAGGCATAAAATAGATTAGTGATTGTCTGGTTAGGGAGTATGGGGTGGGAGAATAAAAAGTAACTTTTCCTGGGGGGTGGGGTGAGGAAAATATTGTCAAATTGATGGTCATTATGGTTATACATCTCTGAAAATACTAAGACACTTTAAATATGCAAAATGGTCTATGGATGATCAAAGTAAATCTGGAGCTCTACTGAAGGAAATGTATAAAATAATATGAGAATTAGCATCGATAAATTGGGTACAATTTAAGTTCTAATTTGATAAGTACTTATATTTCTATTATGAGTCTAGCCACAAGGTTACTAGACATAGTATACAATGTCAGTGAACAAAAATGGACATGGTTTAATTGTTAGCCAGTAAGGATATTGTGGGAAATTAAAATACCTGCTAATTTCTCTTAAGTCTACCTTACCAAAATGCTTTACAAATGATTAACTGTGTGGGTTAGTTTCCCTTTTCTAATTATTCAACTGGTGAACTGATTTTAATAGATAATAATGTAGACCGCTTACTATAAATTAGACTACCACCTTCTGGTTTGAAGACATTTTTGATTTTCACATTAATAAATACGATAAAACGACTATCTAAAATATCTTTCAGATATAGGCTTTCATTTTTATTTCCTCAGATTCTGTAAGGCCATTAACAAATCACATACCAAGACTGATATGTACCAGTAGAGGGTACCGGCCAGGGTATGATCTGAACTTTTTGATATTCATTCAGATTGGGGATGGCCCACTGCAGGCTGCCAAATATTTGGGATGTCAGCCCTCATCATACCTAAACTGTAGCAATAGCTTTTATCTGTACACTTTGCCCTGAATCTTTATCATCTTATATTCTTTAACTTTTAAAAAGCTCGACATTTTTTTACTAGTCTAATTTACTAAAAACTAAAAAAAAAAAAAAAAAAAATCTATATGATAGTCTACATATTTAAACAAGGGACAATTCTACTGAGGAAAAAAATATTTTTTTGTGACTAAATATCTGGAAAACAAAGAATCTGCTGAAAATTATTAAGAGTTCAGTAATATGGCAAGCATTAAATAAATAAACCAAAATTAATAGCCTATTATGTACAAAAATAACTAGTAGATATATAATGGAGAGAAGATCCCAATCCAAGTAGTCATTAATGATGTGGTTCCAGTCAATGAACATACCTATACAACTGCTCCATGCTTGACCACCTGAATTTGACCCTTCTTGTGCCTAAAGTACTGCAGTGAAGCTATCTTTCAAGAATGTGGATATTTAACCTCAGGCGCTCATACCCTCTTGAGACACAATCCATTCAAGGACTTTGAATTTTTGTCCTCATTATCCTGCTTACTAAAGCACTTTTTTCTTTCCAAAAGCAAACTTGTTTGCAGTCATGCAATCTATCTTTAACAAAGACAAGTGTTCACGATTATCCCAAAAGTGGTTTTAATTCCCTGGAACCAGAGTACCTCAAATATTTCCAAGTGAGAAGACAGTATTTGCTTTACGTTGCATAACAAACAGGACTATTTTCTTGGGTTTGCCAGAAAAAAAGAAACAATTTGCCCTAAGGGAGTATTGAAGCAAACTGAAACAGCTTGAAGCTTTTAGGTGACAGTGTTTTGTCTTTTTGTTTTTTTCCTTAATTTTACGTGTGTGTGTGTGTGTGTGTGTGTGTGTGTGTGTGTGTGTGTGTTTTCAGGTTTAAAACCATTAAAATCCCAGTTTATGCCTGAACTTAAGACTCCACTGAAAATTTTATAAATTCAGACATGTCTCAATAAATGCCTTTATCTTGTTTCACCACCAATGGAAGCAAAGAAATATAAGCCATTAAAAAATTGAGCATATGGTTAATTATAGTTGTGTAGGTCCTGCAGGAGTCACTGGAGATAAGCACTGACTCAAGTAAGATTAAACTAACATTGGAATGCCTAGGGCTTCCAGGAAAAATATAAACTCCAAGGTTTCTAAAACACTCAAGTATGTCATACTTCACCCTCCAGGGAAAGGCTAAGACACCTTCTATATACAGGCTTTCTTTGAGAAATATAATTAGTAAGTCACTTGGAACCTATCCACATTTCCTTTGTGAGACTGCGGTAAATCCTCAGGCCAAAGTCACGAACTTAAATATTCTTGAGAAGCAGGTGTCTCTGCCCATTTCCAGGTGTCTAGATAAAATTCAATATTTCCCTCAATCAGTTCATACCATACAAAATGATCTCAACAGCAATTCTTTTATAAACGGAACAGACAATAATTTCTTAATATCATGTAAAGAAAGGGAAGGGCTTCTTATCCAAACTAAAATCCACTTTCTCAAGATCCATCACTAGATATGTGTTCCCTTGGTGTAAGGTCCTCCTCACCTGTTCATTGCTTAAATACTTTTTGCAAATAATATCCTTCAGAGGATAACTTACTAATTTATAAATGATTAATGCTTTTCTATGTTTTATTCTATTCTATTATTTTTAATGGACCATAAAATGTCATTTTTTTGTGCAGAAGAAAAGATGAGAAACAACTTCAAAAACACAGTTTTGAGAAAGGCATAGAAATGAGGGCTTTGGGTACCTTATAGTACAGGTATACAGGGTTCTTAACAGAAATGTAGCATTATATCCAGCTTATGAGCCATTCCTTAGTGATAAATTAATAATTTCATGAAAAGTATTTGCTGTACGTTTGTCAATTGTACATGTTTAGTTAAATAATAAATGTGCTACATACAATTAATTGGACAGAACACATACATACATATAGCTTCTGCTAATCTTAGGGCCTTTTAAACTGAATTTAGTCAAGAGCAGTTAGAATGTTGACTTCTGCACCAGAAGCATAACACTTTATATAGCCATTACTGTATGTATTTCTTCTCTTCTTCTTCCTGCTCCCTCTCCCCTCCTTCCCCCCATTCCTCCTCCATTTCTTTTTCCTTCTTTAGCTAGGCCTTTCCTTCTTCAGGTATCTGATCTAACATTACTGATAGCCATCCTTTTGCTACATCACTTTGCTTCTGACTCAGTCTCACTTCTTCAGTATTTTCCCATGTGCTACAACCATTATCTCTTGCCTGAATCTGCCTACTGCCTATTTTTCATTTGCTTGTTTGTTTTTAAATAACCCTTTATTTGGTGATTTCAGACCTTGATTTCACTCTGACTTGAATCAATGTCATCCCTTCTATGCCATTCTGATTCACAGCAAAATTACCTGTTTTGGCTTCTTCACTCCCTCTTATTGATGGATTTCAGTAGAGTAGAGTGGAGTGGAGGAAATGTTATTCCAGACATCCTTTGGTTGCTCTGCCAGTTCTTGGTTTTTTAAAGCTATTTTATCAGGTGATTTGGTCTTAAACATATGAGACTCAGTGTAAGCTAAACTTCCATATTCTGATGTTAAATTTGTTTCTTTACATATAATATGTAAGTAACTTGATACAATGTCTATGTTTTTAAGCTATATAGAAATAATTAAAATTGAATAATAATTCTTTCTGAATCACTATAATACTTAGAACAAATATGTTTAAGTAATAAACAAGATTTTTTAATGGCTTTAGAAAATCAAGAATAATAGAGTAAATTATCTTGACTTTTAGATTCCAAGTCCTTTTTCCTTTTAAAAGCTTTGCACATAAGGATGCCTGGGTGTCTCAATCGGTTAAGTGTCTGACTCTTGGTTTTGGTTCAGGTCAAGGTCTCCTGGGTCCTGGGATTAAGCCCTGCCCTGCACTGAGTCTCACCTCAGGCTCCACACTGAGTGGGGAGTCTACCTGAAGTTTCTCTCCCTCTGCCCCTCCCCCCACTTTCATGTGCATGCTCTCGCTCTCTCAAATAAGTACATCTTAAAAATAAAAAAAATTAAAAGCTCTTCATGTATAATAGTTTGTCCCCTTCAGAAAAAAATGAGGTACTCATTTGTAATAGTACAGAACAACTAAGCAAAGCTATAAAGAAACATGTCTTTTTGAGGGGTTATCTTTTCAACGGTAAGCAGCAAGTGAAATGCTTCATAGAATATGAATTTGAATACTAATTTGCCTTTAAATTTTAGAACTTTTGTTATCAGGAATCCAAGAAAAAGTTATGAGATTAACAAATTAAGAGACCAATCTTTCAAAAAATAGAAAGTATCTAAAGGTTTAAGTATTATAATTATAGATTTCATGAAGACATTAACAATTTGAGTATATATTCATTTATATTATCAAGCAAATAAACTTAAGGGATCAGTATCATCATAATCCTCCCATTTAATAATTTTTTAACTTATGGGCTGTTCCATTGTTAATATTTTAAATAGATACTATTCTTTGACAAAAGCACAAAATTAGATGGAAAAAATAAAATTGTGGAGTCAATTAAATTAGGTGTAAGATTTCCAAAGTACTTTGTATTGATATTAAAATTCATCAGAAACATACCCCTTAGCTTCCTACCAAACCTACAGGCCCATTTCCATTGTACCTTGCCCTTAAGAGAAATGAATGTCTTCCTATAACAGGGAAGTCCACTACTTGTGCTCTTTATCAAGGGCATTGGTCCTTTTCTTTTCTCTACTCTTTCTTACAACATAAAGGCCTCCCATTTTACTGGATCATATGACATCTTTTACAACTACATTGAAACTACCCTTTTTAAGATAACCAGCAATTTCTCAATTGCTAAATCCAATGCACATTTTTTTCATCTTATCTGGTTACTTAGCAATTGTGACTGCCTTTCTTTTGAAACCCTTTCAAGAGATGTTGTTTGCTCATTTGTTTGACATGTTCTTTCCTGTCTTTCCTTATCTCACTGGCTGTCTCTTTCCCAGCATCCTCTGCTGGCAACCCTTCCACCCAACCTCTAAAATATAGGTATTATCTAAGGTTTCATTTAGAGTCCTCTTCTTTTTGATTCTGTCCCCTAGCTTATCTGATCTAGTCTCATAGAATTAAAT
Organism: Zalophus californianus; assembly: GCF_009762305.2. Taxonomy (NCBI): domain Eukaryota; kingdom Metazoa; phylum Chordata; class Mammalia; order Carnivora; family Otariidae; genus Zalophus; species Zalophus californianus. The sequence continues at coordinate 107,197,787 of NC_045597.1, forward strand.
ACCATCTACATGCTTATGCATTCTTTTTCTTTGCCCCTTGCTATTTGTGTTCTTTTTGTCTGTCACCACATCAGAATAAGAGCAGGACACATGAGTGGTTTGTTCTCAGTTGTTTCCCCAACAACTGAACAAAGTTCCAGGCATAGAAAGAGCAACTGAAATTATTTGTGGAATAAATCAATACAGCTTTCTACTACATTAATCCACTGGAGGCAGGGTCTGCATATTAATGTTTTAATTCTTATATGCCTAAGACCTAATATATTGGAGAAACACGTACAGTAATAAGTAAGAGCACAAACTCTGGATTCAGATAATCACTTTGAATCCCTGCACTATCACTTACCAGCTCTACAACCATGGGCAATTCATTTAACTTTTCTGTATTTTCATTTCCTTATTTGTAATGTAGGAATAATTATAGTACCAAATTCATAAGGCATTTGGGATGATTACATGAGTTAACACAAGTAAAGTTTTAAAAACAGTGCCTAGTACAAAGAGCTTAAATATAAGTCAACATTATTATTATTATTACTACTACTATTGCATTGTTCTACACAAGGCTATAGTCAATTATGCTTAGCAACACTGATGCTTTGTTGGATAAATTATCATCCCAATTTTCCACAAATAGAAGAGGAGAAATAACACTTGTTATAGGAGTGGGTTTCTGAACTTTAAGACAGCACAATCTACATTGGAAAATATAAATCTCTCCTTATTATAAGAAGTTGGTCTTCACATTGTTTATTCCTCATCCCTTGGAATAATCTCAACCATTTGAACTATATCTTTGAGACTTAGTATTATTACTTCTTGGTTGATAATGTAAATATTCGATGATCTTTTGGGTGGAAAAGGGGTGGGACTACTAGAAAATTAAGCAATTAGAAAATATTAAATTTTTCTAAAGAAAGAAACAAAGATAGAGAGACATAGGAAAGGAAGTAAAGACTTAATAGAGGTGATTTTTTTTTTAAAGATAGGCAGTTATGAAACAGGAAAATAGAGAAAGCCTATTCCAGATGACAGGGATTGTGGAACAAAGGTTTGATTCTCTATGGCCAAATTTGGCAAAGAAAAAGGATAGAAATTATTACTGGCAATAGAAAGGAACTTAAGAGATGGATAGAAACACATGATCTCTAGGAAATAATAGTGTTTTAGGATTCAACTCAATATGAAAAGGTATTAAGAATTTTATTTAAATAGAGATTATTCTCTAATCTTTTAAAAACTGTGACATATTCAGAATACGTTTATTACATATAATACATTGATTACATAAAAATACTATGCGTTGTATGTGCACATGATATTTTCTTTTAAAGATTTATTTACTTATTTTAGAAAGAGAGAGAGAGAGAGAGTGAATGCAAGAGTGGGGGGAGGGGCAGAGGGAGAGAATCTCAAACAGACTCCCTCCATCTCACGACCTGAGATCATGACCTGAGCTGAAATCATGAGTCAGATGCTTAACCAACTGAGTCACCCAAGCGCCCCCATGCACACAATATTAAAATATCATAATGCAAAAAAAAAAGCCAACTAAAAACATGAATATGAAATACAAAGGTCACCTTAGTAGATAACACCCATTGAAATGTTTTAAATAAATAAAATTGACTTTATGCATGTTTATTTTCTTTAAAGATTTTATTTATTTATCTGAGAGAGAGAGAGAACACAAGCAGGTGGAGGGGCAGAGAAAGAGGGAGAAGCAGACTCACTGCTGAGCAGAGAGCTGAATGCAGGGCTTGATCCCAGGACCCTGAGATCATGACCTGAGCCAAAGGCAGACGCTTAACCCACTGAGCCACCCAGGTGCCCCAAACTTTACACATGTTTAAATGGAGTGGGAGGTATATAACTGTAAACACACTTAACTAACATTTAAAGCAAAATAACAACAGTGTTAAATTCCTTGCAATTATCCCAATGACAAGCAAGGAGAATTATTTATTACTTATTATATCCTCAGCACTATAAAGAAGGAAATACACGAAAAGGAGGACCCTAGAATCTATAAGAAGAAAAACCTTTCCCCCCCAACTAACATGCTATTAATTAAATGCCAAATAACATAATATAGATTTTAAGAAGTACAAAACTTCAAGGAGGCACATGTGATTTTCTGAAGGGGTTTACATCATCACATTTATTCTAGTCACACAAGCATTTTAATTAAAATATCTTCAAATTTCCACCTACTTTTAAGGAAATAATTTGAGTCTATGCAACTCATTTTTAAAATTTCTGTTTCTCACCAGTATTAATTTCTAGAGTCTTCCCTGAATTCATTTATAAAATGTCCTCATTTCCACCCCTTATCTCCATCCTCACCATCCTTAGTGACCTAAATTTTTTTTATCAGATCTTATATTTACTAATCCTTAGCATTTCTCAACTGTTACGACTTTTTCTACTCAACAGTAATCACACTCAACAATACCACTTCTGGGCTTCAACTTGGCTGTCATCCTCTCCCAACATTTTCCTTCTTATTTTTCAGTGTTTTCATTATAACTGAACTTAATATTTATTCGTACCCCAAAGTTTACATATGAAATCTGTCTTTCATCATATAATTAATTACTATACTCAAACTATGATATGTGGCCCACTAAAAATGAACAACATGGTCAACCATTTTAATGATGTCTTAACTACTAGCCTCAATTTTTTATGTTTTTCTGTACCTTCCATTCCTCTAAAGCTGGATCATTCTTCAATTTACTTCCTGTACTTCTCTTTAGAAAGTGGAAGATTATTAGAGGAAGAGAAAAAATTATGGACCAAATTCATCTAGTACAACTTTAGTTTGGCCTTCTGCTCTCTGTGGTAACCATCAGTGACATCTTGGTGATTTATATGTCACCCTTCACAGTGTCTCATTCTTTTTATTTCTTCCCATAATTCTCTCCTTGCTTGACTTTCATGATTATATGCATTCTTGTCTCTCTCTATAGATCTATTACTACTCTCTCCTCCTATTTCCCATTATGAGTGATCCCAGGCTCTTAGTAAATAGAAGACATCTCATGACTTGAACTATAAGCAATATCCTATGACCCCTGACAAAGACTCTCTCTGAGCCCTCTTCTGGTCTAGCCCTCAACCTTGGCCTTTAAAAACTGTAGACTCTCAGCACAAATTATTTCATTCACTCCTTGTCTCCATGCTAAAAAATTAAACAAACACTAACCTCTTTTCTAACAGCTCAAGGTGGCATCCCTAGAATGACCCTAAACACTAACCTCTTTTCTAACAGCTCAAGGTGACATCCCTAGAATGACCCTAAACACTAACCTCTTTTCTAACAGCTCAAAGTGGCATCCCTAGAATGACCCTAAATCCCCTTAAAGTGCCTGCTTGAGAAAGTTCAAGGCTGCCAAAAGAATTTACTTTGTATTCCAGCCAACACTTGCTGATAGGCCTTGACCACTCTTTCTTAGCGCATTTACTAAAAAGAATTTACAATGATGAATCCTTCCTCTCTCCCTTTTAATATGTATGTATCTCCTACAACTCAAGAGTGTCATTCTCAAGGACCTAAAAGCTATTCCTTTGAAATGTAACCATCAGGTAAAATAGGGACTATATTCTCAGTCTCTATGGGAGAATAGAATCCTAGCTTTCATAATTGCCAGCTACAGACACAGCTGGCCTAATGGAATTTATGATGACCAATGCTGCAATTTTTCATTTTCTTTCCCCTGCTCACCCCACTCCTTATTCCCTCATTCTCCCTTTAAATCACTCAATCATCTCTGTACAAATCAGTTAATACTGGACTTTCCCACATTATGCAATAATACATTACTGATTAAAACATGACCTTACCACTTTAACTTGTATTTTGCTGTGTTTATCTTTGGACTCCAAATCTGTATTTTTAGTTCTATATTCTTCTACCTTCAGAATAAAATTTAGGAGGTTTAAGCTTGCTTGCTAACTTTATGGAGTATTTTTTTCTTCTTAGCAGTAGTATTTGCCTCTCAAAAGAAACCTCTATTGTCATTAAATAACTAGATAAACTACTTATAGAAAGAATTGAAAAGATGTCCTAAGGAACATGTTTGAAGTTAAATCAGACTTTATGCTTTTCCTTATTGAGAAGAAGACCAGAGTATGAGAGCTGAATTGCTTAGGAAAATAAAGTAGATTTTTCAGGGTGATGTGATTGAAGAGAAGAAAAAGTTATGAGGTAATAGCTGGAGAGAGAAATTTGAGCAAGGAAACACCAAGATCTAATTGGGAATTTGCTGTGTGGTGTTCAATGAAAACCTCTTAGCGTCTTTATGTGAAATTTCTCATATAATATCTATTTCTTATTTAGGTGTGTTGACTGGAAAGCTGTTTGATGATATGGCCTCAAGGAGAATGTAGGGCAAGAGTCTAAATCTGTGCATGGGAAATTTAGTATATCCGAATTATGGTTATAGATTTAGATCATGTTCTCTTACCATCTAGATTAAATACACTTAAAAAAGGGTGCCTGGATGGCTCAGTTGGCTAGTGTCTGCCTTTGGCTCAGGTCATGATCCCAGGGTCCTGGGATTGAGCCCTGCATTGGGCTCCCTGCTCAGCGGGGAGTCTGATTCTCCCTCTACCCTTCCCTCCAGCTTATGAGCTCTCTCTCTCTCAAATAAATAAATAAAATCTTTAAAAAAATAAACTTTAAAAAAGAAGCCACAAATGCATTTTTTTTTTTTTTTGCAGAAACTTTCTCCTTAGGTATCAAAGTAAAATAAAATATCATAATGCTCTTCTCCTACTCCTCCAATCATTGAAATCTCATTTACATTGAAGGAATGTCCTCACAGCGTCCCTGGGTGGCTCAGTGGGTTAAGCTTCTGACTTCTGCTTGGGTCATGATCTCATGGTCCTGGGATCGAGCCCCCCCGCCCACCGCCAACCTGACTGTTGAGGACGATGTTGAGCTCTGCAACCAGAGGGGAGCCTGCTTGTCCCTCTATCCCTATTCTGCTCGTGCTCTCTCTCAAATAAATACATAAAATCTTAAAAAGAAAGAAAGAATGTCTTCTCAAGATGTCTTTCTCATATTGTCACTTCTCTCATATCTTCCCACTTCTCCACATACTCTAAACTTCTGTTTTTATACTTATTAAACTGGATCATAATAACTTTTATGTCTACTTCCCCAAGCATGTTTCAAGCTTCTCAAAGATTCCTTAGTTATATGCACAAGCACTGTCTTTCTAGGGTTGACCACTTAGAATATAGAAATAGTCTGTATACTGTCTCGGCATGTCCAGAACCTCGTGTTGATAGGCAGTATTTCTCATGTTTATTGAATTCTCCTTAAATGCTCAAAAATTAATTTTTAAATTAAATGTAGAGCAAGTAAATGGGGATGGAGAATATCTGATTTTTTAAAAAGATTTATTTATTTATTTTAGAGAGAGAGAGCAGAAGGAAGGGTAGAGGGAGAGAGGAAACCTGCAAGCAGACTCCCTGTTGAGAGCAGAGCCCGACTTGGGGCTTGATACCAGGACCCTGAGATCATGACCTGAGTCAAAATCAAGGGTCAACCACTTAACTAACTGAGCCACCCAGGTTCCCTGGAAAATATCTGATTTTTAAGCTTCGTCTTTACTAAGAAATCTACTAAAAATTACCAAATTATTGTTTTAAAATCACTCATCACAAAATTAAATTGATAAAGGCATGGGATACCTGGGTGTCTCAGTTGGTTAAGCGACTGACTCTTAATCTCAGCTCAGGTCTTGATCTCAAGGTCTTGATCTCAGGGTTATAAGTTCAGGCCCCGTGTTGGGCTCCGTGCTGGGTGTGGAGCCTACTTTTAAAAAAAATGTTGTTTTTATAAAGGCATTAATAATACCATTTCCTTGGAATAATATTTCCCCTTTATATTATCAAAAGTCACTAATATGCTGTCATATTCAGACACAATGATCTAACTAAAACATAAACTTGTTTGGAGGAAAACAATGTGCAACAATGGTTTGAGATAGAATCACTTAAGAATTGGTTACTTTTGTATCATATTGTATATTTTCTCATGTTTAATACTACTCTCCTCTGATTCTATTTTCTTCTGTCATATACTAATGTGACCACCTGTTGCTCCAGGAACATCCTTTTGCCCTCTCTCTTTCCCAGCTGCTTTAACTTAGTTAATTCTGGCAAATAGGTGATAAATGGAAGAGGTATTTATCATTTCTAAGTTAAGGCAGAGAAGAACAGGGCAAATTCTCTATAATCTCTTGCCCTGCCAGGGTGATCTTGGAAGCCACCTGATGGTATAGAGAATTGGAAGCAGGCTACATTGCTGAGTCACTGCATGGCAGAGGGCTGCCTTGTGGAGTCAGCCAACTCTCTTCAGATCTTGCATGAACCAGAAATAAATATCATAAACTTCCAAAAAAAAAAAAAAGTTACTGAAACAAACCTTAAGAAAGTCACTCACATAGCTAATTTTAAATACTATCATAATAAACGCTCATGCTCCAACACTGTCAATTAAAATAATCTCTTTGTTCAATCTATTGTTAGTCTGACAGTGCTTATACTTTAAAAATCATTCTTTAATCCTATTTAAATGAATTAAATCCCTTTAATGCATTTCCAAATTATAAATTTATTCAAGGAATCAATATCTGAGACTGCATAAACTGAAACCTAAGAACTTATTATTGCAACCCATTTAAAGAATGATTTGATGTGGTTTCAAAATTTATGTGCTCATTTTTGAAGACTGCATTTATAAATGATTCAGGTATAAATTATTAAGAAATAATATTGCTGCCAAAGCTTGTTAGCTCACTATTCACTTAACAATTTGTTGGCAGAAAATTATTTTAACAAGCAACATTAAACTTTTTAGGAACCAAAATTTTATCCTCAAGAGTTTATGAAACATATACAGCAATTTTATCTTTTATTTATACTACCAATTCACTCATATTATGTCCTATCCTTTGATTTCTTTCCTTATTCAATGATCAAAATGAAGCCCCCTAGGCCCCTCTGGCTAACCTAGTAGTCTTTGAACTTTAGCAAATGCCCTTAACCCATATGATTGTTTAACTCATCTTCCTTTCTATATCTATTGATCACGCATTCTTCCCTAGAAAGAACAGCACTCCTGTAGTCACAAAAAACAAACAAAACAAAACAAAACAAAACCAGACCCCCTTTTTACAACCCCTCCCTGACCCCACGAAGCAATGAGGAATCAGACCCTCCGCACAACCACAAAGTACTGAGATAACATGGCTGGCACCACCCAGTCTGCATGTAATGGAGAAATGTTACAGACCACTGCGCTCCCTGTATTGATCAACTACTCTTTAAGAACCTGGGCAGAAACCTCGGAGCTGCCCTTTAAGACAAAAGTCCTTCTCCTCAGGTGGTGGGCCTCCTGAATAAAGCTCATAACCCTTTCCAATCAAAACTCAAGTCTCAAGTATTGGTCTTTTGAGCCGCGGTAGCCAATCTTGGGATTCAATAACAAAAAGTCTTGAATAATATTTGTCCTATTAAGTTACTCAGTGAAAACTAAATGACGCAGCATCACTAACTTCCATCTACTTCATTCAAATAACAATAGTTCAAATTTATAAACAGTGTATTGGGGATATGTATGTGCCAACTCTCATTGTCACAGGTTAAAAATTTGGGGACTGAGAAGTCACAAAGCTTACAAAATACTTAGTTAACAGCATTTATTGAATACTTACTATATGCTTTTCACTATTTTAATAGTTTATATTATTTATTCCATGGATTAAGCTTTAGCTTGGTTATCTGTTCTTTTGGTCTGACTGCCCAAGTATTGTCCCTTTTTAACCTCAAACTCCCACAATAAGGGCAAACTGTGAGCATTGTAAGTTCTACGTCACTCTGGTACCACACAGTACCACACAGACATCTGCATTTCAAGTAAAAAGTGATAATGATTAAACAGAAACTTAGGAGAGAGTTTTACTAAGTTAGAAATAGGATACATAAGAACCACTATACTTATAAATAGAAATACAATGGAAACACAAATCAATTTGTCAATGTAATCCAGTCAAGTCAATGTATCCTCAAAGACTAATTATTTTTCACAATAGAAGAGGTAAGATGTGACATTGATGCCAGGAATTCTTTTTTCTGATCTTCTTTTCTCTTCCCTGATACGAAAGGTTTTTGTTTTTCTTTTTTTGCATTTCAAGTGATCCAGGGGAAAGTAAAATTTCAGATAAAACCATACATTCAGACAATTGGCAATATACTGTCTTACTAAACATAGTTTGATAAGAGGTAAAGGGCTTTCTACTCAGATAAAGTGATAAGAGTTAACAATCATATTGTCAAGAAAATAATTATACTTATTTTTCATGAAAATTTTAAAAGTTCTCCCTTGAAAATTTAGTATTCCTTAGATTTGCATTTATTGTTACCTTGGACTAACCATCTGGTCCTCCAAAATCTCACTTCAAAAGGAAGATTTTTAAAATTGTTGAGGACTCTCATCACAAATATCAAATATCTCAAAGAAAAGAGATAGTATAATGTGAAAATGAAAATTTTTTATTGGATTTTTTAAATTGCTTAGCATACATGGAACATGTAATATACATGGAAAATGTCAAGGCTCTTGAGTAAAAACAGAAAGAATTGAGTGACAGGAAATAGAACTGAAAAATTCAATAATCCTTTACCTCTCCATTAGGCAGTTAATATGTGAGAAAATAAGTAAGAAATAAAGATATACCTTGTAGAAGAGAAAGTAAAAATTATGTTTGTATCATGCCAGAACAAGTTAGAAAAACAAAACAGAAAAACTAAAAATAACAGAAAACTTGCTAATATTCACAATAGAAGAACTGAAGGAAACCCTTGTACTGCCCAAAGCAATTGATTTCCAAAACAGATTTGTAAAGATTTGTTTCCTTGATAAGCTTGAGGTCAGGAGTGCTGGCAAAAAGGCAGGGAACTGGGAAGGTGAAGTTGAAATAGTTCTCCTCAAACTGAAATAAATAGCAGTCATACAATTTTCAGTTAGAAAATAGGGGTTGGAGCTTAAAGATCTTAATAAAATGAAAATCAAAAAAGATACGGTGCAGATGGGAAAATAATTACTTTCTGTTTGTAAAAGGATTATCCAAAGACATCTAAATACCTATTCTGATGGAAATGGGCATAAAAGACCAGTTGTAGGTATATGGCCTCTAATTCCTATACTTCCATAAATCTCTTCTTACCTCAAGTATCTTGAAAATGGAATAATTTAGTATAATCGCAACATGGACTGTTTTTATAGTTTGACAAACATTTATTGATAATGATTGAGAATCTGAGAGTATGTGCGCATGTGTGTATGTATATGTACATACATATATATGTACACATGTGCAAATATGTACACACACATACACACATATATACCATATAATATTTTTTCAGGAAATAAATCAATCACATAAATAGCAAAGGAATGGCTGAAAGTCTGTAGCACTTAAAACCATGGGACCTCAGGGCTGCTGAGGTCTTGAGTAGAGACTAAAAACTAATTTTCAATCCAATCACTGTTATTGGTTGACTAAGTGAGTAGGAGTGAGTCCCCAAATCATCATGTTTCTCATTTATGAAATGGAGTTAATAATCAGCAGTTCCTTAACTGTTCTAGGTATGTTACAAAGTTCAAAGAGAAAATTTCTGTGTAAATTTTGTGATTTGTTAGAAAAAAGTATTACAGATATAAATGTTATCATTATTATGGCAGTGCAGAGGCTACTTATAAATTAAAAATAAAATTCTTCAATTAATTATAGAGAATCATTAAACCATACCAAACAATGTATTCAAGTTTTTCCATAGATGTTTATTATGAGTGTTGGAATCAACATTAAGATCCTGCAAAATTAGTGTAAAGGTCTTTAAAAGTAGTGATGCCACCGAGTTGTCCTCAAAAAAAATAATTTTTTAAATTATAAATATTTCTATGTCGTAAGGTATGAATAATGTATTTGAGAGCAGAAATGTGAAATATAAATAGTACTTGTTTAAATTATTCATCCTCCATAATCAGCTAGAGTATTGTGAACCAGAGATTTTTCTATTTGAAAAGCATCTTGCATGCTAAAATTAATATAAAATTAAAAGGAAAAAAACAGGAATGTTCATGAACTTTTGAGATTGTTTTAATGGTATATCTCCATTAAAGAGTTCTGGGTTTTCTACTTCATATATTAAAACTTGTTGCTCTGGCATTATCTTCTCAAAGTTCCATTCCTCTATTGTAATCTGAAAATTAAAGTTCATATGCATAGGATATGCATTAATAGAATTTTTTTCCACTCATAGCAAGTGCTGATTCCATCAAATAATCCATCGAGTCAAGAAAATGCAAATAGAGATATAAAGGAATACATTTTTTCACTGACATGCTGAATTAGAACACTGAAGGTGTTCGATGCCTAACATCTAGATTAAATTTATTCTACTCATGAAGAAACAGTTTATGATTTTCAAATGAATGGCACACTTAAATGAAGGGAGCATTAATACAATATGATATTAATATACAAATACATTATTCAACTGCCACTGACATTCTGAATTAAATCAGTAATGGGGTGTATAACTGATTAAATATCTACACAACAGAAAGCAACAGCTTATGATTTAAAGAGGGGCTGGTAGAGTGATCACATCATTACACTGCCAAATGCCATCTATCACTTTTACTGTACTTAACGAAGATGGATTACATCCCACAGATGAGATGCAGCCTATAAATACTGTCATGCTGATCTTCATCTGACTTTCCTAGAGAACAGATAAGCAACAAATCAATAATTGAACAAGTCGTATTAGAAATTCAGTGCTATTCAGCATCCAGAAGAAATCTTGTAGGATATTATAGCAACAAATAGACTTAAATCAATGAAATCTGCCAAATTATGCTTTCCCTTCCAAGTTAACTTATTTTCTCTTTAAGTTTATTTACTTCATCAAGTTTAAAAGAAATGTAGTGTAAAGCAGCACCACCCACTTTTTCATTTTAAACCAAGACTGGTTTAGTACCAACAAACTTCTTTTACAACTTTCTTTACTAAGTGCAATATGCTTCCTGATCCAAGTTATAAGTTCATACAGGTAATTACAACTGTATGACATAGAATATTGGTTTTAAAGTTACTGTCTTCAAACACTGAATCAAACTGAATACCATAAAATATGCGTAAACAATACATTCATTTTACAACTTCTGGGTTGTTTTAATAGTATTTCTCCATTAAACACCTGCCTGAGTTTCTATTTACCATCTCTTTTAGCTTTCACAGTTTACCTTTGTGGAAACTGCCTGTCAATTGCTTCAGCAGTCCAATCACTGGAGACCAGATTGCTTTCTGTCAGTCTGCTTGTATAATGTTATGGTAGTAGATAACAGGTGGTCAGTATTCGTTGGCTGAGGGGAAGATGATGTCTCACAAGCTATAAAACATCTGAGGAAATGCTTTAACAGTTCACACTTACTACTAATTGTGCCAATAGAACTTTAATTAATTCTTTACCCTTCCACTATGTTCCTTCGATGCCTATAAGGTAGGAAATCATTCGGAATAGAAAGAAAGAATCTAAAGAGACAATAATGAGGTGTAATAAAAGAAAGAATAAGTGGCAGAATGGCTAACATTTTGCTCTGAAACTACAGTGGAGTTTGATTGCTTAATCAGTTCCATATTTGATAATGCCTCTAAAAGGGAATCATTTTTTTAAAGAGCACCTTAATTCTGAGAACACGTTAACCACTGCCTACATTTAAACTGACTATCCTCAATTACTAACTATGTTTGAAAGTATTTCGAAATGCTTCCTTTCTGATTTCCAGGCATCAGCAATTGAATCCTCACAAATCAGAAATGGATAAATGAGACATGAAAAAGGTTTCACTCCAAGACGATCTATATATTTTTAAAATATGGCCTTGGAATATGCTGCATAAAAGATGGGGTATTAGACTCAATGTCACTGAACTAATGTTTAAGCTCAGGTCAATTTCTACTTTGACATCTGCAGTTTCTAGTTTTCAGATAGCACATCTTTAGATTCGTCATGACTAGATAGTTCTACATATCAGGAACCTTAGATAATTTGATTTTGTAATTTTAGCCTTTATAATTTACTTATACCTACTGATTTATTTAAAATATCTATAGTTTATAATAATTCATTTGAATAAAACTGAATAAAGGAATCTTTGAGCAATAAAACTGATCTCCTTGAGGAAAATTAAGACTAGAATGAAAGGGGCACCTGGGTGAATCAGTCGTTAAGCGTCTGCCTTCGGCTCAGGTCATGATCCCAGGGTCCTGGGATTGAGCCCCGCATCAGGCTCCCTGATCTGCAGGAGGCCTGCTTCTCCCTCTCCCACTACTCCTGCTTGTGTTCCCTTTCTTGCTGTCTCTCTCTTTGTCAAATCAATAAACAAAAGTCTTAAAAAAAATGAATAGAATGAGAAAAAACTCTAAATAGATTTTGTTTATAAAAGGCTTATTTTCCTTCTTATCTAGCATACTAGATTAAAAAATGAACAAATATTTATCAAGACAAATGATATGAAAGGCATACTGCTCAGCAAAAATCTAAACAGTCATCTAAAAAAAAGTTCAAATTTACACACAAATTTTTATCTTACATTACTATGAAAAACCTATGGTTTTATTTCCAACTAATGAATCGTCTAACACTACATCAAAAACTAATGATGTACTATATATTGGCTAACTGAACATATAAATAAATAAATAAATAAATAAATAAATAAATAAATAAATAAAATCTCTGGACTTTTAATTTAAAAAAAAATTTTTGCTTTGTTTTCTTAAAAACTCTAATAATCATTTTTTTTAAATTTTAGAAACCAACAAATGTCAAAGCCTCTTGACAAAGTACTATGACTCTAAAAGGTAAGTTGGAAATATAAGAATGCTAATTCTCAGTCAACTGGACTTAGTTATGATTAAACCCATTACAGATGTTGGTTGTGTCAAGAAGAAATAAATTTCGGTTTCAACTTTAAGTTTTCTTAAAACCAGGGATATTTATGCCAAATTCATACAGAGAAATCAGTGTCTACAAGGTTTAAGCCTTTAGTTCTAACCCAAGGTAAATAGGCTGTATAGACCACATCATCAAGATTTTACTTCTGAACCCACTCCCCTGCACCTTACAAAGCAACATTTATCAATTAACATTGGCTCGGAACTGCAGGGCCATTTGCCATTTACCAGTTTGTTTTAGCAATTATTTAACTTTCAGCAATTATTTAACTTTTTTCTTCTCCTTTTTTTTTTTTAGCATCAAATGTGATACCACTCCTTAACTATGATTCACCTAGTACACCTGTCTCAACTTCCTCCCATCCCAATGAGATTAACATGCTTTGGAATATTTATGAGATGTTTACCTCAGAAGAGTGTTCCCACCTGCTAGATATATATTGGAAATATAGCAGTTAAGAGACCAAATCTTTCTTTCCAGGGGGTTTATATTCTATATGGAGGAGATATGCAAATATATACTATGTAAGTGATAAGCAGGTTCTATGAAATATTGGTTCCAAAGGGTACTTTTCTAAATGGGATGATCCAAAAAGTCCTATTTTGGGAGGTGATCTGAAGATAGGAGGGGCAAATTATGAGTTCTTAGAGAAGAACATTCTTGACAGAAGAAACAGGACATGCCCAAGCCCTGAAATGGGAGTCTTTGGGGTATTCACAGAACAAGGAGGCCAACTACCAGAAAAGAGAGCATGAGAAAAGTAATAGGACATGAGACTGGGAAGAGGTGGTATCTTGCAGGGCCTTGTAGGTATAAGGTGAGAAGCCTTTGGAGGGTTTTGAGCTGAAATATTAGTGGTTGTGATCTCTGTGTTTTTAACAACTTGACTGAGGAAAAGGTAGAAGCAGGTCAACTGGAAAGCAACTGCAATAACCTGAGTCAGTGATGTTTGGACTAGTTTGCAGTCAATGAATTGGTGAGGAAAGGTCAGATATTGGATATATTCTGAAGCTGGATTCAATATAAACAGTAAGACAAAAGGAAAAATAACAATTTTTAAAAGTAGTGGGAAAAAATTCCAAAGGCATGATTCATGAAAGAAATAACTGGTACAATTTCACTCCATTAAAAATAAAAACATTTGCTCTACAAAAGAAAATGTCAAGAGAGGAGAAGACAAGCCACAAACTGGGAGAAAATATTTACAAAAGACACATCTGATAAAGGGTGTTTATCTAAAATATACAAAGAACTCAAACTGAACATAAGAAAATGAACAACCTACTTTAAAAATATGCAAAGAGACATGAAAAAAACATCTCACCAAAGAAGATATGCAGATGTCAAACAGCATATGAAAAGATGTTCAACATTGCATGTCATTAGGAAATTTCAAATTAAAACAACAATGAGATAACACTACACGTGTATTAGAATAGCCATAATCCAGAATACTGACAATACCAAATATCGGTGACAATGTGAAGCAACAAGAATTCTCATTCACTACTGGTGGAAATGCAAAATGGTACACTCAGCAGTTTTGGAAGACAGTTTGGCAATGTCTTACAAAATTGGTCATACTCTCACTATATGATTGAGCAAATGCACTCCTTGTTATTTACCCAAAGGAGGTGAAAACTTATATGCACACAAAAACCTGCACATGGATATCTATAGGAGCTTTTTTCACAATTGCCAAAAGGTAGAAGCAAACACAATATCCTTCACTTGGTGAATGGATAAACTGTGGTACATCCAGACAATGGAATATTTTTCAGTGCTAAAAAGCAATGAACAAGCCATGAAAAAACATGAGAAACCGTAACTACATATTACTACATGAAAGAAGTCAATCTGCAAAGACTATATATTGTATAATTCCAACTATATGATATTCTAGAAAGGGGAAACTGTGAAAATGGTAAAAATATCAGTCACTTCCAGAGGTTAAAGGGGAGGATAGATAAGCAGGTAGAGCACAGATGATCTTTAGGGCATTGAATCTATTCTACATGGTACTACAGTGGTGGGTAAATGTTATTAAACATTTGTTGAAACCCACAGAATGATTAACACCAAGAGTGACCCTAATGTGAACTGCAGACATTGGGTGATAGTCATGTGTCAATGTAGGTTTACTGACTGCAATGAATGTACCAATCAGGTGTGAGATGCTGATAGTAGGGGATATAGAGGAATTCTTTGTACTTTCCACTTAATTTGTAGTAAACCTAAAACTGCTCAAAAAATAAAGTCTATTTAAATAAAGATATGAACACATTTTTTAGAGTAGTAGAGAACATTTTAAAGTTTATTACAAATATAGGAATGCCTTTTTAAGGCTGATGTAAAAACCAGAACCCAAAAGAAATGATTAGCAAACTTGAGTACATAAATATTTAAAACTTCTGCTATGAAAAAAGTAAAGAGATAATTAAAAGATATACTTAGGAAAACAAGTGTTAAAAATTTTACAAAAGATTAATATATAAAGCATATCAAATATTTCTCATAAATCAATAAGGAAACTATGAAAACCACAATTTAAAATAAGCTAACGTTGGGGTGCCTGGGTGGCTCAGTCGTTAAGCATCTGCCTTCAGCTCAGGTCATGATCCCAGGGTCCTGGGATCGAGCCCCATGTCTGGCTCCCTGCTCAGTGGGAAGCCTGCTTCTCCCTCTCCCACTCCCCTCACTTTTGTTCCCTCTCTTGCTGTCTCTCTCTCTGTCAAATAAATAAATAAAATATTTTTAAAAATTAAATAAAATAGGCTAACGTATGCATATCATTCTTGACCAAGTTTCTACTTTTAAGCTGCTCTGGTGCAGCATCTGAAGAACACCCAAATACACAGATGCACAATACAGTGTGAAACTAGACTGTCTCTAGAGCCTCTTAAGGGGCTCAATGGATCCCACCACTCTTTGAAAAAAGTGCAAGGAGTCCCTGCTGCCAACCAGGAGTATAGATATGAAAATTGGAGTTCCAGAAGCTTTTTGGGTCAAAGGTGCTTCAATAATAAAACTTAAAATGTGACATTGGCTAAGTGAAGACAATCAAGTTATGGTGACAAAAACTCAAATATTACAGGAAAACATTTACCAATTTAAGTAATTATAGATATAGGAAATAAACCACGTGATAAACACAGCTCTAGATGAAGGGGAAATTTTTCATGAAGTTGACATGACGAGATGTTCTTTGCCACTTTCAACAAAGTTCTACAAGATAAATAGGAAATTAGACTGAAGGTAGATGGCAAACAGGTGGAAAGAAAAACAACTTTGATAAAGTAAGCTTTTATCACCCGAGGTCTAAAATTCAAATTAACTGAGAGACACATTTTTGTGCCTCTCAGGGATGAGAGGGCCGAGGTGAAGTTTTAAGCAATGGAAACAAAGCATCACCTTAACAACATAGAAAGCAAAGGCACCAGTCATTTATAAGCACTTTTCAAGTTCTATCTAAAACAGTGAGACCCAAGCCACTAATAAAGGTCAGATAAAGTGTAACATTCACAACCAAGTATACTCTTCACATAATATCAAGGTGAGGGGATGGGGTTTGAGAGAGGGGTTGAGAGAGATAGATACTGAGGGAGAGAGAGAGGGAGAAAGAGGGAGAGAAGTAGAACACAGGTGACAATAACATATAAGACTTCAGGCTTAAAAATTATGCCTATCCAAACTCTTTGGCTATACTTACTCATATAATAAATCTCCAAATTTGCAAAAGTTCAAAAATTTAATAAAATTTTTTGTTGGCAATTGTAAGGGAAATTGGTCTTATTCTCATACTATTTATATTGTTAATTAGTACAGCTATATTGTATATGCCCTCTGACTCAAAAATTCTATTTGTAGGAATTTATACCACAATAACACCATTACAGGAACAGAAAGACTTGTGTATACAAATGTCAAGTGCTACATTGTTTTGTAGAAAGCATTCTAAGTGGCCTAAGGTTCATGTACAAAAATTTTAACTAAATTATGGCACATTCTTAAAAGTGGAATACTATGTAATTGTCTAAATAATGAGACAGACCACAGATACTGATATAAAACAAAATTTCATAGCGTCCTCATTTTATTTTGTTTTGTTTTTTGTTTTTTTAAAGATTGCTTTACTTATTTGAGAGAGAGAGAGAGATTGAGCGAGAGCGAGTGGGGAGAGGTGCAGAGGGAGAGGTAGAGGAGAGAAAATCTCAAGTAGACTCCCCACTGAGCATGGGTCCCAATGTGGGACTCCATCTCACGCCCCTGAGATCATGATCTGAGCCAAAATCAAGAGTAAGGTGCTTATCCAACTGACCCACCCAGGTGCCCCAAGCATCTTTAGTTTACAAAAGCATCTTAAGGACTACATAAACACATACGTACATATTTTTCTATGCAGAAAAACTACATACCACATTACTTCTCTGAAATGGGATTGGGGCTTACTTCAAATCCTTTGAGAATTGGATTTTGTTTTTACAATTAATAGCTTTACATAACAGAAACTCAGCAAATATAAAGGAAAAAAAACACTGGCAGCATTAAAACTTTTCTTCAGCAAAAACAAAAACAAAAAAAACATAATAGGAAATGTGGCAAGGACAGCAAAGAAATAGGGATGATTTCAACACAGCAGTTAACAGCATAGTCAGACTCAGGAAGCAGGTTGGATGGGACATCCATTTTCCTGGTAACTTGACTGATATGGATAGAATTCAATTAAGAGCAGCTACTAAAATAGAGCAATAGTTCTCAAAGTGTGGTCCATGGATCAGCAGCATCAGCATTAACTGGGACTCTGTAATAAATGGAAATCCTCAGGCCTTACCCTAAGTCTACTTAATTAAAAACTTTGAAATGTGGTGTCCAACAATCTCAGTTTTAACATGTCCTCTAGGAAATTCTGGTGCATGATAAAGTTTGTAAACCATTATTGGGGAACATAATGATTAAGAATAAAGAATTTGACTTCTAGTTTCAGCCCCAATATATAAAGAGCTTGAAAGATATTGCTTGCTTCTGTACAATAAGAGCTGAACAAACTAAAAATGAACCACTTCTCTTGTACCAGTCAGAAAACAGAGATCACAGGGCAAGCCATTATGCTGAAATCTGGAAAAAAGAAGGAAAATACAGATAAGCACAGCTGAGCTCAGATTACCAGGAGCATAAGCCACAGGAACCATAAACTGGTAGGAGCCCTTAAAAGTAACTTTGATGAATTATTGGAGTTGAGATGTAGTTTAGAGTAAGAGTGAGAAACTCCTGCAAACTGCAGTCTTGAGGGGTATCCACACTTCTGTGGGTTTTATTGCTGGGAACCCTTGCACATTCTCATGATAAAGGACCAAGAAAATCCCTCATATTTCTGGTAGTGGTGGTGGTAGGGGTGAAGAGAAGTAACCATTTAAAATATGCTCAGAGAATCCTCAATTATAAAGACTCATTAAAAAAATAAAAAAGACTCATTCATCAAAAGAGTTTTTTAGAGCCTTAACCAATGTGGGGAAAGAGAAATTACCCAACTCTTTCTCTTCTAGCCTTCCTGTCTCACCTAAGGTGGGGTGGGGAAGCTGAAGAACCTTTGTGAGGGTCACAGCTCAGGGACAGAGACCCACAAAAGACTAAAACAGAACCACAGGGTTATACAATGCTGGCCTTTGGCTAAACTTCACAATTACATCAGTGGAGCTCCAGTATAATAACAGTGGATTATATTTGAAAGAGCTGTCAATCCTAGACTTTGTTTAAGAAAGAGTTGTTAGGGGAAGCTGAAGAAAACAGATGAGAAAAAAACAAGGACACTAGAGCAAACTGAAGCCTCAGACACCTAAAGCTACAGCAAACAATGCACACAGCTTGACTTCTTACCAAATTAATGAAACCTCATGCTAAAAGCCTATTCAGCTCAGTTCCCATTACCTGATACACGATGTCCAGCTTTCAATAAAAATTTGCAAGGCACACTAAAAGGCAAGGAAAAAACACAGTCTGAAGAAACAGAGCATGCATCAAAATCAGAATAAGATATGGCAGAGATTTCAGAATCATCAGATTGGGAACTTCTAATAATAATAATAATTAATAAGTTATGAGCTCTAATAAAAAATATACAACATTCAAGAACAGATGGGTAATGCAAGCTGAAACATAGAAACTGTAAGAATAAAAAATAAATATAGAAATAAAAATACTGGAATGGAAATAAAGACTTCTTCTGATGGGTTCATCAATAGACTAGCTATATCTGAGAAAAGAATCACTGAGCTAGAGGACATGTCATTAGAAACTTCCCAAGCTAAAATGCAAATATTAAAAAATCCAAACTCAATAGAATATTCAATAACTGTGAGACAATTTTAAATGGTATAATAAACACATTAGAGAATAAATGAGAATAAAAAGATAACAGAAGAAATACTTGAAATAATAATGGTGTGAATTTTCCAAAATTAATGAAAGACACAAAACCATAGTTCCTGGAAACTCAGAGAACACTAAGCAGAATAAATACTGTAAAATCTATACTTAGGCTTATCATATTCAAACTGCAGAAAACCAAACACAAAGCGAAAACCTTAAAAGTGGCAAGAAGAAAAAAAATTCTTATCTAAACAGGAAGAAGGAAAACAATTATATTAAACTTTAAACTTAATTAGAAACTATGCAAGAAAAAAGAGAGTGGTGTGAAATATTTAATATTTTAAAAGAAAGAAAAAAGCCCCACACCAGATAGAATTCTATATCTGGTGAAATTATTTTTCAAAGGTAAAGGAAAAATAGACTTTCAAATAGACAAAAGAGGTGAGAATTCATTGACTGTAGAACTTTCCTGAAAAAAATATTAAAAGAAGTTCTTCTGGAAGAAGAAAAATCATATAGGCCAGAAACTTAAATCTGTACAACAAACAAGAAGAATCATACATAGAATAAATGAAGGCAAAATAAAATCTTTCATTTTACTTATACTTTACTGAGATAATAAATAACTTATTTTTCAAAATAATAGCAATGCTTTGGGTAATTACAGCATATGGATAAGTGAAACAATGACAGCAATGCTTTAAGATATGTGAGGCAAGAATTGGAATAACTCTTTTATAAGGCCTTGCACTATACCAATGAGGCAGTATAGTGTATTTGAGAGTAGACTTAGATTGGTCGTAAAGATATATTGCACTCCTTAATGTTTATTAACATTAAGGATAAGCATAAGCATATAACAACAGAGGATCAAAAACACAGGCAAAAACTGAGAGAGCCATAAGGAGAAATAGACAAATCCACTATTTTTTTAAATTTTAATTCAATTAATTAACATATAATATATTATTGGTTTCAGAGCTACAGGTGAGTGATTCATCAGTCGTATATAATACTCAGTGCTTATTACATCACATGCCCTCCTTAATGTCCACCACCCAGTTACCCCATCCCTCCACTCCTCTCCCCTCCAGCAACCCTCAGTTTGTTTCCTATGATTAAGGGTCTCTTATGGTTTGTCTCCCTTTCTGGTTTTGTCTTGTTTTATTTTTTCCTCTCTTCCCCTATGATCTTCTGTTTTGTTTCTTAAATTCCACATATCAGTGAGATCATATGATAAATGTCTTTCTCTGATTGACTTTTTTCGCTTAGATTAACACCTTCTAGTTCTATTCACATTGTTGCAAATGACAAGATTTCAATTTTTATGGCTGCCCCTCTTCCCTCTTGTGCTCTCTATCTCTCATTCTCTCTCTGTCAAATAAATAAAAAAAAAAATTATGGCTGCATAATTTTCCAGTGTGTGTGTGTGTGTGTGTGTGTGTGTGTGTGTGTGTGTGTATAAATATATATACCACCTCTCTATCCATTCATCTATTGATGGACATCTGGTCTCTTAACATAGTTTGGCTCTTGTGAACATTGTTGCTATAAACATTGGGGTGCAGGTGCCCTTTCAGATCATTACATTTGTATCTTTGTGGTAAATATCCAGTAGTGCAATTGCTAGGTCGTAGGGTAGCTCTATTGTCAACTTTTTGAGGAACCTACATACTGTTTTCCAGAGTGGCTGCATCAGCTTGCATTCCCACCAAAAGTGTAGGAGGGTCCCCCTTTCTCTGTATCCTTGCCAACATCTGTTGTTTCCTGACTTGTTAATTTTAGCCATTCTGACAGGTGTGAGGTGGTATCTCATTGTTGTTTTGATTTGTATTTCCCTGATGCCAACCAATGTTGAGCATTTTTTTTCATGTGCCTGTTGGCCATTTGGATGTTCTTCTTTGGAGAAATGTCTGTTCACGTCTTCTGCCCATTTCTTGATTTGGTTATTTGTTCTTTGGGTGTTGAGTTTGATAAGTTCTTTATAGATTTTGGATATTAGTCCAAATACATTTTCTCAACTCACATGGAATATTTACTAATAAAGACCGTTATGGACCATAAAACACCCTTAAACAAATTTAAAAGAATAGAAGTCATACAGAGTATATTGTCAGACCACAATGGGATTAAACTAGAAATCAATACTTGGAAAATCCCAAAATATTTGGAGATTATGAACATGCTACTAAATAACATGCATGTCAAAAAAGATTCAAGAGAAATTTTAAAATATTTGCATTAACTAAAATTTAAAATACAATAATAACAAGCGCAAAATCTGTGTTTATAGGGAAATTTGCTGCATTAAATACATATATTAGAAAAAAAGAGAAAGACCTATCAATAATCTAAGCTTCCATTTGAGGAATCTAGAAAAGGAAGAACTATTTATGCCCAAAGTAAAAGAGAAAAATAGCAAAAATTTAGAGCATAAATAAATAAAATTAAACAGGAAAACAATAAAGTCTACAAAATCAAAGTTGATTCTTTGAAAAGATAAATAAAATTCATAAACTTCTAGCAGGTTTACTTAAAAACAAGAAAACACAAATTATTAATATGAGAAATGAGAGAAGCCATTACTACTGTTGCCATGGACACTGAAAAGAAAATAAATGAATATTATGAACAAATGAATATCTATGCCCCCAAATTTGATAACTTAGGTGAAATGGAACAATTCCTTGAAAGATACAAACTGCCAAAACTCACATGAGGAAAAAATCAATAAATCTACTAAATGAGATGCATTAGCAAAAATCTTTGAAAAAAGAAAGCACCAGACCCAGATGGTTTCACTAGTGAATTCAACTAAATATTAAAAAAACAAAATTATACCAATTCTCTACAATCTCTTCCAGAAAATAGATGCAGAAGGAATACTACTCATAACCTATTCTATGAAGCCAATGTGACCTTAACACCAAAACTGGATAAAGTCTTACAAGAAAAAAAAAAATACTGCAGGGGTGCCTGAGTGGTTCAGTTGGTTAAGTGTCCAACTCTTGGTTTTGTCTCAGGTTATGATCTCAGAGTTGTGAGATCGACCCCCACCACGGGCTCCATGCTGAATGTAAAACTTGCTTATGCTGCAGCTGTATATTCCTTGTGAATGCAGCTGTAAAAATCCTCAACAAAATATTAGCAAATCAAATACAACAACGTATAAAAGGAATTACACACTACAACCAAATGAGATTTACTACTGGCATGCAAGAATGGTTCAACATTTTAAAATCAACTAATGCAGCCCACTACATCAACTGACTAAAGAAAAAAAAATCATCTGATCACATCTATTGGTGCAGAAAAAGCATTTGATGAAATCTGAAGCTCATTCATGATAAAAAGTCTCTCCAAACCAGAACTAGAGAATTCCTCAACTTGATAAAGCACATCCTCAATAAACCTACAGCTAACATAAATAATTCTCCCATGTAGGTATTCCTAGTAATTTATATGAATACCCCCTCAAGAAAAGGGAGCAAACTCCTCAGTTTTTAGGCTAGACTGTCCAGGAATGTAGATGATGCAAAGGAGAAAAAAAATAGTTATTTTACAGTAGAGAAACCTGAGAAACATTACCTAGGTCAAGTAATCAAGGAAAATATTATCAGTCATAACTCATCTTGATAGTATATATATGTTTGATATGATGTAATTATAATGACTTTACATCTGTAGTCTTCTTTTGCATTACAAGTAACTTTAGTCTTATCATAAGAAAAAGAAATCAGACAAATCCCATTGAGGGACATTCTACAAAATACCTGATCGGTATCCCTCAAAACCATCTAGGTCATCAAAAACAAGGTAAGTTTGAGAAACTGCTACAGCCAAGAAAAGTCCAAAGAAATAAGACAGTTAAATGTAATGCAGTATATCCCAAATGGGATCCTGCAACAAGAATATTAAAAAGTACATTAAATAAAAACTACAGAAATCTAAGCAAACTGTATACAGGTTAAAAATAATGTATCAATATGGTTCATTAATTATAACAAATATCTCATATATCAGTAATAAGGGAAACTGGGTATAGGATATATGAGAACTCCCTTACCATCATCTCAATTTTTCAGTAAACCTAAAAGTGTTATAAAAAATATGTTATGTTAAAGAAAGGGTGAAAGATCAATTTTGAGTTCTAGTTTATAATTTCCCATTTGAGACTATAAGTTACTTCATTTCTTGGAGCCTCGATTTTCTTCAGAAGATATATTTTACAGAGTTACTGTGTAGATTAAATGCTATGTGGAGCTTTTACTAGAATGCCCGGCACATGATAAAAACACAAAAGAAAGATAATTATTACTATAGCCCAAAAGAATAATATATGGGTCATCTAGGGCTTCTTATAAATAGAATTTTGTGATGCACTTGGTATAAGAGCAATTTCACTGCATTGGGGCTCCGATTTTAAAACATTCTTTATTACATTATTGTTATTATTATTATTCATTGATTATCCACTTTTATTTTGGTGTAACTTAGATACACATTACAATTCCGTTCTTTGGATTTGGGTTGTAATAACTTTAGAGCTGAGGTAATTGAATTTCACTATAAAGACACTCTCAGCAGTAAATTTTTCCATTGGCTAGAATGGCACACTTGCCCATGTGTAGTCTGAGTCTTATAACATATATTAGATATTCTATTCTATAGCCTTTATTATAATAGATGGAAACTATTGGACAAGTTACTAGTCATGATGAAGAATATGGTGAAAATAATTAAAGAAAGATGAGTTTCATATTTTGTTGCCTGGGATATATATATATATGTATATATATATTTTATATTTTATATATTTTATATTTAATCATATATATATATGAAATAAACAGTTAGAAAACAGTTAAGACACCTAATTAGTAATTTAGTAGGATTCACTCCTGTATCTGATCATGAAATGACATGTTGAATGCCATATATCTGGCAAAACTTAATCAATCTTCTCCCTGAATCTATTTTAGGCAATTCTCAGTAATCTACACTATCTTCTCAGCCTGGCCATTTATCCGGGGTATTGAAAGCATAAATAAATTTCCAGTTCACAAGTATTTTAAACAAAACTGAGATCAATGTAGACCCACTGTTAGAAGCAACAACCTCTGGCAGCCAATATTCTGCAAATAACTGGTTCTGAGCTGAGATTATTGCAGCCAATATATTAGAAGAAACTAGGAGCTTTTTGAGCCACTATTTGAAAAATAGTCTTTCACAATCAAGAAATTTGCTCTAGATTGCACCTGCAAAAATCGATATTGATTCTTGTATAAAGCTTCTTGAACCCTTAGCATGGAAGAATCAATGTCTTTGGCTGATTATGTATAGTAGCATGGCACACAATATACAGTTAATTCAATAATAAGCATTAATTCCAGGTCAGCAGACATTCATCAGCTAATGCTCTCATAAAAACAATTCTCAGATGTGCTGCATAAAGCATGCCCAAAATAATTTGAGGGTCACTGTTGGAAATAAAAAAATACAATTTCCATTATATTTTTCCTTTATAGATAGAAAATATATTCATGTATTTAATTACTCATTATAGATGCATTAGTGTTTTCTATATTCAATTCATGTTGTAAGGTAATAAAGCCACAATATAAATCCCAACGCCTATTCTTTAGGTGCCATGATATATATGTTATATAATATAGTGTTATATATAATGTTATATATGTAGTGTTTATATATGTAGTGTTATATATATATTACCATATATAGTATATGTATACCAATCACTGTATTGTGCCTACTTCTTTTGAAATATACCACATTCTCCTCCATTATTTATAATAATGCTCTTATACACAAAATTCTCTAAAGAAAGTCAAGGTAACCAGAAATATCATTATAAATATGTGTTCAATTAGAAATAACTGCTATACTAAAATAAACAACATTGTACATTATTTGTCTAATGAGATTCAGTTTAAGAAGCTAAAGTTCGTTGAAGTCTGGGAAATAAATGCATTAGCCACAAACACAGCCTACTTCTCCTCAACATTCTGGAAGAAAAGCATTTTACTAATTTGGTGGAAAAGACTCAACATGACTGTGATATTGCTTGCTGAAGTCTAAAGCCATTTGGTTGAGAAGATAGTCCAAGGAATGAACAGAACCAAAAGTCTTGTGGAAAAATAAAACTCAACTTTGGATCTGGCTCACAAACAGCTTATTTTATTTACTAATGACTTTGGATTAAAGAGTGAAATGTTCCTCAGAAACAATTACAAAGTTACAGAATTCCTACCCAATTTAGAGACACAAAATAGATATGAGAGTGACCAGAGATCATCCTAGGAGCAGAACTGATGTTAATTAATTTTGTAGCCAATGTCACTGAGGATCTAAGAACAGATACAAAGAAATGATGCTCCGGAAAGAAAGGGGGAATAAATTGCTGTTAACCACAAGATGGATGAATGTCCCTGCCTGAAATGAGATCTTTAACTTTGTGGTTTATCTTCCACCCCTCATGCCTCTGTCAACATAAATGGTAATTTCAGTAACTCTAAGTCTCCTTCAATGGCCCACATCAAGAGTAGGTTTGGGGAGTATTCAACTTCTGATTCTGCACTTGAATATGAATAGAGGTTTTTCTTCAGATCTTTCTATACATAAGAGGGTAATGTAAGCTGTTAAACAAGCCAAATTGCTTTCAAGCTATATCTTTGGTCCAAAAGCAATTCTGCTTCTGCATGCAAGTTATTTTTGAATTCAAATTCCTTCCTCAATTTGTTGTCTATCATTTCACGCCTCTTGATCAATGGGAACCTGGTGCAGATTGGACAACATGCACCACTGCTATAGACCTTCCTGGACACCAGCACCTGCTCTGGCCTCACAGACCTTGTTTTACTATCTCTCCTTCACCCTTCATCTGCTGGCATGGCTCAGTAGGTGTTTTATCAAATTGTAAATTCCAGCAACACTTTGACACTGGCACCCTCAAAAAATCCAATTAAAGAAATATATCAATCTAAGATCCAGTAAAAGTTGACCATACTGAAAAAGTGGGTTACAAAAATCCTCTAACACCTACCTTCTAAAATTAATTCTCATTTATGATCAAAACATGAGCACTTGGCATTACTCTTCTAGAAAAGAAGTCATAGGTACAACCACAGACACCTGCATCATATGTACAATGATGTAATTCGAGCATGAGTTTATAATTTTAGAAGATTTCAAAAGTTTGCCATGCATTGTAATGACATTATCTCAGAGTTGGTAGGGAATCTTCCTGAATGTCTTTTTTTTTTCAATTTATTTTTTTATTATGTTATGTTAATCACCATACATTACATCATAAGTTTTTGATGTAGTGTTCCATGATTCATTGTTTGCATATAACACCTAGTGCTCCATTCAGTACTTGCCCTCTTTAATACCCAGCACCAGGCTAACCCATTCCCCTAGCCCCCTCCCCTCTAAAGCCTCCCTGAATGTCTTAAAGACAGTTTTTTTCTGTCACTTTGTTTTTTTATTGTGTATCAAGTTCTAATATAAATAAAACAAAACTCTGACTATAAAATAAGTCATATTAATTCTCTGTAAAGCACTGTGATAAGGCTAGTGGTTATAAGCATGGGCTAACATTCCTGGAGGAACATGTTCTAACTCACTTTATGGTCACAACCACTATGTAAGTAGGTGGAACTCTTATCCCCAATTTAAAGATGAGGAGCCATAGACAGGTTAGGTAACTCAATGGTAAAGTGGAATTTAACCCCCATGAATTTATATTTTTACACTTTATATTTTATACTTTATATTTTGTGTAAAATTGTACTATATCCTTTGAACAGGCACTCAGAATCTAAATATTTTCCCCAATAAGGAAAAAAAAAATCTTAAGATTTCTCTTGACCATTCCTTATTGTTGTCTAAAGAAGTCTTAGAAGAAAATATTACAAATTGCCACTTCAATAATTACTTATTAAAAAACAATAATCATTTTTTATCTTGGCCATGGTGGAACATTCTTGAGACACTGCAGGATCCTAAAGCATCTTTCTCCAGCCCTTCTGCTGTAGTACATATCCTGGGCTCACTGTGCATAAATAAATTATGCTGGTTCAGTTAAACAGCAATGACAGATCATGAGCTTCATTTTGATGGCAGATTTGAAATAAGATGCTTTCTTATTTCAGTAAGCACAGTGCTTACTGCATTCTTAAATTTATACAGGGTGACACACTGAGCTATAGTAATTCTAAAAGTGGTATGTCAGTTCCACTTTCTTTCATTCTAGGAAACAGAGTAATCTTCCTAAAACAAGGTCAGATTATTTCATACTACCACAAACCCTACAGAAGCTTCCAATTTTACTTAGAATAAATCCAAAGCCCTTTCTATGGTGGCAAGATCCAGGATGGTGTGGCCTCCAATCACAATTCTGACCTAATCAACTCTTATTTCCCCTGTTCTCTCTCCAGCTATGCCTGCTTTCTTGCTTTTTCTTGATTTATCAAGCTTTCTTCTATCTCAAGGCCTTTATACTTGCTGTCCCTCTCTCTGGAACACCCATTCCTCAGCTCTCCTCATACCCTAGAGTTTTCTGCTCAAATGTTACATCCTTCAAGAACACTCCACTGATCACTCTCTTTAAAATAGCACCATTTACTTCTATATAGACCGTTCCTTTGTCCCGTTTCTTTTGCTTCAAAAATTTTGTAACTATTTGATGAATATATTTAATTCATTTTATTATCTGTCTCCTGCACTATAAAGTGAGCTCCAAAAAAGCAGGAAGTTATGCACTGCTTTCCTCCCAGGTCCCGTAAGAGAGAGTGACACATCATAGGCATTTACTAAGTATTTGTTGTATGAATAAATAAAATAATGAATTAATGAAAAAAAAACTGTTCTGCACATTTCCTAAAACATTATCTTTAATTTCTTTTGACCATGACTAATCAGCCACGTGTTATGGATAGAACTTGTGTTGGATGCTACTCCTTTTGTTAATGCAATATATAAATATATAGTCATGCATCCTCACTTATCAAGGCCTTTTTAATGTGAAACTTGAACCATTCAAGAGGCTTTGTGTAAAATCCCACAGAAAAGACAAAATTATAATTTGTAATCTATGCTATCCACAAATTGCAGTGCTCAAATGGATATTAAAACTCTGTAATCTAAGTAGCAAAGACTTTTGCAGATGACTGTTCTTTTTATGAAATTTAAATCTTCGAACAATGACTGATAGTACAGAGGGAAATTAGCCTTCCCAAGATTTCACAAGTTCATCAAAAGCTTTATTCCTTAATGAGCAATGGCAATGAAAAAAAGTTCTTCTTGTGGCAGAAGTCTAAAGACATTTTTTAGAATAAAATGTTTTATTCTTAGGTGTCTGTATGATTCCCTTTAAAAGCGAATAAAACCCTTTCAATATCTGATTGTCAAAGGATGAGCTCATCAGAATAAAACTTTTCTAAGATTTTCCAAAATAACCATTAAATTCTAGTAACTTCTATGGTAAATGCAACAGCTGGACCTGGTGACATTATGATGATTTTATTCTCTCACTCTCTCAAAATATTTTAGGGATCACAAAAAATTATTCTTAAAGTCCTTGTCCATGTCCTCAGTTTTACTAGATTATAAGGGCAGGGACCTTCAGTGTCCTGCTCTGCATTGAATCTCCAGCACAAACATGGTGCCTATGTGAAGTTATGGGTAAAATATTAATATGTCTTTACTTCCTTGTAAGTGATCTTTCTTTTTGTCAAAGGCATACATAGATTTGGCAATGTGGATATAGTTAGAGTGTATTATGCTAAGCAAAATAAGTCAGTCAGAGAAAGACAAATACCATGATCTCACTCATATGTGGAATTTAAGAAACAAAACAGATGAACATATGGGAACGAACAAACAAACAAACAGAGAGGCAAACCAGGAGACAGACTTTTAACCAGAGAAAAAACTGAGGGGTGCTGGAAGGGAGGTGGGTGGGAATAAGTTAACTAGGTGATGGGTATTATGGAGGGCACTTGTGATGAGCACTGGGTGTTGTAAGTGATGAATCACTATATTTTACACCTGAAACTAATATTGTATTGTATGTTAACGAGAATTTCAATAAAAACTTGAAAAAAATACAGTTTTTTCTTAAGTAAATACAATAAGAAAGGAACTAATGCTTAGTTTTTATTTTTAAAAATAGATGTTGAAGTTTACATTAAAAATCAAACAGGCATAGAGGGAAGACCATGGGAAGACACAAGAAGATGGCCATCTACAGCCGAGGAGAGAGGCCTGGAGCAGCCACCGCCTTCCCTCACAGCCCTTGGAAGGAGCCCACCTTGCTATCAACACCTTGCTCTTAGACTTCCAGCCTCCAGAACTGTGAGACAACAAATTTCTGTTGTTTAAGCCTCCCGATTTGCAGTCCTTTGTTTTGGCAGCCCTAACCAATAAAATATTTTTGAATAAGGTGAAGAATAAAATAATAATAATAATAATAATAATAATATTTCTAAAAGTCAAACCTAAAAAATTAGATAAACTACATTTATTTAAAAAAAATCAAGAATCAAGGACAATGTAGCAAATTAACTTTATGTCAGAAGAATAGATTTGGAAGATAATTAAAAGTAGATTAGCTAAACTCCCTAGACGACCTAATAAATGTTGTTGATTCTAGCAAAAGAGATGTGTGATCTAGACTTTCATAGAGGTTTCTGGAACCAGAGATAAGGTCTGTCCATCTGGATGGACCAGAAAGTCAGCACTAAGAATCTCCTCAACTCATTTCCTTTGTCACTTCTGGTCAGTATCAAAGAGCAATTTGAATGCAGGGCTAACACCTACAGACCTCTTGCCATCCAATGTTGCCTGTACTGAATAGCTACTTCAACTGTTCAACTAATCCTACTACTGACTGGTGTCCACGCATCCTCCAGAGAAGTGGAATGTGTACCCTGAGATCTTGGTGAGTCCCATCTGAACTGCCCACATGGGCATCTAACTTCAATGTCCCAAGACACTTCTAGGTTAAGAAAGATGGGGTCCTGGATGATCGTGAGGATTGTGTTAATGTGGAAAAGAAACCTGAATCTTCAGTATCTGGTAAGACCAGAGAGCAAGAGAGTCTACCACCAGTATATCTCACATGAAGAAGGGACTAAAAGTATTTCTTGAATATTCAGGGCATATTTCCTTTTTGTGACATTTAACTCACAATTCTTATACACAAGTTGGTATATATATATATATATATATATATATATATATATATATATATATATAACATTTTTATTTTATATTCCATCTTGTAAAAATGTTTTAAGGTGGCTGTTAACAACTGTGTTTTATGTTGACTAAATATGTATATATATATATAGTGTTATCTACCTTAATTAAGCAAAAAGGATAAATATAATTTTTAGACTTAAATTAAGCCTGTAAAACAGTTGGATTTTACAATTCTGAATATAAAATAAATAAAACTATGCCTTTTTTCCCGAGTAGAGGAAAAAAAATATATACAGTATGTCCTAACTTTCCTATATATTGGCATTATAATTAGATAATATCACAAAATTTTCCTCTCCAAACATTTTTTTTTTTTTTTCTTAATACCTGGTGCCACTAAGGTGGCCAAATCACAAAAACTACTCTTTGGCTCTGCTTCATCGTTCATATCCTCCATCAATCAAAAAACATATATTGACCACCTCTTTTTCATAAGGCACTAGGAGAGATGTGGAAGAAATTCCGCTTTGAAGAACAGAATAAACATGTTGTATAAAAGTTGTTTTTATTATTTTAATATATAATGCTTAAATGATAGAATAAGAAAGTAATCTGATTGTTGGCAGTTACTGCATTATTTATGACTGCCGTTAAAATGTGAATTTAAAAAATACAATGGCAGGCTGGGCGCCTGGGTGGCTCAGTTGGTTAAGCGACTGTCTTCGGCTCAGGTCATGATCCTGGAGTCCCGGGATCAAGTCCCACATCGGGCTCCCTGCTCGGCGGGGAGTCTGCTTCTCCCTCTGACCCTCTTCCCTCTTGTGCTCTCTATCTCTCATTCTCTCTCTCTAATAAATAAATAAAATCTTTAAAAAAAAAAAATACAATGGCAGGCTAATGTGAACAAAGGTAACCTAGTGAGGCCTTAGAAACCCTCCTGCTTGGTTAAAATGAAAAAAGAAAACAATGTGCTTTTATTTTGTGTAAAATCCCAGTATTCCATCTTCTCACGGAGAAATTCATTAAAATCACAATTTTGATACCTACTTGTTAAACCTGAATGTACATGATCACCAATTCAATGCACAATTTTCATAGATACACCACATGCTAGGATATAATACATTGTGTGTCCCATTTTCCTAACCTAGTAAACTCAGAGGTTATGAATCATATCTACTCAATAGTTTAATCTAATATGTCAGAGAAAAATCAGGGAGAAATGTAAGGGGTGGGAGTAGTAGGTATATGCCCAAAATAGTGTTGAACACTTTGTAGACATTTTTTCATATAGCTTATATTTACTAAAGTACATTGGATCTTGGACTTCTCAGCAACTTTCTCTCAGATCCTCCAGTAACTTTTATAAATTTATTTTGCAGCTTTGCTCTTTTTCTCTCTGCATGCTGATTTCCCAGCTGTTTGATCTTCTGCTATTATTTATTTCAAAAGCATCCAAGCTTAAAGTGATATAACCGGTCACAAAACTGAGTGCCAGGGCACTAATGTACACTCTCGGTTATTTAAGTGGCCAATAACCTTCATTCCCATAAGAGGATACTGATCATATATGAAGGTATAAGAGTTCTGCCATTTTTACTCATCACTTCCTATATTGGACAGATAAATTATTACTATAAAATTATTAAAATAAAAGCCATTATCATGCCTTTGTGCTAACTTTTTGTTTTCAAAAAGACACATAATAGCATTAGTCATTTCATTTTGATCAAACACAGGGCTACACTGCACAAACTGCTCTGATCTAACATATGACCCATGCTTTTTGTCACAATGAATAGGTGTTTGAGTCTTTACGGAGATTGTAAAGCAGCCACCTCAGGATAAGTATTCTTTGTCTTTTCTTTGCTTTCTCATTTGAGTACAAAATTCTTTGGTTTAAAACAAAAAACACTGAAATATTTATGAAGTGCTTCCTGTCTAAGGTGTTAAACATAAAATCTTCCTCATAATTACCTCCTGGATTTCCACTTTTTCTGTACATTTCTTTCTTTCTTTTTTTTTTTTTTTAATATGCTGGCTATTCTTTTCTTTCTTTTTTTTAAAGATTTTATTTATTTATTTGACAGAGAGCGAGAGACAGCGAGAGAGGGAACACAAGCAGGGGGAGTGGGAGAGGGAGAAGCAGGCTTCCCACGGAGCAGGGAACCCGATGCGGGGCTTGATCCCAGGACTCTGGGATCATGACCCGAGCTGAAGGCAGATGCTTAACGACTGAGCCACCCAGGTGCCCCTCTGTACATTTATTTCTAACAAAAACGTTCTTTGGTATCATTATGACCTCTCCATTGATCCACTTAATATTTTCCCTTTAAGCCAATCATTTCATTTCTAACCGAATAGAAACCAACGTGAATTATTTCCAGAATGCTTCTGTTAGCAACCAAGAAATCTTTGTCTATACTTTCTATTTCATTTGCCTATGTTTAATCAAAGTATCAGGTTATTGGAAACAGCTGGACTGAATATTACTTCTGGAGAAAATCATACCCTCATATACACTGGCTCCCTATACATCCATACTTGGGTTTAATCATTGTGCATAAGCTTAAACATGGAGACAACTCACTTTCAAGTTCCAGTTGTAATCTTGAGATGTATGACTTGATTCAGAACTTAGTTACAGGCTTTACAGATGTTACCACCCAGGAGCCAACTGAGACTTCCAGCCATGGTCAACACCACCATGTTGTTCGACATAGTCATGGACAGTGAGCTCTTGGGACAAAGTTCCAAAAACAACAGAGAACTTTCATGCTCTGAGCACTGGGGAGAAAGGATTTGGTTTTAAAGGTTCCTGCTTTCACAGGATTATTCCAGGATTTCTGTGTCAGGCTGGTGACTTCACATGCCATAATGGCACTAGTGGCAAGTCGATTTCTGGGGAGAAATTTGATGAGAATTTCATCCTGAAGCACATGGATCCTGGCATCTTGTCCATGGCAAATGCTGGACCCACCACAGACAGTTCCCAGTTTTTCCTCTGCACTGACAAGATTGAATGGTAGGATGGCAAGCATGTGGTCTTTGGCAAAGTGAAAGACAACATGAATAGTATGGAAGCAATGGAGAGTTTTGGGTCCAGGAATGGCAAGACCAGCAAGAAGATCACCATTGCTGACTGTGGACAAACCTAATAAATTTGACTTGTGTTTTATCTTAACTACTAGGCCATTCTTTCTATAGCTCAGGAGAGCACCCCTTTACCCCCATCTGCTCAAAATACCCTATAATCTTTGTGCTTTTGCTGCAGTTCTATGGGTTCCATACTTTTCTTATTATTTTCCAAGTCCAGCTGGATTGCAGAGTTGTTAATGGTTATGAAATACTAAACAACAATAACAAAAAAAGAACTTAGTTACTAACCTGAAAAATTGGAAATGATATCTGTCTCTTAGAAATGCAAAATTTTAATTGAAATACCAATGATGGAGGCATAAATTCATCTTTCTCATCTCAGATTCCACCCAGGAAACACATTTTTGGTGAATGCTTAAAACCTGTTTAACATTTCATGATCCCACCCTCAGCACAAAAATCCAACCCAAATCCAGACATCACAGTTGTTTGTTTCTAGAAATCCCACAGCACTGAACTTGATCTTTACTCCAAGCTGATGCTATCAAGAGCCCCCTAACAGAAATCTCCAGGAAAGAATGGAAGCATGGTCACTTCTCTTCTCTACCTGGGTGGCACTGGTACATCTCTGAGGTCAGGTCCATGAGATTAATTCGATTAGCTAGTGATGATGGCTAAAATCATAATAGTAAATCTTATAATAGATTCAAAATATACTGAAGAATTGCATCTTTTTAACAAGGCTATAAAATATAAATATTGATCCTCAAAAAAATTAGATGCCAGCAACACAATCAGAACAAAATAAAACAGATACTGACTTAAACTTATATGGTAAAATTTGAATATGACAGAAAAATTAAGACTTCATGATAAAATTAAGATCAGCAATTTGTGACTTGGGAAAATTGATCTTGTTAAAATTAATGGCTACACTTGAAAATGCTTATGTCACAATCTATAGTCTATACAATTGGAATCTGAAAAAACTAAAGAATGAAATTTCCACTACATAATTTACATGCAAACTAATAGATCCCAATAAAATTAATTAATTAAAGTTAAAATAACAGCGAAAAATAATTGTGAACATTTATGAGCACTTGATAGAAAATTAATCAAGGAATTTTTTTTAAATTTTTACATTTGTCAGATTTTTTATTGAATTGTTGGTACACATAAATATGTAGCCAAAATATTTAAGAAGTTAAATGTCAATGTGAAATGTGGAGGGAAAAAAAAAAACACAAAAACTGATACTCTATAGAAGCTGTAGAATATAATGGTTAAAAGCTCAAACTCTGATGTAAAATAATTCTGATT
Organism: Zalophus californianus; assembly: GCF_009762305.2. Lineage (NCBI taxonomy): Eukaryota > Metazoa > Chordata > Mammalia > Carnivora > Otariidae > Zalophus > Zalophus californianus. The sequence continues at coordinate 107,232,848 of NC_045597.1, forward strand.
CTAAATCTTTGCTCTACCAAATGTGTGACCTTAAGCAATTATTTAACTGTTCTAATCCTCATTTTTTTCAATCCTGTTTTTTTCTTTTGTTTTTAATTTTATTTTATTATGTTATGTTAGTCACCATACCATCATTAGTTTTTGATGTGGTGATCCATGATTAATTGTTTTTGTATAACACCCAGTGCTCCATGCAGTACGTGCCCTCCTTAATACCCATCACCAGGCTAACCCATCCCCACCCCCCTCCCCTCTAAAACCCTCAGTTTGTTTCTGAGTCCATAGTCTCTCATGGTTCATCTCTCCCTCCGATTTCCCCCCCTTCATTTTTCCCTTCCTTCTCCTAATGTCCTCCATGCTATTCCTATGTTCCACAAAGAAGTGAAACCATATGATAATTGACTTTCTCTGCTTGATTTATTTCACTTAGCATAATCTCCTCCAGTCCCATTCATGTTGATGTAAAAGTTGGGTATTCATCCTCAGTTTTTTTCATCTGCAATATGGCAATGATATATTATTGCCCATCTCACATTGTTGTTGTAAATATTAAATGGCATACTAGAGATAAAATGCAGTGTTGCATTGGTTACATAATGAGCTTGCTACTTGGTTAAATGGACTGTTACCATTAGACGTAAAGTTTATTAACTGCCTGTCTTTCCACGTTAAATTTTTTAATATAATCAATCTTTCTTTTTTCTACCCTCTCTAACAAAGGCCTCTTTCTTTCTATATTAACCCTCTCCCAATATTCTTGATTCAAAACTTTCCTACTTTTTTAATGATATTACTCAATCATTTGCCTTAATTCCTGAAACTAGAGAAATGTTGCTCTTATTTTTTTCTACTCACATTATAGTTTCTGTAATACATATTTTATGCTATTTATATCATTTTCAGAGTTTGAATAGATTCAGTCTGTCATCAGGGTCTGCAATATAATAATACCTACTTACTTTATATGATGTTCAAAACTCAATTTTCATAATTCCATCTACCCAAATAGACCAAGAGAGAAAATAAGTTTTCCTGTATGCCAGCTCTTTAGATTTTGAAGTTAGTTTTCATGCATTACTTGTTTCTTTTTCCCAGGATAAATCTTGCTAGTTCTCATAGGACAAGCTTTTGAGACTAACCCAATAATCCTACTTTGAAAGTACTTGGGTCTGCGAATATCCTTTAAGAATATGATGAGTGAATTTGAACCCCATAGGTTTTGAGCACTGAGTATAGAGATTATATTTTGCATTAACAAAGTGCTCCTGTTGGTGCATCATGTAATAATACTTTTAATTTAGTAGATGGAGAAACTGAAGGTCAGGGAGGTAAATAACTTCTAAGATTACATAAATGGCAAAATCTAGATTCAAAGTCAGATCTCTCTCATGCCAAAGCCCATGTACTTTCTTATATCCAACCACCTCCTCTATTCCTGGTCCCACTCAACAATAAATACTATTCACATTTAGTGTTAATATTTTTTAATATTAATAAAACATAAACTTCATTACTTTTAATGCTGAAGCACAAAGTAACTATATTTTATAATTTACGTTGCTTAATTCTTTATGTTGTTTATTGTTTGAAACAAAATTAAACGTTTCAGCACCATTCCTGGATATATATATACACATAAATGCAAGTGTGCATGAGCACACATATGAATGTATATAAATATGTGCACGTATCGACGTATGTGAAAGACGTGCATGTATGTATAGATGCATGTGAAAAACATGTGCATAGGTATGTGTGTGTGTTTGTTTTTGAAGTATACAGCCGTACCTATACATATGTACATATGTTTATGTATATATGCATGTTTCTATATATACACCATAAATACATATACATTGAAACATTATTTTCTTGGTGTTTTGATATTTTCTATACAAATGGAGTTATTCCAGTTATCTGCTTTGGATAAATGAAATCTGATATTTTGAATACTAATGGGAAAATGTGTTATAATTAAGTGAAATAATTTTTTAGTTTTTCTTTGCATTTAAATGGAGTGAAAATTCTGAAATTTTAAGTCAAAACATGTTATATTCATTAACAGCTTGCAAAGTTATTTTTAAAATTCGGCCTGCAAATGTTTTCTTTAAAAAAGTATCTAAAATCCAAATGTCTTCATATGTTAAATATTTTAGAGAAATATATTTTTAAGGCTATCTTCATATAAATTTATATGACCAGTGGACATATTTTTCTGAGGGAATACTGAATAATATTTCAAAATAATATGAAGTAATACCACTTCTCAACGTCAAAATAGAGCAAAAGATATATATTTAAAAGCAAATTATCTAAAAGAAATTCCAGCTATTCTCTCATACATATTAAATATCTAAATACTCAGTGAATTTTTAGACTCTTAAAAATCTGTATTTAAAGAAATAATTCTGAAGAAAAAGCTGTAATGACATTTATTAATTTTCTAGTATTATTTTTTCTCCTATTTTCTAATGATTTGAAAATGAAAAAATGGGCCTATTAAGATAAATATTACTTTGATTACAGATTTCAATAAAATAAAATAAAATAAATTAAAATAAAATAAAATAGAAGATGAGAGGGATTTAGTTCCTTCTCCATTTCCAATTACCATTTACCAACTAGTAGAACATTAGTAATAGACCTTAGTTTCAATAGAAGAAAAGCTAGCTAGACACAAACAAATCTTTTAACAATAAAAAAAAGAATGTTTTAAGATATAACATTTACTTACCAGTGGCAAACTACATAGAACTAAAACTATATTTTGAGAGTCTGTAATTTTAGAGACCTTCATGGACCATTCCATCTACAGGTTTATTGAATTCTTAAAGAGTTAATATTGCTAAACTCACAAAACACATATACAAACATTCACACTTTCCAGGAGTCTTAAAATAGCTGCTTTTACTGTTCATATTTTATATTGTCAGTGAGCTATAGTATTGCACTTCAAATTCTCCTCTTTCTCTATACTTTTTTTAAACATATGTGTTAGAACCTCCCATTTATTCATTTATTCAACAAATATTTATTGAGTGTCTAGTATACATGATGAGCTGGCATGTAATTTACCATCCAAACAAAGTCACTTGTGAGAGTGTAATAGGTGTTGATAACAATTAAGAGGTGTTGGTAACAAGCATGTCAGGTCAGCAGGCACAAAATAGAACAGTCCTGGGCAACAAGAGAGTTTAGGCATTTGGTCTATATGTATGCAGGGCCAAATCAGTGGTGGCCCCTGCTCTCATCAACCACACAGTCTAGGGAACAAGTTAGACCCAAATAAGAAAATCAGTTTTTAAAAAAATTTATACATTGTGCCAAGTATCAAGAAAATACAGTGCTGAGTTGTGGAATAGGGTGAAGAATGTGAGAAGTTGGGGTGATCAGATCATTCTCTGGAAGTAATGTTTAAACTGAGAAATGAAGGATAAGAAAAATATTGACACAGGTAAGCACAGAGGGTGGGGTAGGATTTAGGGGTAACATACTGGAAAAGAACCTTCCAGGCAGAGGAAATCATACATGAGAAATCTGAGGTAAAACCGCTTGAAGAACTGAGAGTCTAGTTAGCTTTAAGTCTCAAGAATCACACAGGAATAATCTGAAATGCCAGGAAACAGATTTTGCAAGGTCTTAAAAGATGGAGCAAGGAGTATGAATTTTTATTTAATTGCAACCTAGTGCCTTTAAGCAGAGAAGTGATATAACCTCATTCTTAAAGCATATCAAGAACACAATTTAGAGTCAGAGTTAGAGACAGAAGTTGGAGACTGTCTATAGTTGCAACCAGAATAACAGTTTTGATGATTAGCTAGCCAAGGATACTGGTGATGGGGATGGGGAGAAAGTGCCTGACCCAAGATATATATTAGAGGTAAAACTGATCAGATTATATCTCTAGAACATTGATCTTTCAACACACTTTCTGAACTCTGGCCAATATTTTAAACTGCTCAGTCAGTTAAGCATCTGCCATAGGCTCAGGTCATGATCCTAGGATCCTGGGATCCAGTCCCGCATCAGTCTCCCTGCTCAGTGGGGACTCAGCTTCTCCCTCTGAATCTCCCCCCACTCTGGTGTGCACATGCGTTCTCTCTCCCAAAATTAAATAAATAAAATCTTAACAAATAAATAAATAGACCAGTAATCTCATATGTAAACTTTAAAAATAAATAATAATTTATCGAGCTCAACACCCAAAAAACAAAAAAGCCAGTCAAGAAATGGGCAGAAGACATGAACAGACATTTCTCCAAGGAAGATATACAAATGGCCAACAGAAACATAAAAAATGCTCAATGTCACTCGGCATCAGGGAAATACAAATCAAAACCACAATGAGATATCACCTCACACCAGTCAGAATGGCTAAAATTAACAAGTCAAGAAACAACAGATGCTGGTGGGGATGAGGAGAAAGGAAAACCCTCCTACACTGTTGATGGGAATGCAAGCTGGTGCAGCCACTCTGGGAAACAGCATAGAGGTTCCTCAAAAAGTTAAAAATAGAGCTACCCTGGGACACCTGAGTGGTGCAGTCAGTCAAGCGTCTGCCTTCAGCTCAGGTCATGATCCCAGGGTCCTGGGATCAGGTCCTGCATTGGGCTCCCTGCTCAGCGGGGAACCTGCTTCTTCCTCTGCCTGCTTTTCCCTATGCTTGTGCTCTCTCTCTCTCTCTGACTAATAAATAAATAAATTAATTAATTAATTAAAAATATAGAGCTACCCGATGACCCAGCAACTGCACTCCTGGGTATTTATACAAAGTATACAAACATAGCGATTTGAAGGAGAACATGCACCCCAATGTTTTCAGCAGCAATGTCCACAAGCACCAAACTATGGAAAAAGCCCACATGTCCATCGTCAGATGAATGGATAAAGAAGATGTGGTATATATATATATATGGAATATATAATATTCCATTATGTGGAATATTAGTCAGCCATCAAAAAGAATGAAATCTTACTAGTTGCAGTGACATGGAAGGAACTAGAGTGTATTATGCTAAGCGAAATAAGTCAGCCAGAGAAAGACAAACATCATATGATTTCACTAATATGTGGAATTTAAAAAACAAAACAGGTGAACATAGGGGAAGGGAAGGAAAAATAAGATGAAAACAGAGAAGGAAACAAACCATAAGAGATTCTTAACTATAGGAAACAAACTGAGGGTTGCTGGAGGGGAGGTGGGTGGGGGGATGGGGTAACTGGGTGATGGACTTTAAGGAGGGCACTTGATGGAATGAGCACTGGGTGTTACATGAAACTGATGAATCACTAAATTAACTCTGAGACTAATAATACACTCTATGTTAATTAAATTGAAATTTTTTTTTAAAGACAAGAGGGCACTGCAAGAGAGGTTGCTTCCTTGATTTCTGTTGTTGTTATGTTACATATTAATGCCATAATACTTGGCTTAAACCAAGTAGTTTGAATGCTTGCTATGCTACTGTCAGAATCACATTGAATCCTCTTCTCCTGATCCTCTGGGTCTGCTGAATCATAAGAATTAGGGCTCACCAAAAAAGAAAATAACAAAAGCCACATGTGCTTAGCTGGCATCAGCATTACATTTTTATTAATTCCCTTAAGTAAACGGATTATCATCTGGCTGGTTAAGACCTTGGTAACAAAAGTGGGAGTATATTTGTGTTAATGTCATTATACTACATCTTAGTAGTAGAAAAATAAAGAAACCTCAGGACACATCATTCAATTTATTCTATAGACTTTCATGAAGTTTATGTAAGTGAAGCCCATTTTGTTTTGCATTTATAAATAAAACTACTTTCTATTTCTATTTCTCTCTTTTGAGAAATATGTACTTTTAAATTCTTGTTCTGTTCTCATAAAGACATATATATTATACTAAAAAAAATAAACTTTATAGGAGAAACCATTTTCCTGGCGGCAAATATTAATTCTCAACATGCTACTCTATTGGCAAACAAAGTCTTTTTTGTTTTTAATTTCTGGATACTACTTTGCATTTTCTAATATAAACGGCAGAGATTTATCAGAAACTTCAGAAGAGATGAAGGCAATTCATCTGGCACTAAGAGAGAAAGAGGTTAGGTAAATCATTTTAAAGACTGGCTTGTTAGCATTACAATTTAGAGGCAATAAAACTAGAGCATTTCATTAAAAGAATATACTCCTTAGGTCTAAACAGGACTAGTGAACCAGGGAAAGGGATTGTACCATTTGACTGAAGGACATAAAAGGCTGGGGAACTTGATTTAAATGGTTCCTGAGGTAAGTCCCTGATGCAGCATCCTCCACTAAAATGACCTGGAAAGAATTCAGAAGAAATACAAGGTGAAAATTCACATCACCACTAAATTCTGGTAATGTTGGAAAAATTGCCCCAACATTAAGGAGAGATAGCCTATAATTACGAGGCCAATGGGCCTGGATTAAGAAACACAACTAATAACAGGGATATTTAGCCAGGGAAAATAAAGTAAATATATTAAAATAGAAGTTAATATGTATTGTTTTCACCACCTTATTGTCTATACCCTACCTCAGAAATAGTAAATCCAAATGAAGAGTAAACCAAGTAATCATATATTACTGTATGAGTGTTACTTCTGTTCTTTTTATTTTTTTTAAAGATTTTATTTATTTATTTGAGAGAGAGAGAATGAGAGAGAGAGAGAAAGCACATGAGGTGGGAGAGGGTCAGAGGGAGAAGCAGACTCCCTGCCCAGCAGGGAGCCCGATGCGGTACTCGATCCAGGGACTCCAGGATCATGACCTGAGCTGAAGGCAGTCGCTTAACCAACTGAGCCACCCAGGCGCCCTGAGTGTTACTTCTTAAAGAATACTTTAACCCCATTTCCCTAATTATAGTCTGTAATATTTATTTTTCTTCAACCATTCCAGGAAGGAACTGAACAACCTGGCAGTTCATTTAGGAAATAAAAACTGGAAGAAGTCATTTTACCTTTGGAGACGCAGTTCCCCAAATGGCTAATGTGGTAGAGGGAAGAGATGAAAGAAGGGGATTGTAGTTTTTCATATATTCCACAAAGCTAAGATGTCATAGAAGCAACTATTTTGATTAGAAGAAAATACCACATGGTCTAGAACACGTAGATGAAAGACTCATAGACACGGAGAATCAGGTTAAGGGACATGTGTATCACTCTGCTTTTGAGCTGAAGGTTTAAGAAAGTCATGAGTAGAATCAAAGGCAAAATGTACATGATGATTATTATCTAACAACAAGTTTGCCTTCTAAGGTAGAAAAAAATTGAAAGGGGTGCCTGACTGGTTCAGACAGTAGAGCATGAGACTCTTGATCTCAGGATCATGAGTTCAAGCCCCACACTTGGTGTAGAGCTTATTAAAAAAAAAAAGACATAGGGGCATGAGGGTGGCTCAGTCAGATAAGCGTTTGACTCTCAATCTCAGTTCAGGTTTTGATCTGTCGTGAGTTCAAGCCCTGTTTTGGGCTCCATGGTGGGAGTGGCGTCTACTTAAAAAAAAAAAAAAAAGAATATATAGAAAAACAATTGAAAAATAGAAAACATAATTCTAATGTATAGTATCTTCAGAAAAAGGGAAAATGAATTTCATCCAAAGACTTAGGAAATAATATGCTTCTGAATATGGGTAGTAACAGAAGAAAATATTAGAAATGACCTGATATCTAAAGTTTATAGAATGCAAAATCAATTTAAAAAGATATTATGAAGGAGTAGCAGAAAGTCAAAAGAAAAGAAAATGCTAATAAAAAGCAAGGAACTGAGATAAAAAGGAAATATTCGAGATAAGGAAAGACTATAGGAAATCCAGGAAGGCAAAGACAAAATTAAAATGTACAAGTGGCACAGTAAAGAACACAATTGCCATTTTCAAGCATTGAATTACTGATGAGAAGGATTTGAGACACTGTCCCAGATAAATCTGTAGAGACAAATATAAGTAAACATTCAAAAGGTATGGAGGAGACTTAGATGCTACTGAACTATAAAATGACTAAAAAACCTGGAACAAAAGCAGTAATCAAAGATAAAATTTTTGACTACGTAACAAATGAAAACATTGCACATGAAGAAAAAACATAGGGAAAAATTAATGATTAAGATCCATTTAGACTTATTCTGGACAATTTTCACATTCATGACCATATTCACATGAACTTCAAGACAGGAATATAAAATTATATACAACGTGGTTTACAATAAGGAATATATTTGGTTTTTGCCCATAGTTCCTGGCACAAAGCTCCTAAAATTCTGAGATTTTCCTAAGTGGTAGTCTTTAAATATTCATAAGAAGCTCCTTTTGAGCACACCTGAGTTCATGGTAATGAGGTGACAAGGTGGGACCTCTGGATAGTCTTAGGATGGGGCAGGTTACCAAACTAGTGATTAGAAACTTGGAACTTTTAGCCCCACCCACGAAATCTGTGAAGAGGAAAAGGATCTGGGGGACCTGCAGATTAAGCTCTGTACAAACTCCCGAACAAAAGTATTTAATGGGTTTGTGGGTTGGTAAATGCACACCCATGCTGGGAGCATGGTATACTCCAGTTTCATGAGAACAGAAGCTACTGCCTTTGGGGCACTTCTAGACCTCACCCTATGTACTTCTTCATCTGGTTGTTCATCGGCACCCTTTATAATATCCATTATAATAAACTGGTGAATGTAAGTAAACATTTCTTAGTTTTCTGAGCCACTCAAACAAATTAATCAAACCAGAGGAAAGGGTCATGGGAACCTCTGGTTTACAGCCAGTCTGTCAGAAGCACAAATGGGACTACAACTGGTGTCTGAAGTGGGGGCAGTCTTGTGAGACTAAACCCTTAATGTGTGGGATCTGATGCTATCTTCAGGTAGATAGGGTCAGAATTATATTAAATTCATTGTATACTCAATGTCTTCTGAAAATAGGAGAACAGCTTGGTGGTGTTGGAAAAAAAAAAAAAACACGTCAAACAAAGGAACAAAATTCACACTGAGTTCACACACCTCTATTGCAAAAAAAATTAGAAGAAAATGGAGTGTTATAAACAGAGTTCGGGGAGAAAAATATTAGAAAACAAAAAATTTAGAATCAGGCAGTTTTCCTTTCACGTACAAAAGAAACAACAATATTATCACAAACGTAGGAATAGAAATAAACTGTTCAAGTACGGTTTTTAAAATAGTTTGTTGGGGGCGCCTGGGTGGCTCAGTTGGTTAAGCAACTGCCTTCGGCGCAGGTCATGATCCTGGAGTCCCGGGATCGAGTCCCACATCAGGCTCCCTGCTTGGCAGGGAGTCTGCCTCTCCCTCTCACCCTCCTCCCTCTCGTGCTCTCTCTCTCTCATTCTCTCTCTCTCAAACAAATAAATAAAATCTTTAAAAATAAATAAATAAAAAATAAAAAAATAAAATAGTTTGTTTAAGACTCATGATAGTCCATCTAAAAAATAAATCCATCTGAGTTACTACACAATGAAAGAAAACAGATATAACCTATTTTATGATATTATTGAAACTAGTTAAACATGTTCAAAAAATTATTGAAGATGGTGTTACAAAGCTTGATACAAGTTTCAAAAACTATTCTTGAAATCAAGATTTTTTAAAAAGATTTTATTTATTTGCAAGAGAGAGTGTGCGCAAGAGAGAACACAAGCTGGGGGGCGGCGAGGGAGGGGCAGAGGGAGAGGGAGAAGCAGACAGATATCCCACTGAGCAGGGAATCTGACATGGGGCTCAATCCCAGGACCCTAGATCATGACCTGAGCCAAGGGCAGACACTTAACTAACTGAGCCACCCAGGCACCCCAAAATCAAGATTTTAAAAATGAATAACAAAGCTCTCGATTTAAATTCATAAATGATATAAACAAAGTCTAAAGCTTTGAGGTTATTGAATAAAGTTGGAAAAACTGTTGCCCTACTTATTTTGTTAGTATGTCCCTGAAATCTAGTGGTTGCTCCATTAGTCATCCACTCTAAGGAAAGACCTTTATTTATACTTGTGAAAATTGGAAATATCTGAAATGCCCAATTATTATAGGATATTTAGAGAAATTATGATATACTCATTTGATAAAGTACCACAGAAATCATGACATATAAATTTATATATTTATGTAGCCATAAAAATCAGTATATTTAATGACTTGTGTGTCATTTCCCACTATGAAATAGTGGGAAAAGTATTATGATACAAAATGCCTATCCAATTTGATTAAACATCTTACACATATGTGTATGTATGTATGTATAGATGTACACATCATGCATATTAAGTGCCATTCAAAATAATTGATTCTAAAATTTTGCTTATAGGGTAATACTTTGGGTGGCATTAACTCCCATTATAAATCATGGATACTTTGCTATTTTTATTAATGGAACCCTCTGTTATAATTTTGAATTTTAATGATTTCCTATTACACCTACATATAATAGATAACAAATGACAATCTTGCCATTATACTATCAAAATTAAGCATTTCATTAATATCTGAGAATTTGTGCTGCAATATCAGCATTCAATATTTGTGTATTTTTGAGGTAACTGTACATACAAGCATGAACTGGGTAGCGATTTTCACAATAGATGTCAGAGTCAATATTTAACAAAACAAAAATGAGTTTTTATATAGAGTTGGCATTTTATGCATAAGCATAAATGGCTACTTATGTGCATGTCTCATGTTAGTAGAAACTTGGAAAGACAGAGCTGGTAGTACATGTTAGTTGTGTATGAACAAGTAGAAAAAAAATCTGAGGGCGCCTGGGTGGCTCCGTCGTTAAGTGTCTGCCTTCTGCTCAGGTCATGATCGATCCCAGGTTCCTGGGATCAAGTCCCACATCGGGCTCCCTGCTCTGTGGGAAGCCTGCTTGTCCCTCTCCCACTCCCCCTGCTTGTGTTCTTGCTCTCGCTATGTCTCTCTCTGTCAGATAAATAAATAAAATCTTTAAAAAAAAGAAAAGAAAAAAATCTGAAGTTTTCCAGTTAAATATGAAAGATAAAATACAGCATTTATCATCACACCCTTCTAAAACTCCACATAAAACTTTTCTTCAATGAACTTGTATTACTATCCTTTTGAATCCATATTACTATTATAAGCTGATTAAAAAGGTTGAGAAAAAAAACTGAAGAAACTCAGCAATTGTGATTTAAATAGCTTATTATTATGAATAAATTATGAAAGTAAAGAAGATAAATAATTTCTTTTAAAAAATATTTTATTTATTTATTTGAGAGTGAGAGTGGATGAGAGCACAAGTAGGGGGAGCAGCAGAGAGAGAGGGAGAAGCAGACTCCCCACTGAGCAGGGAACCCCACGTAGGTGGAGAGGGGTGCTTGATCCCAAGATCTCAGGATCAAGGCCTAAGCCACAGGCAGATGCTTAACCCACTGAGCCATCCAGGCACCCCACAAATAAATAATTTCTGAAAATAAATATCTTAATATTTAACATATTTTATGAGAATTAATAAGCATGTAAAAGAATATAGGCTTTGCTCTTTAGCAGATATTTTAAAGACTCTTAAAACTTAAACTTTGAAGAGTGATTTGACATCTTGTTAAAAAAGAAACTGTGCCATTATATTTTTCTGTATACTTTTTTAAAATGCTGAATATTAGTCTCACTTCATCAGTGCGAGGCATTTTCCTCTAAGGGAGAACAGATGGTTTTTATTACTAATTCAGAAGATTTTTTTTCTCCCAACAACATAGACTGAAGTTATAAATGGGATTTCCCAGACTTACTCCATTTTGGGCCATTTGTTTAAGAGAAATTATGCTTACTCATAAGAGACAAGAACGAGCGCTAAGCAAAACTGAGTTTGACATCTGAAATGTATTGCAAAGGGTCTCTTACTATCATAAAGAAACATCTGCTTTCTGTTGTTCACACAACTTGTTACGAGATTGTCATTTGAAATACTACTGCGTGGGCATTGCATTTTCCCACACATCAATAAGTATAATCATTACTGTCAAATGATAGCATTAATTAATTCTACCCAGGGTTTCCTAAATGGGCAGAGTTGTCCCAGGATGACACAAGAGAAACTTTTATGGGTTCTTAAATTCAATTGGATTATATACATAAGGTATCTCATATCTCTCTATATTTTCAGCCCCTCTTGAATTATGCTCAAAATGCAGTAGATGTTCAGTAAACGACTGACCTTATATTTAAGGAAATAATTAAGAATTTCTTAATTCGATCAGTGAAATAAGGTTTAGGTTATTCTCATGCTTTAAAAATATAGTGGTTTCCAAATTCTATATTCATTAACCTTGATGGTAACCACCTATTATATTTTCTATATTTCTAGTAAATGAATTTTGAATTAATTCAATAATTTCAATAAATTTCTAAACATTTCAATAATTTTTCTTATCATTGTCAGGGATACAAAATCTCAAAACACTTCTATAACTCAAGCCAAATTTTTTAAATGTTCATAGCAAATCTATGTCTTTTGTACAATTAAACTAATTCACTAATTTGCCTGCACTTCAAACCTGGTCAGCTCACTCATTTGATCCTTATATAACTACTGAGCATTTTGATGGGATCTTTCCATTCCTGGCATTGTATTTACTTTCTATACACTGTCTGTAAAAAAAAAAAAAAAAAAAAAAAAAAAAAAAAAAAATTACTTTTCTAACATTGGAGAATGGTTTCTACCATTTAGTCTTTTTTTTAGATTGTTATTTTTATTTACTTGAGAGAGAGAGAGAGAGCAGAGTGACAAGAGAGAGAGCAACGAGCAGTGGGGCGGGGGGTGGGGGGGAAGAAGAAGACTCTCCACTGAGCAGGGAGCTCAGGGCTTGATCCTAGGACCCTGGGATCAGGACCTGAGACGAAGGCAGACGCTTAACCAACTGAGCCACCCAGGGGCCCCTACCATTTAGTGTTTGACATAGTTTACAACTCTAAACTTAACCTAAGTAGAAAAAAAAATGCTTATTGCCCTTTTCTTAATTTACTAGTCATTCAAATATTTCATCAGTTTGGTTCAATTTTGTATTTATGAAGTCTTTTTTTCTTTTTAAATTCACTGTGATGAATGCAAAAAGATAAAGCCCTCAAACTTAGGGAATTCAGACTCAGAGCTAGAGACAGCAATATCAAAAAATAACAAAGACTGTACATTCTTCAAATACATATTGGTGTATGAATATGTCACATTTTAATTTTTCCTGTAGAAATTTTTAGGTAAACAAAAAGTAAGGAGAGTTGTCTGATGAACCCCTAAGGACTCATATATTCCGTTTGAACTAGTATCAACATATGGCCAATTTTGCTTCATTTATAAAATTTCCCATTTCCCTACCTTCAATGCACCACTGGATTATTTGGAATCAAATCCAAGATATCAGAATCATTTCATCAGTAAATATTTCAATTTGTACCTTGAAAAAGTAAATATTCTTTTGTTTTTAATAAATACATTAATACTAAAATATCATAATTAAAATAGCAAGACTCTAAACCTCTATTATCCAAGTAGCTTCCTTACTTTAGAAAGAAAGACACACAGAGAGAGAAACCTCCATATTCTGACTCCTGCTTTTCTGTCTGTTCTGACCTTTGATAGTGAAGAAATGTCTTTCAAGACTTTATGACTGCTTACAGTTTTTTCTTGTGAGTGGCAATTCATGATCACATTTCTACTCCAATACACCAAATAAATCATTCTTTCCTTCGGGAATGACTATATTGTTTCATTTTCCATGAATTTGTTTAAGAGTGTGATTCCTTTCTAGACCAGTCATTCATAAGGGGAGGGGAAGAAGCTCCTAGAGGGCAGGGACTAGATATTTTCTATTTATATTCTATAAGAGACCAGGTAAGTACCTGACATATAAAAAGCATTCGATATATCTTAACTAAGAGAATGGGCAAGATATAAATTTCCTTTTTTACTAGTTTAATTCTCAAAGGGACAAGTTTAACTGGTTTTATATTTCATTTGGTATATGGGAACTCAATAAATGTCATATAATAATTCTGGGAAGGTGAGTCATCTATGTCAGACCGAGTCATCTATGTCAGACCACAAATAGAGAATTATGCATGCTTTTTGTTTCTCCCACTCCTCAGTGATTTTAGAATTGTTCTTGTCTCTGTCACAAAAAGCCCAGACCTACTGTAAAAAATGGAAATCTGCCAACAGATTCTGTAATGTGAAAACACCTTGGCAGATTTTGTGACAAAATATAAATGTGATATAGAAATTTCACATTTTTTATTTTATTTTAAAGAGATGTACTAATTCTAACAAAATTGTGATTGCACATTATTTTGGTACTATTTCAGGATGCTGCCTTTAAAATTTGCAGAGTGAGTAGAAAAATTACAATGGATATTCTTGTTAATAAGACGGATTATGCTAGGAAAATACTAAAGGAAGATGAAAGTACTTTTTTGGCAAGGGCACTGCAAATTTTTCTTTTAAAAATTATTTCTATCATCACATTATTCAAATATGTTCTTAAACAAGAAAATTCTCTCGCTACTCTTTCCCCTTTCCTCTTTCCAATTCTTGCTGTTAGAAGCTACTGCTTTTAGCCAGTTTTGTAATTTTCTAGACTTTTGATTTTTCTGATTATATTAATTGTGTGCATACATATGTGTGTGTATGTATGTGTGCAATCTCCTTGGATTATTCGTCTGATTCATAAAAAGAAAAGCTTATTGGTTTCACTTAGGGATTTTCAGTAATTTTAAATAATTATAGTAAGAAAATTTTATAAGAAGTAAAGAGAAGAATTTCAGAGAGTTTTTGTTTCATTTTATTTTCATATGTATAAAGTTAAAAAACAACACTGGGGCATAGAGGAAATGGGGAGATGTTGGTCAAAACAATGAACTTCCACTTATAAATTAATAAGTGATTATAGTCAATAATACTGTATTAAATACTTGAAAGTTGTTAAGAGAGTAGATCTTAAACGTTCTCATAATAGAAAAAAATGGTTATTATGTGATAGAATGGAGGTCTGAGATGAGCTTATGGTGGTAATTGGATTATAATATATAAGTGTATCAAATAAGCATTTGTATACCTTAAATTTACACAATGTTATATGTCAATTACATCTCAGTAAAGTTGGAAAAAAATCAGACTAAAAAAAATGTTAGCAGAAAAATCAAAAAGCATGTACCTTTGAAAAAAATAGCAAACTAAATGCCCTTCTGACAGCTAAATTAGGATCAGTTAGAAACAAAAATTGACAAAGTATATTCAGAAACAATAGTATCAGTTTAATTAATATATCACAAAATGGTTAGTTTAAATTAAAACTGGGCATACTTTGGGCCCCTGGGTGGCTCAGTTGGTTAAGCGACTGCCTTCCGCTCGGGTCCTGATACTAGAGTCACAGGATTGAGTCCCGCATTGGGCTCCCTGCTCAGCGGGGTGTCGGCTTCTCCCTCTGACCCTCTTTCCTCTCATGCTCTCTGTCTCTCATTCTCTCTCAAATAAATAAATAAAATCTTTAAAAAATAAAAATGAAAAAAATAAAACTGGGCATATTTTCTTTCTCTCCTCTCATATTTTAAGTTAAAATATTTTATAGAGTTTGATACATGACAAGTTATTTTATTCTGTGAAATGTAGTAAGGCTGATAGGTATCCATGCTAACATGATATATACATACAGTATTTTCATAGAAAACACAGGTACCACCCTTTTGGTAAGAAATATTATGTATCTTGAAAAATATAAGCATATAGAATATTTTACTTAATTTTTATTTTAACTTCACAATAATAAATTATCCCATATATATTGATATGTGATATTCCATGTAATAGGGGAGTGGACAGCTTCGTAGTGAAAAGGTTTAGAATAAGCTTCCCCAAAATATGTCACTTTAATAATGTGGATTATTTTGAGCTGAAGGCAATCAGACCCAGCAAACTCAAGAAAATAAAATGTACGCCTCCCTTAACTACTTAGAAGAATTTAGATATGAAGGCCCAGAAAGAGAGCTATTACTAGAGATGACTTTTACTGAAAGACCTATCTATATAGCTGGGTAAACATCTAATTACCAAACACCTGCTCTTTTTTTTCCATCCTTTAAATTTCATCTTTGAAGCCCAAGGCCCCTATCCCATTCGTTAGCACAGGATAGCCCATAATTGCCCTTGAGTCTCAATGCCCTTGTAGCATTCTCCTACATACATAATTAAAGTATTTTTTCTCCTGTTAATCTGCCTCATGTCATTTTTATTGTTAGACCAGCCACAGAACCTAAAAGGGTAGGAGGAAAGTTTTTTCCACCCTGATGGTGGAAAACATGATTTTCCATAGATAGAAAAATCCTTATAATTGCCCTATTGAAAACACAGTGGGGAGTAAGTCAGAGGGGGAGACGAACCATGAGAGACGATGGACTCTGAAAAACAAACTGAGGGTTCTAGAGGGGAGGGGGGTGGGGGGATGGGTTAGCCTGGTGATGGGTATTAAAGAGGACACATTCTGCATGGAGCACTGGGTGTTATGCACAAACAGTGAATCATGGAACACTACATCAAAAACTAATGATGTAATATATGGTGATTAACATAACAATAAAAAATTAAAAAAAAGAAAACAGTGAGAGAGGCACAGAAATTCACTGATTTCCTCGTTATTTTATATCATAGGGACAGACTAAATCTTAGGAAAATTTCCTGCTACTTATTTAATTTTGTTTATTAATTAACTCAACAAATATTTACTGAGGACCACTCCATGCTGAATGTTGTGTTTTTTATGAAGGCCATATAATAATCTTGGTTTCATTGTTTAATGGAAATGATAGTCATGAAAATAAAAGCATTAATCTCTGAGGAGAAGGAAATAAGGTAATCATAATTGTCATAAAAATACTACAACATATTATTATTTCATATAATATTTTAGATAATACATCAAATCATTCTCCCACCCCAAAAATATGAGTAAATTATAGGACAATATTGAAAATAAGGAGGAAAATAAATTACACATATAAAATTAATTATACATAATTATAGTTAAATATATTTATATATTTAATATATAATAGCTATAAATATATGTAATGTCTGGCTCATGGTACAAAATTACAAAAATACATATATGAGGTAAGTAGTAAGCTTGGTATGAAATGACAGATATTAAGGGAGTATTTTAATTTTAGGTATATTGTGTATTATGTTAAAAACAAAAGTCATCTCTTATTGATATGTGTTGAAGTATTTAATTATAAGATAATATGTTATCTGGATTTTGTTTTAAAGTAATACACATGGTATTGTGTGTGTGTGTGTGTGTGTGTGTGTGTGTGTGTGTTGGGGGAAGGGGATTCTGAATAGATGAAGCAAAATTGGCCACATGTTGATGCTAGCTGAAATGGGTCGTTGGGCCCATTGGATTAATTAGACTTTTCACTTTTGTGTTTATTTGAAAGTTTCCATAATAAAAAGTTTAAAATGTAACATATACATTCATAAATTAATATGTATTTAAAATCATGTGACATTTAGTGTTTTAAATTTAAGCTCATAGTATTTTATTTTTTATTTTTTTAGAGTATGAACATGTGTCACAAAATTTATTCAACTCCTACAAGCTCATAGTATTTTATGTTTATTTTATTTTATTTTTTTAAAGATTTTATTTACTTATTTATTTAACAGAGAGACATAGCGAGAGAGGGAACACAAGCAGGGGGAGTGGGAGAGGGAGAAGCAAGCTTCCTGTGGAGCAGGGAGCCCGATGTGGGACTCGATCCCAGGACCCTGGGATCATGACCTGAACCAAAGGCAGATGCTTAATGACTGAGCCACCGAGGCACCCCCAAGCTCATAGTATTTTAAATGAAACATTTCTCATTGTAATTTCACAAGTTTGAGTTGGTTGACAATGAATAAAATAGTAATGATAAACTGGAATAAAAGGCTTAAAATAAAGGTTTAACTTCAGGATACTATGGAATAAAAAGTCTTTTCACACTGATAAAATAAAAATAAAATAACTCCCCAGTAAACATATGATGAAGTTTATCTATTTTTAAAATTTGTTATTTGTTTTTAAAAACTTCTAATGGAGGGGTGCCTGGATGGCTCAGTTGGTTAAGTGTCTGCCTTCGGCTCAGGTTATGATCCCAGGGTCCTGGGATACAGCCCTGCGTCAAGCTTCCTGCTCAGTGGGGAGTCTGCTTCTCCCTCTCCCTCTTCACTGTCCCCTGCTCATGCTCTCTCTCTGGCTCACTCTCTCTCTTAGATAAATAAACACAATTTAAAAAAATCTTTAAAAACTTCTAATGGAATTGAGAGCCTGGGTGACTTCATTAAGCGGCTGCCTTTGGCTCAGGTCATGATCCCAGCCAGGGACCTGGGATAGATTCCTGCAATGGCTCCCTGCTCAGCAGGGAGTCTGCTTCTTCCTCTGCCTCTGACCCTCCCCCCTGCTTGTGCACTTGTTCTCTCTCTCACTCGCTCTCTCTCAAATAAATAAAAATCTTTAAAATAAAAAACTTCTAATGGAATTCAGTATGTTAATAATTTAAAAAAATATAAATATGTTCTAATGCTTCTACATTCTACAAGAGAGTAAGATTTAAACAACCTTTAGAAATAAGCTAAGATTATAAAAATAAAGCTAACCATAAAATGATCATTTTTAATAGTATTAGTTTCATTTTCTAAATTTTCATAAATTAACACAGGAATGTTTAAAAACACAGAAATGCAGTTATCCTACATTTAAATTCATCTGATTGTTTTTCTTTTATATACTACTTAAAGACTGAAAATAACAGATTAAATCTCTGTGTATATCTATTGATATAAGATAGTCATTAAGATCAAATATGATTATTTCTTATTCAACAGAGGTTACCATTATTTATTTATTTATTTATTTATTTATTTATTTATTTATTTATCTATTTATTTAATGTCCAAAGTGGAACCTTGACCACTTGGGGTTCTTTGTGAGTTCTGTATCAGTCTTCAGTGAACTGGAACATGTGAGATAATGGATTGTTTATACACTATAAATTTACTTTCAGTGAGCTGGAAATGTGGGAGATAATAGGTTGTTTATGATTTGCAAATCTGTTCAGTGAGCTGAAAATTTGTCAGATAATGGGCTGTTTATGAATTCTAAATCAATATTCAGTGAGCTGGAACTATGTTAGATAATGGGCTATGTATGAGTTGTAAATCTGTTTTCAGTGAACTGGAAACATGTTAGATAATGGGTTGTTTCTGAGTAGTAAATCTATTTCAGTAGCTGAAAACATGTTAGGCAATGGGTTGCTCCTGAATTGTAAATCTGTTTTTTAGTAAACTAAAAACCTATATAATAAAGGACTCTTTATATGTTATAAATCTGTTTTCAATGGGCATGAAATGTACTAAAATAATGGCTTCGTTTTGACTAGAAGATCCCACTTTACTAGAAACATGTCACCTAATAGATTCTTTATGAGTAGTGGATCTACGGTCAGCAATTTAGATATATGGAGTGATGCTCCCCTGTTTACATAAGCTTTGTTACTTTAATCTATTTTCGGCATATTGTTCTCTGCTGAATAATGGTTCTACTCTACATTATGGAGAATGGAGTGGAAAACTAAGAAAGGTCTGTTTTCAGTGATGTTCAGCCAGACTAATTTTTGAAGTATATTGAGATTGGTTTATTTTCAACAGTTACCAGATTCCGCTGGGACTCAGGAAATTCTATAAAACACAGAACTCACAGGTTCTAACTTCAGTGGACTTACAATCAAACATAGATATATACTACATAAGAAATGGGGAATATTCATCACAGCAAATATAGAGGGAATACAGTCTAAATTTAGCCTAGGCTGAGATAAAAAAGAAGAAACTTAAAATCTCAGTGGGAAGACAACACAGGCAAACATAAATCAATGAAATATAATGTAAAAAAAAGGCTTAAATACATGATTAAAACCAAAACAAAAGCATCTTTACATTGGGTGTGATATTATGATTCATAAGAAATATATATATTTGATCATTTGGTCAGATGACCAAAATATATTTCTCACATATATTTGTTCTTCATCCATGGTTTCTGGTGTCTGAGAACTGTTTGTTGCTGTGTGAGGCAGCCTACACACACACACACACACACACACACACACACACACACACACACACACACACACACACACACACACTGGAATGTTTTTATTACTGTTAAGCAACTCTGAGGGATGGGTAAGTAATAAAAGTTAGAGTCAAGAAAAATAGATTTTTTGGTAACAAATTGATTTCCAGTCTCTTATCCAACTTTTAAATATGTAAATGTTGTCCACTGATTTCAGATCTGTTAATTACTCTTTTGGGTTTTAGGAAAATTGAGGAAAAAAATATATACTCTCTTACCAATCTTTATGTAAATTATGCTTAACTTACCAGTGTGATAAATTTTTAAATTTATTTTAATTTTTTATTTAATATTTATTATTTTTAAAAAAAATTTTTAAGAGAGAGCACAAGCATGCAAGTGTGGGGAGGAAGGGCAGAAAGAGAGGGAGAGAGAGAACCTTAAGCAGGCTCCACACTCAGCATGGAGCCTGATGTGGGGCTTTATCTCACAATCCTGAGATCATGACCTGAGAGGAAATCAAGAGTCAGATGCTTAATGGAGAGAGCCACCCAGGTGCCTCCTCATAAAGTCTTCTAAGTATGTATTATTAGAAGTCTCTTAAAACCTACCATTCACTGATGTCACATCTCCTTCTCCAAACACAAACAAATTCCTGCTCTGCAAGTAAAACTTTTTCCAACGTCCAAAGCATTATCTTCTGGGATTCGACTTCATATTTATAAATAATGGTTTAAACCTCACTTTTTTATGAATTTTGGACAATCTCTCTTAAGGTAGATACCTATACTTTTCTTGTGTATTTTCAATAATTTCATGTATCAATTATGTTGTTCTAAGCCAAGTTATGCACTATGATGATGTTTCTTTCCTTGTATTTTTGTTTTTCCTGCAGTTAAAACTTTCTCTTTTTGTACTTGCTTCATTTTTACATATGTTTTAATTCTTTATAGATAGCACACCAGTTAAACATAATACTAAATTTTTGATGCTTACACATCAATCTATCAAAGCCATTTTTTCTATTAAAATGCTCCCATCCACAGCTCTTGCACTCTTGCTTCAATCAGGAGCAGGAACTTTATATGCCTGAAGCACAATTTTCATGATGGGACAACCTTTTTGTTGTTTGTATTAGATTCTCTTATATCTTGAAGACCAAGTCTTTCTCTCCTTTGTCTTATTCCCTTCCTTTACTAGATGCACATTCTTCTACAGATTTCTAAGAGAAGTACACCAGAATTAAAAATATTTGGTGATCATGCACATCTGAAAGTGTTTTTGCATTGACTGATAATTTGTCCAAGAATGAAATTTGCTTTTTCTCCAGATTTTGAAAGCAGTACTCCAATGATGATATTAACAAGTTAAATTCCATTCTGATTCTTGTCCCTTAACATATATTTTTTTCTCTTTACAAGAAGATCTTGAGCTTTTCCTTCATATGCAGGATTTGTTGTTTTGTTTCTTGTGCTGAACACTCTGAGATTTTACAATACGAAGAATCATGTCTTTCAGACCTGAAAATTTTTCTTTTTTTTTTTAAGATTTTATTTATTCATTTGAGACACAAAGATACAGAGAGCGAGAGTGAGAGCACACACAGGGGGAGCGGCAGGCAGAGGGAGAGGGAGAAGCAGGCTCCCCATTCAGCCAGAAGCCTGACGCGGGGCTCGATCCCAGGGCCCTGAAATCATGACCCTAGCCGAAGGCAGACACTCAACTGACTGGGCCACCCAGTTGCCCTCAGACCTGAAAATTTTTCTTATATTTTATTACTTCTCTGACATGTATTGGATTTCATGCATTAAAGTTTCTATTATCCTTTTCTCCTGATTTCCACATATTTGTCTTTTCTTCAATTTTATAAGTATTTTCACAACTTTATTTTCCAAATCGTTAGTTGAACATATCTTACTTTAAATTGCTAGCTATCATATATTTGATTTCCAAAAGCTCTTTCCCATTCACCAATTATTCTTGTTTTTTGCCTATTGGTTTTATTGATACATAGTGTCTTAGAATATCTTATTCATATTTTTAAAGGTTTTACTACTACCTGCTTAACCATTTTCTATAGCTAACTTCTTGTCTGTTGGTTGGTTTTGGTTCTATCTTTCCTATTTGAGGCATTCCTCAAATATCTGGTGATCTTTGACTGTTTATTCACATTTAAGTGTGAATTATTAAAAAACTGATTAGAAACTCTGTGTCAAGCATGTGTTTTACACAAGGTGCTTAGGCCTTTTCCATAGGGAATCTCAAACCATACTACCTTGAGATCTAAGC
Organism: Zalophus californianus; assembly: GCF_009762305.2. NCBI lineage: Eukaryota > Metazoa > Chordata > Mammalia > Carnivora > Otariidae > Zalophus > Zalophus californianus. The sequence continues at coordinate 107,255,255 of NC_045597.1, forward strand.
ATTGAGACCCATCAGTTTCTTTGGAGAAAGAGTCTCCTGTGTTTTACCTGAGCCTGTATTCAACATCAGGAAGAGAGCAATGAGACAAAATACATTCGGAAAATTCAAATGTTTTGTTTTTGGCCATTACCTTACATCTGGAAATATCAGGGCCCCCATGCCCAGTGATTCCTCCAGGTTCTCAGGGCAAATGATTTCACTTTATGTTCTTCTTCCTCCCTCTAGTCAGTTTTAATTGGAATTTTCTCTTTTTTGTTAGGGCTTTTACTAAATTTTCCCATGCTGTCTTTCAAACTTGTTGATATTTTTCATCACTGTTTCTCCTTATCTTTTTATTTCTATATGTTTTTATTTTATTCCTTATTTTTTACACTCATTTCAATTCCATTTAGAAAGAATGAGTAGATAATATCTGCTGTTGTTAATTCTGTTAATAATGTCACTCCTCATGTTTGCTCATCATGTTTTTGTTTCCTACTAATTTTCTTGTTATGAAACCCATTGATTTTTGTCTCTTCCCATTCTCAGAGGTAAAAGTTAATTTATTCAACTCATACACATAGTCTTGTACAGAAAATATGGAAGTCATGGAACAATCGTTATGAAGAAATTTAAAATAGTGAATAAATATTAATCTAGTTAACTTTTCAAGTTTCTATCTGAATGTTTCTCACTTTAGCAATTTAATCAAACAATCACTAGGTACAGAATTGTGTAACAAAGGTGCTAGAAAATATGAAATGAGAAATAGAAGAATAGATTCTTCCACTTTTGTTATGGAGAAATTGCAACTCAAGCGGTGGAGGCCTATTAAGAATGGGGTTATACTACCAGTGTTTTAAGACTATGGGTATATGGAGACAAAGTTAGTTTAAAAATTGTCCACTGGATTAAATTCAATGAATAAGCAATCTAGATAGTTCTGAGCTAAGTCCTCTCTGATAATGGTCCACTCTTTATTAAAGTTTTATGTTAGAAATAACTTTCAGCATATCATCTTAATTCATATATATTTCACATGCATATCGTATTTCTTATACTATACTCCAAAGGTCTTTCTTACATTTAAACTGTCCCGGGGTGCCTGGGTGGTGCAGTCAGTTAAGCATCTGCCTCTTGGTTTCGGCTCATATCATGATCTCGGGGTCATGAGATCAAGCCCTGTCTCAAGCTCCACACTTAGCATGGAGTTGGCTTGAGTTTCTCTCTCCCTCTCCCTCTGCACCTGCACCCCACTCTCTTGATCTCTCTCTCTAAAATAAATAAATAACTCTTAAAAAAACAGTCCTAAATGATAAACATAAAATAAATAAATAAATAAATATTCTAGGTTACATAACATTAAAAATATATAATAAATAAATTATAAAAAATATACCTAATTGAAATAGCTTACATAAGTAATTATCTCAATTCTCTCCTTTATTATTTATTTTTTAATATTCTCCTAAAAACTTAGATGGAACTCTGACAAGAATAAAGAAATGCTATGAGGGAGGAGGAGCAAGATGGCAGAGGAGTAAGAGACCTAAATTTCGTCTGGTCCCAGAAATTCAGCTAGATAGGGATCAAACCATTCTGAACACCTACGAACTCAACAGAAGATCGAAGAAAAAAATAGCAGCAACTCTCTGAACAGAAAAGTGACCACTTTCTGGAAGGTAGGACATGCTGAGAAGTGAATCTGAGGCGATATTCGGGAGGATAGATGGAGGGGGAGGGGGCCTCTGTCAGCCACTACTGGCAAGTGATAGAGCAGCAGAGCACAAAATCAGAACTTTCAGAAGTCGGCTCCGCTGAGGGACGTCACTCCAGGGGCTAAGCGTGGAGTGGAACCCTCGTGGGACAGTGTGGTCTCAGGACCCTCGGAGTCACAGAAAGACCAGGGGTGCCTGAGTGCAGCAGAGCTCCCAGGTATCAGAGCAGGGAAGCCAGCTGCAAAGACAGAGCCAAGGAGCGGGCTCTCAGCTTGGGGTTGCCATAAACCATGATCCACGGCACAGTCGGGCCACTGTTGTTCCAGCAAGGACCCAACAAGCGGCAGATCCGGAGAGACTCCCCTTCCTCCCCAGGGAGGAGCGGTGTGGGAGCGCACCACAGGGATCTGCTGGGTTTGGAGACTCCACATGGGGTCGGGTGCCAGAGATAGAAATGCTCAGTCACAGGCTGGGTGAGCCCGGAGTGCAGCTGGAAACTGGGAAGGCAGGAGTGACTGATTGCTTTTCTCTGGGGGTGCACTGAGGAGTGGGGCCCCGAGTACTCGGCATCTCCAGGCAGAGATTGGGAGGCTGCCATTTTCACTCTCATCCTCAAAAGCTATACAGAAAGCTTGCAGGGAACAAAAGCTCCCAAGAGCAAAGCCAAGCAGATTACTTAGCCCGGACCAGCAAGGGCAGGGCAATTCCGTCTCCGGCAAAGATATTTGGGAACCACTGCAACAGGACCCTCCCCCAGAAGATCAGCAAGAATAGCTAGGCAAGACCAAGTTTACTGATCAATGAGAACAACAGAACGCCAGCACTAGGGGAATAATGCACATAGATTCCATGGCATTTTTTCCCCTGATTCTTTAGATTTTCAAAGTTAATTTTTTTAATTTTCTTTTTCTTTTTTTTAAATTTTTCTTTATCCCTTTTTCAACCAACATCTTATCAATCACTTTTTATTTTTTTTTTAATTTTCAATCACTTTTTTAAAAAACCTTTCTTATTTCTCACTTTTAGAGTCATAATCTATCTCTTCATAGTAGTTCACCTTATTTTTGGTGTCTATATAAGTTGTTCTCTCTTTAAAATTTTGGGATAGTTTCTTCTAACAGACCAAAATATACCCTAAATCTATAGTGTATGGCTTTGTTCTAGTCTCCTGCCTGATCACATTCTCTCCCTTTCTTCTTTTTTTTAATTTCTCTTATTTTTCAACCAGTTCATATCTTATCAATTCCTTTTATAAAAATCTTTTATAATTTTCATCTTTACAGTCATATTCCATCCCTTCATGGTATTTACCCTTATTTTTGTACATATATAAGCTTTTCTTTCTTTAAACTTTTGGGAGGCACTTTCTTCTAACAGACAAAAATATGCCAAAATCTAGTGTACGGCACTGATTTATTCACCAGGCTGATCATATTTGATCATATTCTTTTTTTATATCTTTATCTTTTTCCTTTTTTTTCTTTCTTCATTCCTTCTCTTTCTTTTCCCCGATATCACATCTCTTCTGATTTGTTTAGTGTATATTTTTCTGGGGTCATTGTTACCCTCTTAGCATTTTATTCTCTGATTCATCTATTGTCCTCTGGACAAAATGACAAGACAGAAAAAAATCACCTCAAATAAAGAACAAGAGGCAGTACTGACTGCAAGGGACCTAATCAATACAGACATTAGTAAGATGTCGGAACTAGAGTTCAGAATGTCAATTTTAAAGATACTAGCTGGGCTTGAAAAAAGCATGGAAGATATTAGAGAAACCCTTTCTGGAGAAATAAAAGAACTAAAATCTAACCAAGTCGAAATCAAAAAGGCTATTAATGAGATACAATAAAAAATGGAAGCTCTAACTGCTAGGATAAATGAGGCAGAAAAGAGAATTAGTGACATAGAAAACCAAATGATGAAAAATAAAGAAGCTGAGAAAAAGAGAGATAAACAATTACTGGATCATGAGGGCAGAATTCGAGAGATAAGCGATACCATAAGATGAAACAATATTAGAATATTTGGGATCCCAGAAGAAGAAAGAGAGAGAGGGGTAGAAGGTATATTGGAGCAAATTATAGCAGAGAACTTCCCTAATGTGGGGAAGGAAACAGGCATCAAAATCCCAGAGGCACACAGAAACCCCTCAAAATCATTAAAAATAGGTCAACACCCCCACATCTATTAGTAAAACTTATGAGTCTCAGAGATAAAAAGAAAATCCTGAAAGCAGCTAAGGCCAAGAGATCTGTAACCTACAATAGTAGAAACATTAGATTGGCAACAGACCTATCCACAGAGATATGGCAGGCTAGAAAGGATTGGCATGATATATTCAGAGCACTAAATGAGAAAAATAGGCAGCCAAGAATACTATATCCAGCTAGGCTGTCATTGAAAATAGAAGGAGAGATCAAAAGCTTCCAGGACAAACAAAAACTAAAGGAATTTGAAAACACAAAAACAGCCCTACAGGAAATATTGAAAGGGGTCCTCTAGGCAAAGAGAAAGCCTAAAAGTAACATAGACTAGAAAGGAACAGAGACAATATACAGTAATAGTCACCTTACAGGCCATACCATGGCACTAAATTCATATCTTTCAATAGTTACCCTGAATGTAAATGGGCTAAATGCCCCAATCAAAAGACACAGGCTATCAGACTGGATTAAAAAACAAGACCAATCGATATGCTATCTGCAAGAGACTCATCTGCAAGACCCCAGATTGAAAGTGAGGGGGTGGAAAACCACTTACCATGCTAATGGACACCAAAAGAAAGTTGGGGTGGCAATCTTTATATAAGACAGATTAGATTTTAAACCAGGGACTATAATAAGAGATGAGGAAGGACACTATATCCTACTTAAAGGGTCTATCCAACAAGAAGATCTAACAATTGTAAACATCTATGCCCCTAACATGGAAACAGCCAATTATGTAAGCCAATTAATAACAAAAGCAAAGAAACACATTGGCAACAATACAATAATAGTGGGGGACTTTAACACCCCCCTGACTGAAATGGACAGATCATCTAAGCAAAAGATCCACAAAGAGATAAAGGGTTTAAATGACACATTGGACCAAATGGAATTCACAAATATATTTAGAATATTCCATCCCAAAGCAACAGAATACACATTCTTCTCAAGTTCCCATGGAACAATCTCCAGAACAGATCACAACCTAGGTCACAAATGAGGTCTTAACTGGTACCAAAAGATTGGGGTTATTCCCAGCGTATTTTCAGACCACAATGCTTTGAAACTAGAATTCAATCACAAGAGGAAAGTCGGAAAGAACTCAAATACATGGAGGCTAAAGAGCATCCTACTAAAGAATGAATGGGTCAACCAGGAAATTAAAGAAGAATTAAAAAAATTCATGGAAACTAGTGAAAATGAAAACACACTGTTCAAAATCTTTGGGATGCAGCAAAAGCAGCCCTAAGAGGAAAGTATATAGCAACACAAGCCTTTCTCAAGAAACAAGAAAGGTCTCAAATACACAACCTAACCCTACACCTAAAGGAGCTGGAAAAAGAACAGCAAATAAAGCCTAAATCCAGCAGGAGAAAAGAAATGATGAAGCTCAGAGCAGAAATCAATGAAATAGAAACCAAAAGAACAGTAGAACAGATCAATCTGGTTCTTTGAAAGAATTAACAAGATTGATAAACCCCTGGCCAGACTTATCAAAAAGAAAAGAGAAATGACCCAAATTAATAAAATCATGAATGAAAGAGGAGAGATCACAACCAACACCAAAGAAATACAAACAATTATAAGAACATATTATGAGCAACTGTATGCCAGCAAATTAGATAATCTGGAAGAAATGGATGCATTCCTACAAATGTATCACTACCAAAAGTGGAACAGGAAGAAATAGAAACCTGAACAGACCTATAATCACTAAGGAAATTGAAGCAGTCATCAAAAAGTCTCCCAAGAAACAAGAGCCCAGGGTCAGGTGGCCTCCCAGGGGAATTCTACCAAACATTTAAGGAATAATTAATACCTATTCTTCTGAAACTGTTCCAAAAAATCGAAATGGAAGGAAAACTTCCAAACTCATTTTATGAGGGCACCATTACTTTGATCCCAAAACCAGCCAAAGATTCCACAAAAAAGAGAATTACAGACCAATATCCTTGATGAACATGGATGCAAAAATTCTCACCAAAATACTAGCCAATAGGATCCAACAGTACATTAAAAGGATTATTCACCACAACCAAGTGGGTTATTCCTGGGCTGCAAGGTTGGTTTAATATCTTCAAATCAATCAATGTGATACAATACATTAATAAAAGAACAAGAACCATATGATCCTCTCATAGATACAGAAAAAGCATTTGACTAAGTCCAGCATCCTTTCTTGATCAAAACTCTTCAGAGTATAGGCATAGAGGGTACATACCTCAAGATCATAAAAGCCATCTATGAAAAACCCACAGCGAATATCATTCTCAATGGGGAAAAATTGACAGCTTTCCCCCTGAGTTCAGAAACATAGCAGGGATGTCCACTATCACCACTGCTATTCAACATAGTATTAGAAGTCCTAGGCACAGCAATCAGACAACAAAAAGAAATAAAAGGCATCTAAATCGGTAAAGAAGAAGTCAAACTCTCACTGTTTGCAGATGATATGATACTTTATGTGGAAAACCCTAAAGACTCCACCCCAATATTGCTAGAACTCATACAGGAATTCAGTAAAGTGGCAGGATGGAAAATCAATGCACAGAAATCAGTGTCATTCCTATACACAAACAAGAAGACAGAAAAAAGAGAAATTAAGGAATTGATCCCTTTTACGATTGCACCCAAAATCATAAGATACCTACGAATAAATCTAACCAAAGAGGTAAAGAATCTGTACTCAGAAAACTATAAAATACTCATGAAAGAAATGGAGGAAGACACAAAGAAATGGAAAAACGTCCCATGCTCATGGATTGGAAGAACCAATATCGTGAAGATGTCAATGCTACCTAGAGCAATCTACACATTTAAGGCAATCCCTATCAAAATACCATCCACTTTTTTAAAGAAATGGAACAAATTATTCTAAAACTTGTATGGAACCAGAAAAGATCCCAAATAGCCAGTGGAATGTTGAAAAAGAAAAGCAAAACTGGTGGCATCACAATTCCAGACTTCAAGCTCTATTACACAGCTGTCATTATCAAATCAGTATGGTACTGGCACAAAACCAGAAACATAGATCAATGGAACAGAAGAGAGAGCCCAGAAATGGAACCTCAACTCTATGCTCAACTCATCTTCAACAAAGCAGGAAAGAATGTCCAATGGGAAAAAGACAGTCTCTTCAACAAATGGTGTTGGGAAAATTGGACAGCCACGTGCAGAAGAATGAAACTGGACCATTTCCTTATACCACACACAAAAATAGACTCCAAATGGTTGAAAGACCTAAATGTGAGACAGGAGCCCATCAAAATCCTAAAGCAGAACACAGGCAGCAACCTCTTTGCCCTTAGCCACAGCAATTTCTTCCTAGAAATATTGCCAAAGACAAGGGAAGCAAAGGCAAGAATGAACTCTTGGGACTTCATCAAGATAAAAAGCTTTTGCAGAGCAAAAGAAACAGTCCACAAAACCAAAAGACAACCAACAGAATGGGAGAAGATATTTGCAAATGATCTATCAGTTAAAGGGCTAGTATCCAAAATACATAACGAACTTATCAAACTCAACACCCAAAGAACAAATGATCCAATCAAGAAATGGGCAGAAGATATGAACAGACATTTTTCCAAAGAAGACATCCAGATGGCCAACAGACACATGAAAAAGTGCTCAACATCGCTCAGAATCAGGGAAATCCAAATCAAAATCTCAATGAGATACCACCTTACACCACTCAGAATGGCTAAAATTAGAAGCCAGAAAACGACAGAGGTTGGCGGAGATGCAGAGAAAGGGGAACCCTCCTACACTGTTGGTGGGAATGCAAGCTGGTGCGGCCACTCTGAAAAACAGTATGGAGGTTCCTCAATAATTTGAAAATAGAGCTACCCTATGACCCAGCAATTGCACTACTGGCTATTTAACCCAAAGATACAAATGTAGGGATCCGAAGGGATATGTGCACCCTGATGTTTATAGCATCAATGTCCACAATAACCAAACTATGGAAAGAGCCAAGATGTCCATCGACAGATGAATGGATAAAGAAGAGGTGGTATATATACAATGGAATATTATGCAGCCATCAAAAGGAATGAAATCTTTCCATTTGCAACAACGTGGATGGGACTGGAGGGTATTATGCTGAGCGAAATAAGTAAATCAGAGAAAGACATATCATATAATCTCACTGAAATGAGGAATTCTTAATCTCAGGAAACAAACTGAGGATTGCTGGAGTGGTGGGGGGATGGGAAGGTTGGGGTGGCTGGGTGATAGACATTGGGGAGGATATGTGCAATGGTGAGTGCTGTGAATTGTGTAAGACTGTTGAATCACAGACCTGTACCTCTGAAACAAATAGCACATTATATGTTTAAGAATAAAGGAGAAGAGAGCACCTGGGTGGCTAAGTTGGTTAAGTGACTGCCTTCGGCTTAGGTCATGATCCTGGAGTCCCAGGATCAAGTCCTGCATCGGGCTCCCTGCTCAGCGGAAAGTCTGCTTCTCCCTCTGACCCTCTTCCCTCTCGTGCTCACTATCTCTCATTCTCTCTTTCTCAAATAAATAAATAAAATCTTTATAAAAAATAAAGGAAAAGATAGTAGGAAGGGTAAAATGAAGGGGGGGAAATTGGAGGGGGAGATGAACCATGTGAGACTATGGACTCTGAGAAATAAACTGAGGGTTCTAGAGGGGAGGGGGTGGGGGGATGGGTTAGCCTGGTGATGGGTATTGAAGAGGGAACGTACTGAATGGAGCACTGGTTGTTATACAAAAACAATCATGGAACTCTTAAAAAAAAAAGAAGAGAAAAGCTTTGGGGTTAAGCATTTTCCTACTCAGGGATTCTCTAGGAAATGTATGTCAGGTAATACCACAAACTATATAGTACTCAAAATATCTGTATGGTCATATGTGGACTAAAAGACATTTCCATCTTTGTTTACAAAAAAAAAAAAGAATATGCAATCCTTTTATAAATCTGAAAAAAATGCTATGAAAATCTTTATTTTTGTATAATTTATAATAGAAAAATCTAGATTATCATTTGCAATCAATAAGAGAGTTAATAAAATATAGTGCATTCACAATATGTAATATTACTGGGCTATTAAAAGTAATAAATATCAGTTCACTTGACTATATTTATATGAATATTTCTGGATAGAGAAAATTAAAGATTATAAAATAGAGTAAAAAAGTAATACACAGTTTTTGCTTACATAAGTACATAAAAATAGGTGTCTATATAACATGTAAGTTATTATAAAAGCTAAGGAAAATTACATAAGAATACATATCTGGTATTAACATGAACTCTCTTGGGATGGAAGTGGGTAGTAATATAAGGGAATTAAAAATGAAGAAAAAAGCGAGCAAGCAACCAAATGACTCCAACTCTAGATAGAATAAGATGAAGATAATTTTTATAAATGACAGAGAACGAAGAGAGTTAATTTGAGGTTTGGCAAAACTCCTAGAATTTATCTAATCCCCTGTTGATGTTAATAAAAATAAAATTTCAGCTGTGAAAGAATGCCATTTTCATTGGAATGGATTTTTTTTTCACAAATAGAATTGAACAAGAAAGATTTTGAAAATTTCACAATAGTTTCAGCAGAAAACTATTTTTATCTTTGCAGTGAGAATCTGTTTTTGTGTACAATTTCTGAAAAATTGCCTTAGGCCTAAAATATCAATTCTCATAGGTAACTCCATTCCTGGTAAGAGAAATTTAGAAATTTTACAGATATAGAGAGAAAATAACCAAATGCTAATCATGTCAGTAAGGCATCTGCAAATGCTTTAGATTGCAAAAGTATTTAAAACAGAAAAGTTAGAGGGTAGTAACTTTTAATAATAACCTATCGATTTAAATGTGTATGATTTATAAACAGATAAAGGGTGGTAGTGAAGAAAGTGTATTAACTTTATGAGAATTATTTTAAACAACACACCATGTAGCCTTCAGAACATGAGAGGAGAATACACAACAATTTTAACTCAATGACGGCATACTATATACAAGAATATAAGTTATCAGCCAAGAGTCAATGTTTTTGGTATTTGCGAAATTAGTTGAAACTCAACAAAAACTCCAACTAAGGCAATAGAAAGCAAAAGTTAAGGGTAAGTTACAGACAACTGTACATCGACCATGTTGGAAATGTGCTGGTAATCATGATCACTAAGTATTCACTACAGTGGCATTCAGAAAAACTCTACTACCTGGGGACTCATGCCAAGGTTCAGACCTCCCTACCTCATATAACCAGACATGTCACACATATACCAGTTAAATAAGAGGGCTACAGATTACGTGATCATTTTTCTTGAAGTAAAAAATATTCCTAATGTCTGAAAGACACTGAATAATTTTTACTGTGTGGCAAGTGTGATTTCGGGTTTGCCAACTATACAATTTAAGAAAATTAAGAGATTCCCAAATTTCTCAAGACTGAATACTATCTAGGAGAAGGCAATAGTCATACATTGAAAATAGTCGTGCAGTGGTTGTCTGTTTCAAATATTCTTTCCAGATTAAAAGAAGAAAAAAGAAGGAAGGAAGAAAACTAAAAATAACAAAGAAAGGAAATGAAAATAATATTTCTTTTTGGAAAATAGAAATTTCGCATATTTCCCAGCATCATCCTGATGATAATAATGCAAAATGCCAAAACTATTCCTCCTCTTAATTTGGAACATTATTAAAAAAAAAAACTGATTTCATCATAATATAAACAGGCACTATTGAGAAATAGACAAATGGATCCAGTAGTTTGTCCAGTAACATACTATTGCTGCTTATCTCTAAGTTTAAACTGGAAATATATTACAAAATCCTTACATTCAAAATTGTTAAATGCTTTGTGATATATTTCCTTGATAATTCAATGTAATATCACTGTGTAGTGGCTTTAAACAAACAGAAAAACATTAGAAAATAATTCAAATTCTGATATCTGGAAGACCCTTTCTTTGAAAAGATTAATCTCCCTGATACAGTAAAATGAAACAATGTGTTGTTTCATTTCATGATAATTTCCATACAGCAAATGTAAACTTCAAAAATAATCCCGTTTAGATTTAAACAACCAAATCAAGGCCGACTGTTGGATAACAATCAATACTTTGTGTCTTTGCTACAGATTAAAGAGCTTTCAAATCAGGACCTGATTATTCATTTCAACTACTATTGTACTACGTGAGAATAGCAAGGAAGTTTGTTTACATATATTATTCTAAGAGAAGGTCATGCTATGATGTAATCTGACAATGTTGAAATACAAATGCTTCATTTGGACATTATTTTTATTCATAGAAAGTTGAACTAAGTCGTCAAATATTTCCTTCTCCCTTGACACGTAAAATACTATGGAAATGTGGTAACTGAAGATTCATTCATATTTAATCATTTCAGAAGGAACTCTATTTCAAAGAAAAATAGTTTTAGAATTCATATTGTAAAATGGATTCAAATTTATACTTGGTCCAGCATTTCTCTCCAACCTAGACTCTAAAGAAATAAGCAAGCAACCATAATGTTTATAACTGTGACAACATTCCTATTCCACCAAGTCAAACTTCTGATAAATACTTTCATAAATGTAAGCCTTAATTATTTTCCCCTTTTCCTGTGGCCTACTTCAGCGGCCACTTGTGCCCATTTTCTTTAATGAGCATATATGAAATATGTCCTCTATTGTAGGGTCTCATGGGTACAAAAATATATTTTAATTTCAAGGCCAAATACTGACCTCCCTGAAAAAACAACCTTACATGTAGGTTGCTTATACATGATGGCAAATTCCCTGCTAAGCAAGTAAACTCTACACTATGCCGACAACAGAAGGCTAAAATTAACCAGATATTCACAAGAAATTACTAGAGGAGTTCTCTAAGGATAATTAAAAAAAAAAAATCTAGATAATCTACCAGAATGCATGGATTTTCCAGAATCCTGCCTGCTGGCAATCTATCTTGTAAAAGGCAGATTTTTCAAGGTTTAGAGAATCCCACTTTAAACTTTAGTTATCAACTTAATTCTTTCCAAAGGAACTGTTTAGTGGAGTACAAACCTTGTAGTAACATCTATTTATTACACACACCCCCAAATAAATAACTGCCTCCTAGAATATTGGGGCAAGTGGTGGTGGGGAGGGGCATGTCTCAGCTTTTGATGAGATACCTATAAAGAAAGTCTTAATGTGTTCATTCTTGACCAGTACTGAAACTCCTTTATCTTATATAAACCAAAAAGTCAGAGAGACCCATACAAACATCCCAAAGTTTAAAAATATCACTTGGAATAAGATGAATACATTATTATGATTTTTATAATTGCTTGAATAAAAAAGATGACAAAGAAGATATTTATATAATAATCCCATGCTCAGAAATTATAAAATTTAGTCAAGCATCCTGATGTCATCAAGAAACCATTTCCAAGGATTGCTTTCAGAAAACAACTCACAACACACTTTATTTCAAAATCTTGGCTTAAGAACTAGGACTACTTAAAGAGGATTTCCTAAAAAAAGCTGTATTTTTCTGTCAGTCTACAAAGTATCTTATGAGTATCCTAATAAGGAAGTTGGTTTTGATATGCAAAAATGGAAGAAGAGGAAGAAAGAAAGAAGGAAGAAAGAATGAAGGAAGAAGGAAGGAAGGAAGGAAGGAAGGAAGGAAGGAAGGAAGGAAGGAAGGAAGGAAGGAAGGAAGGAAGGAAGGAAGGAAGGAAGGAAGAGGAAGAGAGAAGAAACCAAAAAGAAAAACGTTTTCCCATCAGAGAATTACCCTGTGCCAGCAACAAAGTCTCCAATAAAGCTAAGCACATGCTCTCCCTAATATACCAAACCTCCCAACTCTTTTTCCCTTGCATTAAGGTAAAACATTTCTTTTTTTTAATATTTTTAAAGATTTTATTTATTTATTTGACAGAGAGAGAGCACGAGGAGCAGAGGGAGAGGGAGAAGCAGACATCTGTCCCCATGGAGCATGGAACCCCATGTGGGACTCAATCCCAGGACCCTGGGATCATGACTTAAGCTGAAGGCAAACGCCTAACCAACTGAGCCACCCAGGCGTCCCAAGGTAAAACATTTCTTAAAAGTGCCTTGTTTAAGTGCACAAGACAGAACATATTTATTAGTATATTTTTCAGCAAAAATTTGGATTCTAAAGCCACCAGTGTGTTAAAATGAGAAATTAGATAGGGACAACTTTCCAAAAAATAAGGTGTTTTGGCATGTTGGGATCCTACATCACATCTGCTTCCCAACAGATGAAGGAAAGAACAATGCTTATTTTGCTTGCTGTTATCACCATGCCTGGAACAAAGCAGGCAAGCAATAAATACTAATTGAATAAATGAATGCAAGAAAAAAAAATGCAGTGTAGAGAATACACTTAGTTGAAAAAAAAAAAACACATGGTTTTAGGTTTATAGCTATGATTGCCTTGGCCTTAATATCATCCTTCACATCCACGCTTCAGACATCATGTATCCTGAGACATTAGGTAATGGTATTGGACAAATTTGGGCTTCATTTACCCTGTAGAAATGTTAACCTAAAGAGCAAATGATACATTAGTGTAACCCTTGGTTTTCTAAGGCATCAAACTAAAATGACTGCTAATGATGGTTATTGTCCTCTCATATACCTTGCATAGTATTGTTAGACTTATTTTAAAATTGAGTTGCTTCTTCATGTAACTTCTCTGCTCCGTGGACCATGGTTATCTCTGTTTGGTCTACTGGAAACATTTGAAAACTCCATAACCTATGTTTCAATACCTTTCAGAATCCATGTGATTCCCTTTTCCCTCTAGCACATAAATCTTTTTAGTTGTACAGAATTTTTCTCTGTCTTTAGTACATACCATTCAGCTCTAACTTTATGTCTTTGCTTGACTCTCAGAACTGTAAGTGATTTCTCTATTCTCTCAGAGCACAGTCTTTGTAGCTCCCTTGGGACATTAATTACATTCTTTCTTATTTTGTAGTTATTTATGAGTTTGTCTTCTTCTCTTCTACTATATAAAACAAAAGGTTTTGAAGGTAGAAACTACTGTGTTCATTTCCCCATCTCCTTTATTAGGAAGTACAGTGTTTCACAAACAGTAGGAATTCACAAGCTTTTTAATGACTTAAACAATACACATGAAAATTGAAGACAAAACCAAACTTTTTATTGCCAATATTAGAATATGTGAGCTCAAATATATATATATATGTATGTATGTATGTATATGTATATATGAGACATATATTTAACACACATTATTTTTCTTACTTGAAATCATATTTTGAAATTGTACCTGATTTTTAAGGTAACAAAATCATAATAAATTTAGTAATGGAGACTAATTGCAGGCTATTTTTTGGTAACAAAAAAATAAATCTTTAAAAAAAATAAAGGCAATAATTTTCATAAATCACAAAATGTTATTTTTTATACAAGGTAACATGATGTTAATAATCAAACAATTTTATTAGGTCTATAGCTCTATAAATCATATAGCTATGTCAGGGTGGACTGATGGCAAGTGGAGGAAGACCACTTAGGGAGATGTGTAATAGTTCTGGAATAAGTAATGAGAAATTAGAAGAGTTTACAAAAAGGAAGGAAAAAGAGACAGCAATAGAATATAAAATTAATTAGAGGTTGCAAAGAAACTAATTATGTGGCAGGATTTCACTTTCATTTTTCACCTAACATTCAACAACTAATCATTAAGCACCTACTAAGTGCTAGGTATGGTAAAAATAAAGGAACATAGAATTGTTTATTTTACTGACACATTTATTCATAAATAATAAATCATTTCTGGTTTGGTTTATTTTGGTTTTTGATCAATGTAGAACGGGATCCCTTTCAATTGTCATTAGTTGTAATATTGTTGAATAAGTTTTGGAAAACTTCTCTAAAGTTTAAGGATTTTTTTGTCCTCAAAACTATTCAGATGCTTTCAAATTGTTCATGCCTTATAAAATATATCACTCATAGAGAGAGTGATAGTCAACATACATATTAATTTGTATCATTGCTACAGTTTTTGCACATTGGACAATCTTTAACCACCATAAAATTAAAATATTTTTCCTATATTGAATCTTTTTGAGGACTGTAAATCATCGTAAATTCATCTTAGAAAGTAAAAAAAAAAAGTTCCTTTAATGTTAAAAGATTGGTTTTGGATTTGATCCTAGTCTCAAACTGACATGTTGTACAGACTTTGGTTAACCTGTCTGTTTCCCCATGGGAATTAATAATACCATCTCTAAATGGTATATGTTTAGAGGATGGAATAATATAAAATGGAATAAAACATAATGGAATCAGGAAAATAATAAGGATCAAGTTTATATTGAATATATCCAAAAGGACTTCAAAGTAACAAACTGATTATGTGTATTTATATCCATTCCCTCCTAAAGCTTCACTAAAACAAGAGTAAAATGACATAAAAAGAATTTTTTGAAAGTAATAAGCACAAAAAAGAAAAAAAAAATGGGGAAGATATAAATGATAGGAAGCAGATAGAGAAGTGGTCAGGTAGTCATTTATCAGACCCTATAACTCTAAATGGTAAGATAGAGGAAACCACTCTCCAAACCTGATGAATTAATAGCAGTGGGTATTTGTAAAAATGGAGAGAAACTTAATGGTAAAAATTTGATCAGGGAAGGTCTATTTAGGAGGCAGTAAGATCCCCAGATTCTCTCCATACTTCATATAGAGAGACTCGGCAAAGCTCCTGATACAGAATTTTTTTTTCAAATGTCAAACAGAGCATCTCTGAATTGAGTAATCAAAACCACAGTTAAGGGTAGCAGTAGTGTACTTAAAATAAGGAGATGACTTTGCATATTGAGACACACTCCTCTAACTGCTCCTAAAAATAATGACAGCTAGAATTACATCTTCCTGCAGTGATGAGAAAAGTCTAACCAGGACCGTCTTACTATCATAAGAGAAAAGATCTAGAGACCTGACATGGGGAGTTCCCTGAAAACAAAAAGATCCAACCAGATGACTCACATTTGAGAAGAACCCAGCCTGCCTGTTATACCTACAGAATTTCTAGTCAGATGTTGACTGTTCCATCCTTAAATAAGAGTGAAAGTCCTTAGGTATGTGAAGAAAACCTTTAACAGAAAATAAAGAGGCTTGGGGTGCCCGGGTGGCTCAGTCAGTTAAGCATCTGCCTTCGGCTCAAGTCATGATCCCAGGGTCCTGGAATCAAGCCCTACATCGGGCTCCTGGGTGTCTGTTTCTCCCTCTGCCCTTCACCCCACTCTTTTGCTCCCTCTTTCTCTCTCTCTCAATCAAATAAATAAATAAAATCTTAAAAAAAGAAAAGAAAACAAAGAGACTAATTCAAATAGGAAAGATCAAAAAAAAAAACAACTTAGGATAAACAGAACCTGTACATAAAGACAATAATTTCAAAGGCATTATTGTTTGTATTCCCAGAGAGATAAGAGAGCTACCACATCCATGAAATAAGAATAGAGTGATATAAAAAAAGAACACTCAGAAAATGAAAATGAACTTGTGAGAATTAGAAAAAAATCACATCAGAAATGAAAAAACTCAATGGAAGAGCTGGAAAATCAAGTTAAAAAATAATATACAGTGCTAAAGAAATGAAAAAGCAACTGAGTGTCTCAAACAACGGATAGGAATAAATCCATACTAAGGCTTGTCATCATGGAACTTCTAGAACATTGTTGACAAAGATTCACTAAAATTCCGATGGGAATAAGGGCGTAGGTTTCATAAAAGGTTTTGGAATCTTCTAAAACAGCAAAACTTCCAGTTATAAAACTCTGGAATAGTAAATGATTTGCAAATTAAACTTCTATAAGCCAAACTATCAGGTATGGGTATAGATTAAAGGCAGGTATGTTCCCATACCTGCTAACATAACATCCATCCTGCAGCCCATGGATCAAGGAATAAGTTTGACTTTCAAGTCATGTTATTTAAGAAATACATTTCTGAAGTGGAGGAAGTGACTATAGATGTGGTGGAAACAGCAAGAGAACTAGAATTAGAAGTGGAGCCTGAAGATGTGATGAATTGCTGCAATAATAAAACTTTAACGGATGAGGAGTTGCTTTTTATGGATGAGCAAAGCAAGTGGCTTTTTGAGATGGAATCCTTTCCCAGGGAAGATGCTGTGAAGACTGTTGAAAAGACAAGGGATTTATTTATTTATTTTGAAAGATTTTATTTATTTGAGAAAGAGAGACAGAGAGCATGAGCAGGGAGAGGGGGACCGGGAGATGGAGAAGCAGACACCCTGCTGAGCAGGGAGCCTGACATGGGGCTCGATCACAGGACTCTGAGATCATGACCTGAGCCCAAGGAAGACATTTACCCTACTATGCCACCCAGGTGCCCCAGACAACAAAGGATTTAGAATATGATATAAAATTAGTTGATAAAGCACCAGCAGGGTTCGAGAGGACTGACACAGATTGTGAAAGAAGTTCTGTTCTACTGTAGGTAAAGAGCTATCAAACAGCATCACATGGTACAAAGAAATCATTTGTGGGGAAAAAAAGCCTGTCAACACAGCAAACTTCATTACTGTCTTATTTAAGAAACTGCCACAGACACCCAAACTTCAGCAACCACTACCCTGATCACTCAGCAGCCATAGACATCAAGGTAAGAACTTCTACCAGCAAAAAGATTACAACTCATTAAATTTCAGATGATGGTTAGCCATTTTTTTGGCAGTGAAGTATTTTTAAATTAAGATATGTACATTGTTTTCTTAGGCATTATGCTATTGCACACTTAATAGTATTAATAGTATATCACAAAGGTAACTTTTATACACACTGGCAAGCCAAAAATTTCATTTAACTCACTCTATTGCAATATTTTTTATTTCAGTGGTCTAGAACTGAAGACACAACACCTCCAAGTACACTTGTATGTAAGATCTCAAAAATTTTATCTACCATTCATCCTTTCTTAGGATACTTTGATAAAACTATGGAGTAATCCTTGAAAAAAATAAAATATAAAATATAGGATCTGTAAGAGAGCTACAATACAAAAGCAAGACAGAGAGAATCCCTAGGATGATGGTAAAGGTTTATCCCTAAATTACCTTAATGTAGAAGGTGTCTATCCAAAGTTAGGATATAATACATTAGGGTGATGATAAGGGGATTGGAAATGGGAATAGGAAGTCAATAGATAATACCTCAAGCCAATACATAATGCTTAAAGCTACAGATTTAGGAACTAAAAATTTAGTTATATTATTATATTATTTAGATATGAAAGCAAGTAAATAATTCAATAAAATAGTTTAAAGTAGCTGCCTATGGTAAAGGGGTATAGGTCAGGCCTGCTGTTTTTTTATAGCAAGGCTTTTAGAATAATACAACTCTTTGAAAGTTGCATAAATTGGTAATTTGTTTCCTATTGAGGTGGTAGCAAATTATCACACATTTGGTAGCTTAAAACAACACAAATTTTTCATCTTACATCTCTAGAGGTCAGAAGTCCAAAATCTTTATCACTGGACTAAAATTAAAGTGTAAAGAGTCCTGAATTTCTTTGGGAGAAAATTTCTCTAAGAAGAGTCAGTTTCCTTGTCTTTTCCAGCTTCTAGGGACCACCTACATTCCATGGTCTCTTTCTCCATCTTCCAAGTGCATCACTACAACTTCCACTTCCATCTCTGTATCCTTTCTAATTCCAATCCTTCCATCTCTGTCTTATAAGGACCCTCATGATTACATTAGGCCCACTGGATTATCTACTTCAAAAACTTTACCCTAATCACACCTTCAAAGTCCCTTTTACCATGTGAAGTAACAGATACACAGGTTTCAGGGTTTAAAACATGGACATCTTTGGAGGCCATTATTCATCTTAACACAGTTGTCCCCGGCTCTCAAAGATTCACATCCACACCACAGGCAAAATGAATTCATCCCACCCCAAAATCACCAAAAGTCTCAACAAGTTGACAGAATCAGTTCAAGTCTAAAATCTTATCGATGTCTCATCCATTCAAAAATCTGAAATTTAATCATCTACATTAGGTATGTTTGAAATTCTGGGTATGATCCATCTTGGTACAAAATTCCTTTCCATCTGTAGACCTATGAACCTAGATAATAAGTTACCTGTTCTCAAAATACAATGATAGAACAAGCATGGGATGCCAGTTCTAGATACTCCCACTCAAAAAGGAAGAAAATGGAAGGATAAAATGAGTTACCAGTCCCAAGTTATTCTGAAATCCAGCAAAGTAAGCTCCATTAGTTTTCAAGCCTTGGGAAAAATCCTCTGCGGTGTAAGGCGCTGCACTCCATGCCTTCAACTCTGCCCTCTGAGTCTCCCTCCTTTTTCATGTATTTGTAAATGAATAGAATTACCAATCTGTTTCTTGTCTATAGAATTTTGCAAGTCTGGGTCTGAAAGCTTTCTTTTATTTTCTCCTCTCTATGTCCCTTTCAGTATAAGGTAGTGATGTTTCTGCTAATATTCTCAAAAACCTTGTAGTTCTATGTATGTTAGGAAATTTGCCCCGTTAGACAAGATGCTCCTCAACAGTTATTTCCAAAATAATTCTATCACATTTTTGGTTTCTAATGAGAGGGCAAAAGGGATCTATGAGGCATGTGACCAGTCTCTTCAGAGCCCTCCACATGATGGAATATTATTACCTTTTGTTCCTTCTGAGGCACCAACAAGGGACTGTCCAGCCACACCCCTTGGTTTCAGAACACACTTCCCTGACAGTGAATTTTTGTGTCATTTACAATCTGGATAGGCTGTGAACGTTCCAAATCATCAAGTCCTATTTCTATTTTGCTTTATAATTCTTCCCTTAAGTTATCTTTCTCTCTCTCTCTCTTTTTTTTTTTTTTTTTTGGATTTTACCATATAAGCAGAAAGAAGAAACCAGGCACAGCTTTAACATTTTGTTTAGAAATATTTTCAGATAAATATCCACGTTCATTGCTTACGATGTTTTCTATATACCTGTTTTTTATTTTCTATATAACTTTTCCTAATAACATGTTCTTCATTTCCTTCTGAGCCCTCACTAATAGCACTCTTAATGTCCATATCTCTAACAGTTTGGATATGATGATTGAAGTATTCTCTATGACAACATAGTTTTGTTTTGACCATACTCCTCACTTTCTCTATGTACTTATTAGCAGAGTCCTTAACATCCATATATCTAGCAGCTGCCTTTCAAGACAATGTAGGCTTTTTCTATTATTGTCCTCAAAATTCTTCCAGCTTCTACCCATTACCCAATTACAAAACCAATTCCACATGTTTTGGTATTTTTTATAGCAAGATCACACTTTCAGGCAACAAAATCTGTATTTGTTTCCTTGCTGCTATAACAAATCACCACAAATGTAGTGGTTTTAAACAATACAAATTTATCATTTCACAGTTCTGTAGGTCAGAAGTCCAAAATCAGCCTTATAGTCAAGGGGTCGACAGAGTTGCTGCTTTCTAGAGGCTATAGAGGATAATCTGTTCTTTGTATCTTCCAGCTCCTAGAAACAGATGGCACTCCTTGCCTTGGGGCCACATTGCTTTAATCTCTGCTTCTATTACTACATTACCTTCTCTCTCTGCCTTCTGACTATCCTGTCTTTTTTTTTTTTAATAAGGATTCTTGTGATGTCATTGGGCCCGCCCAGATGACCTACTACAATCTCTCTTATTTAGTCATTTGAATGTATATTTAATCACTTCTACAAAACACCTCCACAGGGACAGCTAGATTATTTTTTTAAAGATTTTACTTATTTATTTGAGGGAGAGAAAGAGGGAGAGATAGCATGAGCAAAGAGAGGGGCAAAGGGAGAGGGACAAGCTGACTCCCCGCTTAGCAGGGTTCGATCCCAGGATCCCAGGATCATGACCTGAGCCGAAGGCAGCTGCTTAGCCGACTGAGCCACCCAGGTGCCACAACTAGATTATTTTTTGACTGAATAACTAGGAACTATTGTCTACTCAAGTTGATACATTAAACTATCCTCTTTTTATAAACTATATTTTAAAAGAAAAGGGTTACCTGTAAGAGTAAAGTGGAAGTTAATTAAATTACAGTGATTTGCTTAACATATCATGCATTGCTGATGAGAGAATATATGCTTAAAAGAATAAATAATTCAACATAGAAAGATGTGACAGAATAAACATTGCCTCTATAAAGTACATTTGATCAAGTTATATGATTACAAATTAGGTTTATGTCATGTTAATAATATGCTTAAATTTATCAAATAATTTTCACTTATGACAAGTTTTAATGAAGTATAATTTTATTGACTAAAAAGGTATTTAAAAATTAGGTAAGTATGAGGTCAGTAGTCAGCTCTGATTATAGATTGTCACTTCAATGTCTCTATCTCTAAAATAAATTAGCCTTTTTGATTTAAAACAAATAAAAAAAATACAGAGAAGCTGTTTTCCTTTTTAAGTCAAGTTGTGAGAAATGTTAGTAGGAAATGTAGAATACAATAAGCTTAAATAGTCTTTGATAAGAAAAGTCCATGAAGCTTAGGGGTAAGGCCATGTTTTCACATGAACCACAGCAGGTGCTCTGTTGGAACATTTCTCGGTGGGAGTTATTCCAAGGTTCACAAATTTGAACATTTTCTTAATCTAGTATAGCTAATTTATTTCAGGTAAATGAGTAGGTGTATAATTTACCTCTCATATTGGGTAATCATATCACAATTAAGCCCTAGGTAAAATACATAAGAATACAATGTGTATTTCTCTTGCTACTGGTAAGAAAAATATCTCCAATCTATTGGTCTCAAAAACAAGTGTTTTAAAAATGTGAATCATTTCTTGGATAATCCTATGGTCAAAATCTGACCACTGATTCATAAATGTTACTTTTAAACTCCATGATTTAGGAAACTTTTAAAAATCACTCCCTTAATTGTCATTTAAGTGGACCATTGAACAAGGGGGCAGTTAGGGGTACCAACCCCCTGCAGAGTCAAAAATCTGCATGTAACTTTTGACTCCCCCCAAAATTTAAATACTAATAACCTACTGTTGACCAAAAGCCTTACCAATAGCATAAACAGTTGATTAACATGTTTTGTATGTTATATATATTATACACTGGCATTCTTACAAGAAAGAAACTAGAGAAAAGATGTTATTAAGGAAGTCACAAGGAAGAGAAAGTACATTTATAATACTGTATTTATTTTAAAAATTCTATGTATAAGTGAATCTGTGCAGTTCAAACCCCTGTTGTTCAGCATTAACTGTATTGTTTTCCAACAGACTCTTCCACAAGATTGCAAGGCATGCACTGACATAAAAGTGGACATTTTGACCCTTACCCCTCAAAATGTAAATTTGCTGTTTTCATTACAATTTTGGCTCTTTGAAATTAAATAGTTATCATTTCAGATTGAGAAAAGGTGAAGAAATTTAGTCTGATGTATACGAGATTTGAATTTTTATTTTTTTTATTTTTTATTTTTTTAAGATTTTATTTATTTATTTATTTGAGAGACAGAATGAGAGAGAGAGAGAGCATGAGAGGGGGGAGGGTCAGAGGGAGAAGCAGACTCCCTGCTCAGCAGGGAGCCCGATGTGGGACTCGATCCCGGGACTCCAGGATCATGACCTGAGCCGAAGGCAGTCGCTTAACCAACTGAGCCACCCGGGCGCCCTGAGATTTGAATTTTTAAAAAATAGTTTTAGTTAAAACATTTTTTTTTAAAGATTTTATTTGTTTTTTGAGGGAGAGAGACAGAAACAGAGCATGAGCAGGTGGAAGGGAAGAGGGAGAGGGACAAGCAGACTCCCTGGTGAGCAGGGAGCCAGACATGGGGTTCAATTCCAGGACCTGAGATCATCACCTGAACCAAAGTCAGAGGTTTAACGGACTGAGCCACCCAGGTGCCCCTAGTTAATACTGATTTTAAAAAGTAGGTAATTTTTATTTATCTAACTTATGGTCCCAAAGAGCCATTAATAACAAACATCATTAAAAGAATCTTGAATTTTTTTCATCTGTCAAGTCAGAACTAGAGTGGAGTTACTTCAAGAGCAAGTTTGAGGCTATCATTTTCCTCAGCATCTTCAGCATTTTGGAATAAAAATGAACTAATAATGATGAGCTTTGATGCATTGATATTCATTTTTCTTTACTAATAAGAGAATGAAGTTAAAAGTAATTAGCACATTTAGTGTTTTGGGAATGAAGGGAAAAAAAATTAAGTCAGCAACCCTTCCACATTATGACTTTGTCAAAGCAGCAATAAACTTTCTCCAGTGGTTGCTTCCGACAGAGTTAAGAGTTAAGTTTCACTTTACAATCAAAGATTCACCTTTATAATAAAAAACTGCTGGTTCTTGACAGGAATAGTTTGAACCAGGCACTGTAGTAAGCACTCTATTGTCATTCTTTTCATTAACCCTCATAGCTGACACTAGTATTTTCCCTAATTTTCAGTTAAGGCTTAAACTGACTATATTATAATGGTGAACAGAACCGGCTGGACTTGAAACCAAGTCTCACTTATTTGAAAGCCCATGATTTTTTTTCTTTTTAAAGATTTTTTATTTATTTATTTGAGAGAGAGAGTGCGTGCAGGAGCTGGGCAGAGAGGGGCAGAGGAAGAGGGTGAAAGACAAGCAGACTCCCCGCTGCGTGCAGAGCCAGACTCAGGGCTAATCCCAGGACCCTGAAATCATGACCTGAGCTGAAGTCAGATACCTAACCAACTGAGCCACCCAGGTGCCCCGAAAGCCCATGCTTTTAATCATAACAGAATAATACCTTACCAAATATTTTTAGGTGTCAATAAACAAAATGATTATGAGGACTGAATTATGTGACCTGTGTCTTGATCACCAAAATGAATAAGCCAAATCTCTAAAAACCTGATTTTGTAAAAGCAATGAGTAAGGAAGTATTTGAATATCATATTTGAACCTTTAAATATGATTTGTACTCTTTAACAGAAATATTAAAACTCTCACAATCATGCAAATGCCACTATTGCTTTTACGGCCCTTAAATGGCAGCACTGCATGAAATACATGTGTAAAGCTAAGCTACATGGGGCATAAGTCACAAGAAAATATGACTCCATAAAATCACTCTATCAGCATTCTACCATTCTTCATCAAAATGTTACCTTGTTCATGATGGCTACCAAAGAGACGATATATTTTGTTTATGGCTCATGTTTCAATGCCAACAATTTTTGCCAGGGTTATTATATATAAATGGCATTATTTCTGATTTTCCAAATGAGAAGTGTTGAAGAAACATGGAATTACATGTTCCCATAAAATACTTAGCATATATTAAATGCATAATAAATGTCTTTGGAAAAAATGAAATAAAATTAAAGCAAAAGATAAAATCAATAATTAAGCATCATCTATTGTTACTCACACCTAAATTCAAAAAAGTAACAGCTCATGTTAATAAAGGGTACTTTCATATCAGTGAAATAAAGCACTCTAGTATTTTCTTTGAAGAAATAAATATGATTTCCATGGATTTCTAAAACTGATGTAAAGCCCTTGTGCTAAAGAGTAGAGTGCAAGTAAAAAAAAAAATTCGATTACTTATGAAATGATAGTACCTTTAATATTTCATCTCAAATGAGACTAAGCAGACTCTGCTCTTGGTAGGTGCTAAAGGAATATTTGACAAATTGAATTAAATAAGGCAAGAGTAAAAATGATACTTTAACATTATGGTCTATAGGGAGGTGATAATTTCAGATTGCAATATTATCTTGTGCAAAAGTATTATACTACTTGACAACTAACTGTGATTCAGTCTCAGTTAAAGATAAGAAAATATTAAGTTTAGGCAAAGCTCATCTTTTCTTAGGATGGTTCAAATCCAGACACTAAATTCATTTCCAGCTTTACTACCAAACCAATCACTTTTGCAAGGACCTCAATAATAAAGAAAAAAGGAGAACTTACTGTGTACTCACCAAGTAAGGTAAACAGTCGTATAGATTCAATTCATATGCTATGTCTGAGAAATGTTTTACACAGGGAAAACAAGAATGGCATATGTGGACATAACTGTAAGCCATATTAAGCTACTTCTATTTTGAGAAACCATCTGTCACCAGATGATTTTAAAGTAAGATAAATGTTTGTTGTCTTAATATTATTCTCAGAAAATATTAATAACCTGATGCATAAGCAAAAGTCATTGATTTCCCCTTATGGTTATTGGTCAGAGTTATGCAACAAAACTGTCAGTGTAGACCATCTATTCCACAAAGTCCCTTTTATCATTCTAACTGGCGGAGATTTCATTTTACTCTGACTGCCCATCAAAATCCTGGTTAGACTCATACCACCCTTGTGTCATACTAACTTGTTATTTCTACTGATAAAATTTTCCCTGCTACTTTATTAATTCCACGAGGGTAAGGATTTTGATTTTCAGAGAGCACGACTCCCTTCTTTGGTGAATATGCACTGATTGCTTATTAAGTCCCAGCACTCGATAACCAGTGTCAGAATGCCCCAAAAGGCTTTTGCAATAGCAGTCAACACAGTGTGCGGCGGGCCTCCAACAGGCTAGAATAGAGGTATACCCATGTGCAGGGTACAGTGTCTGCTCTAATACAACAAAGAAGCTATTTCAATACAAAGAAAATAATAGTATTATAATAAGGCTAGTTGCATATTGTGGAAACCGTGAAAGACATGCTTATATCTAGATTGAGATGAACGTGTATGTGCGTGAGTGTGTGTGTGTGTGTGTGTGTATCATGTGGGTATTGAGGAAAAGTTAAACTGAAATCTAAATGCGAACACAAGTTAACCAAGTGAAATATAGGTCAGGAAACAGAACATTCAAATGTATCTAGCAGAGTTGACAATAAATCTAAGAGAATGGTTTAATTTGGATATATATTTCAGAAAATAAAGATTTATCCTCCCTTATCTCTGTGTAGTTCATATATGAAATTATATAGAAAGAAAACCCTGCCTTATAGTACGTAGAAAACTTACTCATTGCTTTATATTTCCTATAGCTTAAATAACCCATTTGGCATTAATATCTCTTCAGAATGACAGACTGTGTTATGTAATATGCTAATGTAGATATCAGTTTGAAATTATGCTACTTTTCAGTTTGCTCCCTTGCACTGTGAGTATATTTTAAAAATGGCAATGCAAGTAAATCACAGGGTGAGGAAAATGTTATAGAATTTACAAAATAAGTTATAAATAAATGTCTAATGTTATGTAAGAGGTAATTAATCAATTATCAAATTTGACTTTGTAAAAATACACAGTTCATGCCAACCTAGTAAAAAATTACTTCAGAAATTATGCTTCTTTTTTATATTAATTCTGAAACAAATGTTCATTTTCTCACTGAACTCTGTTCTCTACTTAACACTGTCAGAGTAGGAAGGTTATTGTAGATGTCTTTCGAATGTGGATTAAATTAATCTCATTTTCCCTTATTATCCACAAAACTATTAAGTGCAACTAACAGGCATTTTTACAGATACCAGCTGTTCCAGACTTAAGTACCCCTGTCCTTCCAAGCATGCAGGTTACCATCAGATGACCTGCCTTGTCAATTCTGACCCCATGTCTAGCCCATTCAAATCCCAGGGGTTTATGAATATAGCAAAAACATAGAACTTTACACTCTACATAGGTTTTGCCATTTCAGGCTTTCATGGATTAATTATAAATTCTGTTCTCAACCGTCACTTTACACATATAGGTTTCTAAGCAACATTATCCTGCAGGTTCAGAAGGGGGAAGACAAAAGGAACTTATGAAAATATGCTTTATTATACAATATAGGCATTCTTGTATATCTGATGCATATTTATATTTACCAACATTCCTCTTTATTTTTTGTTTTTCAGGTTTGATTTGTCTTGGCACTCAACCAAACATAAGTTACCAGCAGTCCTCAAGTTGCAAAGGGTAGGAGACAGAGAAGTATTTGAATCTTTGGAAAATCAAATGCTTCTAACAATAGAAATTCATTCTGTCATCTTGAATGTATCACTTTCTATTGTTTTTTTTTATCTCCACCCCCAAAAGTAGTACTTTTGTTACTCGCATAAGTATACTCTATTGCTATAGCACAAGTACCTTCTGTCATGTAATTCTAAGAAAAACTCTGACAAGGTCAAGAACATGCAACAGTCAAGTATATAAGCTCAGTAAATGCTGTAAGGTGATGGAAGAACTATGGAGCCAGACATCCTTTTCACCCACTGAGGTGACCTACTTTCTTCATTCATAGTATTTGAGACTTTGAAGGGAGAAATCACCTCTGTTCGTCGAAATCTTTGTATACCACCATGGCCATTTTGCATGCTGGCCAGATTCTACTAATTTATAATAATAAAGCTTTAAAAAAATGAATCAGTTAAGAAGAATGAAGGCAAACACTCATAATGTTTTATGTTAATTGAGTGCTGACTAAACACTAGGTGCTGTTCTAACCAACATATATTAACTCATTGAATCTCATCAACCCTCTGAGATTGCTACTAGCATTATTGTTATTTCTAAAAGAGAACACTGAGGCATGAAGAGGTACATAATTACCCAAAGACCCAGCTTGAAAGTGGTGAAAAGCAAGGAGGGGACTAGGCTGGATCCAGCTAGATGTTCTGGCTCTAGAATCTGCTTTTAATCAGTATTCTATACTGCCTCTCCTACTTTCTCATCAAAACTTAATGTCTCCAATCTCCCTCCCCTTGCTAATCACAAGTCCAACCAGGCAAGCAATTGAAGCCAAGGAATCCGTTTTACTCTGCAAATGAAGCTTTAAGGCAAGTCCTCTAACAACCTAATTATATGGCTAATACATAACCAATCTGTAATAAAGCTAGTTATTTTTCTTATCTACCAAGTGATTATAGATTATAAGGGGTGTAGAAAAGAGTATATACAACAGACCCTTCCTAGGAGAACTTTACATTTTTGGGGGGAAATCATATAGACAAAAATGAAACAAAGGAAAAGCATAGGGTAACAACTAAGGAGGTGGTAAGGACACCTGACAAGTCCTAAATGTTTTTCAAAAGAAGTAGACCAATATGGGCTGCAGTTCTAAGAAAAAAAAGAAAAAAAAATCTGAATTCCTTAACTGTATGGAGGGATTTGAGTTGAATTATAAAGATCCCCGAAAATAAAGACCATTTGAAAGTCTATAAAATCTCTCCCATTTTAGTTTATCAGCATGAGTAAAGATGTGGAGTTATAAAAAAGAATAAGGGAAAAATAAAACAAGATGAAACCAGAGAGGGAGACAATCATAGGAAACAAACTGAGGGTTGCTGGAGGGAAGGGGGGTGGAGGGATGGGGTAACTGGATGATGGACATTAAGGTATGTGATGTAATGAGCACTGGGTATATTATATAAGACTGATGAATCACAGACCTGTACCTCTGAAACCAATAATATATTATATATTAAAGTGGTAAATTGCATGTTATGTGAATTTTACCACAATAAAAACAAGTACATTACAAAAAAAAAATTAAAAAAAGAATACGGTATGTTCATGAGACAAAAATGGTGTGAGCATGTTAGAATAGGCTGGATGTAGTGTAATCATACTGTGTTCAGAGAGAACAAACACTAAATCCCAGAAGCGATCAGACCCAGGCTGTCATCAAGCTATAATGGAAAGTGAAAACAGAGAACAAGAATCAAAAAGTGTTATCAAAAATTATGGGGAGATTGTTAAGTGTGCTAAGGCATCAATGCTGTGGTCGTCAAGAAAGATTTTCTTATGGTGATTAACATAACAATAAAAAATTAAAAAAAAAAAAAAAGAAAGATTTTCTAAGAGAAAGCAAAAGAAGAAAGACCATTTGGTGTAAATTGTTTAAGGAAATGGAAAGGAACCGTGGTATGTGGTTGGAGGAGAGTATTGGTTAACACTTAGCTTTATCAACATGTCAGTAAAACATAGAACTACACATTGAAAATTCTACTTTGTAGAAATCTTAAAAAGTTAATGAGATTTTCAACAGCAACATTCATTTGAATATGGCATGAAGTATTATTGAGTCTACTATTCTGCAAGAGTGATAATCTAAGTCATATACTATGTTATAGTAGGTGTTGCAAATAAGGCTAAGTACAAAAAATTTTGCAATTTATGCATTTTTACTTATGTCATTTTAAAAGCTATATAATTAAAATTCAATTAAGAAAAAAAATCTGTGCATGAATTTCTTCCCTAAGAAACTTAGATTCACGTAATGGTTTGTTTTAGTATAAATTCTTTAACATTCTCTCTCTCAACATTTTTATCCAGATATGCTATACTAAAAAGCTCAGAATAGCAAGTTGAATATGCAAGTAGTAGTTGATTTCTGGTAAACTTTGCTTATTTTTGTATTATAAGCCAAAAAAAAAAAAACTGAGCACATTTTAATGGGTACATGAAATTGAAATGTCTTCCCTTTCAAACAATTACAGGCAACTTCACTCCTACAAATTATAATCATTTTTCAAGAGGAACCCTGGATTCACTTGTGCCCTTGCCTATTTCCGCAGGTGCTCTACTGCTTTCCTAGGAATTTTGAATTAATCAACAGCCCCTCAAAGACTTACTCATAATTCACAGTACATTGATTTCATCTGCTGAATTCATGCCATAAATCTCTCAAAAGGAAAAAAAAAAGTTCTAATATGTATACTTTCTTTTATTGTTTCCTATGAAAAATGCCTCTTCTAATATTACAATCACAGATTTTTCCCCCTTAGTTACCATTTACAACTTTCTCATTCAAGTCAAAAATACTAAGAGAAAAACAAGTTTTTCGGTCACATTGCTTACACGGAGATGTGGGACAATTAAAGTGGCTTAATAGCAACTAATCACAAGGGACTTGAAAGAAAAATTCAGCACCATTTGAGCTAAATCTAAAAAAGTGTATACTTTTGAAGTTGACAGAATCAATTCAATGGCATTAAATCCACTAACCCATAGTTTTGTTTTATCTTTTCCCCACTAGATAATCCTTTTCTATCTCATTTTATTTCTTCACCACCAAAGATAGATTGATTTCTAGTTCATTGATAAAGCCAGATATTATTGTCATAGTCCACTACTGGTTGTCAAGAAACATTATATAACAAATAAAACAGAAAAGAGTTTTAAAAAGCGAGGCCAAATTTCATTGTATTAATTAGGAGCTTCTGGAGATAGGATAATGATCACTTTCACAACCATGTTGATTATAGAAGTTTCAAATTCTCTCCCTTCATTTATGTGTGCAGCCCCTTTGTAGTTCCACCCATCAGTGGGAGTCTATTTCTCCATTCCCTGAATCTGAACTTGGCCATGTGATTTTCCTTGACCAATGAGACATTAGTACATATGGCTTGTAAAATGTTTGCATATTCTCATTTCTGAGAACAATGTGACCATCCCAAGCTAGCATGTTGGATGAGAGACTCATGGCCCAGTAATCCAGAACAGAGCATGCCAACCGTCAGATGTGATGGAGGCCATCCTAGATCATCCAGCTGCCATCTGATCCAAAGCTGCCAGAGATCTGAAGAACTGACACAGACCAGAAGAGCCACCAGCCAACCAATAGAATAGTGGGATAAATAAGCAGTTGTTGTTTTAAGACACTGAATTCTGGGATGGTTTATTATATAATCAAAATTGATATACACCAATCTCTCAACTCCTAGACTAGGGATTAAAAAGAAATACATGTAATTAAGTTTAAACTGACATTTCATACAGAAATGACTCTGATCAGGGATTATTAATCTCACTACCTCCACCCTCACTCACTTACTGAGACTTAACTTGGTAGTGATCTCATACAGGGATGTTAATTCATATGTGAATCACTATCCATTTCCCAAATCCACCTAGTATCTTTGTAAGTGCTCTATCCTATGGCAGATGCATTAGCTTGCCAGTTTCTTCTCATTCCTTCCCTCCATTCCTAATCAAACTTATTAACTATAACAACTTGAGAGCCCACCATAGGTTTCAAAGCTCAAGTTTTATAATAAGCAAAGGCCTTAACTCTCTGCCACATTGACATGATCCAGCAGTTTCTGATTCTGCAAACAGAATCCTTGTCAGACCATCTAACATGATCTACTAGGGCAATCCCCTGAGCCTGAGTACCTTTGCAGAAAACTTTTCAGCCTCCTATCTCAAGACTGATTCTAAACATAAAAATATTAGTATTTGACCACATTGCCTTCTACTCCGTCTATCACTGTCAGCTATTCTGACACATTGATGAAGAACCAGGAAGCGCTGAATCTATGAATAATCCTAACACTGATAAATGGAACACTCCTGAGTTCTCCTTGTCAATTCTCTGCCTCCAAGACCTGAACCACACCTCATATTTTCCCTACAGAACTTCAGTAGAATGTTCTACATATGACTCAGAGTTCTTTTTTTTTTCTTTCCCTAACATAATGTTCTTCGTGAATTTTCCTGCTCCTCATACTAGGTAGCTTCTACCTGTGGTTTCAGTATCTCTTATTCAGCTATGTCAGTGCCCTGGAGGGATCTGGTCTTGATTGATACTATAGGGTAAGAGATTTTAGGACAATCATGCCTATGAAGGGGTCAGAATATGCCACCCCAAAATATGCTACAAAGACATAAGGATTATTGTAAACTGAAGGAAACTGAGAAATAGCAGATGCAGGAAATCCTTTCTACCCTGCCCCTATCTACTTAACAATAGGTCATAAATTTTCCTTTGTGAAGGTGTCCCCTCTCTAGGGATACTAAGGAGAGAAGAGCAATCATTATCACTGGAGTTGGAGATAGCACTGAAATGAGTCTACATAAACAACATCTTACTAAACAACCATTATCTTCCATTAGTGTCCCCATATACCTCTCTTCCCACAATTTACTTCCTCCAGAAACCCAAACTCTTTTTTGTTTGTTTGTTTTTATTTTTGCTTAGCTACATCTCTGCAGTTGATCACCCTCTGTTAAAATGGTCTATCACTTCTTTTCTATGAAGGCCTCCATGTACAGAAAAAAATTAACATTGAATGCTTTGTGTGCTTTTTCTGATAAGCTGTTTTCTCTCAGTTTAATTCACATTTCATTGACCAAAACCCAAAAGGGTACAGGAAAAATTGTTTCCTCCCCAATTTGACACAGGCCATCTTCTTGGAGAGACCCTGATATTTTAAGAAACTATGAATTCATGGAAGTCATACTGAGCACACAGCCTACAACTTAATGAGGAGGAAATCCCATGTTCTCTTTCCCTCTGTACTAAGCATGACTCTGCTTTCCATAATTTGATGATGATGTTATCCCGTGTCTTCCATTGGAGCATAAACATTATCCCTTGCCTCACCATTTGCTGACTCCCTATGCACAATACTTACCTTTTTTTAAATCTTAGTAATTTCAATGTATAATAAAGCAATACTCCTTTATGTCTTTCCAATATTTGCAATTATCTAAATAGGTAATCTGAAAATTGTGTTAGCTAATAAATATGTCTGAAAGTATTTCTTTATTTTATAAAATCTGAAAAAAGTGAGTAGCTAAGATTCTCACATTTTAAAAATGTCTTTATGATATATACCAAGCAAATTAAAAATAAATACACTTTAAAGCTGACATTTTTACCTGTGAAACTGCAAACAGAAAAATTAACATAATCAAGTGAATTTTTAGGCACTCATAAAAGGATATGGAACTAGCCCACTTAAAGGAAAAGAAAGATATTTCCAGTACAATATAATTTAAAAGAAAGGCATATTGCCACCAGTAGTCTTGAAAAAAAATATGTAAAAGCATTACAAAGGAAGAGTGTTCAAGATGGTAGTATAGGAAAACCCTGAACTACCTCCTCTCAGGGACACAACAAATTTACAACTATATATGAAACCATTTTTCTCTGAAAAGGACCTGAGAACTAGATGAACAGCACCTCCACAAAAAAAAAAAAAAAAAAAAAAAAAAGATGCTTTGAGAAGAGTAAAAGAGGCAGAGACACCATCTCCTCTGGTACCCTAACTCAGCAGTGGTGACCTCATAATCACAACTGTGATTCCCAAAATATAGAACACTCCCAGAAGGAGTGAAGAAATTATGTCCTTCGTCAGGAACTCCGACCCTGGGGGCTGTCACCAGAAAGATGAGCCCCAAAAATGTCTGGTTTTAAAAATCAATAGGGATTAAGATCAGGAGAATCATAGAATTACAGGGAATGGAGACCCAACTCTTAAAGGGGTTGCAAGAAAACCCACTCACCCTGAGATCCTGGGCAAAAGCAACAGATTGAAAGTTGCCTAGACCGTAAGTGAGAGAGACCGACTTACCAATTTTAAAGTGGCAGCTGGAGAGACAGGAACTTGTAGGCTTTATCCAGGGACAGAAGCCCTGACAGACGCCACTTTTGAAATTTCATCCTAATTTGCTGGTGATAGAATTGATAGACACCATTTTTGGTCCTCTCCCTCTAGCCTGCTAGCACTATAGGGCATGCTCTGCCTACCCAGTGGTATAACCAGCCGGGGCAAGCTCCCATGCCAATTAACCCCATGCAGACACCAAGCTATAACTGGGAGGGATAGATTCTTGAACTCTGCCCTCTTTCCTCAGCTAAGGAGACAAGATGCAAGGACAGGTGAGGACCCTGAGCCCTGCCCTCCCTGCAGAGCGGCTAAGCTGCAACAAGACCAGATAAGTGCCCCGGCCACACCCTTTCTGCACAGCACCCAAGCTGTAATGGGCCTGGGTAGGCGTCCTGAGCCCCACTCATCCAGCAGAGACAGAGTGAGCAGTAACCAGGCCAGGGAGAGCTCCAGGTCCTGCCCTCCTTGCAGTAACCTACCCACAAGAGGGCTGGGTCAGACTTCTGAGGCCCGTTCACCCCACAGAGGGACCGAGCAGCAACTGAGAAGGGTAAGCTCCCTCAGCCTGGCCCTTCCTGCACAGCAGCTACAGCTCCATGGTATCTCCTTGGTATCTTTAAATACTTAATCATATTTCCACGAATTAATTTTGTTGGTAAGTGGTAAAATATGTAACGAGATGAAAAGCATTATACCAGATTTATTAAAATGGAATACCAAGACAAAAATGAATTTTATATCTTATTTATATTTAATTGTATGCCGGTAACTCATTTTTTGGAGGGGGTACTTTTTTACTTTATTTGTTGTTTTTATTTTTGGCTTGGCAAATCAAACTATAAATTCTTCTACAAAACTTCAAGAGAGGATTATAATGGTTAAACAAATTAGCAACTTCTTGGAGGGATGGGGTGGCATAAGGAGAGTATTTAGAAAAGTTTATGTAAATTATCAATGTAAAGTCATCTTAATTATTTTTTAAATTCTAGTCTGACCTTAATACACTATCACATTTGTAATTATTATAATTATTTCTGATTGTTTAACAACTCTAACACATATTCTAAAAATAATTTAGGAGATAATTATCCAAAATAATCCACAAATGTGTCACAAATACAGTAATATAAAGTTTTAAATTAAATAAAATTATGCTTGTTTTTATGTTCCTTGCATACTCTTTCTCATAAAATCTTCACCAAAAAAAAATTATGAATTCGTTTCCCATTTTGTAGGTGAGGAAATTGACAGTATAACACAGGAAATAAATAACAAAGTGGGATTTGACTCCAAACTTGACTGACTCCCAACTCTTAGCTATCATATTTCACTTCTTCCATGTGAGTTAACACATACATCCACTGAAGTCTTAGTGGTTTTAATTGCTTTGATTTTAGCGGGGAGGATTAGAATGGTTTGGTTGTATGTATACTTTAATTAATATGCTTTCAGTTTAATTTACCACTGTGGAAACAGATCTATAATAATGCAACAACCCCCAAGTCATCTCTGCCTTCAAGACATGACTTTTAAACTTCACTGAACACAACATAGCCAGAGTGATCATTATAAAAAAAAATCCTAGTATATGTATACTTTATAACAGTCGTGTTTTCCCTTTATCTACTAAATAAAACCAAAACTACTTATCTTGGATATTAGTACACCAATGTTCACTGCAGCACTTTTACAATAGTGAAAAAGTAGAAAGAAACCAAGTGTCCATAAACAGATGAATGGATAAACAAAATGTGGTATATACATAAATTGAATGTTATTCAGCCACAAAGAGGGGAATGAATATTTTTGGGGAGGGGAGAGGGAATGAACTTTTGGTTTGTGCTACAACATGAATGAACCTTGAAAATATTATGCTAAGTGAAATAAGCCACCCACAAAAGGTCAATATCTAATTGGCAATTCTAGATTGGCAATATCTAAAATGGCAAATTCATAGAGAAAAAAAGCACATCAGAGGTTATCAGGGTTATGGGGAGCAGGGGATGGAGAGTAATTGCTTAAACAGAATTTTGTTTGAAGTGATAAAAATGTTTTGGAAATAGTTGTGATGGTTGTATAATATTAAGAATGTAATTAGGGGCGCCTGGGTGGCTCAGTCGGTTAAGCGACTGCCTTCGGCTCATGTCATGATCCCAGGGTCCTGGGATTGAGCCCCGCATCAGGCTCCCTGCTCAGCGGGAAGCCTGCTTCTCCCTCTCCCACTCCCCCTGCTTGTGTTCCCTCTCTCGCTCTCTCTCTCTCTCTGTCAAATAAATAAATAAATTTTTAAAAATAGATTTAAAAAAATAATAAAAAAGAATGTAATTAATGTCACTGCATTGTACAATTAAAAAAGTTAAAATGGCTAACTTTATTGTATGTGTATTATATTTTATGCATTATATATATAACATAATTATTAAAAAATTAATAATGTAATATAACAAAAACTATTAAGTTGTACACTTTTAATGGGTGAATTGTATGGTATATAAACTACATCTCAATAAAATCTTTTTTTTTTTAAACACTTCTTATCTTGGCAGATCAAATCCTTTATTATTGGAGCCTCTCTAGAACTCCAGCTTCTTCTCACACCGATTCAGGCCACATAACCCACATTCTTTTTTTTTTTTTTTTAAGATTTTATTTATTTTTGACAGAGAGAGTATGTACAAGCAGGGGAAGCAGCAGGCAGAGGGGGAGGGAGAAGCAGGCTCCCCACCGAGCATGAAGCTAGATGCGGGGCTCGATCCCAGGACCCCGGGACCATGACCTGAGCCGAAGGCAGATGCCCAACCGTCTGAGCCATCCAGGCGCCCCCATAACCCACATTCTAATCCTACCCAATGATAAACGACTCTTTGTCTACCCTGTGGTTTTTCATGTCTTTGTACCAAAAATTTTCTGAGCCCTTACTCTAGAAGAGTAGTTTGGACACTTTTTGATTTGAGAAATTTTACTCTCTTAAAAATTATTGAGGACTTGAGAGAAATTTTGTGTGAATTGTGCTTATAGCTACTTACCCTATTAGAAATTTAAACTAAAAATGTTGTTTTAAATATATATTACTCTCTTTTAAAATAAAAATGAATTGATTGCCTATTAATATAACTAGCATCTTCTAAGGAAATATCTGTGTTGTTTTAAGTGAGAAGAGAATACTGTTTTATAATTTTACAAATCTGTTTAGTGTCTGGATTTCTAGAAACAGCTGGATTCACACATCTACTTCTTCATCCTAGCTGTAATATTGTTTTAATTGAAGTATGTGAAGAAAATCCAGCCTTACATGGCTATGAAGTTGGAAGAGAGAGGAGTGTTTTAGTAGAGTTTTCAGATAATTCTGGATATTCTTTCACACTATACCAACACATAACAAGCAGTAGTTACGTAAAGGTTAGCTTCAGTGTAGAATCAGAATTCACAGTGGTGAACTTTTCATACCCTATTACATTAAAATTCACTTGTCTATCCTACATTTTGAATGGATCATTTACCCATGCATGATTTTATCATGTCATTTGCAAAATATTGGTTCCCTAAGTTATGCATTTGTGTTGACACATTTCATTATACAATACCCCCAAAAAATCACCTCAGGAATATCACTACCCATCTTATCAGGAAAGCCTGGAAGCATTGGGAAGTTATCAAGTTTACCGTGCTTGATACAAGTCTTCCAGAATTCTAATTTTTACTTGAAAGCTTGATTTCTATTATTTGCAGCAGATATTCTCAGTCATTTTCCTTGTAGTGACAGACTCATTGTATTCATTCTTTAGAAAATGTCTGCTACACACCTAGGTCTGAATAACCATAGTCTGTCTGTTCTTCATTCTTTCAAGTAAAACATGGCATTCCATAAAAGAAACATGAACCCAAATAATCGCACAAATACTTGGTTTCCTTCAGGCAACCATTGCACTTCAGAATGCAGCAAAAGTGCCTTATGTGTATTTCATCACACAGAATATTAAAGAGATGTGTACTGAAGGATCAAGATTTAATAAAATAAAAATGTTCTACTTTCTTCAAGGACGTTCTTTAAGTGCAACTGGCTCTGTCTTTCCCAGCTATTAAGCGGCAGTGAAAAATACAATGACTACTAGGACAGTTGGGTGCCATTGCCTTGATTAGTACTAAGTTGCCAGCAGTTTAGTCACCATTGCTTTTATACCCTCAGTGCAAATGTCAATACCGTGGAAAAGGTAATTATCTAGTATTATCATAAAAATAACTCTTAGATTCCTTGAACACATAACAGCAAATCCCAGGAAACCAAACTTGAAGACCACCAGTCTAGAATTATCCTTCTTCCTCTTCTCCTCCCCTATCTGGCCCAATCAACTAATAGATTCCTATTGATCGTTTAAGTTTCCTCAACTCAGGTCAGTGGCATTTGCACACTGCCCCAAACAGATTATTTTTGTTCTCTAGTCCTCTAGTATCTTGTAGAGTCTACTGAATTTTAATGTTTGTAAACTTGTTGTTTCTTCTGAAACTGTAGCTTCTAAAGGTCTATGGACTCTAAAGGTCTATGGACCAATTAATAAATTCATACATTGTGGATACAATATAAGCACTTCCAACTCTAAATTGTATCATTCTAGAAAAACTGGAGGACCACAGTATTATAATCTAAACTTCATAGATATATACTGAATCAATAAAAGTCAAATATGTCCAAACTCTATGATCAGTACAGTTACAGTTGCATTTTCTCTCTCTCTCTCTCTCTCTCTCTCACACACACACACACACACACACACACACACACACACACACACACAAGCCAAAATGGCATGTTGGCATGTTTGGAATTTACAAATGGGTATGAAATTATCAATAAGTAGGGAACCATACTTAGAGAATAAAGAAATGAGAATGTATACTTATACAAGTATATGTTTTAACTAATTTAGAAAATCTGAGTAAGATTTGAATATGCAAATACTGGCCTAGCAGAATGGCAGGCATAGCATGGGGTGACAATGTGCAGTAAAAAGTTTGACCATATTTGGGGCACCTGGGTGGCTCAGATGGTTAAGCGTCTGCCTTCGGCTCAGGTCATGATCCCAGCGTCCTGGGATTGAGTCCCGCATCGAGCTCCCTGCTAGGCGGGGAGCCTGCTTCCCCCTCTGCTTCTCTCTCTCCCTCTCTCTCTCTCTCCTCCTCTGTCTCTCATGAATAAATAAATAAAATCTTTAAAAATGAATAAATAAATGAAACATTAAAAAAAAGTTTGACCATATTTATATTTACATTTATATGAGTAAACATACAGTAGGTGCTGGATCTTAGTAGTTATCAGGTATGTTAATATAAGCTGACTTTTTTTTTTACAAATTAGATAGTCATAGTCAATAAATTATGAAATTATTGTTGGAAAAAGTATGGGACAATAAACCTTTTCACATACAGTTGATGAAAATATAAACTGATACGGTCTTTTTGGACAGAAATTTGTCCAGCTATAAAAAATAAAATAAACACCAACTGACTTTGCAATTATATTTCTATGATTCTATAACACATGTGCAAATAACATATTTATATGCACAAATTTTCATTATGACATTGTAGGTAATGATGAAATACCAGAAACAACTTAAATGTTTATCAGAAGAAAATGGTCAAATAAATTTATCTTTAGTACAGAATAGGTATAGGTTTTCTAAAGAATGAGATAGAGCCTTACATATGGAAATAAATGCTTTTCAAGATATTTGATAGTTAAAAAAAAGCTGAATAATGCATATAGGATCATTCAATTTTGTAATTACAAATGACATACACACATACATGAAAAAACTTCTGAAGGCATGACAGCTGTCAGCTATGGATAAGTATATGGAATTGATGTTGCAATGATGAGGCAGAAATTTCATTTTTAAATCCATATTACTTGAATACTTTACTATTAATTTAATAAACTAATTTGCAATTTTAAAAGTAATGAAAAGGACTGACCTCAAGTATAGTGAAATTGGAAAAGTAGGGGATATATGAAAATCACATAGAAAACAGAGAGGTTGTATGAAAATACATTGAAAGATTAGAAATATATTTCTAATCCATGATTAGAAACTAATAATCAAAATATACATACTGTACATGCTAAGAGGTAATTGCTTCTTTGACTTTTGGCAGATCAGATAATATAGGTGCATTATTCTTGGACATAAACTCAAAAAGTGTAATTGCTACATGCAATTACCACTCCAATTTCTCTGCTAATGCAAATGATACTCATTTTCACTAAATTATTTTTTTTTAATTATTGTACTTACTTTCAACGATTACTTGTCTGTCTTCCCAGTTATCTTTAATAAGCTGTATATTTCCAAAGTGTGCATCACTGTAAAATATCCGGTTGGTACCTTTTCTTCTTTGATTATAGTCAAAAGCCAAGGCTATGACATTCTTGAAATAATGTGGATTCTCATATGGCCTTATTGGTGAATTTAAATTGGTTTCATCAGAAAGATGTATACTTTTTAATATTGTTCTCCCTGAATACAGCAAATAACCTTCTTGCCTTAGGCAAGTAACTCCATCCTCTGCCAAATATCCATGGGCACAAGTGCAAGTTCTCTGAGAATTTCCTCGATAAAGACAGAGTTGCTGACATCCACCATTATCTTTGGCACAAACATTGGTTCCTAAAGAGGAGAAAAGATACATACACAAACATATATATTTGTGTTTTTCTTTTGTTTTTCAAGAGATTTTTTCTTACAGAAATATTTTTAAAAATAATGTTGAATAGTCTGTCTTTTTATTAATACTGGTCAGGGAAAAAAAATCAAATACTATAAAGTACTGATTTTTTTATACCAGTTTAAAATCTTGGATTTCTTATTTCAAAGATCGCATTTTTCTGTCCCAAATACCGCCCAAATAAGAGCATTAAAATTTTCCCTCAATCAGCCTGTTATGTGTATAACTCTTTTTTGAAACTTGATGCTGAAATTGCAATAGGTTTTATGTATTATAATCTTTGGCACAAGTAACAATTCTCTCGAAACATGAACTGAATTCACCAACAAACAGTGCACTCACTGCTTTAAAATCTTGTCTATGAAATACGAAAGCTATCAAAGAAATTTACAGCTCCAATGCACCTAACCTCTCAACTGTATATAAGCTTAAGATTTTGCTTCAGTTTTGAGTGAAGATGTAATATACTATTAAGATTTTTCGATCAGGCTAATATTCCACCATGAATCCATCAACAGCTCCAAAATTATTATACCTATCTTTGATGTCAAGAAAATTAATTACAATTTATTTTAATGGACATTAACATAAAATAGACATTTAATTTGAGGTAAATTAAAAAAAAATCCAAACCACTATCATATCAGTTTCAATATACATATTTTAAGGAAGTGATGACTTCAGAAATATTTCACACCAACAGCAAACTTCTGAAGCCGTAATCACTTTATATATCAAAATATAACCCCAAACACATATTTTTGGCTGCTTTTTATTCTCTAATATCTTAATTGTGCTTTGTACTTTTTGTTGAATATGTATTTATATCAAGATATTCTATGTTACTTAGCCCAAACCTATACTGAAGACATGCCAGGTATATATATAACATGTCCATATAAATACACTGTCCTAGGCAAAAATATCAATGTTTGAACTATTTTATATTCATTTCATTAGGTTACTGTATGATTTTTGTAGGAAATTAGATGTAAAAAATAGAATTTTGAGGTTTTGGATTCATATAAGAATCCTTAAGTTTGATAAATGTTTTAGAAATAGGAGAAGAGGGAACATGGGTGGCTCAGTCGTTCGTTAAGCATCTGCCTCGGCTCAGGTCATGATCCCAGGGTCCTGGGATTGAGCCCCGCTTCGGGCTCCCTGCTCAGTGGGAGGCCTGTTTCTCCCTCTCCCACTCCCCCTGCTTGTGTTCCCTCTCTCGCTGTCTCTCTCTGTCAAATAAATAAAATCTTAAAAAAAATATATAGAAATAGGAGAGGGATGACATAAGATGTATTCATTACATAAGCATGCTGACCTTTCTCTCTTACTCGGTTAAAGATTTTAACCTCCTTCAGGTTGACTCCAAGACCTGTTCTCATGGTTATGGTTTCTGTGGCATCATTCTTGTGGCCTCTTCTGATGGATCCGTTGGCATGTGCTCTGACAAGAAGTTGAACATACATGATCAACAATCTTTAAGTAATTCACATCAAGTCAGTTATTTAAACTGAAGATAACAGATGGCCAAGCAGAAGGGGAAAGAAACCAACTTTAGTCTGTGACATTGAAATGCTTGAGCCTAGAATAGCAAGAGTGCCTAACTTTCTGTGGAAATTACATGGCTTTGTGAGATCCTTTTTGTGACCTTGCTAAGGAATGGCTAATCCTACAAGGGTAAAGCAACTGGCATGAAATAACATTTTGAGGCTCAAATACTTATGAAAAAATAAATTACCTGTCAGACCAGTAGATGTAAGCCCCAAAGACCGCAACTGAAAACATATCCACATTGCTCCCTGACAGCACCATCTCACGATTCCCTCCGGTCTCGAGGTCGATTCTTTCTATTTTGTCTGTACGAGCATCACACCAGTACAATTTGTTTTCCTAAAGATCGATTGAAAAGTAATATCACAAACTGTTTTGGATTAAGTGGCTTATTAAAAAAATAAGAGAATGGTAAGAGTGGATTAATGCAAGTTGGCATTTAATGCACTTTAAATACTTAAGAAACCCAACATACCTCATAGTCAATGGAGATACCATTCGGCCATGCTATTCCCACGCTTACGAGGATAACCTTCTCCGAGCCATCTAAGCGGGCCTTTCCAATGCAGGGCATCTGTCCCCATTCAGTCCAGAACAGGTAGCTGAAATGAAATTGTTGATTTATAGTAATATGCAAATAAACACA
The DNA here is from genome assembly GCF_009762305.2 of Zalophus californianus. Lineage (NCBI taxonomy): Eukaryota > Metazoa > Chordata > Mammalia > Carnivora > Otariidae > Zalophus > Zalophus californianus. The sequence goes on from NC_045597.1 coordinate 107,297,447, forward strand.
AAAACACGTATTACTAATGATAAAGCAGTAACATCCATACTAATAGAACAAAAATAATACATTTTAGAAATCAATACACATGTGTGTTTATGTTTACAAAAAATAGATTTTACTGTAAAACATATTTAACTATTCATAGAAATCACAAGGATGGAAGCAAAATCCCTCCAAAATACTTTGCTCATGCTACTCCCTGTCTAAAATGCTTTTCTCCAAGTTGTTTGATTAATTGGCTCTTGTTCCTATTTCAGACATCATTTCACTCAAAAACTCTTCTGTGTTCTGGTTACTGTACCATATACTCTGCATGAGTTAGAGTGGTAAACTTACAGTGTTATATTTCTTATATTTCTTTACAGTGTTATTTTTTATTAATGTCTTTTGCCTCCACTGGACAATAAGCTCAAGGAGGACAGTGATCTTTTCTCCTTTTCATCTACTAAGACACCTACAGCACTAGGAAATTAGAAAATTTTAAAAATAAAAATAAAAATTAGTGGTAGATATTTAATTTATTAATGCATACATGAATGCACTAAAATTTCAATTCTGCCTAATTACACTGCTAAATGTAACTATCCTAATGTAAATTTTGTAAGTTATCCTGTGAAGTGACCATAAAACATGGATTCACACAAAAGCAGACATTCTTATTTTAGTAACCTCATAATGCAAAATGGAATATGGAAGAAGATGAAATACAGAAAGAAAATCCAGAGCATACTGAAATAAAACATGTCAAAAAAAACCCTAAATGTAGAAAAACAGAAGGCGTATTATGTGTGCTTTTTTTCATTCATTCATTCAGCATATATAATATTTATGTTGCAAATTTATATTACAATACAAAATGCATGGTTTCAGATAAATAGGATCCACTCTTTTGAAGTTATGTCCACTGAAATTTTTACTTAACTGTCAGAAAATAGCAATGATTAGAATTTAGAAAAATATAGCAATCATTGATTCATTCAGGCAAAAATGAGCACTATTCTGTGCATATTATAAGACATATATATGAGTGATCATACATAAAATGAGATCGCATATAGAAAAATCAAAGATGTACATTCATATTTAATATCCACTTAATAATCTTACTATTTATCCATAAAAAGATACTTAAACTATGTAAAAATACATGTATTCCCTTTATGCATATTGTTCTGATTTATTTTAAAAGTTAATTATTTTTCCTGAAAATGCTATGTAAAATAAATGTGTTGGACTTTTACGATCAGACGAAAAAAGAGGTGTGGATAGAATTTCAAGTATATTAATCCTGAAGAAGTTCTCATTCATATTCACAAGCTCTATAAATCAGAAAGGGAAGTCTTTGTAGCAAGAAATCCAACTAATATTTTATTGGTTAGATCTAGGCTGAAACAGGCATGAAAAAATAAATCTATGCCTGCATTAAAGGTAAGAATTTTTAAAACTTTAATGGGGATTCTCAGTGTATTAAAAAATAAATTGGATAACTGGGAGGCCAAATTTGTTGTCCCATTTAACTTTTTAAGGGAAAATTTCAGCATTAATAGTGCTCCTTAAATGACGTCAGTCACTGTGTTAAAATGTCAGGGGATTGACACTGTGAAGAAGGCATTGTGGGGGCCAGGACAGACAGGTGCTTATTTATCCAGTCTGATTCTTGTCATCTACTTTAACATACTCCAGAGTTCAAATATGAAAGGAAATATGTACAATATACCTTTTATCTAATAATAATCTGCTTTCAAATGCACCAAGCAAATAATAAAAATATTATTTTGAGTGAGCAAAAGCAAATCAGCCATTTAACATAATTAAGCTCTAATTTTCACAGATATTGAAACTGTGGCTCAGGAAGAAATGATCCACAATTGCACAGATGATAAGGAAGGGTCAAAGCCAGGAACTTCACCCAGGCTTTATTAACCCAGGCCTGTGGTGTATAAATATAATACAATGATATAATAATCTTATATCAAATGCTATTTTTCCCTAGGTATAAGGAATAGAACAAAAATCTTCATACTTAAAAACACAAAACAAGCCATGAAAAAAGGTCTTAGTATTGAGAAACAAGTCTCTCTTGTTCTTGTTCTTTTTTTCTCAAGTAGTCCCTGTTCATTTTAAAAATCTGCAATACTTCCATGCAAGAGTCTTGGATGAATGATAATAAATTTAAGAATTAAAATTATTCAAAATAAAATTGTCTTGAGTATGGATTTTACTCAAATTTTCCACAGAGATTTGATAAATTATCATTATATATGAAGCCAAATCTGACTGAGGGAATCACTTTCATGGCTAAATAATTTATCAACTTAATAAAGCTAAAAGATTCTATAACTACTAAAATTAAGCAACATTTTATGAATGTCAGGAAAGGAGTCATTTATTTGCTCCTTAAACTGAAATTAAAAATAAAGAACTGAATAGAATTAGCACCTTGGGAACCTTCAGGGATTACAACTAAATGTAGAGAAAGAACACTAAACTTATAAAACTGCAGGGAGAAACTTATGAATAATTTAAGATAGTAATTTACATAGATGTACTTGAGATAACTTTAACGAACATAGATTCTTGGTATCTAAATGTGGTTTTTCACGAAGGGAAGAAATGAAAATCCTTGTCACTGGTTTTTGAGACCCCATGGAAATTAAGATTCAGTGACAGCATTACAGACTGATGTTGTTCCCATTTGAGTTCAAAATTTGCTGTAGGGAAATGATTGTTGAGTTGTATGATATAGTGAAGGAAAGTGCCTTTAGAGTATTAACTTGGTTAATCTAGCACTGGAAATACTTCTCAAGTTTATTCTAGACCTAGAAATTTTCAGAATTGTTAAAATCAAATGTTGTGTTGTATAACTGAAGTTTCTCTGGATAATAATTTGCCCTAGGCTGTGATTTCCCATATTTACAGAGGCTTGCAGTTACATAATTTAAAATCACAAAATCAAAAATGGGACATTCAAAAGTGGTTTGAAGGATTGTAAGAATAATGTTCAGAAATCATCATAACACAAATATCCATATTGTCTTAATGGCACAGAAGTTCTTGGCAGTACAATGTGCAATGGATACATATTATGTTCCAATATTAACATCCAATTAATTATTGACATTTGAAAAATAAGTAAAATATTCCATTTGGTAGCAATGGAATTCCCAAAGTCCCCAAAAGTTTACTGAATTTATCATATGACCCTTGTACTAATATCAGAATTACTTTACATACAGGTACACTTAGAAAGCAAAACAAATCTTTTTTCTCTCACAATTAGTTAGATTAAAGCTCAAAAATACAGAAAATACTACAAATGCTCTTGTGTAATTTTGATTTTTTTTTTTTTTGAGAAATAAAGCTAACATGAAAACAAAGATTTGGCTTTGGTGGGGAAGGGTAAAAAGTGTAAGGTAGAAAGAAAAGAATGAATAAGTCCAAATTATTATAAAAGGAACAGGATTAAATGTGATTCTTTTAGATATAAGAACAATAGTGAAAAGCAACTAATTTGAATCAATCATTTCCTTTGAATTTAAGATTTTTTTTTTTTACTGCTAAACAATTTCCTTTGAACACAGATTTGGGTTGCAATTTTTAGAATAAACTCACCATTTCTCCCTGTTCTTATGCCCTTAAGAGAGCACGATTTATATACTTTATCAGATATGCTAAAGAAAGATGAGAAAACCAAAAATTTCCATGTTGTTACAAAAATGAAGATCATGTAATTCTTTTATAGGTAGATGCCTTGATTGAGAAGAGAATCAAAGATGTTATTGTTCCCTCTGTCCCACTCGGGGGTCAACAGTGTGTTACTTCTTCAGCAAAAAGTACAAAAAAAACAAAAAGAAACAAAATCAAACCCCTACAAATTAACAACAGCAGCTAGCCTTTATGTGAGCATGAGCTTTTATCTGACAAAAAACTGCTTGTAATTTTCAGTGTCATAGCAGTTTCATTAGAATTACTTTTAAAACTCATACTAATCGAATACATTGTCGGCCAACATGTCAATGTCTCCATCTTTAGAGTATGTGCAAATAACATAAGACTTTGAATACATTTCATGAATACATGAATTGACATCCTGCATCCCCTATGAGGAAACGGTGTAAAGTAGAACCTTCTCTATTCCTGTGAGGCCTTCTTCACATTTCCTTTTTCTTCATTTAATGTGCAGTTTTGTTTTGAGAAAGCATTCCATGCCAATCCCAAACCACTTTTCAAGTCCTGAATGTGTTCCTATTGCTTAGAGGTTCCTGTAATATAAAAAGAACTCAAGCACAGAGAGAGACACTTGCTAAAAGGAAGAGTCTAGAGACCGTATGACCTTGAAAACTACTTTTCTTTTCCTTTCTTTTCTTTTTTTTTTGTCTGCGGTTTGGTGGATGATTCCCAAATGTATTCTTTTAGTGCAGTCATGTACTCACTTAACAAATATTAACGAGGTACCTATTATGTGCTAGCAGCTGATGACACCAAATGAAGTGGCCTTAGCAACCCTCATGAAACCCACTGTTTAATGGTAGAGGCAAATGGGTAAATAATTACCTAAAAAAAAAAAAGCCAGTAGAAATACTTAAAACTTGCTGGCTGTAAGTCTCCAAGTCATACAAGTACAGGCTTCAACACTGAAAATGTGTGATGGTGAGAGAAGTTGTCATTTCTATAAACAATTCAGAAATGAACTTTTCTTTTGAGCCAAAATAAAGATATGGGCCATCTGGGTTGTTCTCTTTTTCTGTTTAGGCATAAAACAATATTTATCATTTATTCTACAGGTCTTGCTCTGGTTTCTATTATTCTTACATTTTACATCAGATTCCTTCTTGATTCCCTCCTTTGCAATATTGAGCAAAACAATTATTATGTGTATTCCCAGCCGATGCTGGAGAAGTATCAAGAAAAATTCTTCACAAAGAAAAATGTATTTGGCATCTGTAATATGATAGCGTATTATGTTTATAGCTTGTATTATATTTAGTTCCTTATTTAATTAATTTATACCCTGCCTCATTGCATATCCTCCTCTCATTTTAATAAATATGTACATGTACATATATGATATTACTTTGCTATTTACATGTTTCACAATGTTTTTCCTGAGTAAAGGGTCATATTTTATTCAGTTCTGGTATCCCAGGTATATAATATTTGATGTGTCTCTATAATACATATATATTTTCCTATGAAATATTCAATACCTAGATTCCTAGAGCCTAGACTCCTAGTACTCATAAGCTGATTTAGAATTCTTAAAATATTACACAGAAATTTCCAATTTGTTTCATGACATCTAACTTGTCTTTTATTTTTTTAAGATTATTTATTTATTTATTTATTTGACAGAGAGAGAGAAGGCACGCACAAGCAGGGGGAGCTGCCAGCAGAGGGAGAGGGAGAGAGGAGGAGCCGAGCAAGGAGCCCGATGCGGGGCTCGATCCTAGGACCCTGGGATCATGGCCAGAGCTGAAGGCAGCGCTTGACCGACTGAGCCACCCAGGTACCCTGACCTCTAACTTGTCTGATACATCAATCATATCCAACCTACCCTGGATATTCCACATTGAAAGATGCTGAGACAATTTCTACAGGTACACAGAGAAAGAAATCTTTCAAACTTTTCTTTTACCCTTTAACCACAGTTTTATGGTCAGATCCCTTTAAAAAGTCAGGGTAAGTTCATACTTTTGTGTGTGGCTATTTCTGGTTTCTGTTCAGCATGGCTTTGGTGGTCTGGACCAAGAGCTCCCTCCTGTAGTGGGACTTGGCATGACATTTCTGGCCTCTCTTTCTCCATCAGCCACTGAGCCACAATGATAACCCAAGGCATCTTGATTGCTCCCAGTCCTTCTTCCCTGCTTTTAGCAGGGAGGTTAAGATCCAAGATTCGTGTTTAGAGGTTAAGGAATGAAGGCGAAGCATATGGTAAAAGATGAGGCGAGCAAAACCTAACTAGCTTTAAAAAAAGGGTGTTTCCAGAATTTTTGAGGAAATTCCTAGTGAAAAATAGTGTGACACTTTTCTTTCATTTGTTATTATAATTTGTTTGTATGCCTCTCTTAGAGACCTGTAGAGAAAGCTGCTTATAATTTGGGGCATGTTCTGAGTTATTTGACCATCATAGTATCTTATATTACAGACTAATACCCTGATTCCACCACTATTTCAACTGCAAACCAAATTTAAATCTACTTGTTTTTTATATGTGTTATCTTGCCTTGAGATAAAAGCATACTTTAGGATATGGTGTTAAGATATGCTATACTCTTGCTATCTCAAAATATGTTAAACTATCATTCAAAATCTTCTGTCTATTGTTAAGCATATTCTAAAAGCATATATATATATATATATATACATATATATGTATATATATACATGTAATCAGTCAAAGACCACTTGACAACATGTAGTTGTCAAACACCAAGATTCCAAGTTAAACTGAGTCCTATGGAAAGAAATACTTTTCAGCAAGTTATTTATGTTCACAAAAATATAGAGCTAGATCAATAAAACAATGTACATCCTGGTGTCTAAAAAATTAAAAAAGAGTGTTTGTGCTTCACTTAGAGATCATACACTATGGGAAGTTAGCCAACTTTTTTGGTATTATATGAGGTGACATACTATGACTTCTACTGTAGAAAGTGAGTTTTTAGCATAAAAAAATTATTACATTTCAATTTTTTTAAAAGGAAGTGATGCCTTACCAAAAAGTCAACAGAAGGAAGAAACTAATTTTTCAAGCTGAAGTAAATTCATACATGCTTTCTATTTTGCATCTGGCTACATTTAAAAGACTTCAAGTCTCCAATGTTCAGGACAGGCTTCATGCTCACTTTTCAAGACACATTTATATCTTGAATTCAGCTAATTTACTCCATCATTGTTCACCTTTTCCTTTGGCAATATCACCTGACATGTTTTAACTTCAAAGCAGAATGTGAAAATGCTGTATTGATTCATATGATATGAATTTTGACACCTAAATGTCTATGTAATATTACCAGGAAACCAATGTTTCAATAAACATTTCCTGAAAATCAGCAGAGCATTTAAAAAGGTGTATCAATTCTTAACTATAAATCCTGAAAAAATATCTATCCATGTGACTTAATATTTAAGAAATATTTTTAAGAAGTGAGGGTATGGTGGTAAATAATATTTGAATTATTGCTACATATTTCAAAGATTTCTTGTTTTGTGGATTAAAATGTATATTTTGTTTTGGGGGTTCAAAATTAGGATATTAAAAATATTTAATGAGATACTCCAGCTGAGTCTGTGCTGAGCTCACAGTTGCAATGGAAAGAAATGGGAAATCTAAGAGACATCTGGAGATAAGAGATGACAGCAGTTAGTGACAGATGAAAAACTATAGAAAATCTAAAGTTTCAATCTTGTCAGGACAAAAAGACATACCATAGTTAGGAAAAGAAGTCAGTAGAATAAAGGTAGGAGGATATATTAAATTTCTGTTATGGCGACATTCAAACAAAGATTTTCTGGAGAAAAATGGAAATATAAGTGAAGGAATGAAGATAAGATTGTGGATGCAATGCAGTGATTAATGTAAAAAACATGAAAATATGTTTTGTTTTGTTTTTTTAAAGATTTTATTTATTTATTTGAGAGAGAATGAGAGACAGAGAGCACAAGAGGGAAGAGGGTCAGAGGGAGAAGCCGACTTCCGGCTGAGCAGGGAGCCCGATGCGGGACTCGATCCCAGAACTCCAGGATCATGACCTGAGCCAAAGGCAGTCGCTTAACCAACTGAGCTACCCAGGCGCCCCCATGAAAATATGTTTTGATGGATAAATATATCAAGAGGGAATGGCATACAAAGACACACATGAAGAGAGAGATGTGTAGAGGAGGTGTATGGAGGGGCTGAGAGAGAGCAAGAGGACTCAATTAGAGAAGGTAACAGAGAAAATAAATTCTTGAATGGATAATCAATGGAGAAATATGTCAAAGAGAAGGCAAATGGTGTGAAATCTAGAAAAAAAAAATCTCTGAATTTGGCTATGGATAAATTTTAACAATTCTGGAAGGAACAGAACTTCTCTATTTTAAGAAATTGAGAAGTAAACCTACAGAGAAAATTAGACATTGTTTTTCTGGGGAGGGGGGAGTTGGGGTTTTGTTTGTTTGTTTGTTTCAAATGAGAGAGATCTGATCCTATTTGAAAAACAAAGGGAAAGGTTTCATTGAAAAAAACTGATTAAAGATGACAGAAGAGTTATTGCATGAGCTACCTGAGAAAATTAAAGCGGAGATTTAAGTAAGAAAGAAAACTTTCTCTGAGGTTATACTCACTTATTTTAAAACATTCACAGCATAAAATCACACATCGCACTTTTGCATACCACATCACCACTATCACAATTAGACACTGAATTTATTTAATTGCTTTCCTACTCACTGAAAACTTTGCCATCTTCTCCTTCCATCGCTGACATTCTTAGGGACTTCATGACTCATGCTGACGACCTTGTGGACATCTCAGCTCATGTTCACCTCATCTGTTCCAGGGACCTCCTTCGCCTCTGCCTTACATAAGTAAGGCCACACACTCACCTTAATTACCACATGGGACTGCTCTATTTCCAATTTTACCAAATCCGAAATCCTCGCTTAATTTATAAAGTTGTCTTGGTCATTCATGTGCTTACTCCTTACTCTGACCTTAATCTGCTGTTTAGTTTCCACGATTCCGTCACTAACTTCTAGACCTCAGCTCCTGACCGGCTCATGGCTATTCCATTACAATTTAACTTTGAATCTGTCACCACCTGCTCCCTTTCTCTCTCTCTCTCTCTTTTTTTTTTTTTTTTTGGCTACTGTTAAGGTACTGAATGTTACTACTCAAGGTCACAGAAACATACTAATTAGATTCTAGAAATCCATCCCAGCTAGATTCATGTTGCTTTAAGTCCTTGTATTCATATTCTATTCACCACAATAGTTTTAGCAAAACTTACCTATCCATTTAAAGCTGCTACCCTAACACCTATAACTATTGCCTATGAGCTTATGAGTTTCCTCAATTTCACTAATTTCAATTGCTAAAATATATTTTATTGCTGCATCCTGTCTCTTCACGCCATCTCCAAAACTAGAAGAGGGAAGAGATATTCCCCTAATTCAATCCTCCCACTTAAATTTACCTCATTTAATCCTTTCAATAACCAAAAAGGACCTAGGCATTTGAGATCAAGATATTTTGAAAGCTCTCAAAGGTTGGAAACATCCAAGCTGGGGTTCCAAACTGTGGTGGGCACTGTTGGTGCTCCATCTAGACACCCTCAGATCTTATTTCCTATTTCGATATTCACCAGTGCCCAGCTTCTGTGTCTTTTGTCTCTAACAGTTCCCACAGGCACTTTTCTTGAGAAGACAGGAACTAGTAACTTTTCTTTCACAAGCCGTGCTGAGAGCTAGAAATCTTGAGAGTATAGGTCTCCCTGGGGTTGCCCTCAGCCAGTGAATGTTTGGGTGGGAGTTTGAGAGCCAAACTCCCTCGCTCTCAAGTGAGGTTTACACTCTAGAGCTCCCCAAGTAATCAGTTGAGACCTGGACTTCGCTCACAGTTGAACTTTCGTCTCTTCTCCTTTCCTATCCTGCTTTTCTCCCATTTCCCGAATTGAATTCTCAGTCCAGGATCTGTTTATAGGATACCTGATGTAAGATGCCAATTTTGTCCATCTGCTTTCTGCTCCAATAGTCTTCCCGCCCCACCCTATTGCTTCTTCCTTGTCCAAGTTCCTCCTACACTTCCTGGAATTTGCCTTTCTGCCCGATTCTTCCCCTCTGTCTATGAACATGTGGAGTAGCCCCTGACTCCTATGCTAAGGAAAACTTCCTTCATATCCTACTATCTTGTCAACATTTCTATTGTTCCCTCTTTCCCTTCATTGCCCAAGTTTCTGTCACTGTAGATGAAATATGCTAGTTCTACATTCTAATTATCTTTCATTTATTCATCCTTTATATCTGGCTTCTGTCTTTACCAATTGCCTGAAATTGATAACAATTAACAGTATCATCCTGATCATCAACTGCACATTCTGTTCTTTGCTTTAATCTCTCCTAAGCTCTTTACTGCTGGCACACTCTTCTCCCTGGAACTGTCTTCTCTTGACTTCTATGGTAGAGTAATTTTCTGAGGACTTGAAATGGCCACTTTTCTTTCTCTTTTGCCTTATTGTTGATTTTCTTTTTCCCCTCTCTTAATCATTTCATCCCCTAACTATAAACATTCTCCATTTTTACCCTTAGACTTCTTTTTTTCTGTACTCTTTCTTGGGTAATCTCATCCACTACCATGGTTTATTGAAGAGTCTGAACAGTTGGAATAAACCAAAGTGACTTTATATTTATCTGACTCCTGATTCCATATACTCTGAGTATCTTTTCTCCAGAACATGCTATCTCAGGAAGAATCCAGGACTTCCAAGACGATTTTAGTTAAAAGAAAAACATAATAATGTTAAGATTAATTTTTCAGGCATAAAAGACTGGATCTTTCTAAGGCCAAACTGATATTTCATATGAATTTAAAAAATTTTTCCCTCTCTCCAGCTTTGATCAGACTTCTGCTGGCCTGAGGACTTGTAGTGAGAAAGTGACTTTTCTCTTCTCTTCTCTTCTCTTTTCTTCTCTTCTCTTTTTTCTTTTTTCTTTTAATGATTTTATTTATTTTTTCGACAGAGAGAGAGACACAGTGAGAGAGGGAACACAAGCAGGGGGAGTGGAAGAGGGAGAAGCAGACTCCTCACTGAGCAGGGAGCCTGATGAGGGGCTCGATCCCAGGACCCCGGGACCATTACCTGAGCTGAAGGCGGACGCTTAACGACTGAGCCACCCAGGCGCCCCTCTTTTCTTTTTTCTTTTCACTTACTGTTCTTTTCTATTTATTTTAGTCTCCCCTTTACATATTTGCCTCCAGCTCTCTCCACTACTTGGCTTGAGGGTAAAGAAAGACCCCCCCCTCCCCTATGAGACTCTGTCCAGGATGATAACTATTTCTAAGAATTCCCTAATTTAAACAATGCTACAATTTCAATAAACTCTCATTATACTTCTAACCTTTGCTTATGTGGCGTCTTTGGGGCCAGAAAGAAGGCTTAGAAGAGAGGGTCTAGGGCCATTTTAGATTGCACTTGGTAAAGTGGAGAAGGTGTTCATGGTAATTTCCTTAATATGTGGGGAAAGCTATTGCCTATTTTACAGATTCAAGTTACCCCAGCTACACCACGGCTCTTCCCTACGTAGCTTTACTCTTGCCAGTGGTCTTTGCTTTGCCACTACCAATGCTTTTATTATTCTATTTCTTCTTCATATAATATATCCCTACTCCATCTCAGAGACCTCTGTCCTTCAAGTCTTCTCCATAAAACCTCGACTGAGCATCACCATTGCTGTTACTACCCTCACTATGATTACCAACTCTGATTACATGCAATCTCTTTTTTTCTTAAAACTCAATGTAACTTTATACAGATCTTATGGAAATTATGTTAACATGAGATTTAGAGATGAGATTTAGGCTTGAGTCATACTAATCTAGTCTTTTTATACCTGAAAATGAATCTCACGTTACAATATGAGACTATTACTTTAACCGAAATTTTGTATGTGTTTAAACTGCGAGTTTAAACAGAAAGCTCACTGTGAACAGAAGCGGCATCTTATTTTTATACTATCACACTTCACAGTGCCCCCAGTGTCTTTCATACAGTAAGCAGTAATATTTTGTCAAGATGCACTGAATTGAAAGCTGAAGAGGAGATGGAGATGCCCTGACATGACCTCGCACACAGTGTGCTGCCCTCAGTAAATGCTTTTTTAATAAACTGACAGAAAGTGGAGTGTCTGTGGGTCTCTTTGCCTGACGTTCTCAATCATCCTAGAGAGAACTAGGTATGTTTTTATGCTAAGATGGCTATGGAGATACAAAAATATACTTAAAGAAAAGAAGACCTGGAGCAACAATTTGAGGTCATATACTAGGTTTCAACAACAACAACAAAAAACAATGAAAAAGAAAACTACAGATAGGCAAGGAGCAGCAGCAAAGGGCCTGCTAAACTGAACTGCAAGAATCTATAATAGGCCAGGCATAAGACACTCTCGATCATACAAATGAAGTGTTGGGCTTATTACAAATAAAAGGGGAAGAAATTCTTTATTAGAAACAAACTCATTTCCTATGTATCTCTGGGATTTGATAACATTCCAATTACATTTGTTTCTACCATTAGAATAATTATCCACAATAGAGCAATTGATCAAATTTTCTCTATTGAGGCTATTATGATTTATTGCTTGATTATAAATTATAATTTAAAAAGAGATTTTTAAAATACCATCACATTGGAAGAATACTTTTCTATTTTCAAGGTTATGAGTGTGATGTGGACATATTCAATTGAGTCATGTGTTATATTCTTGGAATCAAACAGAAGCACACCCTCCCTTCGCAGTCTTAATATGTAATGGCATACACATGGTTGTAGGCAAGGGCTCTCCAGGGTAAGGGGAAGTCAGAACCAACTCAAATTATTTTATAAGCCTCCTCTCCTGATTTTTTTCCCAGCATTTTCTTATTATAGCTTATCTTCTTCTTTACTTATACTTCTAACCTTTAAATTTTCAGTGCAATTATACTGAAACTGTTAAAACTGTTTTCTTGTATGTTTGATATTTTTGGTTATTGATTTTTGTAATGTTTACCAATATATGGGCATATGTGTAATATGTAACACACATATGTCTATGCATATACTGTAGCATGATTTTGGAGTTGAGAAAAACCTAACTCTCCCACATATCAATTTGAAAGCAGAGTCATACTTAAAATAGCTGAGTCAGTTTCCTTATCTGTTAAATGGAGGAAATAGTACTACTCTAGGTTTGTTGTGAGCTTTTAAATAGAGTGAAAGGGTAATGGATTTCCTGGCATATTGGATATAGAGTATATGAGAGAGATACCAAAGATCATACCAAGTGTTTTGACCTAAGCAACTGAAATAACAGAACTGGCATCAACTAATGGAGGACTCATAATTGTAGAGAAATATTCAGTTTAGTTTTGAACCTGTTAAGGTTAAGATTTCTGGTGAATCTCCATTGGTTATCTATTGCTGCTAGCAAACCCCTCCAAATTTAAAAGCTTAAAACAACAATAACTTAATTGCTTTTGCATTTGCAATTTGATCGGAGCTCAAGGAACAACTCATCCCTTCACATCCACTGTGGTGCCACCAAGGCTGAGGTGACATAACAGCTAGGGACGGGAATCATTTAGAGTCACTCCACATATCTAGCAACTGGTGCTGGCTGTCAGCTCAGACCTTAGCTAGCTAAGGTTGTTGGCCGGAACACCTACACTGACCCCTTCATGGTGTTGCCTGGCTTCCTCACAGCAGAGTGGGTGGTTTCTAAGAACATCCCAAGAGAACCATGTAGCAGTTTTATTTTCTCTTAGGATATAGCCTCAGATTTTACATAGTATCACTTCCATAATTGTCATAAGCCTACCCAAATTCAAGCATATGGAAAAGATGCTCCATTTCTCTGTTTGGAAGACTCAATGCCACATTTTAAGAAGAGCATGTGGAACGGCAGATATTATTGTAATCATCTTGGAAAATAAAATCTGCCACAGATCTGGAATTGAAAATGTTGAAGAAGTAGTACGTAACATAAGAGTGTAGGTGTAGTCTGGCTATCCACACTTTACAGTCTTAAGCATTTAGGTGGGATGAGACTACCAAAGAAGAGAATAACACCAAAGACTGAGCCCTGGGAACGCCAACATTAAGGTGTCAAAGAGAAAATGAACTAAGAAAGGAGAGTGTGTTGGAATGACCACTGAAATGGAAAAATCAAGAGAATTGGTTTCCTTCTTCCTCATAATGTCTCTTTGAAATCCACCTCCTCAAGATCTGCCCTAGTAATAGAAACTCAGTTTGTTTAGAAACTGAGTTTGTTGTATATACGGTAGGTCTGGGACCTTATACCAGGCCATGTGCTGAAACAAAACTTGCCTAAATATGTCAAAATAATCTCTTCCCTTTAGCTACTGACTGATCTAAGGATGGGCATGTAACCCATTTCTGGTTAAGGGATAACAAAAGAATTGACATAAAGATGTTTTTCTTCCCAAATACAATCTAGCAAGGAAAAGCTGTTTTTATCCTCTCCGTCTTCTCCTGAAGTGTAAACATACTTCCTGATGATATATCAAGTATGTCGTAACAATGGGACCAAAACATCAAGTCTAAGACAGAATATAACTTAGTAAAGGTAACAGTTGAAAAAAATAGAAAAACTCCTATAGACTTACACTCTAAATTTTTGCAGCAAAGAGCATTCTTAAACAATGCAGGTTTTTTAATTTTACATCATAATCTTAGCTTGAAGTGTGACAAATAAAGGGTGTTATTTCTCTCTCCTATATTAATCTTGTTTGTTTCCTTTTTCACTGTACTAATACAATGACTTAATTTTATAACATTTGTCAAGAAACTGAAGCAAATGATGATATTGGAAAAACTATATACAAGCTATCACAAATAAGAAAGTTTGTAGACTTTCACAAGAGCCAATTCGATGTTTTATGGAGATTGACGTCATTCTAAATCAGCACTGTGTATCTAATACACTGTGGTTTACTTTTCCACCCCTCCAAAGGAAGAAGAGTTCTATTAACATAAAAATACCCACCTCTTAAAAACAAACAAAAAACTCTGAAGTCAAATCATACTAGCAATGAAAGAAACACAGTGGTGGCAAATTATATAAAGTTTTATAATAGGACTTCTTCTATATTATTGCTTAAGAGAAAAGCAGTTATCAGTCAGCATCTTATTCTTTACCAGCCATTGTACTAAGCCCTGGGGATAGAGAAATAAACCAAACACACATGACTATTCTCCTCATAGCACAGTGAAGAATGGAGACATCATCAGTCCAGTGAAAAAATAGAGCTCCTAAGCAAATAAATATAAGTAAATAAGCAAATATTAGTGCATGGAATTTATAAAAAATGAAAGTAATGAAAGTACTTTGGTGTCATAGAATAGAACAATCTAATCTGTTTACACAGGCAGAGAAGGATAAATAAAATTTAGCAAAGTGAAAGTAGGAAGGAAAACACTGCCGATAAAGGAAAGAGGTTGTTCAAAGGGTAGGGATAGAAAAGAATAGGAAATATCTGAAAATATCTTTGAAAACTACATAGTCCAACAGAGACTGCCCGAGATACCAAAGAGGCAGTAGCAGGAGTTTGAGGCTGAATATTTACATAAGGTCTGTTTAAGGGGATCACAACAGAGGTGCCTGGGTGGCTCAGATGGTTGAGCATCTGACTCTTGATTTCGGCTCAGTTCGTGATCTCAGGGGCGTGATCTCAGGGCTGTGAGATCGTGCCCTGCATCAACCCCTGCATCAGAGCCACGCATGGGGCTTCTTGCTCAGCACAGAGTCTGCTTGTCCCTCTCCTCTGCTCTTCCCCCACCCACTCATGCTATCTCTAAAATAAATAAATAAATAAATTAATTAATTAATTAAAATCTTAAAAAAAAAGAAGGATCACAACAGAAATTTTGGGCTTTACACAAAAGTCAATGGGGATCCCTCAAAAAGATTTAAGCAAGATTTATATTAGAAGAAAAAATATTCACTCTAAGCTTTAATGATGTTAGGAGATGAATTGGGAAATTATTGCAGTTTTGTATGTGTAAGATAAGAACAGATTTAATTAGAGTTGGAGTTGCAAAGATGAAGAGTAGTAAATTGATAATATTTAGAAAGGAAATATTAACAGAACTTGATGGCAGATTAAATTCATTCCAATTTTAGATATGCACAGTTTAAGTGCCTATAAAACATCTAAATGGAAAAATGGAGATGTCAAAAAAGCAGGTAGACATATTTATCTGGAACTCAAGGGAAAAAAATAAAAACCTTGGATGAACATGTTATTTTGGCAATCATAGACTTATAAATGGAAACGGAAGCTTTAGAAATATTGAAGAATGAGGATGGATATCAGTCATTCAGCAAATTAGTGAGTACCTATTTTGTAAACAGTTGTAGGGTAGAACTTCCAGTTGAGAATCTAGACACATGTTGGTATACTTACTTGGATTTACACATACATTAAAGAACTGTGTAATAAATATGACCCCATCAAATATATTCTGAAATATACATCACAGAGTGAAAATAAACTTTTTTTTTTTTTGCTTAAGTAAAATGTTGAGCTTGGTTTCAAACAGTATAACTAAAAATAAATATTAATATGGACATCTGGATTTTTTTTTAAATGAAACTTAAGAAAACTCACTTAAAACTCAAGATATATGTAAAGCTTAAAATTACCCTTTCTCTGGGTGCACAGCTATAGATCTTGGTTGATCCAGGCCTTGGGAAATAATTACATAACGGAAAGAGCCATTGAGTCTTGCAACTTCAATTAAGTTGAAACCATGATCTGTCCAATATATGTTACCTAGGAGAAATACAGATGTGTTTATAATATGGTTGTGAGAAAGAAAATTATTTATTAGTTATGACTAAAATTAACTTTCTGAGCATTCACAGAACTATCAAGAAATCTTTTACTTCCTATATTTTTTTTAATGTGTACATTTCCTAAGCGGAAAGCTGTAAATAAACTAATATGCAAATACTTCCCAAGCTCACACATCTGCAGTTTAAACCATATAATGATCCATTTGTATGCTAAAAATAAGTTGAAACTTCTCTCACCTAAAGAAGGGATCTATTTTAACTTTCTACTGACTCCAGGCAAAAGAGAACTTCTAACACTTTTGTTTACCTGCCTCACAGTTCCCAGGAGATTTGGGCCAAGTTAATACTACATAATCTACTTCTGCATAAAAACACTTGTCTGAAGACTCAAAAGCATTAGAAAGGATGAAGCCAAGAGCAAAAGAGACTATTTATCCCTGTGGCTAGAAGTACAAAAAAAACAAACAAACAAAAAAAAAACTGTTATGAATTGGAAACAGAATTTTTATGAAGGAGATTGAGACGCTAACAAAATAGGTATGCAACAAGAACAGAAAAAGCCATGGATTATACCAGCAATCCAGTCAATAGCTATCCCCTCCACTCTTCCCAAGCCATTGGTAATGATATCTTCTTTCCAAGTCTGATCTCTTTTAGCTCGGCTAATTTTATTGAAGCCCATGTCTGTCCAGTAGATGGTATCATTTTCTATGGATAAGACAGAAAGAAAAAAACAAAAAAACAAAAAAACATACACATACACTATAAAAGGTATCAATATATGTATTAGGATCACATTGCATTAGTATTTTGGGGATTATCATCCTGGGTATACTAGGGTATAAATATTCTTCAGGACAATTTACTAACACAAATAGCAAGAAAGATATTAATACAACATGAAAGAACCTAGTCAAATGGTTTTCCTTAAAAGTACTTTTAAAATATATGTGTAAATGACTTATCACATCCTTGATTATTTTTTCTTCATTTTTCTACTCATTTAACTCAATAAATACTTATCTCACGTTATTTAGCAATCCTGATGTCAAACCATGCTATTTTGGACCACAGTTTTTCTCTTCACACCTACACCTGTGTCTGAGTTCTCTAAATATAAAAAGAATACTACTGGAGATAATCAACAAAGTCTCAAAGTAGAGAGAGAATGGAAAGAAACATAAGGGCATTTCAACTATATCAGGAGTGTTTTAAGCATAAGGTCATTCAAAATGTATAAAGTCTTAAAAATGCCCTAGCATCCAATTATTCCTTCTGAGGTACTAGTTTCCCAAATGTCAACTACAAACCCCTTACATTATTTTTCAAACTCTGATTGTACAAATGGGCTTAAGAATACTTGAAAAATGGCTCTATGCTATTGCAGAGTCTTTAAATAAAAGTGCTTTTTGAATATTTGAATGAAAAATGTGTCTAAAGATTATAAATGAAATACATTATATGTGCATACATATGCATAAAGGGTAGCAATTATAGACCAATGATTTTAAATATAGCCACCAGAAAGACATTGGGGACAAATCATTAAATAATAATTTGCCACCAACTAAGTAGTTTTTGTGTTGTGACCTATGTGGCCATTTGAAGAACAAATCCTTTAAGACCAATATAATTTCCCTCTGGCACAGTGACAGACTATGGAAATAAAGAAAAAGCAATTAGTATAATAAAGCCATTTATCAGTAAGTTTTGAGATTCCATTTCAAGTAAAATATAGTCTAAATTCCTTTGCCTAATTGGAAAAAGATTCCAAAACCCCCTTGTTCTCAAGAATGGTAAGTCAAATACATAATTGTTCGAAGCAGAGCAGATACCATTTTCAAATATTTATCTGGAAAGCAAGAATTTGTTTGATTTTTCCAATTTTGTTGAAGTATTAGTTAACATTTGAGAGTGAATCAATGAACAATAAACATTATTTTTGCACCAATACTAAGCATTAAGTCAAATCCAGACCTTTTCTGCAAATGTTAGACCCATGTATCTAACTGCCTACTTTGTATCTCCACTTGTATGTAGAGAAGGCAATCTTGGAATACAAGACAAATTCTGGATTTCTACGTGAAACACTCCTTTCTTGCAGTCTAACACATAGCAACTCCACATGCCATAATGGTCTGATGGATGGTATCTCCATCCTTTGTTTCTTGGGCTAAAAGCCTCATATTATCCTTGATTACTTTTTCTCAAACTTCACATCTAATCCATCACCCAAATACTCCAGTGTTCAATCTATTACCAAGTATCTTTGGTTCTTTTTATTCTTCTTTCAAATCATATCCATGATCCAACTACCTCTCACACTCTCTACTACTTACAGTGCAATCCAAACTACTATTAACTCTTGTCTGAAGCACAGTTGACTCTTGAACAACCCAAATTTGAACTGTGTGGACCCATTATATGTGGATTTTTTTCAATAAATATATTGAACAATATTGGTATAGTCACTGACAGACAATTTATCTTGTAGTCAGATGATGTAAACTTACAGCATCAATAAACTCAATAAAGTACTGTAAATGTATTTCTCTTATGATTTTCTTAGTAACATTTTCTTTTTCTAGCTTGCTTTATTCTAAGAATACAGTATAATATAGTACATAGAACATACATACAAAATATGTGTTAAGGAACTGTTTATGTTATTGGTAAGGCTTCTAGGCAACAGTACGCTATCAGTAGTTAAGTTTTGGGGTATCTAAAGTTATATACAGATTTTTGACTGCACAAGGGTCAGTGCCTCTAACCCCCATGTTGTCCAAGGTCAACTACATTGCAAATAGCTTTCTAACTTATTGCCCAGCTTCAATTTGCCTCAGTACTCCCCAGTTCTTTCTCTACTTAGGGGCCACTGTTACCCTTTTAAAAAGTGAACGAGATCATTTCTCTCCCCTCTAAAGTCTCTAATCATTTGTCATCTCATCCAAGGTAAAATTAAAGTTCCTTCCCATGACCTTCATGATCTACCCACATCCTTCAACCCTCTCTCACCTGACGTCCTTCCACTCTCCCCCTCACTCATCATCCCTGGCAACGGTCCTTTCTCTCTTCCTAACACAAACCAAATGCTATCAGTCTAAGGTTCTTTACATTACTCTTCCTGTTTGGAAACTCTTTCCTCAGATATCTGCACACCTGTCTTAGCTCAAATATTTCCTCCTTCTTACTGAAACTTCCCCTTACTACTCTGTAAAAAATTATTTCCTTGACATGCTCTACCTCCCTTACCAAAACTGTTTTTTCCATAGCATTTATTACTGTCAAACCCATTATATATGTACTGGGTTTTTTCTTCAGTGTCTGTCTCTTCTCACAGAAATGTAATCTCTGTGAGGGTTGGGGCTTTATTGTGTTCACTGCTTTATCCCTGGCACCTAGAATAATATCTGACACAGAGTAAGCTCAAAGTAAACATTTGGCGAATAACGAATGAATGTGATGTGCTATACAAAGACTGGCTGGAAGGGGATACAGGGAAGACACAGCTTTTACCACGAGAAGCTTTATAAGCTCAATAAGGAGAAGGTATGAGCATGAAAAAAAATGACAAACAATTCACAATAGTGTAGCATGAGCAACATATAAGTAGTACAGGCAAGTAATTTTGCAAGAGTTCAAAGAAAACATTCACAACAATCTTCACAAGTCTTACAAAAAATACCCTATTTTGTATGGGAATCTTACTTTTGAATTACCCTCTAATAGCTCTGACAGGCTGCAAATCCCTATTCCATATAACTAGGAAACATTCTTTCTCACATATACATTTATTATTATATTGAGCTGAAATTGGGGCTTTACATTTCTTCTTAGAAACAGACTACGAGAAGGGTGCCTGGGTAGCTCAGTTGGTTACTGTCTGACTCTTGATTTCAGCTCAGGTCATGATCTCAGGGTCCTGGGATCAAGCGCCACTTTGTGCTCTGCGCTCCGCTTGGACCCTGCTTGGAATTCTTTCTCCCTCTCCCTTTGCCCCTCCCCCCACTTGGCTCATTCTCTCTAAATAAATAAGTAAATAAAATCTTAAAAATGAAAAAAAAAAAGAAAGAAACAGACTGTGAGATAATTCATAGGTAGGAATTGCAACTGGCCCAACTTTTACCAATGTAGTCACATGTGCAGTAGACACATCATGAATATTCATGCATTTATAGATTAATTTGTAATGCTGAGGCTATCTCTAAATGGTCAAGTCCACTAGATCAAAGCATTAATGAACTGAGAATTTTCCTGGTATTATTTCTATTAGGCATATTTGGGAGATTAGTGAGCAAATCAATCATGTGGTGATACAGTAAGAAGGACGAAAACAACAGAAGAATTAAATCAGTCATTCATATCCAAATCCCTTTCTTATCAATTCTTTCACGTACATATTGCATACCTATACACTTTAAATTGAGTAAGTTCACTAATATATAAGAATGTGTTTTCTTAAAAAAAAGAATATATTTTTTAATATCTGGGAATATCTGCAAAATAAACAAATGAGGTCAAGAATGTCTTAATTTGGAATAAAATCAGGCTGAAAGATGATAAAATTTTACAACAAACTATAAAGATATAAATGGAAATACATACAAATATAGAAAGGGAAGAAAAGACTATCATAACCATGTCCTGATACTTTTACCAAAATATGATTTTTTTTAACTTTAATTATCATTATTCAACACATACTTATAGAATATTTAGTGTGTGCTAAACATTATTACAGGCTTAGGAGTTTGGTGGTGAACATGAAGGACAGTCCTTGTAATCACGGAGTTCACTTCTGGAATTGAATTAAAAATAAACTGTCTTAAGACATATGGTAATTGGTAATGTATAAAATAATCAGAGGACTGGAAAATAGAATTTGTAATTTAAGGTAATAACAATTATAATTAGCTTCCCACAGATATAATAAGACACATAGGAAACTTGGTAACTATTTTCAAGGATTACATATAGAGAGATTGGAGGCCAGCTATTGTGCATTGTAACTACAGTCAGAATTAAAAGAAAAACCACATATGGTCATAATGATATTAGTCTGTAAAACAAGGGAGAGGCCTATTGACACTGAGAAAAGTTAAACTTTTTGAATTAAGCTGAAGAGCTGACCATCTACAGAAATAGATTACGCACAGTCTTGTCTGAAAATAAGAAATAAGAAATACAAGTTTCTTAAAGTCCTTTCACCCCTATTTTTTATTATTTTTATAATAATATATAATAGTATATATCATTATATATCATTTTTAAATTTAATTATGAAATAATTTTTATTATTATAAAATAAAACTTTATTGTATATTACATATTTTTATTAGTAGTATCTATTTTTATGATTAATTAACACTTAATTGATCTAGTGAATACACTTGTCTCCATGTTAGCTTGGGTTGTTGTATAGTTCTTAGAAAATTCAAAGTCCTGTTTTCCCACCTAAATTGACATACTATTTCAGAAAACACCATACCAAAATTAAAAAAAAAAAAAAAAAAACAGATAAAATATAATGTAGAAGGTTACCATACCTCCCTCTCCTAACGAAATAATCACCAGCCCACCAGGAAGACAGCAGACCTGAATGCAAGGGGTCTAGGTCTGGGATCTTAGCATTTATCACTGTCCCACCATTCCCCATGAGGCTTTCACAGAGTTACCTTGTCTCGCTTGGCTTCAGTTTCCCCACATATGAATATACAAATATAAATAGAAAGAGATAGATATAAGTAAAAGAAGGCAAAGTTTAGATAACCTTTAGGGTTTCTTTCAACTATTGCTGTTCTAATGATTTCTCAGTCGCACTTAAAAGGAATACAGTATTTTCAAAGTTCTGCCCAATTTGAACTGTTACTTAGATTTTCCTTTTTCTTTGTAATTTTTTCTCATTTTAACTAGCTTTGTTGTCTGGAGCTAAAAAGAATAAAGCATATGATTTTTCCCAGAACATGCTACTAATGGTTATTAAACCACATTTATTTTTTTAACTCAGACCTTTGCACTTATCCTACTAAATGCTACCTTGTTACATTTGATCAGTGATCTTGTCAATTGACATTTTTTTAAAAAATCATGTTATCCAATGACTTCTTTTTGTGATATCCACAATTTGGTAGGTAGGTTTTCTATATCTTTATTCAAGGCAATAATAAATATGTTGAACAGAATCAAAAATATACTTTTGGCATACCACTTTCTGCAGCGATGGCAACTCCACCATCCTTTCATATCTGGCTGATACAACCTGGAAGAACTCCTACCTAACAGATGAAGAGGCAAGAAATTCTCAACATTCTCCCCTTTCCAGTAACCCCTCTGTGCTAATCTACTTTGGTTGATAGTGCTTACCTTGGGAGATAAGGAGCAAGTGATTGTCTTCAACTAAGGAATGGTTTTAGAATGTATTATTATTGAAAGTAAAGGGGAGCTTATTATTTTAGCGTCCTCCTCAATTACTAGGTTTTTTTGTTTTGTCTTTTTTTGTTGTTTTTTTCCTGCACCAGTGTTGAATACGTCCGAGAGGTAAAAATTACAGTGAAGTTGAGGCGCCTGTGTGGCTCAGTCATTAAGTGTCTGCCTTCGGCTCAGGTCATGATCCCAGGGGCCTGGGATCGAGCCCTGCATCGTGCTCCCTGCTCGGCGGGAAGCCTGCTTCTCCCTCTCCCACTCCCCCTGCTTGTGTTCCCTCTTTGGTTGTGTCTCTCTCTGTCAAATAAATAAATAAAATCTTAAAAAAAAAAAAATTACAGTGAAGCCAAGAAAAATACTGGCTTTTTGGATGGGTCTTTTACAAATATTATAATATTTTTGTAAAAGATCTATATCTTAGCTCTTGGATCACGTATCACCAAGCTTTAGTCTTTTGTTTTGTCTAGAATTCTAAAAGGTAACGTAAATATAACAAATACAATCTCAACTTCGGTAAAAGTAGGACGTCCGACCTTAATTCTGAGAACACCAAAAGACTAAAAATGTTCCTGGCTCCTATTGTAATTGTTGTTACTATTTTGCAAATAAGAGCCAGTGCTATAAGGATCAGGGGAAAAAATGTGAAGATGGAAAGAGTTTGTGAGCTATTAACTATCAGAATAAAAGGAACTATAAAGAAAATGGGAGAGACAGAAGTAAAGGAAGGGAGGAAGGAAAGGAATCACACTTCTCTATTATCATTGGCATAGCCATTTCCATATGCTAATGTGATTTAATAGAGAAGAGTAGAGACATCAGAAGAGTAAGATAAACGGAGACATTCTAAAAACGAACTTTTTTAAAATGTTGTAATCGGTGCTTGAGGGACAAGTTTCTTCTATCATCTTTTATCAGTGTATTGCTGATAAATTAAAACCATTTTATAGCACTATGTATAAATGTGGCTATATTTTTGATCTAGCACCTAGTGTGAGAAAGACTACTAGATGGCAAAAAAATTATTGTCATGGTCAGTGAAGCTTCAAAAATTAGAAGTTACCCCACAATTTATGTTTAAAAATCTTACCATAAACTTCCTTTTGCCTTAATCAAAACAGACACAAAAACCTCTAGCATAAACAAATCCTTCTAAAAGTTAGATCTGAGTTTGGTCATTAGATCCGGTAATGTGGAAGGATTCTAGTACCTAGGTCCTAAGGTAATAATTTGGTGAATGACACCACGGAAGCTCAGAATCTGGTTGACCTCTAGGAGGCTTACTTTTCCGAGGTTTATAAATTAATAAAATTATAGAAATTTTATAGAAAACAAGAATCTTTAGTAATATGTTCTCCTAGTACCTTCTTAGACATTACACAGAAGTTGTTGAGAAAGTCAAGTTAGACCCACAACACAAGGAATTACTTAAGGACAGCTCCAAACTGTGAGTACTAAAAAGTTTGTAAATTTCTTTAGCCTAATTTATTTGCCAATTTTTTCTCCATCTTGTTGGACCATTTATACTCTATCCCACACTTTAAAAATAAAGATATTTATGCTCACTCCCAAAAGCACATGCTGACTTAGGGGAAAGTCTATATAAAGTATGCCTTGGTTTCCTGATAAACTTCAGGCCTGGGTTCTAGAGAATGTTTTACCGATGACTATTCAACTATTGCCAATTAGTGTACTCTTTATTACCTTATAGGGAAAGCTGCTAGAATTTCATTGTTGTTGTGCTTTCAGCTTTTGTTGTTACATACAAATAAGGATTGGCTGTAAGGAGTCAATATTAAACTCATGGCACCGATGTTTATACAGAACCTGCACTTTGTTAGGATCAGAAAGAACAATATCCTTCACCCTGCCACCCCTCCAACCACCAACTTTTACTTGGACTTTAATTATTTACCATCACTTTTCAGATGAGCTGGTTGCATACACCTTTCCCCCTTGAGGTCAAAAATATAAGGCTTCTCTGTGGTTTTTATTGTCATTTATCAGCAGTGACCTTAACAGTTAGGCCCAGAAATTTAACTGTTTCTCCATTTACGAAGACTGCCTTAAGGCACGCAATTCATTAATTCGTCTAGCTCAGTTGAGATCATGATTTCCAAACTGATTTCATTCTAAACTTTGAGACATAGGTCAGTTACCTCCAATCCAAACCCTATTTTTTGTTCTTTTGGAAATCACGTTGTAATTTTTGGAAAGAAGAGACTTTCTCACATCACTTCTGCATTTTCCAGTCATCATACATCTAAATGCTGTATTTTGTTCTGGTCTGCGTCTCATTTCAACCCAGACACAGGATTCATTTCAGCCCTTTTCCCTGATCCACTTCCTATAATCCCACCACACATGAAATACAAATAGTACAAGAGAATTTATGGAAGCATGGGATTGGGGGATAAGTTATAACAACATAAAAACTTCAAACTGAAACTTAGATACCGTATTCTAAAAAGTGCTCTGGTCATACCCACCAGAGGTGATTTTTCAATGGGACCCCGGGTCTCACACCTTATTGCCCACCCCTCTCCTCCTATCTCATCTCAATTTATCACTCCCGCCCCTTTCAGAGTACCCAGTCTCCAAAAAGAAACCCTCTGTAACTATCATTCCCAACCTCAGCAACCGGTTTGCCTTCACACCGTTCAAACTCAATAGTCCTCAAATGGTGTCCATTAGAGTTGCCTAGAGAAGTTAAAAAAAAAAAAAAAAATACTGAAGATAAGGGCTCACCTCAGTGATTTTCAAATTGCTTAGTCTGGGGTAGTGTGCTGGTTGAGAATGATTAGCTAACTCATCAAAAGTACAGATAAGAAGAAAAACACTTGTTATTTAACGGGATCCAAGATCTTGTGAAGGAGATTGCTATTGTAAAATGCTACCCCACCCCTGTTACAATCTCATTGCTCTTAACAAGAGCTCATTGCTCTTAACAAGAGCTCTTAATGGCTCACGACTAAAGGGATTTTTCCAAAGACAAAAGAGGGAGAGAAGGGCTTGACCTCATCTCCAGAATACCACATTTGGGATTTTTTTCTCTCCAGTTGGGGGAGGTCTTTAACTTGAAAAACAAAATATGTATTTTTAAATTTGTTGATTCTGATGAGAGAGGGAAACTGAAGGGACCCCATGGATCCCATAAAAAAAGCAGTTTCTTTTTTCCTTTGCTCCAGCTTCTATTCTTGCTAGGGACTGCACCCCCACCCCACTCTACACATGCCTTGTAATGCAAATAGCTTACAGCTTCCTTGTAAGGTACAGAGATAATGCTATCTTTGTAGTCTTCGAGAACAATGGATAACAACTAAGGAGCGACCATAAAATTAAAAAAAAAAAAAAAAGACAGAATTCCAAGACCACTGACTCCAAACACCTTGACACCAAGACCCCTGGCTTCAGGGAATAAGTGATTTATGAAGGATACCTGGATCCTGTCCTTGTTCTGACCAGTTCCTGGATGCCTAATCACCATTAAAAATCTCAGACCCAAAGCAGAGAGGAGACTCCTTCCTTTCCTTTATGAGACTCCCTGACACTCAGTCTGTCTTTATCTACTCTCTCTCTCTGTATCTTCAATAAACTCTGCTTTCACCTCCAACTGGCTCGTGTTTGATTTCCATCTTGCATGGTCCTGCAGAAACCCCTCTGGGTCCTTGGACCTGGCCTACCTGCATCACTGATAAGCCACTGGCCCCAGATCTGTCAGAAATCACTGCTCTTCAATCTATGCCTGAATCAAGCTAAATCAAAAGGCAGCTCAAGGAGATTACTTTGCGTGGATCCTTCTCCGTTCTCAGTAAGCTGGCTTTTATTGAACCGTGTACGATATGTCCTCTGCCACACATACGTATTCTTTGCTTTTTTTTTCTTTTAAATTATGTAGACCTCGTGAGCCCTGAAATTGATCGCATTCCTGTCCTTGTACTTGTTATTAGAAATAACAAAAATTGTGTTTGCTGCCAACTTTCAGCAAGAATACAGTATTTTACAGCATACAGTTTATTTCTAGTTTCGTGTTATTTTTTTCCCTAACTTTTTTCTTAGGGCTCATTCCCTCACATCTTAATTGTTCATCTTACTGCCATTCCCACATTTTTGAAAGTACATACAATAATATTTAGAACAAGATGTGCTGGGTTTTTTAAAAAAATATTTATTTGTTTATTTGAGAGAGAGTGAGAGGGCATGTGCACAGAGGAAGAGGCAGTAGAAGACTCCCCGCCAAGCAGAGTTCAATGCGGGGCTCAATCCCAATACCCGAGATCATGACCTGAGCCAAAGGCAGACACTTAACTGATTGAACCACCCAGGCACGCCAAGATACATGTTTTTTTAACTTATCAAATCATACTTCATACATAAGTGACATCAGAGTCAGTCAGCTATACACACTGTAGGGAATGGCTACACATTGTCTTACAAGAAAATGTGAAAATGGTGATTTTTACTTATTTTTCTCATCTTTTAAGAATTTCTATTTTAGTGTATATTTAATACAAGTAAATAATTTGTTAATAAAGTAATAAAAAACACATGTATTTTAAGTGAAATCTCTTCTTGTTTAACCAGTAGTTATATGATAAAAAAGAAAGGCTTGCTACCATTAGTGTGGCTGCTACTTTCCAATCACACCCCATTTTTGACATGCTCTGTGCCAAGGCACACCAGCTGAAACCGCTGGAGCCTACTGAGTGCTATGGAAATTGAGAGGAAAGCAAGGTCTGTCAAGGTCATCAGAAAAGACTTCAGGGGTGAAGTGAAGCTTTCACTGATCCTTGAAGACTGGGTAGCATTTGGATTCACATTTGGAGAAATGCACAATATAGTTTACAGAAACCTAGTTGAGAAAAAGAACTAATTTAATAGATGTAGTCATCTTCATAATAATAGGAGACGACAACTGCATTTCAGGAAGACTAGGGAGCAAAAACTGATGACAGCCAGTTGTGAATCCATTGGACATCCTAGGTACAGATACAAATTAAATTCTAATTCCTATTCTTTTCCAACTTTGAAAGCATTTCTTTAAACATTTTGCAGGTTAATAAGGACCCAAGTTCTCGGTATTTCATATTAAAAGGATTCAATAATAAAGTGCTAATGAATTACATTTGTTTCTTTCATTTTGAAGAAAGGCAAATCAATACAAATGCTAATGGGCAATTTTCTTAGAGCAACAAATCACTGACGAACTCCATCCTTGTGAGTAAATAAAATAAAATCTGCAGACTTCAAAGGTTTTAGATATCTTAATCCCCTTAAGGTACAATGTTATGAAACCTTAGATAATGTACATTCTCTTTTAAATTACTCCTTTATCAAATAGGAAATACATGCCCATCTAGCTTTTGTGTCCTGAATGGAATTTGCATTAAACATACTTATTATAAAAGCAATTCCATTTTCAGGTTTTGAACTGTTTCCTCTCAGGGTAACAAAAAGAATCTTTCACATTTTCTTAAGCATTCACTGTTTTTTCTCTTCAAAGCAATTGCACCGTGCTGTTTTTCACATGCATTTAGTTAGTTCTCACAGCCCTTGTGTTCCTAATTTTGACTTTCAGGTAGCATATGAGAACTAAAATGTACTGTCACGGTCTCATTGGCTTCAGATTAGAAAAGGACCAATTGCAGCTCCAAGGAGAAATTGTTTTAATTTATTCTGTTTTAGATTTTCAAAGCTGAGCTATAAAATTGACAGCATGTTGAATAGATATGTCTTCAGGGGACACCTACTCAGACATTTCTTCAGGAAACCATCAACCCATTTCAGAAAACGATGCCATCTGATATCACTTTTATTTTTGAATAGGGAAACGCAAAAAATCTGGTTCCTGAAATGCTTGGTTTCTCTGTTACTCCTCAAATTAGTAAATCAGACAAAGATGGAGTGTATACCTTAAAAACAACAAATATATTTGTGTATATACATATTTTTTTCATCATCACCTTTGGTGAAAAAACACCTTAGAAGTTTACTGAAGAGAGGAATGTAACATAATAACCAAGGCTTGGATACTATGTTCTGAATTGAAAATCTCCGCTGGACTACTTAGTGACTATGCATGGGCAAGTTATTTATCTTTCTGTTAAGTTTCCCAGTGTGTAAATAGGTAATAATAGAGATGCCTTGAGTGAGGATTAAATAAATCAATCTTTGTTAAAGCACTTACTGTCTAGTGTATAATATAAGTATCAACTACTAAAATTTAAAAACACAAAGTATATGATATAATAAAATAAAAAGTATAACAACTAATCAATTTGGTAATTTTATACCCTTTTGAAGTTTTAATGTGGTCTTAGGATAACAATCATCTTTATAAATTTAAAACTATAGAGAAAACATTTTGATATTTTATTTGCAAAAGAAGAAAAAAACTATTTTTAATTAATCCCATCCAAGGAAATAAGAAGAGATAGAAAATAATAAATAATCAGACATTGCTATATATTTCCACTCACCATCTATGAATTTTTATATTAAAATTTAACATTGATTTGGATGCACAGTGGCACCTCATATTTTCAGAAAGGCAAAGTTGACTTTACTATGAAAAGTTACACAGAAAATTTAAGAATTACTTGAAATTGTCAGTGTTTATTGTACTTATGAGCAGACCAAACAACAGGAAGAAGTTGTTATTAACACTGTTGAGAAATCAATAACATTTGTCCTCAATTGGTGTTTTAAATGCCTATGCATATCATTTAAATCATAGGTGACAAAGAGATATAAGTATCTCATGATATGATTATTTTCTAGTTGGATTTCACTATTGAATTGTAGCTAATATGATAATAAAATATAGTCTATGAATGTGCACTGCTCAGACTTTCAGAAACAATGATTCTTTTTATGAATGAATTCCTGTTAAAAATAGAAAAAGTACATAAATCGATAATTTTTATTGAGGGCTATATGCATTATAGTAGATGACCAAGAAGCCTCCTTCAGTCTTCCCAGAGAATCAACCACTTTCTTGTAAGTACTTGGTAGCCATATACATTACCTATCATTTCCTTAGTGAATTCCAATTGTTTTTTGACCTATATTGGGAGTACATTAAAAGAAGCCTATATATTCTCCTAGATAGCTCCACAGAAGCGGGTATAATACTTTGGACTGCATAGATACAAAAGCTCATTGAATGAATGATCGAGCATGACTGTCTTCACTGTTACTATCCAAAAGTCAAATACATGTCAGAAGATAAACCCATCAGAGCTGCCCTCCATCTCCTCCTTTACCTGTGCTCTCTCATTTGATGGGAGGAACAATATTCATCACGCAAACTAAAGACTTAAGAGTTATCCTTGATTCTTTCTGCATTATTTACTTTACCCCCACATTCAATCAATTACCAAGTTCTGCATGTTTTAACTGCTTCTTTTTTTTTTAATCTGCATATAGCACTAGTTTTATTCAGGTCCTCACTATCTTTCTTCTGATCTATTGCGACAGCCTCCTAAATGGTCTCCCTTCCTATAATTTTATTATCCTCCTACCCATTCTCACAACTATCAGGGTAACTTAGCTAAAATGCAAACCAGATCTTATCACTGTTCATGTTTCTAGGTTTCTCATGACCCTAGGATGAAGATCAGATTCCTTAATAAGTCATATAAGGTCACCTATGATCAAAAACAGTAGCCTCCAAACATTTTTGTTGAGTAAAACAATTTGAGTATCTACCCTTAGTATATATATGTTTTTTCATCCATCACACATGAAACATGCACAACAATCTGTTTTTAGAGAAACAAGAAAAAGTAAATATAAGCAGTTCTACTATTTTCTTCTATCTAACTAATTTATTTAGTTACAGGGTATGTACTTTGTTTCCTTCTTGGAAAAGATTCAGCCCACAAGTACTTCTTTGGTTTTGTCTAGTACACCTTCCTGCCTCAGGTTTGACCCTAGTAGAACCACTCTGTTTGCAATTGCCCTCACTCACTGTACACACACCCATCATATAATTTCTCACTTCTATTCCTTTCTCATGTCATTTTTCCTGCACCTCTTTCCCAAGATTCCATTATTCAGATGTTAAGACTCATACATTCCTCCTCCAGGAAGCCTTCTTGACTATCCCAATCTAGGTCATTGTCCTCCTTGCTGTTCTCGTAATAACCTGTGCTTATCTCTAATAATTGTACTTATTACAGAGTATTGCACAGCTCACTTTTTATGCATCATCCTTTCCAGTAGACTGAAACTGGCTTTTATTCATCTTGAATCCACAATGTCTATCTATAGCTTTCTGTATATGATAGTTGAATAAATGTTGATATCCAATTAACAATAATACAAATAGAATCAAGCAAATGGTAAAAAAAAAAAAAATAAATAAAGCAGAGTATTATCTACACCAAAAAGGGTAAGATAAAATTGTCGAGAAGAAGTAATTTCAAAAGGTGGTAATACTTTAGCCACTTATCAGATCAGCTAACGAATATACATTGAATGTCCCAATTTATGAAACTATATATTCCCTCTTATGGCAAAATATTAAAATCAGGTGGCAGGATATAATTATAGTAAGTAACATTTTATAATAAGTTTCACTATATATCACTCTAAGTTAAATGAGCAAAAGATGGTTCCAGAAAGTTTAAACTCAAGAATCAGAACACTTTTTGAAATTCTGAATATTTAAAGTTAAAACATTTGACAAGCTATCACAAAAAGGTATAGTATTTGTCTCATACTGTTTAGTACCACTCCATAGTGCAATTATATGATGTCTTGGATTTGCTTGAATTAGATGAGACAAACAGACCATGGATTGAAACAGGTGATGGGACACATGGAGGGTTCATCATACTCTACTCTCTACCTTTTTATATATGTTCCAAAGTTTCCACATCAAAAGTTTAAAAGGTACTCCAACAGATTGAAAAGAATTTCTCATTTTAATTGTTATTCCTAATCAAACTCCGAAGCTTTTATGGTAGTAAACTATATAAACAATCTCTAATCTTTAACATAACTTGGATGGCACTCTCAGTACCCTACCCATGCTGGAAACTAAGAAACTCCAACAATTTCAGCAAAATTTTACCTTAATTGTACTATATTAACCACAAAATTACTCCCCCCCCCACCAAAAAAAGAAAAATCCTTGAAACAAAGAAAGTATTTATATGAGCTAGGTTTTGGAGGGTACGTAATAGAAATAGTCATAATCCTGGTCTCAGCAGAATCAGCAACCGGTTTACCAAAAATATAGTCTTGAAGCAGCACAGGCAAGGAAGTGATTTTTCACCTGAATTAGACTATGCTAATGCTGATAAAAGGTTAAAGATTTTATTAGAAAATTAGCTAAGATAATTTTTTTAAAAAATTAAAAGATCCCCATATCACCTTGCATTATCAGGTAAATTAAAGAGATGTAATTTAATATAAAAAAAATAACAATTAGGCAGACTCGGACATTTTAAAAAATGTAATACATCCCAGAGAGATAAAGGAAAACAAGACTCCTCGAGCTATTTTCATTCAGTGAGAATAAAAAAGAAATAGTTTTAGAAAGTTTGTGATACAACATCTTAAGATAGGTAGATCAAGGACAAAGACTTATTCTGAAGTAGCTAACTTGAAATGTTTTCAGTTATCAAAGTAGAGATATAACAATTCTTTCTATTTACATATGCTACGTATGTGTGCGTTTGTGTGTGTGTGTAGATGTGTGTATATTCTTTCCTCTTGCTATATTACCTTGAGTTCCAAGCCTCTTAGATTTTAAAAGAAAAACAGTGATGGACTAGCAGATAAACAAATATATGAGTATACAAAAGGAAACTCTAATGTTTCAGGAAATGTAGTGAGTGGACCTGCCTTCTTCCATTGGACTTCAGATGGAGTCAATGCATGCCATGAATAAGACTTTATTTACGATAACATATAAAGCAAAATATTAACCTATAAATTTTACAATATATGTCTTGCCTTGTTGTTTTACCCACCTTGCATAATTCCATTTATATAAAATTATGAAATAGGCAAAACTAACATACAGTGATAAAAATCAGATCAGTGATTGCTTCGAGGATAGGCATTAACTGGGTGGGAGCAAGAGAGAACTTTTGGAAGTAACAGAAATATTTCATGTCTTGTTATTTATTCATCAAAACTGAATGAAAGGCACACTTAGTGTCTCAGCATTTTACGATAGATAAATTACACTTAAATACAGAAAAAATCAAAATATGGAAACATTTGTTTAAAAATCCCCTATGATCATTTTTAAGTAGATAAGTCTGGGTGCATCTAATAAATTTCATCCTAAAACACAGATATGCCTTTGGTATGCAGGACTCTAGGAATACATTTGCCTAACCTTAAGGAAATCATAATATAGAAGAAAACTGACAAGATAATAGACAATAACCCGTTGGTAGAAAAGCTCAGTGCCAATTGATGGGGCAGACAAACTGAAAACAAGCTCTGAGTACGTGCTACCTTGAAGGGACATATTTTCAGTCATTGTGGTGGTATAAACTTGAATCCTGCTCTCTAGGAAAATGAAATTCTTAAAGGTACTTAAATGTGTATGAAGAACTATAAATTAGAAAGTATATGGAAGAAAATATGCAGACATTGTAGAAATTGAAGAACGGTTCAAGATGAAGATGCAGGAAGATTCTGAACTCATCTGTGTCTACAGCTACATACAAAACAATTTCCTTGTTAAAAAAACTTAAAGCCTGGCTTAGTGACAACTACATATCTGGCAAATGAAAAGAAAACCACATCAAAGCAGGCAGGAGACTGTGCGACACAACTAACCTTAAACCCCACCCCTGGTGCACAACCCACAATTGGGCAGTAACTCGAAACCCAAAGCTTCTTGTTGAGGAGTGAAGGGATGGAAGCCTACATGGAGCACCCCAACTTTTAAGACGTGCACCCTAGAGATAAGCCCCCAAATATCTAATTTTGAAAACCAAATGGGCTAGTGTCCTGAGACCCACAAGACCACAGCCATCTGAGAAACGGGCAGTGTGCTGAGACTCACCCTGCCCTGGGGCCCCGTTCCCAGGCAGCCATTGTGCCCAAACTTAAAGTAAAGGTGGCTCACCTGTTTATATTAAAGTGCTGACCTGAAGGGTAGGGATCTAATTTCACCCTCACCTCTAGGAGCCTGTTGGAACACTCTCTAGGGCCAGAGACTGGTGGGTGCCATCTGTGTCACTCTAATATCTGCCTCTATGGTCACATCACCTTTTCTTCTTTATCAAACCTCTCTCTGTCTCTCCCTTATAAAGATACTGTGATTACATTTAGGGCCCACCTGGGTAACTGAGGATACTCTTCCCACCTCAAGATCTTTAATGTAGTGCTTGCTTTGGCAGCACATATACTAAGATCCTTAATGTAATCCCATCTGCAAAGACTTTTCCATATAAAGTAACATTCACAGTTTCCAGGGATTAGGACCTAGGGGTAGGGGGGCACTGTTCAGTTTCCTACACTAGGGCTACTAGATATTTGCAAAATAGACTGACTTACCATTCCTCTCCTTAGCGATGTGTGTTGCCCTATAAGCCTAACAAAGATAGGAATGTTGGAGAGAGGAAGAGTATAGGATTTTATGGACCACCCACTGATGACATTAATATCCCTAGGCATGTCCTGGGGTCTGAATGGCCAGCTGGACCTTTAGCATCTTTCAGGAGATGTTTCAGCAATCTGCTCACAGCTGACAGAAGAAAGAAAAAAAAAAAAACAAAAAAAACAGTTTCCAAGAATGACCAGGGCTTATTAAGAATAATCTTTTAGGGGAGAACAAGAGGGAGTACTCTCTTCCACTTTTCCACTTTCTTAGAAGGAAGATTTGCACACATCTGGTGCCCTGATTTTTGTGTTTCCTGCCCGGAGGACACCTCTTGATCACCTGGCTCTAGCGGCCAGGGAAGCTTGTGATCCTGGTCCCATGTTACTATGAAATGGGGAAGCTTCTATAGAAAACAGTATGGGCATTCATAAAAAATGAAAAACAGAACTTCCATATGACCCAACAATTCCACTTTTGGGTCTTTATCCCAAGAAAACAAAAAAGCTAACAAAAAGATATATGTAGCCCCATGTTCATTACAGCACTATTTATAATAATCAGTGGAAACAACCTAAGAGCCCATCAGTGGGCTCTGAGATACATAGATCTGAGATACATAGATAGATGATAGATAGATAGATGATAGATATGGTGGTGATATATATATGGTATCTAATGGTATCTGTATCTAAATATATGATGGACTGTTACTGAAGCCATAAAAAAATAATGAAATCTTGCTATTTGCAACAGGATAGATGGACCTTGAGGGCATTATGCTAAATAAGTCAGACAGAGATGAAAAATACCAAAAACTATATGATTTCTCTTATATGTGGAATCAAGAAAGAAAGAGAGAGAGAGAAGAAAGAGAAAGAAAGAAAGAAAGAAAGAAAGAAAGAAAGAAAGAAAGAAAGAAAGAAAGAAAGAAAGAAAGAAAGAAAGAAAGAAAATGAAAAAGAAAGAAAGAAAAGAAAAAGAAAAAAAGAAAAAAGAAAAGAAGGAAAGAAAAGTTAGGGTGGGAAAGACTGGATTTCCTTGGAGAACTTGAAGAGAAGGTAGATTGTCAAGAGAAGAGCAATGTGCTCAGAGATACATGAATGGGGATAGCACAGATGCCTTATTGTGGTAAATGCAGAGATAACTATGTATTCTTATTTTTTTTCCTAAAGATTTTATTTATTTATTTGAGAGAGAGAGAATGAGAGATAGAGAGCACATGAGAGTGGGGAGGGTCAGAGGGAGAAGCCGACTCCCTGCTGAGCAGGGAACCTGATGTGGGACTCGATCCTGGGACTCCAGGATCATGACCTGAGCTGAAGGCAGTCACTTAACCAACTGAGCCACCCAGGCGCCCCGATAACTATGTATTCTTAAAGGAGCATCTCAACTTGCTTGTATAGTTTTCTTGCAAGTAAATTTTATAATTTTCTCAGGAAAGAAAAAGAGATTGTAATGAGAATCTAGGAAAGGGAAAGATTACATCCATTTTGAAAACTATACTTGGAAGGAGCTCTAAGAATATCACATAAGGGAACATGCTGTTCACTGGAACATGAGAGAGTGACAGAGAACAGAAATCAGGTTTGAAAGATGTTTTCATTTGTATAAAACATCTAGTTTATTTGTTGTTAGGAAAAGATGGTTTTAGTGCTAAAAGTTTAGGATTTTATTTGACGATGATGATGATGGTGGTGGTGATGACACTCTCATGGCTAGGATGACCAACCATCACAGTTTGCCCAGTACTCTCCTGGTCTTAGCACTAAAAGTCCAATGTCCCAGAAAACCCCTCAGTACTGAAAATGAGCTTGTCAGATCTCTAAGTTTAGATTGGATAACTGACAGATGGGTCCAGCTGCTGTGTTCTGGATCTATCACCATGCTGTGCCAAGGCTACTCTTAGCTCATTACTGTGTAAGGCAGGGATATTAAGGTAGTCCCATTCCTGCAACATGTGGAACTCCTCTGATGGGCATTTTTAGCTCCCCATCAGCCTTCCTGAAACTTTACTGAAACTACATCAGTCTAAGACTTTTCCTATCTAGCCTCCCCTTCCTTCTATCTTTCCACAAGTCAGATCTGCATTAAAGTCTGACAGCTCTCCTCATTTTTTCTCTCAGGTTGCTCTTCAATAAGGCTTTTGCATCTAATCCTGTCTTGACTCTGTTTCTCAGAGGATCCATACTAGTACAAATTGTGTCGGAGTAGTCTAAGTAAATAAATGGTAAGATGGGGCTCTGGGTCTGGCTCACTCTCTAAACAACAGACAAAGAGGACGTGGCCCTGACGATACATGGTGCATGGACAGTTCCTGGCACATGATGTTCAAGTACCAAAATTTTCATGAAAAGTGACCTGAGAAAATATCCTGCTAAAAGAGGTATATCCTTGCAGGGACAATGACTCATGCATTTGGAAAATATGGAAGAAACAATGACTACAAAGACAGCAGAGCTGGCTAGTTACTGCTACATTGTGATGACACTCCAAGGAGGGATAATGAAAAACTGAGAGCTATTAACAAGCAATTAAAATTAAATGTGAGGGTTGACATGGGGAAATTACAAAGAGACAGTGGAAAAGTAGATACAGCTGAGCAGCAAACAGAAACTGTAATTGTTAGATCTACAGAGCTCCAGAGATGTCTAAATGCTCAGCAAAGACAGGTATGCTATGTTAAAATCAGAGACCTAGTTGTTAAGACCTGGGAAGCTGGAATATGGATGAGGATGGTAGATACCCCTAAAGGTGCTGGTTCCTGAACTATCCCCTTGGACTCGGGGTTTGCAAAGGTTGTCCAGTTTTCCCTAGTAAAGGCTAGCACCTTCTTAGTGCTGAAAGATGTTGGAGAGATATTTCACCTGAAAGGCAAAAGGTACCTCCTCAAGAGCTATACTTACTTCTTCTGACTGCTAAGCTGACAACTATGGTTAAATCTCAACATAATCTAGCTGCTAGGCTGACAACTATGGTTAAATCTCAATATAATCTAGCTGGAGAGATTGCTAAACCTCATAAAGGAGGAAAGAGATTATACACAAAAGGAACTGTGAGAAATAGCATAATGACCAGGGGCCAGAGAATCCCTGGAAATGGATTTTGAAGGTGCTTGATCAAGAAGGGCTAGAATATAAGATAGATAAGTAAGGATTCCTTTACTTAGAAGTGCTTTCCCAGTATACTGATGGGATTTAACACGCTGGCAAGACGCCAGGATGTGGGACACAATCTGTGTGAAGGTAGCTCTTAAGGTATGGAGAAATTATGCCATTCTCCATGTAGAAACACTTTATGATGTTTCAGATAGATGAAAAAGTAAAGAAGATGAGAAAAGGAAGTGGACATTAAGAAATAGATTATGTAGAGAAAGAAAACCCACCAAAGGATCTCAAGAGGACACACTATTCCCCAAGGCTGATGGCAGTGTAGTAGTGAAATGGGCACCAGCACCACCAAGAAATTCCAGTACTGGGGGTTGGTGGGGGAACTGACAGCTAATAAGGATATTGCTTAACATTTACAACCCCCCAAAAATACAATAATGGAGAAGCAGAAGCCAGAGGGTGGTTGTCCCACTGAAAGGTATGATGCTCTGCTCTCATCCCTGACCTAAACTAATCCTCATATCCAGAACCCACTGATTGAAGAAGTAACCAAATCCCTAGCGAAATCCTAGCCAAATCTCCAAAACCCTGCAACACTGTGGCAATTATACAACTATGATGATCCTCCCAGATCTTTCCTCAAAGGGACCTACAAACATTTACTTAGTGACTCAATATTGGAGAAAGGGAAATACTCAGATATCTTGATTATTAGATACAGTGTCTAAGTTGACATTGATACATCATCATTGATCCCTTGAGGTGGGGCTTACACAGGCCAGGTAATAAGTAAAGTCCTGGCTAAATTCTGATT
This sequence comes from Zalophus californianus, assembly GCF_009762305.2. Classification (NCBI taxonomy): domain Eukaryota; kingdom Metazoa; phylum Chordata; class Mammalia; order Carnivora; family Otariidae; genus Zalophus; species Zalophus californianus. The sequence continues at coordinate 107,335,908 of NC_045597.1, forward strand.
CACTGTAGCACACTGAGTCCATAGACCCACCCAGGAGTCATTTTCTTAGTCCCAGAATATATAATTGAAATTGGTATACCTGGGAATTGGATGAACCTCAACATTGGGTTTGTTGTTTCCAGAATGAGAGCTATTATGGTGGGGAAGGCCTAATGGATGTCTCCAAAAATATATACCCTCCATCCTCTCCCTATCCAACCTGAATGGTCACCATTAAAGACAGAAAGTAGTCATAATTATGCTTCTGCTTAATTTGCCAGTCTTGTCCCTGCAGAATGATTTGGACTACCACAGGCTTAACCAAGTTATAGGCCCAGTTGTAGCTGCTATGCCAGATGAAGTATTGTTACTAGAGCAGATTAATAAGGCCTCAGACACGTGGTATGCAGCCATTGATTTCGCAAATGCATTGCTTTCAATTCGATTTAAGAGGAGGATCAGATAAGAGTTTTATTCACATTTGATAGATGACAATATTTATTTATGGTTTTTCCTCAGAGTTATGTTAATTTTCTTACCCCCTGGTAAAAACAAACAAACAAACAAACAAAAAACCCTATTCAAATATAGTCTGAAGAGATCTGAAATCTGGACCACTAGACATTACAGAGGATATTATATTAACCCACTGTATCAAATACATCAAACTTCTCAGCCAGAATGAACAAGTGGTGGCTAGGATGCTGGAAGCATTGGGAAAACACATGTGCACCTGAGGGTTGGAGATAAACCCTATAAAGATTCAGGATTCACCATTATCATGATGTTTTTATGAGTCCAATGGTGAACAGCATGCCAAAGTTAAAGACAAAGTTCAAGACAAATCATTGCATCTTGATATCCCTACTATAAAGATAGAATAGTACTTGGTAAGCCTCTTTGGATTCAGGAGATAACACATTCATTCCATGCCAAAGATTATTGTTCTAGCTCATTTCGTTGGTGACATGGAAAACTCCTAGCACTGAGTGTGATACAGAGCAGTAAAGGGCTCTGCAGTAGGTTTAAGCTATGATGCAAGCAGCACTGTCATTTGGGTCATGTGACCCAGCAGACCCTGATGGGTGTCAGTGGTCAGAACAACAGGCAGTATGGAGCTTATTGAAAGTCTCAGCAGGGGAATCCCAACACAGGCCCCTAAGATTCTGCAGCAAAGCCATGGCATCAGTACCAGAGAGTTAAAGATGATCCTGACAGGTTTCTGGACCCTGGAACAAAACAGAATACTTGACTCTGAGGCTCCCAATTACCATCCAATCTGGAACTGCCCATCATGAATTGTCCTCATTTCTATGTCTATGTAGGGGTTCCAATCAAGAAAAGAAGAAGAAAAAGAAAACAATTAAGTTTGTTTTATGGAGTCTGAGAAGGGTTACCAAGGATTCAGACCTCTCAGCAATTCAGGTTTGGGTCACAGATGCCAAAATGATAGTTGAGAAAGAAGAGCAATTAGAATGGATAGTGGAAGAGGAGGAAGATGATTATCAACTGTGCCCTGAGATAAACTACAGCTATAAAATCTATTAGTCCTACTAACCTCCCTCTTCTAAATTTCCTCACAAGAAGAGAGACCTAAAGGAAGTATGGAGTTGTTTCCCAAACCTCTGTAGACACAGATATGTGTGGCACAACAGGTGCTCTTTGGCAGTCACGAACACGCACTTCTCAAATCTCTGTCTATGGGGAGCATCACTGACTGAACCCATCACTGATACAAGGCCCTACTTCCAACAAGGTTCTCAGACGATGATTGAGTATGACATAAATACTGAGGCAGACACACTCCTGTGAAATGCACAACTCTTTCAAATGGCAACTTTGGCTCAAAAACTCCTAATCAGCCTTGCTAAAAATATCTTAGAATTGTACTGCAGTCTAAGACTTATTCTATGCAACCTTCCTCCCCTGTTTCTTCCCCAGGGGTCAGCCCTATAACACACCCCATCTCAATCATCAGTCTCACTCCCCTTTATTACTCACACATACTTTCTCCAATCAACCTCATACATGCCAAGATATGAATATTTTTAAATGTGGACAAGAGAAGGTACAGAATCTCATGCTCCTTGGCCTTTGTCAAAGAGTTCAAACTGGCACAAATAAATATGTTGTATTGATCTACACTATTATCTTCTGTACTGCTATGTGCTCCTCTTAGAAAATAAAAACAAGGGAAAAAAAAGACAAACTCAGGGTTGCCAATACAACATCACAGAAATGATGTGTAGTTAAGTAGCATCTGTCCCTGCTAGGTCATTTGCAATATGGTCAGCTACAGTCAATCCCTACTAAGTCTCCCTCTCTCCCTAACTATTCACACAAGAAACTTCTCTGGACCCTGTCATCGTTTCAGTTTGTGACACTGGCCTAGTACTCTCAATAAACTAAGGTGCAAAGGTACATTCTGAGAATGAGAATATAGGATGGGTTGAAGAGTTAAAGTGACATAGAAAGTGTGGCTACCATAGAGATGGGGATGGAGAAAGAAGACTGTAGGCTTTACAAGGGACTTGGGGATTTGCCAAGCAAGGCTGTCAGAAGACCGCAGAGTGCAAAGATTTACAGTTCATTAATGAAATATCTTGATGCAGAATATGGGCTCTGAAAAGAAGGAGAAAAATTGCAGAATAAGTACAATGAAACAAAAGCAGATGGAGTCAAATCACTAAAAGCTGAAAAAAAAAAAAAACAAAGATTAGGTTCTGTGTGGGGTGGTAAGTTCAGAGGTTGTATGTAGAAAAGGGTATTCCCATTTCTATCTACCTCCCTGGGAGAAAGTACATGTGATTAAATTTCTATTTTTCAGTTTGAATAAATAATTAATTCCAGATACTGAATTTCCTATAATGATTACCAAGTGTTCTCTTTAATAAAATAGACAGTTTAAATGGCCTTAGTAGTCATTTGTTATGTAATATATGTAAATGCTGTATTAGTTCGCTAGGGCTGCCATAACAAATACAACAGATTGGATGGCTAAAATGCCAGGAATTTATTTTCTCACAGTTCTGGAGGCTGGGAAGTCTGAGACTGAGGTGTCAACAGGGGTTGATTTCATCTGGGGCCTCTCCCTTTGGCTTATAGATAGGTGTTTTCTCCCTTTGTCTGCCCTTGTTCTTTCCTCTGTGTCCCAACTTCTTCTTTTTATAAGGACATTGGTTATATTAGATTAAGGCCTAACCATACAATCTCATTTTCCCTTAATTAGCTCTTTAAGAGATAATCTCCAAATTTAGTCACATTCTGAGATGCTGAGTTTTAAGACTTCCACATATAAATTTGGGGGGACACAATTTAGCCTATAATAGGTATCCACTGGTATCTCAGAGATTGTTTTTTTAATCACATATGAATGGATGATGCTGAAAATAACTTTGAATTACAAAAGAATATTTCTAAGTAGAAGCAAGGAGTTGTGTATGTATTAGCAATTAACATTATGTTCGATCATTACCATTCTACAAGATGTAAGAAAGTCTAGCCCATATGCAAGCCTATTAGAAGAAATACAACATCTACGTCATATTTCCAGGGCATGCAGACATTTGAAGAGTCATTTGGCAAACTATCAAGTTCATTGCTATGTATATGCCCAAGAAAAATGAAAACAGATCCCCACACCAAAACTTGCACTTGAATGTTCCTGGAAGCTTTATTTGCAATAGTTAAAAAAGTAGAAACAAATCAAATTGTCCATCAACTGATGAATGGATAATAAAAGTTGATATATCCATACAATCAAATATAATTCCGCCCCCCCAGAAAATAATGAAGTACTGGTTTATGCTACAACATGAATGAACATTATGCTAAGTGAAAGAATTCAATCACAAAGGGCCACATATCATATGATTCCATTTGTATGAAATGTCTGGAATAAGCTAATTGGTAGAGACACAAGGTAGATTAGTGCTTCCCTTAAGACAGCCAAGTTGGAAGAAATACGAGGATTACCAATGAGTATGAAGTTTCCCTTTAGGTTAATGATAATGTTTTAAAATTCAATATTGGTGATGGTTGCACAACTCTGTGAATATACCCCAAACCACTGATTTGTTAATTTTTAAACACATGGATTCCATGGTATGTAAATAATAGTTATAAGAAGTTGTTTGCTAAAAAAAAGGAAATTTGAGTTTGAGGAATTAACACAAATGCTGAAAAAGAATTACAGCCCAAATATGAAAATAATCAAAATGTCCAAAAATATTGGAAAAGCCAAAAACTAATGTTATCCACATTTTATAATAATGTACTCCTGTCAAAAGCAGTATTTACAGATTGTTAATCATAACATAGCAGTGCTCTTGTTAGAATGGTAAGTAAAAGGAGAAAGACAAAATGTTATCAATGATAATTTTAATTTGTATTTAAACAACATAGCACAAATATCAATATGCCACAATATGATTTCCCTTATATGCAGAATTTAAGAAACAAATGAGCAAAGGAAAAAGAGAAAGAGAGAGAGAGAAACTAAGAAACAGACTCAAATATAGAGAACAAACTGATGCTTATCAGAGGGGAAGTGGATGGGAGCAATGGGGGAAATAGGGGTTTGGGATTTAAAGAGTACACTTATTATGATGAAAAAATAAAACAAGGGGTCCCTGAGTGGCTCAGTCGGTTAAGTCTCTGCCTTTGGCTCAGGTCATGATCCCTGGGTCCTGGGATTGAGTCATGTCTTACTCTCCCTGCTCAATGGGGAGCCTGCTTCTTCCTCTCCCCACTGCTCATGCTTTCTCTCGCTCTCTCACTCTCTCTCTCTCAAATAAATAAAATCTTTAAAAAAAAGAAAAAAACAAAATGATATAAAAGGTTAATATGCCAAAATATTAATAGTTGCTGTCTGTGTAGTAGTAGTGGTGATTTTTATTTCAATTTTGTTTCATGTTTCCTAATTTCCCATAATATACAATTTTAATAAAGAATTTTTAAACAGAGGCATTTATTTACTTATAGATTGATATCTGTCATCAATAAATGTTTGCTGAACTAATGACGATTAGTCCGCAAACACATTTTAATGTTTAATGATTGAGCTGGTAGATGGCTACTTTTTCATTCAATCATCACTATTTTGAGTTAATAGGGTTTCACATGAACATTGAGAATAATTGAGTGTGCAAATATACTCATTGGTATACTGTATTGTATCTATAAATTCAATCTGAGCCAAATGAGATCAAAATACCAGATATTTTGTGATACTATTTTAGTGATAAAAAATATTTTAATCACTAAAATAGTATTAAGGGAGAACAGTGAATGGAAAAAAAAATAAGGCTAGAGTCACAATTTAAGTAAGGTTATTGATAAGAATAACCAATAAGTCTTAGCTCTTATCCTTACTAATATTATTCTGATTACAGAATAATATATCATAGGTAAAATAAAATTTTTGAATCCTTTTATTCAGAATTTAGAAAATAACTTTCTTATATAGTTAGAACCTTGGATTACTGTGAAATCATCAGTTCTTTTTAGTATCTTAATATTTAATTTGTAAAGGAAGCAGCAACCAAAATGGGATCTCCCTGTCAACGTTTGTTTTTTCCCTTGAAGAAAAGAACAGATTCTATAACACAGTCTGCTTTCTATGCTAACACTATGCCAGTGTAATTCTGATTTTGTTCACATAGGTTTTAATGACTATTGACTAAGAAAATAGATGGGTTTTAAAAAACAGCTTATAGGTTTTTACTGTTGAAGCTGTTAATACTGGAAGTTGAATAGTCAAAAAGCTGGAAGAAACCCAGAGACATCATTATTGAGAAGAGTTAGTTTGTTTGTTTTAACTCTTTAAAATACTCCAGAGCCAGAAAGTCATAACCCTTAAGTAATCTATCCTAATATTTAATACACTCACAATCAAGTTCCATTTCTGGTTCTACCTGAGTTTTTTCCTACTTAATTTATATCTAGCTCCTCTCATTCACTCCTCAGTAAAATTAAATAATAAGTAAATAAAAGAAGTAAACTTCTAAGCTAAAGCAATCAACTTTGTTTCTCAACATAATCCCAGATGAATTCACTGACAGAATGTTTTATTCATAGCAAATGATGGGAGATAATATGCTATCCTTGGAAGAAGATTTGCATAATTGCTCTTGTGCACCATGCTAGGCATAAAGAACTAGCAGTTGTTGCCAACTACTTCAGAGCTCCCTTTCTGGCCACAAATCTCTGGAAAGGGACACTTGATGCAATGCTAGAACTCATTCTAAGTGTAGTTAACATCAGTCAACACTTAGCCTGCATTGGTGACAAAAAAGAAAGTAACTACACTAATAATTCTGTTCGTGTTACACCCCTTCGTATCCCCCAGGCAATCCTAGACAGCTCTAAGAATTTTCTTGAAAAAGCTTTCCTTAAAGAGCTTTTGTGCCAGAGAGTTGTCGGTAGAAGATTTAGTGTAAGTAATATTACATGGAGACTTTCCCAGACACTGGTCAAAAACTGTAAAGGGGGGTTGGAGGGAGTTGCTAGCTTTTCTTAAAGGATTTAAGACATAATTCAGAAGTTACCCATACAGTAACATCACTGAGAACTTGAACCAACCATCAAAATTTATCTCTTAGACAATAATATGTGGTGATAACATGGATAAAACATCTATAATACTGTGATAAACAGCCCCTCATGTACCCACCAATGATCCCCACCACCGCATATTGAGTCCCTTCTTTAATCCTTTCCTTGTGAGTGTGGGCTGAACCTAGCTGCTAGCTTCTAATAAATAGAATGTACCAAATGTGATGAGATATCCTTTCTGAGATTGGGTTACAAAAGGTCTGGCTTTCATTTCGTGTGTGGTATTTCTCATTGTATTGTTTACTAGCTCTAAGGGAAGCTAGCAATAATCCTGTGAGCTGCCCTGTGGAGAGGCCCACATGATAAGAAACTGAAGTCAGTATTCAGTGAGGAACTGTGACCTTCTGTCAAAGAGCCCACAAGGAATTCAATCCTGCCCACACCCATGTGAACTTGGAAGCAAATTCTCCCTAGTTTAGCCTCCTGAGGAGACCACAACAAAGTGTCTAGTCAACACCTTGATTGCAGCCTCATAAACTGACCCATAGAAACTATAAGATAATAAATGTGTATTGCTTCAAGTTGCTAAATTTTGGTAATTTGTTTGGCAACAATAAATAATACAAATATGTTGGGATAAATTATTATTTTTTCCTTTCTTCTTCCCCTTCTCCTTTTAGTAATGATCATCATTTCCCTCGCTCACCTCTCAGATGAAGCTGTACTATTAGTCTTCTGTCCCTAAGTTTAGCAGGGGCACTCTTATACTTGGTGACTATATTATCATCATTCCCCCAAACTCCAAGTCCTGAAACTGTCATATATTTTTCCCAATCATCATTGCAACAGGACAACAATTCTCAGGAAATTATCAGGGTTCTGATGTTGGTTACTTCACTACTGGTTATTCAATTCATGGTTTATGTCAATCTCAAGGGCAAAAACTCAAATGCAAATCTCAAATGCAGAATTTCACTTGGGCATCTTGAAGTAACCAACTCTCCCTTGTCTCCATCTTTTATCCCAAAACCCACTTTCTTCACTGTTAAAATGAAAATACCACCTGCCTCAACAGATTATTTTGATGAATTAAACGGCATAAACACAAAAAAGTTTCCTAACCATATTGCTGCAATGCACTAAGTGTTCAATAAATGTTAAGGGTTTTCATTTAATGTTATTTTAATTTTTTTTCTTCCTCAAACTTCTTATTCCTAACTCACTGTGGGTGATTAATTCCATTTCTAGTCTTTCTACTTCAGCCAAGTCCTTGTTCTAAAAGTAGTAAGGAATTCATGGAAATAATTAGTTCTTTATTCTTCTCAAAGGATCTGCTTACTACACCCCAAATGATCTGCTTACTTACACCTCAAAGGATCTGCTTACTACACTTACTACTGATTGCTTCTAGATAAGAAAAAAGCCAAATGATAAAAAAGAATTAAAGATCTACTGTTTATGACTAGTCCAAAATCAATGAAATAACTTCCATTTTTCTCTATTAACTAGAAAATTGTCTACTTGATTAAAAACTAATGATCAATAATCTCAGAAACTGAATCATAGCTCTTTATTTTTTTTCTTAAAGAAAGGGTGTTAAAAAGAAAAATAGACTAACATATTATTAGTTTTCTTAAAATAGGGGAAAAAACACTTTTTCAAGGTTAAAAGCACTTTTTTTAAGGTCACAATTAACAGTGTTAATGGGATCAATGTACCTGAGCTAAAGGAGACCTCAACATTATCATTTGACCTGTCATCATATCCAGTACTGAGTTTCTGGGGATAAGCAGGTAGCAGTGTATTGTCTAAGAATCAGAGTACAGAGAAATCTGAAAAACATCCAGAAAACTGACTTATCTAAAAAATACATTCTTCACATCTCTTTAGTGGTGCTTTAGTTGTATTTATGGTATTGGGTTAAGATACTGTGCTTTGCTCAAACACACTTAGTAAGATAACTTGTAAATCTCTTAGCAGCTATTAATAATTTACTTTGAATTAGTATAGCTAGGCCTTTGAGAATAGGTTTCATGGTAACTCAGTTTTGATAAGGAAAAGAGTACAAGGATACAAATACAAGTATCAAATATGAACGTAGCTCTGCTGAAAAGAATCCCAAGCCGCTAAAGAGAAATATAACAACATATGTTGATTCAGGGGAGGTAAAAAGAAAGGTGCCCAAACACAGAACGTATGTGCTTTGCGTGAATTTATCTAAAGTTGGTGTTGACACAATTTATATTCATGAGGAGTGCTAACTGCCCAAGTGAGAAGTTCTCATGTAACTTGGCTTCCGTGATTCTCTCAATGACAGAGAGAATGATATAAATTCCAAATAAGTTGACCAAAGTCTTAATCTTAGCAGGTAATCATTGTGAATCTTCTGGGTTTTTGGTTTCCAGTAACCTCTAGGGAGTTCAGATGCCGAGAAAGCTGTCTGTTTATGTTTTGAGTTTAGAAATTATCCAAAAATGATTTGTGAGATATACACAATAATTTGTTTAACCTATAGTTCCTTATCTATGTATGATATTTGTCTCCGAGGGTTGTTGAAGTTTTTGTTTTCTTGTGGTAGTTACTACTTTGCCTCTTGAAAGATATACCGGACTTGACCATCTACAATTACATACAAACTGCTCACATGATTTGAAAATACAGTCTTGAAGCAAGTTTGAAATGACAACACAAAGTAGTATTGGTTCACTGTCACAAGAACAAGAAGAAATGAACCAGTTCTAAAAATTCACTTTGTAGCCAAGGAAATGGTTTTCATAAAATTGAAAAAATGTCCCAAAGCAACAGTATTATATTTCTTAAGCTATTGCTGTTACTGACATAAAAAGAATTCCTTCTATAATTTTCAGTTGCCTTGTTTGGTGACAAAATGGTTACTAAAAAAATTTTGTGAATAGCTGTCTTCTAAGTCTCTAGGGAAAAGAAGAGACTCTCACTTGAGTGTCACCTGCTTCAATTCTTAAATGTGTTTAAGGTCACATGTTCAATGATTCAGTATATGAATCAAAATAAAATAGGATCTTCCACAAGCACAAATTTGCACAAGTGCAATGTCGTTTATCAAGTAATGCCAACAATGTTCAAATAAAATTTTGTTTCAGTTGTTACAGGTATGAGATGGCATAGTATAAAGAATTGGAAGTAGGATACTTAATTACCATCCAATCTCTTGATCTCTCTGGGTTCCAGTTTCCTTATCTGTAACATGAGGGAATGCTACAACACGGTATCAAATGTTTCTTCTAGTTCTAACCTTCAACAGTATATGTAAATGTTGTGGAACTATTAAGGAGAGATTATTTCATGTAAATAGGTGATATGCAAATGTGGAAATGTGGCAAAGGTATTTTTTCATATATTCTCCTTCACTGTATTTTATTAATAGACTTCATTTTTTTAGAACAGTTTTAGATTCACAGATATATTGAGCAGAAAACTCCCATGTGCTCTCCCTCTCATACACATGCAACCTCCCCCACTGCCAACAGCTCATATGAGAGTGGTACATTTGTCACAATTGTTGAACCTAAATTGGCATATCCATAGTTTATATTAGGCCCTATATAGTTCAGATTAAGGATTACTCTTGGTGTTGTACATTCCATGGTTTTGTTTTTTTTTTTAAGATTTTATTTATTTATTTGACAGAAACACAGCAAGAGAGGTAACACAAGCAGGGGGAGTAGGAGAGGGAGAATCAGGCTTCCCACTGAGCAGGGAGCCCAACACGGGGCTCCATCCCAAGACCCTGGGATCATGACCTGAGCCGAAGGCAGACGCTTAATGACTGAGCCACCCAGGTGCCCCTCCATGGGTTTTAATAGAAGTTATAAGGACAAGTTCTTTCAGTGTTTTTATTGTCTTGATAGCCAGATCACTATGTGATGGTGTAAAAAGGCATTAAAATATTCCCCATAGTAAATGCCAAGCAATGACATCTAAATAATAGTCCTTTGATGTTCTCTTAAGAAACAGAACTAACAAACAAAAAGCCCTACAAATCATCCATACATGCATCACCTCAGAAACTATTCCTTGTTTATCTTTTTGTCTCTACAGCAACTTAGCTGTGATATTCTACACCTGGTAGATCGTAATCAACATTTGTTAATATTGAGTTGGATGACTCAAATTTGACAAAAGAGATAAAAGATGGAGAAAATATAAGCTTGAAATTTGCAGATAAATTATCATTCTCTGAAAGATCCTGTATGTGCCACTCCACACTGCAAAGTCTCTTTACAATAAATGTGACTACTTTCCAAAAAAAAAAAAAAAACATAATACTAATAACCATTCTCTGAATAGAATGTCCTCTCTCTTCAAGCAATAGCCTATTATGTGATTATTATAATAAAGTATAAATATCCTCAAGGAAGAGGAGGGGCTGGCTGGGTAGAGCATTACTTATTGAAGATCACATTACTAACTGGGGCAATGGGCTTTGTTTTGAAGGTATTTCTCCTAACTAAAACATATCCTTTAAAGCATCAAATTCAATATTCATTCATCAGGAGGAATATCACCCAGCGGGCAAGGTTTTCAAAGCTTATTTTTTTTTCCAGTGGAATGGGACTTTTCCAGTGAAGTGATAAAAATGCTTTGAACATTTTAAACCTAGCCACAGGGTCTTCTTTCTCCTGTGGATACTATCCAGAATTGCCTCATCTGGTGAAAGAAATCCTTTCACTGCAGAAAACTTCAATTCATTAGGACCAAAACCCAGCAGGACTGAGATCTGTTAATCTTCATGAAATGCACAGGTTTGAACAATGTATTTATCCCTGTAAAACTGTGGTAATAAATGACTATGACATAAATTATGATGGTTATACTCAAGAAATGATTCTCCTTCACACCATCTCCTTATTGTAATGGTAGAGTTTTGTTTGGTTTGTTGTTGTTGTTTAGAATAAGGATCTACTGTGCCCTTCCATTCTGTCATCTTTATCTTTGATTGATCCTAAAGTAGGGATTCATAGAGGTGAATGTCCATTAATGAAAAAAGAGGAAATAGAATATCTGCAAAGAGAACTAACAGTGGAAGAACTTATGATCAGGTAAAACATAACGGTCGTGGTGAAAAAGAAAAAAAAAAAGTTGATGCACTCAAAATTGGTTTCTCTACTTCGCTCAGGAGCAATCTAGACATTTTCCTTCCTTCTTCCCTGAAGCGAATTCACTGAACAAAGCCACATAGCTTATATATTGTCTATAATGGTATCATAAATCAAGTGGCTGACACTTAGTCTGATCTTTTTTTTAATAATTTTTTATTGTTATGTTAATCACCATACATTACATCATTAGTTTTTCATGTAGTGTTCCATGATTCATTCTTTGTGCATAACACCCAGTGCTCCACGCAGAATGTGCCCTCTTTAATACCCATCACCAGGCTAACCCATCCCCCCACCCCCCTCCCCTCTAGAACCCTCAGTTTGTTTTTCAGAGTCCATCGTCTCTCATGGTTCGTCTCCCCCTTCGACTTCTTCCCCTTCATTCTTCCCCTCCTGCTATCATCTTCTTTTTCTTTTCTTAACATATATTGCATTATTTGTTTCAGAAGTACAGATCCATGATTCATCAGTCTTGTACAATTCACAGTGCTCATCATAGCACATACCCTCCCCAATGTCCATCACCCAGCCACACAATCCCTCCCACCACCCACCACTCCAGCAACCCTCAGTTTGTTTCCTGCGATTAAGAATTCCTCATATCAGTGAGGTCATATGATACATGTCTTTCTCTGATTGACTTATTTCACTCAGCATAACACCCTCCAGTTTCATCCACGTTGTTGCAAATGGCAAGATCTCATTCCTTTTGATGGCTACATAATATTCCATTGTGTATATATACCACATCTCCTTTATCCATTCATCTGTCGATGGACATCTTGGCTCTTTCCACAGTTTGGCTATTGTGGACATTGCTGCTATAAACATCGGGGTGCACATACCCCTTCGGATCCCTACATTTGTATCTTTGTGGTAAATACCCAGTAGTGCAATTCCTGGAGCGTATGGTAGCTCTATTGTCAACTTTTTGAGGAACCTCCATACTGTTTTCCAGAGGGGTTGCACCAGCTTGCATTCCCACCAACAGTGTAGGAGGGTTCCCCTTTCTCCACATCCCCGCCAACATCTGTTGTTTCCTGACTTGTTAATTTTAGCCATTCTGACTGGTGTGAGGTGGTATCTCATTGAGGTTTTGATTTGGATTTCCCTGATGCCGAGCGATGTTGAGCACTTTTTCATGTGTCTGTTGGCCATTTGGATGTCTTCTTTGGAAAAATGTCTGTTCATGTCTTCTGCCCATTTCTTGATTGGATTATTTGTTCTTTGGGTGTTGGGTTTGATAAGTTTTTATAGATTTTGGATACTAGCCCTTTATCTGATAGTCATTTGCAAATACCTTCTCCCATTCTGTCGGTTGTCTTTTGGTTTTGTGAACTGTTTCTTTGCTGTGCAAAAGCTTTTTACCTTAATGAAATCCCAATAGTTCATTTTTGCCCCTGCTTCCCTTGCCTTTGGTGATGTTTCTAGGAAGAAGTTGCTGCGGCTGAGGTCGAAGAGGTTGCTGCCTGTGTTCTCCTTTAGGATTTTGATGGACTCCTGTCTCACATTTAGATCTTTCAACCATTTGGGGTCTATTTTTGTGTGTGGTGTAAGGAAATGGTCCAGGTTCATTCTTCTGCACGTGGCTGTCCAATTTTCCCAACACCATTTGTTGAAGAGACTGTCCTTTTTCCATTGGACATTCTTTCCTGCTTTGTCAAAAATTAGTTGACCATAGAGTTGAGGGTCCATTTCTGGGCTCTCTCTTCTGTTCCATTGATCTATGTGTCTGTTTTTGTGCCAATACCATACTGTCTTGAAGATGACAGCTTTGTAATAGAGCTGGAAGTCCGGAATTGTGATGCCGCCAGCTTTGCTTTTCTTTTTCAATATTCCTCTGGCTATTTGGGGTCTCTTCTGGTTCCATACAAATTTTAGGATTATTTGTTCCATTTCTTTGAAAAAAGTGGACAGTATTTTGATGGGGATTGCACTGAATGTGTAGATTGCTTTAGCTAGCACTGACATCTTCACAATGTTTGTTCTTCCAATCCATGAGCATGGAACGTTTTTCCATTTTTTTGTGTCTTCTTCAATTTCTTTCATGAGTATTATATAGTTTTCTGAGTACAGATCCTTTGCCTCTTTGGTTAAATTTATTCCTAGGCATCTTATGGTTTTGGGTGCAATTGTAAATGGGATCAACTCCTTGATTTGTCTCTCTTCTGTCTTGTTGTTGGTGTATAGGAATGCCACTGATTTCTGTGCATTGATTTATATCCTGCTACTTTACTGAATTCCTGTATGAGTTCTAGCAGTTTTGGGGTGGAGTCTTTTGGGTTTTCCACATACAGTCATATCATCTGCAAAGAGTGAGAGTTTGACTTTCTCTTTACCGATTGGATGCCTTTGATTTCTTTTTGTTGTCTGATTGCTGTGGCTAGGACTTCTAATACTATGTTGAATAGCAGTGGTGAGAGTGGACATCCCTGCCACATTCCTGACCTCAGGGGGGAAGGTCTCAGCTTTTCCCCATTGAGAATGATATTCGCGGTAGGTTTTTCATAGATGGCTTTTATGATGTTGAGGTGTGTACCCTCTATCTTTATCCTCTGAAGAGTTTTGACCAAGAAAGGATGCTGTACTTTGTCAAATGCTTTTTCTGCCTCTATTGAGAGGATCCTATGATTCTTGTTCTTTCTTTTGTTAATGTATTATATCACGTTGATTGATTTGCGGATGTTGAACCAGCCTTGCAGCCCAGGGATAAATCCCACTTGGTCATAGTGAATAATCCTTTTAAGGTACTGTTGGATCCTATTGGCTAGTATTTTGGTGAGAATTTTTGCATCCATGTTCATCAAGGATATTGGTCTGTAATTCTCCTTTTTGATGGGGCCTTTGTCTGGTTTTGGGATCAAAGGTAATGGTGGCCTCATAAAATGAGATTGGAAATTTTCCTTCCATTTCTATTTTTTGGAATAGTTTCAGGAGAATAGGTATTAATTCTTCTTTAAATGTCTGATAGAATTCCCCTGGGAAGCCATCTGGCCCTGGGCTTTTGTTTGTTGGGAGATTTTTGATGACTGCTTCAATTTCCCTAGTGGTTATAGGTCTGTTCAGGTTTTCTATTTCTTCCTGGTTCAATTTCGGTAATTGATGCATCTCTAGGAATGCACCCATTTCTTCCAGGTTATCTAATTTGCTGGCATAGAGTTGCTCATAATATGTTCTTATAATTGTTTGTATTTCTTTGGCGTTGGTTGTGATCTCTCCTCTTTCACTCATGATTGTTTTGATTTGGGTCATTTCTCTTTTCTTTTTGATAAGTCTGGCCAGGGGTTTATCAATCTTGTTAATTCTTTCAAAGAACCAGCTCCTAGTTTCGTTGATCTGTTCTACTGTTCTTTTGGTTTCTATTTCATTGATTTCTGCTCTGATCTTTATTATTTCTCTTCTCCTGCTGGGTTTAGGCTTTATTTGCTGTTTTTTCTCTAGCTCCTTTAGGTGTAGGGTTAGGTTGTGTAGTTGAGACCTTTCTTGTTTCTTGAGAAAGGCTTGTATTGCTATATACTTTCCTCTCAGGACTGCCTTTGCTGTATCCCAAAGATTTTGAACAGTGGTGTTTTCATTTTCATTGGTTTCCATGAATTTTTTTAATTCTTTTTTAATTTCCTGGTTGACCCATTCATTCTTTACTAGGATGCTCTTTAGCCTCGATATATTTGAGTTATTTCTGACTTTCCTGTTGTGACTGAGTTCTAGTTTCATAGCATTGTGGTCTGAAAATATGCAGGGAATAATCCCAATCTTTTGGTACCAGTTGAGACCTGATTTGTGACCTAGGATGTGATCAGTTCTGGAGAATGTTCCATGGGCACTAGAGAAGAATGTGTATTCTGTTGCTTTGGGATGGAATGTTCTGAATATGTCTGTGAAGTCCATTTGGTCCAGTGTTTCATTTAAAGTCTTTATTTCCTTGTTGATCTTTTGCTTAGATGATCTGTCCATTTCAGTTAGGGGGGGTGTTAATGTCCCCCACTATTATTGTATTGTTGTCAATGTGTTTGTTTGCTTTTGTTATTAATTGCCTTATATAATTGGCTGCTCCCGTGTTAGGGGCATAGATATTTACAACTGTTAGATCTTCTTGTTGGATAGACCCTTTAAGTAGGATATAGCGTCCTTCTTCATCTCTTATTACAGTCTTTGTTTTAAAATCTAATTTGTCTGATATAAGGATTGCCACCCCAGCTTTCTCTTGGTGTCCATTAGCATGGTAAATTGTTTTCCACCCCCTCACTTTCAATCTGGGGGTGTCTTTGGGTCTAAAATGAGTCTCTTGCAGACAGCATATTGATGGGTCTTGTTTTTTAATCCAATCTAATAGCCTGTGTCTTTTGATTGGGGCATTTAGCCCATTTACATTCAGGGTAACTATTGAAAGGTATGAATTTAGTGCCATTGTATTGCCTGTAAGGTGACTGTGACTGTATATTGTCTGTGTTCCTTTCTGATCTATGCTGCTTTTAGGCTCTCTTTTTGCTTAGAGGACCTCTTTCAATATTTCTTGTAGGGCTCATTTTGTGTTTGCAAATTCCTTTAGTTTTTGTTTGTCCTGGAAGCTTTTTATCTCTCCTTCTATTTTCAATGACAGCCTAGCTGGATATAGTATTCTTGGCTGCCTATTTTTCTCGTTTAGTGCTCTGAAGATATCATGCCAGTCCTTTCTGGCCTGCCATATCTCTGTGGATAGGTCTGTTGCCAATCTAATGTTTCTACCATTGTAGGTTACATATCTCTTCTCCCGAGCTGCTTTCAGGATTTTCTCCTTGTCTCTGAGACTTGTAAGTTTTACTATTAGATGTCAGGGTGTTGACCTATTTTTATTGATTTTGAGAGGGGTTCTCTGTGCCTCCTGGATTTTGATGCCTGTTTCCTTCCCCACATTAGGGAAGTTCTCTGCTATAATTTGCTCCAATATACCTTCTGCCCCTCTCTCTCTTTCTTCTTCTTCTGGGATCCCAATTATTCTAATGTTGTTTCATCTTATCGTATCGCTTATCTCTCAAATTCTGCCCTAAAGATCCTGTAGTTGTTTCTCTCTCTTTTTCTCAGCCCCTTTATTTTCCATCATTTGGTCTTCTATATCACTGATTCTTTCTTCTGCCTCATTTATCCTAGCAGTTAGTGCCCCCATTTTTGATTGCACCTCATTAATAGCCTTTTTGATTTCGACTTGGTTAGATTTTAGTTCTTTTATTTCTCCAGAAAGGGTTTCTCTAATAACTTCCATGCTTTTTTCAAGCTCAGCTAGTATCTTTAAAGTCATGATTCTGAACTCTAGTTCCGACATCATACTAATGTCCATATTGAGTAGGTCCCTGGCAGACGGTACTACCTCTTGTTCTTTTTGCTGAGGTAATTTTTTTCATCTTGTCATTTTGTCCAGAGGAGAACAGATGAACGAGAGAACAGAATGCTACAGGTTAACAATGTCTCCAGCAAACATACTCTATACAAATCAGAAAAGACCTGAAACAGGGGACAAGAAAGGGAAAGAAAGAAGAGAAAAAAAAAGGAAAAAGAAAAAGATAAAAACAAACAAAAACAGAACAAAACAAAAAACAGAATATGATCAAATATGATCAGGCTAGTGCATAGATCAGTGCCACACACTAGCTTTTGGGCATATTTTCGTCTGTCAGAAGAAAGTGCCTCCTAAAATTTTAAAGGAAGAAAGACTTATATATGTACAAAATAAGGGTTGATACAATGAAGGGATGGAAGATGAGTGTAAAGATGAAAATTATAAAAGATTTTATAAAAGGAATTGATAAGAAGTTGTTTTTTAAAAGAAAGAAGATTTAAAAAGAAAAAAAAAGAAAAAAAAAGGGAGAGAATGTGATCAGGCAGGAGAATAGAACAAAGCCATGCACTAGTGATTTAGGGTATATTTTGATCTGTTAGAAGAAATTGTATCTCAAAATTTTAAAGAGAGAACAACTTATATATATATGCCAAAAATAAGGGTAACTACTATGAGGGGATAAAAATATGACTCTAAAAATGAAAAATAAAAAATGGTTTTTTAAAAAAGGGATTGATAAGATGTTTGAAAAAGGGAAAAAGAAAAATTCAAAAAAAACAGTTAAAAAATTAACTTTGAAAAACTAATGAATTATGGTAAAAAAGCCATGAATTCTATGTGCAGTATTCCCCTAGCGCTGGAGTTCGCCCATTCTCCTTGATCGGTAAACTTGGTCTTGGCTTGCTGGCTGTTCGTGCTGATCTTCTGGGGGAGGGGCCTGTTGCCGTGGTTCCCAAATGTCTTTGCTGGAGATGGAATTGCCCCGCCCTTGTGAGTCCGGGCTAAGCAAGCTGCTCCTATTTGCTCTCAGGAGCTTTTGTTCCCTGCAAGCCCTGGAGGACCAGGGTGAAAATGGTGGCCTCCCAATCTCCGCCTGGAGGAGCTGAGAACTAGGGGCCCCGCTCTTCAGTGCGCCCCCAGAGAAAAGCAGTCACTCCCGTCTCCCCGGTCTCCGGCCGCACTGCGTGCTCACCCGGCCTGTGATCGAGCGTTTCTGTGTCTGGCATCCGACCCTGTGTGGAGTCTCCGAACTCAGCAGATCCCTGCGGTGCGCTCCCGCGCCGCTCCTCCCAGGGGAGGGAGGGGAGTCTCCCTGGATCTGCCGCTTGTTGGGTCCCTGCTGGAGGAGCAGTGGCCCGACTGGGCCGCAGATCACAGTTTATGGCAACCCCGAGCTGAGAGCCTGTGCCTCGGCTCCATCTCTGCAGCCGGCTTCCTCGCTCTGATACCTGGGAGCTCTGCCACACTCAGGCACCCCGGTCTTTAGTGACCCCAAGGGTCCTGAGAGCACACTGTCCCGCGAGGGTTCCACCCCCCCGCTTAGCCACCGGAGCGACGTCCCTCCGCGGAGCCGACTTCTAAAAGTTCCAATTTTGTGCTCCGTGGTTCTATCACTTGCCAGAAGCGGCCGACGGAGGCCCCTTCCCCCGCCGTCTATCCTCCCGAATATCGCCTCGGATTCACTTCTCCGCATGTCCTACCTTCCAGAAAGTGGTCGCTTTTCTGTTCAGAGAGTTGTTACTATTCTTATCTTCGATCTCCTGTTGAGTTCGTAGGTGTTCAGAATGGTTTGATCCCTATTCAGCTGAATTCCTGAGACCAGACAAAATCCAGGTCTCCTACTCCTCTGCCATCTTGCTCCCCACTTAGTCTGATCTTAATACATTTTCATAAAACACAATTAGTAAAGGATCAGACTGTAAAATAGACAGAAGCACAAAAGGTATGGGCAGAAGTGTTGGAGGCTCTTATTACCACCACTGCCATCATCATCATTTAGTGTTTTACTTATTCCTTATCTATGCACTGTCTCCTGGCCTCCTAGGTATATATTTAATGACCTCAAATAACTGGCAATATTTTTTAATCTTTAAATATCTGCTCTCCCTACTGTTCATTATCATCATAATTAAGTTCATCTTTACTAGGGAATTTTACTAACCTACTCTCTCTGTCCCCAAGAAGTTAAGAAATGACTATTCTATGCAGATCACTGAACAGAAAGTATAGTATCAGTCCAGAGAACAGAAAAGGAAATCTTCGCTAATTAGAAGTTGAAATATAGCTTCCAGGACATGTTTGTAAATATATATATTACACACACATATATCACACATGCGAATTTTTACAATTTATTACTTTCTGTTATTAGGTATCACTACTATTTTCATAGCTCCCATAGCACTGAGTCAAACATTTGTATATATTAATCTTAATATTCCCATACCCCAAAAAGTGAGGCAGCTGAGCCTCAGAAATATCAAGTAATTTACACAACATCACAGGGTATTAAGAGAGTGAACTGGCACCGGAATCTGAGTTGTTGCCAAAGCCTTACCTCTTCCCACTATACGTTTTAGTGGCCTAGGTCTCTAACCCTCTGATTTCAAAGCAAGTTTTGCATTGTTGTTTTCCGATTAACAATAGGGATTTTAATACATTCTTGAACATTTTAATTTTATATGACCATTCCATATGCTTATATCCTTTTACATTTAGAAGAAATAGATTTTCTAAAAACAATTTCTTCCTAGGAAATGAATTTAAAAATATGAGAGATATGATATGAAGAACACTAAGTTTTGACTAACAACCAGTAGTTTCTCCGGGGAAAAACTATCTGATGCAAACTAATTTTATTATGATAGTAATAATTATGGGAAATAATTTTATTATGCAAAATAATTTTATTATGATATTAATAATTATTGGAAATATAGAAATAGGGACAGTACTATTCTCTGCAAATAAAAATATCTTTTGTCGTGGTACATTATATGAAACTTATCCCATTTCAGGGCTAGTATAAAGCCTCAGAGAGTGAATTCAATTTATGCAAATAATCAGTCTACCCATAAGAAAAAAGAGATTTACTAATGATCTAACCAGGACATTTACACCACCAAATGTTTTAATATCATATCTCACAGAAATTTTCCAAATACTTTCAAAAATCATTATGAAGTTTTTAAAAGAATCAAATATGTGATAACAGCTAAAACAAGGGATTATGTTTACTTACTAAAAATATATGCGTATATACACAACATCTTTTCAAGAAGTTCAAGTTTTCTTAGTTTTGTATTTACTAAATCCTATATGATGAAATTCTAAAGAAAAGATGCATGTAATTAAGAGGCAGGGTAGATTATGCATGGTAGGGTAGTGAGCCTTCGGTGTATAATGAGGTTTGATCAAACAGCATTGCTTGATCAAAAATCACATTGTGATTTTTGGCAAAATTTACATATTGTTCAACAAAATATATTGTATTTGTCTGAATTTCCTTTTAGGATAGGTCCTTTTAAAAATGTAGGAAGTTTGGCCTGTATATGATTCCAAACATTTGGGACAAAATAATTTACTTAAGAAAAGTCATCTTTGAAATGTTTGTGAAGATCCCCAATAATTCATTAAATTGTAGCCAGGAATTTCATTAACACATGATTAAACAAAATGTGTTAGAGCTGAGGGAGAAAACATAAGCTTACAACCAGAATTCCACATGCTGATGCGTGAAGATTTCTTTTAAGATTATAAATCAAAGAACTACTTGCTTTTTAACATTAGATAAAATTAAGTCTTCACAAGTACTAAAAAAATACTGTAAACATACATGTACATCTTCAGCACTAAAACATTAATATGGGAAGCATATGATTTAGCTCGAGGAGAAGTAGAGAAACTCTGTTTTATAAATTTAGACACAAGTGTGAATGATAGATCTGAGTATAAATGTCAGAAGCATATCTAATGCTTATACTAAGTGTGAATTTAGCAATTAGCACACCCGCATGAAAACATGTTTACTTCAATATATGGACAGTGTCTACCATCAGTTTCCAATCCTACATTTATATTAGCCACAGGAAAATGTTAGCATCGAATCTGCTTTCTTTCACTGTTTGCTAAAAGAAGAAGATAAGGTAAAATCTTACTCCAAAATGATACATACCATATTCAAAAGTAATTTAAATGGCACAGCATTTATAACTGTTTCCTTGTTATTTGGATTCATTTGCTACTACCTATATTAGAATAGATAATCATTTTGGAAATATTTTAAATTAGATTATGTTTTAAGTATATAATCAATCAAAATGTTTTGTATATATTTACATCTATAGTTGAATAAAAGCAAAAGTGTCATTTAAAAAAAATACAAATAAAACTGAAGCAACCAAATGCCAATCATGGCATTTTAAGGCACTGGCAATTAAAATGCTATACTTTAGGAAATTTTTACTTGATTTTTTTCAGGAAAACATTTAGAACAATTTGTATTAGGCTTAAAAATTCATTACTAATTTGCTTTCTTATTCCTCATCTTGACTATCACAGTACAGAGGGGAAAGGTTTCCATCATGTATAATAAATCAAGTAAAAACATCATACATAAATTATGAATAAAAAGCTATTTACCTGCATGGAAATCTATCCCAACAGCAAATGAAGTTCCTGATATAGGCATCAATGCATCCATTTTGTCACTCGGTTCCAGAGGTATTCCTCTGATTCCTTCATGAACAGAGTACATAAGAAATGACTCTATACCTAAATTGGGGAGGAAAATGTGAATATTTAAAATTAAAATCATTCTACTAGCATTATTTTGAACATTCTTAATTTTTTTCATAAAACATATTTCTTAGCCTTTTTTTAAAATTTTTAATTGCATACTACACTTCTGACTAGTTGAAAGGTAGATAAATTAGTGGTTCTCAAACTTGAGTGTGCATTATAATGTCCTAGAGGACTTGTTAAAACAAAGATTACTGAAGCCCCCATCCCAGGGGCCTGATAATTTGAATTTTTGAAAAGTTTCCAGGTAGTGACAGCACTACTGGTCTGGGAACCATACTTTCATAAACACAGAAGTAGATGATTCCAGAAACCATACCTGGCCTCACAACCAAAATTTACCTCCTCTTTTCTAATGCCCAATTATCTTGTTGCTTATATATGATAATAAACTTTGATTTTATATACGATTTTATTTTATTTTATTTTATTTTTAAAGATTTTATTTATTTGACAGAGAGAGACACAGCAAGAGAGGGAACACAAGCAGGGGGAGTGGGAGAGGGAGAAGCAGGCTTCTCACGGAGCAGGGAGCCCAATGCAGGGTTCGATCCCAGGACCCTGGGATCATGACCTGAGTTGAAGGAAGACGCTTAATGACTGAGCCACCCAGGTGCCCCGATTTTATATATGACTTTAGATAGCTACATCACTGTTGTTTTTCTAATAAAGTTAGTCTTCTTAAACCATTTTGAACCCAAAAACATACCAAGTACTTAATTTTTGCTAATACCTCGCTGGTCCAGTATCAAAAGTATATCCTAAAATATGCACATACATAAAAGCTGACTACCAGAAGTCTGCATGCTGATGTTTATGAATTTTTCTAATATGCCAAAACATGTTTTTGGACACATATTTTCTTTTTTTTTTTTTTCTTTTAAGATTTATTTACTTGAGAGAAAGAGAGTGGGCACACACATGTGGGTGAAGAGAGGCAGAGGGCATGGAGCCTGACGGTGGCTAGATCCCATGACCCTGATATCATGACCTGAGCCAAAACCAAGAGTCGGAAGCTTAACCAACTGCCCCACCGAGACACCCCAGATTGAAACATTTTTAAATAAAATTAAGCTGTGATCATTGGATAGAAAGATCATTCTAGAACTAAATTTCTTTGGGACTAAGAACTAGACTCTATGAAACATGAAATAGGAAGATGGGTGTTTTAGGTTCCAGCTCTTTGGCAGTGATCTTATCTCTCAGTTAAGCAAATCTGAGCCCTCTCAAGTCTCTTATATTTTCTCTTAAACAGTTAAAAGAATAACTTGATTCAGATTGAATGGTAATTGTAACCAATCAATCACTGTTTTTTACCTCAACCCTTGCCTATTCAAGTTGAAGGTAGTTTCTACTGGGCTTGGTTAAAAGTTTGATAATAAACTGCAGTTCCAGAAAATAACTAATTATGACTTCTAATGAACAGTAATATTTAATTTTTTTTTAGATAATAACAATCCTACATATATGAGACTAAGCAGTAAACTGTTGTCCTAATAAGAAGCTAATATCATTTTTTCTATTTTTTAACTGATTTGTGTTGCCTAAAATTTTCATTGATAAAGTAAATGCATCAGAATTAAAATTTTCAAGATCTTATACCTTGACATGACATGCGGTTCTTTTGGAGATAATATCCCACCGTACACATGCAAGTCCTTGTAGTTTCAGATGTTGGCAAACACAGCTGAGAGCATCCACCATTATTTAGTTGGCAAGAATTGCTGCCTGCATAGGAGGAAAACAAGCAAAAGAAATATTCAAGAAAAATAAAAAGAGTATCATTTGATATCAATAATTTGAACAAATATTTATGCTTTTGTTGATTTATAAATGCAGCTGCTTCATAGTGGTTAGTATGATGTTTTATTGTCTTGAATAATTTGAAGTGGCATATTGCAGTTGAAGTCTGCCCTCCCCCAAAAATGTAAATAGAGATCTAATGCGTGGCATAGTGATTATACACAGCAATACTATAATTAATTTATAGTATCAATTAAACTTCGATTACAATTCAAAGTTGCTAAGAGACTAGAGCTTAATTATTCCCACCACAAAAAAGAAATGATAATTATGTGATGCGATAGAGGGGTTAGCTAATGTTAACGTGGTAATCATATTGCAATATATAAATGTATCAAATCAACCCATTATATACCTTAAACTTACTCAATGCTATATGTCAATTAGATCTCAAAAGATAAATTTCAAAATAAATAATTTAAAAAGTTTTTTAAAAAGCAAATGGCAATGCATGAGAAGATTCACAGCCACAGAAGAGCAAGTGAAATTGGTTTGTCAAGAATACTGTCATAGACTTTTTAAGATCACAGAAACTAGGAAATCTTTTTATTATGATATTTCACTTCAACTCTAAAGTTACTTCCTTTTCAAGAATGTTTTATCCAAATGTGTCACATAAATAGCTGTTAAATTATATTATTAACTCAACTTAAAGATTATGCCATTAAAAGAAAGGAGGTATATATATTTAAATAATTTTTGAAAGCAAGGAAATAAATTTTGCTATTCCTAAGAACATAATTCTCCCAAAATATATTTAAAACACACCCGTAAGAGTCATCTAATTAATTGGCATATTAATTCTCCTTATTCCTGCATAGTAGCAATGACAAATATTAGTCAGGTAATCACAGGTAGGCATTCTATAAAGATGTTCCATTGAATTTACTAGGCCCAATGTGCTAATTAAAGTTGGTAGTGTGACATTAAGTAATTTACAATCTTATCCGGCAAGTTCATTAAATATCCCATTTTTACAACATTTTTATTATTCTAGGACATGCAGGGCCATTTACTGGATGTTCAAGCTCTAATATGAAGTGCAGTAAATCCAGTGAGAATTACAAAGCGTGATGAAAGCTATATATCAATAGTGCTCTATGGAAAATTCAAAATACCAATACAGCTCATTATTTCTCATCTCCTGAATTCAAGATAGTCTAATGGGATTTAATTGTTCAATTGAAGCTGTCATGAGTTCTGTCAGTTTTGAAGTGTGAAATAATCTCAACTTGGGAGATTTCTCACCAAGAGAGCTACCACACTCTCTGCTCATAACTTATAGTTACCAGTTCAGTCAATGCTGAGCTCTATCCTATAGAGGGCCACATGCTAGGATTAGAGTTGCCCTGAACTGTTGAAATGATTACTTTTATCTCCTATATAAACTAATGAAGATGAGTTCATTTATTCCCCCTTTCCTCAAGCTGACTTATATACTAAAATGAAATTTCAGATCTCTGATTATTTTAATGAGACAGTTATATTTACACATTTACAGTAATCTATACTGACCTTATGCATATTTTATCTTATAGAAAACACATAAACATATATTAATGCAATGCCAAGCTATGGAAATTTGCATTTTGATATAGATTTATTTCAACTACTATAAAGACTGAAAAGCTGAGAAAAGATTGACAAGAAATGCTTTAATAGAAAGCTTGAAGAAACACCAGATAGAGAGAAGGGGAAACAAGGAAGTTGAAGTTAAAAAAAAAAAAATAGATTCAGGAAGAGAATGAAATTACAAAAAGAAAAATAGGGTTTTATAACCTTGATGATATCAGGCATATGTTAAGAAATAAAAAAAGGAACTTCTGGAACTGTACATTTTTAAATATAATTGCAGTAATAGCAGTATACTGTACCATGCTCATTTTTTGAAAAATAATAAAATTAGCCTATGTCAACAATTATGCTGTATAACACACATTTCATGTATCATTTGTTTAGTCTCTACTAGTGAAGGAGAGAAAAGGGGGAAAAAATGAGATGAGTCATTATTTACAGTAAGTATCTGCCTATTAAATAAAGAATTGATGTAGGAAAAATATTAGAGTGATTTTTAAAGACAGTAATTTAGGTAGTGATTATCTAGCAAGTTAGAAATACTAGCTTGGCTTAATATTTTGCAGTGAGACTGATGTTCAAACCTCATGCCCCAATTCCCTAGTGGAGCTAGAAAGTCCACTTGACTAACGAGAAGTCTCAGCTCTCCAGTGATCTATGTCAAAAATGATAAATGAAGTAGCTAATTGTACTTTGAAATCCAAAGAGGTAGTAATGTTAACACCTTAAATAATCCTAAATTGCTCATATTTCATACTAATGAAGCTTTTAAGGTACCTGCCATGATTCTGTTAATGTGATTCTCTTTAATACAGATGCTTTAATCAGCACATTCTTTTAGTAAAAATAGTATTTTCACTGAATTTTAAGCTGAGTCATATTATACCATTAATTCCTAAGTATTCAGGTCCTTGTCAAGTTAGTAATACTTTCACAATGTGTAAAATACCCAACTCTACTTGTAGGGTCAAACCCTTATAAGATGAGGAAAATTTTGTTAACATGAGCAAAAAAAGTGAGCCAAACATAATATAATAAATTTTTCCTCCAATAAACTTTATTGGTACTGTACTTAGGGAAACTCTATAAATTATATTAATTTACAATTTCAAACAAACAATGTGCTTGTTCATATTTTGAAAAAAAATGAATATATATATTTTTCAATGTCCTGTTTGGAAACAATAAATCTCTCCTTCTGTTGTGTTTTTCTAATGTGTTTTCAGATATAATCTCATTTAGTACAGACTATGAACTAAATTTTATCATGGTACTGTAAGTTTTTATACTTTGCAAATATATTGTGTTGAAATTCACAAAAATGTCACAATATTTTATTTATTGAGTACCAGCGTTTTATTCTCAATTATATAATCTATTCCCCGTGGCTTGAATGCCAACAAAATTATTTATTCTGATACAGAAATCTTCCATTAGAGAACAGCTAGTGAAAACACTCCTGTTCATTATTATAGATAGTGATTTTTTAAAAAATGTCAGAGGGGCACCTAGCTGGCTCAGTCTGTTAAGTACAGACTCTTGATTTTGGCTCAGGTCATGATCTCAGGGTTGGGCTCCCCACTAGGGGTGGAGCCTGTCATGAGATTCTCTCTCTCCCTCTCCCTATTCCTGTCCCCCGTCTCTCTCTTTAAAAATACATACATACATATATACATACATACATACATAAGAATTTAAAAATTAAAAAAAAATTAAATGTCAGAGAGCAAATAAAGATTTGTGCATAAGAGTTTGGGTATTAATGTCTTCTAAACTATGAAAGGAGCCCAGTAATCACTTCATCGTTTGTTTGTTTTAAAGCAATTATTTTCTTTATTTTTTTCATGAAATTTCAGGAGTGATTTCATACTAAAATTTGGCCTCTGTTCTGTATAGGGAAAGCAACCATGAAATCTGGTCTTCATTTTGTATCTAGATGGGCAAGTATGCCTCCCAATTGGTACCTCCAATAAATTCTGCCTGATTGATGGTTGTCACCAGTCTTCAGAATTAGTGATCCCCCTTGGTTCACTATTTCTATCTCTACTGTTCTCTGCTTTGGTCTATTTGCCCAAATCCTTCAGATGAAAGCCCTGTTACATTTTCTTGAAATGTTTTTCCTAAGAAGAAAAGTATGTGAAGCTAAGGATTTCCATAGCAGAGACTAAAGTAAGAAAGTATAATACAGAAGAGTATTTTTTCTAGGAAAAGAGTTCTGCTAATGTCATGGGTCATGAAGCAAAAACTAAGAAAGGACTAGCAGGTGTGGGGTTTTCCTGGCTGGCATCTCTAAAGTAAATGCCATTTGGGCAATGTGACAAGTCCACCTATGTAAACCATCTGCTAGTTCTCTCACTCCATTTCACTGCACACCATTTAGACAAGCAAAAACAAAAAAGCAAAATGCTTAGAGCCAAACAATGCAGTGCTTTTGGATGTGAAATTCTTACATTGACATAGTCCATTTGAAGTCCCCTCATTCATTTAGTTTCTGGGCTTAATTATACACTGTATATATTTGGCTGGGAATTTTTTCTCATTCTTACATTTTTGAATCAAGAACTAGATAAGACCTCCCTGAAGACATGACAAATTAAGATTCTTTGGAAGCCCTTGCTAATGTTTTGAAACCTCATTATATACCTATGTTAAAGGCATTTCTTCTGCAGTAATAATGAGCATTTGCCCCCCCCTTTTTTAACTAGAAGCAAAAATACAAACCTTTTAATTGTTGAATTGAGAAAAGAATATGAAAAAAACTTATATATATTCAAAAATTGGCATAAATTCATTACAGTGTGACTTGCCTTGCTGTGCTTCTTTATCATACACTTTCATATGAACAACACCAGAAGTCTTATTTCTCAGGACAGTGGGGTTTCTTCCATCTCTTTTGCTGCAGGTTCCCAGCTGAGCTAAGTTTTGGTCTGCCCACCACAGTTTCTTATCTATAAAAGTGAAAAGATCTCTTCTATGAAAAAGATAATCATCTTATTAAATAATAGTAAACAGCTATTAAAGTATAATACTTTCTGATTTCTTTCATTATAGTCTCAAACTCTGTTTCTAAGGGAAACCATGAAATCATTTTTACTCTTTTAAAAATAAAAACCACAGTGATATTTTATCGTTTAAATTTTTCTCCCTCCTCACCAGAGAGTCTTGTCTTTTCTTTTTCTTAAAAAAGGGGGGGGGGAAGACTCACAATGTAAATATAAAAGCATATTCAAATTAATATGGAATTCATATTATATTATTTACATACTTAAACATGATCACAGTAGTTCTGTATTATATCTGTAAATGAACGGCAAAATCCAACCAAATATCCAAACAACAATTATAAACAAAAAGACTGAACTCTTTGTTTGCAATATGTAAGCTTTTAATAATTAGTACTCCCTACTACTGAATTCCTCCTAGTAACCTCTTTTATATTTTTTGCACAGCTTATGCCCCTTTCTTCAAAATTTTTATAATGTAAACTGTTGAGTGCATCTATTGAATATCTCCCTTAGTAGAGACCCTGCAATGTGCCCCAGATTAAAAAAAAAAAAAAAAAATAGTCCTGACCTTAAGGAAACTGGCATGCTAGTGAAAATGATAATTTATTATTATTTTACTTCAAAATATCATACCCAAACTAGAAGGAATCTATTACCATTCTCACTTTATAGATGAAGAGTTTAAGATTCATAGAGATTAACTATTTTAATCTAATTTATATACTTGGTCTTCCTATCTCCAAAAATTGTGTTCTTTCTAAGACTGCACACTGAATGCATTAAAAATTTTAAGGAAAGGCAGTAATTCAAAATAAATTTCATAAATATAAAGGTTTTGAACAATTTAGACTTTTCAAGAAAAACATAATTAATGACAATCAGGACCACATCAATTTCTACCAAGAAGTTAAATGTTATTTAATTGTATGAACAAAACAAAATAGTCTTTCCCTTCACAGTACATTTATTCTTTTTTTTCCCAGTTAATATTATATTTCTTTTTTAAATTTTATTTTATTATGTTATGTTAATCACCATACATTACATCATTAGTTTTTGATGTAGTGTTCCATGATTCATTGTTTGCATATAACACCCAGTGCTCCAGAGGCAAAGAATCTGTACTCAGAAAACTATAGAATACTCATGAAAGAAATTTAGGAAGACACAAAGAAATGGAAAAACGTTCCATGCTCATGGATTGGAAGAACAAATATTGTGAAGATGTCAATGCAACCTAGAGCAATCTACACATTTAAGGCAATCCCTATTAAAATACCATCCACTTTTTTCAAAGAAATGGAACAAATAATCCTAAAATTTGTATGGAACCAGAAAAGACCCTGAATCGCCAGAGGAATGTTGAAAAAGAAAAGCAAAGTTGGAGGCATCACAATTCCGGACTTCCAGCTCTATTACAAAGCTGTCATCATCAGGACAGTATGGTACTGGCCCAAAAACAGACACATAGATCAATGGAACAGAATAGAGAGCCCAGAAATGGACCCTCAACTCTATGGTCAACTAATCTTCGACAAAGCAGGAAAGAATGTCCAATGGTTAAAAGACAATTCCTTCAACAAATGGTGTTGGGAAAATTGGACAGCCACATGCAGAAGAATGAAACTGGACCATTTCCTTACACCAAACACAAAAATAGACTCAAAACGGTTCACAGGACATTTATTCTTATTCAAATCCTAAGATATTTTGACTGAACCAAAGCCTAGTTTCAGATATTGCAAGAAGAATAGTAATACAGTAATAATTACAAGAAGGATAGTAATGAACAATAATCATCTTTTATTGAATTTGATTTTGTGCAATGCACAATTCTAAACACCGCAGATAGATTAATTCATTTAATCTTCACAACAATTCTATAAGGTAGGTACTACTATTATTAAACCATCTTATAGAAGAACACTGAGACAAAGTGAGGTTAAGTAGTTTTCCTCAGGTCATACAATAAGTAGTAGCCCCAGATTCTAGAACAAGCCCTGATTTTAGAGCCCATGGTGTTAATTTAACCTCTAGTGTCCCCTTCCATTGATGGATGGAGTTTAATCTTCTCTCTCTTGATTTTATATATATATATAAAAGCATAGTGGGAGTGCTAATAAAGGTTAAAAATAGGATAATTAAGTGAAGATATTTTTATATGTAATATCACCTACAACCACCATGTCCCCAAACCCTTGCCCTGAGTTTACAGAGGGTTAACAACTGATAGAAGTCTCAATTAAATACATAACCATAGCTCTTTTTAAAAATACTCAGCGAAGAGGTTTGGAATATGAAGTCTGGTGCCCTGCAATAATGTTATCTTCATTCTGGCATTTGGGAGACCCAAAATCTGACCCCTAGATACAATCTAAAGCAAAATCTGCAAGTCACAGTGTCCAATGCTATGCAGAGCTCCCAGTGAGGAACCCCGTCTCCAGAAAGATACCAAGTAAAAAGATTTTTATGGAAGAGGAAACCCATGATAGACACCCAGTTTTCCTTTGTTATACATTATGGGAAACCAAGAATCTCCAGTCCAATGAAAAAAGCCAGTAGAGTAAAAAGTAAACACTAAGATAGACATAGAGACACATAAACATAATTCAGAAAATATCTTTAAAAATTATCAAAGATAGTCAAGTACATGTCTTGTTCTAGAAAAATTAAAGATGCTGTAACAAGGAACAATGAAAGACAAACTCTTAGAACATTAAAAAATATGTGGTTGAGAAAATCTTCCATAATACAGAAGAAAAGGGCAAACAGATAACATGATAAAAAAAGAAGATAAGTTGACAATTAGTCTAAAAAGTTGCATAGTCAGCATCACCAATCTGACTAGGAATCATTGGATACTCCACTGCTATACATTTACAGGAAAAAAAAAATCAGCCTGTTTTAAATAAAAATGTCCTTAACTGAACAGTAAAAAGTATTAATTTTATTAAATCTTGATCCTTCAGTACATGTCTTTTTAATATTCTGTGTGGTAAAATGGGAAGTGTGCATAAAGCATTTCTGCTGCATGCTAAATTATAATTGTCTGGAAGAAATTTATTTATGAGATTGCTTAAGCTGCAAGAAAAATTAGGTACTTTTTTTTTCTTTAAGTTTTTATTTAAATTCCAGTCGGTTAATATACACTGTAGTATTAGTTTCAAATGTAGAACTGAGTGATTCATCACTTACATACAACACCTAGTGCTCATCACTACATGTGCCCTCCTTAATACCCATCACCCATTTTACCCATTCTTCCACCCACCACCCTCCAGTAACCCTCAGTTTACTCTCTATAGTTAAGAGTCTGTTTCCTGGTTTACCTCTCTTTCTTTTTTTTTAATTTTCCTTTCTTTCTTTCTTTTTTTGAAAATTAGCTACTTTTTTCATAGAATACCATTCTTTACTTGAAAGAACAAGTGACAATCTATGCTTATTCAGACCCAGGTATTTGGCAGATATTTCTCAAAAAAGAATGAAATGGAGAAGAGAGTTGGAGGACTGACAATACCCAACTTCAAGATTTACTATAAAGCTACAGTAATTAAGACAGTGTGGTGTTGGTAGAAGAATAGACAAACAGATCAATGGAACAGAACAGAGAGCCCAGAAATATACCCCTATAAATATAGTCATCTGATTTTTGACAAAGGAGCAAAGGTAATACAATGGAGCAAAGACAGCCTCTTAAACAAATGGTACTGGAACAGCTGGGTGTCTGCATACAAAAGAATGAATCTAGATACAGACCTTATACATTTCACAAAAATTAACTCAAAATGGAACATGAACCTAAATGTAAAACGCAAAACTATAAGACTCTCAAAAGATAACAGGAGAAACCTAGATGCCTTTGGATAAGGTGATGCCTTTTTAGTTACAACATCAAAGACATACCCCATGAAATAAATAATTGATAAAATGGACTCATTAAAATTACAACTTCTCTGCAAAAAAAATATCAATACTTAGAAGACAAGCCACAGACATGGAGAAAATATTTATAAAAGGTATATCTGATAAAGGACCGTTATCAAAAATATACAAAGAACTCTTAAAATTCAACAATAATGAAATGAATAACCCAATTTTAAAAATGGACCAAAGACGTTGACACTTCATTAAAGAAGATATGCGGATGGAAAATATGCAGATAAAAAGATGCTCCACATCTTATGTCATCAGAGAAATGCAAAGTAACCTAACAATGAGATACCACTAGACACCTATTAAAATAGCTAAAATTCAGAACACTGACAACACCAAATACCAGTGGAAATGTGAAGCAATAAGAACTCTCATATACTGCTGACTGAGAATGTAAAATGGTACAGCTATTTTGGAAGAAAATTTCGTGGTTTCTTACAAAATTGAAAAAACTCTTACCATGTGATCCAGCAATCTACTCTTTGGTATTTAAGGAGTTAAAGTCTTATGTCTACACAAAAAACTTACACAGATTTTTACAGATTTATTCATAATTGCAAAAACTAGACTTGACTAGGAAAAAGAAATGAAATGGAATGAAATGAAATGAAATGAAATGAAATGAAAAGAAACTCTATCCTTAACCACTAGAAGGTAGTCAACCTATGTCAGACTCCATGTTGCTTACCCAAAAGTCGCTGTCCTCCCTATCGACTTTGCTAAAGAAGAATAATTTCCACAGGCAACATTCAAAATGCCAAGCACGTTCTTTTGCAGCCTCCTGCTCATAGAGGTGGCCATGTAACTTAATCTAGATTACAGTTTCAGGGCAGGAGGAGCTTCTAGAAATAACATAAAACCATGCCCTGTCTATGTAAAAAGTCTCTGAGGATAACCAATTGGATTCTGATGGGGCAGTACAGAGTTGTCAAATAAATGGGAGAAGAGGCAGAACAGAAAGAACCATGTCCTTGAGGACCATGACCAAAGAAACTTGCGCCCAGGAAAGACTATAAAGACTCGGATAACAGGCATCTCAGCAGTGACCAGCATGAAACTAGGACCATGGATAGACTAGAAAAACTATTTTAGGTTGTTTCAGTCCTCTAAAAACATACCGTTCATCAATCCTAATTCTTGCTCAAGAATCTTCAAATTTCCTGATTATATACTGCCTCAAATTTAAAATTCCTTACCAGGTTTTTAAATGATGACATAATCTGAATTGATTCCACCTACTAAGATGTCTTTCTAATTTCTCTCTAGTACATGCATTTTACCCACTCTTATCACCTCCCAATACTCATTTTTTCATTCATTTTTCAACTAATATTGAGCATCTATTATATTCATAAAGTACTATGTAGATACTGGGAAAATGAAACACAATGTCTGCCTTTATAGATCCTATGTTCTAGTGATGGAGAAAGAAATACATAAACAAAAAGGAAAGAAACAACTTTAGTCCCCGCAAATCAACAGCAAAAAATAAATGAATAACCTGATTGAAAATGAGCAAAGGGCTTGAATAAACATTTTTCTAAAGAAGACATGCAAATGGCCCACACGTATATGAAAAGATGCTCAACATCACCAATCATCAAGGAAATGCAAATCGAAACCAGAATGAAATAACACCTCACACTTGAGAAGATGGTTATAATTAAAAAAAAAAAAGATAACAATGCTAACAAGGTTATAGAAAAATTGGAACCCTTGCACACCTGCTGCTGGGAAAATAAAATGGCAGAGACACTGCAGAAAATAGTATGGAGGTTCCTCAAAAAATTAAAAATAGAACTATCACATGACCTAGCAATCCCACACATCTGAGTATATGTTCAAAGAAACTGACGTCAGGATATCAAAGAGATATTAACACTCTAATGTTAATTGCAGCATAATTCATAATAGCAAAGATATAGAAACAACCTAAATGTCTATTAAAGGATAAATGGTTAAAGAAAATGTGATATAGACATACAATGGAGTATTACTCAGCCTTAATAATGAAGGAAATATTCTGCTAGAGAATGTTGATAATGGGAAGGCTATCAATGTAAGGATATAGGCGGTACATAGGAAATCTCAGTATTTTCTTCTCAATTTTACTGTGAACCTAAGACTGCTCTAACGAAATTAAGTCTTTAAAAAAAAAAAAAAAAGGAGATTTTGCCATATACAGCAACATGGATGAATCTTGAGGACATCACACTAAGTAAAATCAGCCAGTCATAGAAGGACAAATACTTCATGATTCTACTTATATGAGGTATCTAAGCTAGTCAAACTCAGAAACAGAATAGAATGGTGTTGCCAGGGGTTGGGGAGAGAAGGAAATGGGGAGTTGCCTTTCAACAGCAAAAAATAAATAAATCAACAGGTAAAAAGTTTCAGTTATACAAAAGGGGTAAATTCTAGAGATCTGCTGTACAACATTGTGCCAATAGTTAACAATAGTGCATTGCACACTTAAAAATGTGTGAGGAGGATGGACCTCATGTTAAGTGTTCTTATCACAATTTAAAAAAAAATTAGGAAAGAAAATAACTAAAAACTTCTACTAGTGCTATGAAGAATAGGCACAGTTCCATTTTTTACTTATCCTGGTTCCCCCACCTTCGTGTGCACTTAATTCCACTATAGTCACCTTTCATTGCACAAGTAGAACCCACCCTCAGTGAAATATTTCAGACTAGCATATCCCACATCTACCCTTCCTTCTCAGTGATGCTAAGCTGTCTACAGACAGAATCACATGGCTTTATATTTAATTGTTGCTTTTCCCTTTCTTTTCACTTGTACTAATTTTGACTTTTTATCCAGAGATGAAAGCTCTTGAGAACAAGGATCTGTCTTGTACTTCTTTATATTCTTCACAGTGCTTTGCATTCTTTTGAACTGAGCATGATGTAGAAGTTTCCTAAATACATGCAAAATGATTAGGGAAATAAATATCCCTAAAAATAGCTCCCATAACAAATCGTAACTCAGAAAAGAGTTAAATAAAGCCATCTCTCCCATTCCTTGTTGGTATTATCTTTTTAAAAATATCTTTTTAAATGTACTTTTCAAGGATCTCTCTAACACAAAGGACTTTGATTTTTACTATGCATTACGTAGAATCACAGGTGTTTCTCTCACTTTTTCTTTCTCACATTGTTATTGACTTGAATATACTAGAATCTTCAGAAATTACCAAAATGCAAAGACTGCTTGCTTAACTTGATGTCAGTCATTATGGATATCTCTACTCCACCGTTATGGGTTAAATTGTTTCTCCCAAAATTCATACGTTGAAGTCTTAAATCCCAGGACTTCAGAATGTAACTGTTTTTAGAGATAGGAACTTTAAAGAGGTAATTAAGTTAAATGAAGTCATTAAGACAGGTCCTAATCCAATATGACTAATGTCCTTATAAGAAGAGAAAACTAGAAGCAGAGTAATGTATAGAATTGTTGAATCGTTATATTGTACACCTGAGACTAATATAACCCTGTATGTTAATTATACCAGTATCCAAAAAAGAAAGACAGAGAGAGAGGGAGGAAGAGAGAGAAAAGCAGGACCGAGATGCACACACACACCGGGAAGACTCAGGGAGGAGAAGACACCAATCTACAAGTCACAGAGAGAGGCCTCAGTAGATACCAAGCGTGCTGACACCTTGATCTCAAGATTTCAAGCTCCAGAAGAGTGAGAAAGCAAATTTCTGTTCAGCCACCCCGTCTGTGAGACTTTGTTATGTAGCCCTAGCAAACGAATACATTTACTAATAGACCTGTTAAAGGAATTTATGAAATTCAAGAATTAACATAAATAACAAATATAAATTGATTCTGCCATACAGTCTCTAAAATCTTCATTCAAAAGAGAGAGAGAAGAAGAGGAGAGGAGAGGAGAGACAAGGGAAATAAATTTATTGAAATGTGCTAAGTTCCCGGGCCTTTGGTAGGCTCTGAACATAAGCGAATATGACTGTCTCATTTAATCATCATAAATGAGACGTGATGTGTTAATACACCTCCTGTTGATAAAGATGAGTAAACAGAAGGTCAGAAGGTGACCTTCTCCAAGGTCACACAGCAGAAGCATGGTGGGAACTCTCAGCAGGTATTAACTGAATTTCAATGCGCTTTCCATTGCATAGCTCTGTGCATAAAAAGGTATACACTAGACCTAGTAAAACTAGACCCTGCAATACAGAATTACTTGATAAATATAAAGTTTGGTCCCAAATTAAAAACAGTTGAAATTATGTTTCAGTTATTATATTTCAAAATTACAATTATGAAGTTTTAAAGTGTTACTAACACCTGACTTCTTAAAATGTATCAAAATTGATAGCTTATTTTTTTAAATATTCAGAATATATGCTTTATTGAACTATACCAAAACTATTGAGATCCATATTTAAAAATTATATTTCCTCAAAAACTAGCCCTTTATATTTAAAATATAAAATATAACATTGTGGCCAGTTACCTCTGAATTACAGATAAAGGACAATTAATTTTTGTAAAGTATGTCCTAAAAAATCCCTACACAAAAAATGTTCATTTATATGAAATTCAAGTTTAACTGGGTATCCTATATTTTATCTGTCAATTCTATTATCTCTATTCTCTTCTGAAACCCCAAACTTTACAAGAAAGCAATGAAAAAGGCAGAAGCCTATAAAGACAAGGAGGTCTTTATAAAGAAAAAAAAAAGATCATGGCTAAAAAATTGTAGTAGGTTAAAAGATTATAATTGGTGGCTGACTTTATTTTTTTTAAAGATTTTATTTATTTATTTGACAGAGAGAGACAGCCAGAGAGAGAACACAAGCAGGGGGAGTGGGAGAGAGAGAAGCAGGCTTCCCACCAAGCAGGGAGCCCGATGCAGGACTCGATCCCAAGACCCTGGGATCACGACCTGAGCCGAGGGCAGACACTTAACGACTGAGCCACCCAGGAGCCCCTGGTGGCTGACTTTATAGATAAAATGAAAATCTAGACCTGCAAAGGGGAAGAGGCCAGATGAAAGCTACTCTGCACAGCAGAACTTCAGAATAGGTCAGAAACTGGGAACCTTCAGGCCTCTGAAGATAGGGAGTTAGATGCCATTGGAAAAAAAAAAAAAGATGATTGGTTTAGTCTATTTAAGAAGGAGTTCGAACCAGATGTACACAGCCAAGAGGATGCTGCTCTTTAAGCCTGGTCAAAGAGTCAGAGAAATACCCTCAGGAGAGGATGAGTACACTGAGGACACTGAAAATAAGGTTCTCAAATTAGAGGGTAAAATAGAATCACCTGGACCTCCATTCAGTCATCGGAGGTAAAAACCAGGCAATCATCTTTTTGTCCCTCACCTCCTCCACAGTCTCACCCAAGGGCCCGCCAGTCTGAGTAAGCTCAGTTAATTCTTTACGCTTATTATCTCAGGGATGTTTTATTTCCTCTCCATTCCCAATGAAACTGCTGAGCTCGAGGCCTCAGCACCTGTCATTCTCTCATTGCTAAGGAAACACTAGCGTGATCTTTCCAAAATGCAAATAGGAGCGTATCCCTCCTCCAGTGCTTAAAACTCTCCAATGGCTTTCCCCAGCCAACCCCCTAAGCAGGGTACAAAGGCCATCCATGATTTGAAGCCTGCTGAATTTTCCATCACCAGATCTATCAATGCCCCCAGTGCTCCACGTTCCAGGAATATTGAATTGCACTCCACTTTCAGTGATCCCAGGGTAGATTAGCCATGTTATGGCAGAAACATGGATAGAAATAATCAAAAGGCAGCTTATTTGTAAAGAAAAATAATTAAAACTACTGTGAGTAAGAGAAATGCCTACACATCGGGATGAGTCTATCATTTCCAATTATACAGGAGCCATTACATTTTTGCATTGTATCTACTGCAAATCAGAAACGCCCCTCCACCTGGACCATCAGAGGTGGGTATGTTTGCTTACAGCAGCATCTGTCAGCCTGTTAGCTGCTCCTCGGTGCAGGAGCGGCTCTCTGTAGTCTGTCTGAAACCTATGCAAAAATCTGTTCCTTAAGGCTGTGATGGACCTAGATGTCCCTTTGCTCTGCTAAGACTTGGTTTTTGTTGTTTTTTCTTACGCAGAGAATTTGGAAAAGGACAGCGAAGGTGGGAGGGAGAGCACTGCAGAACAAAGCCCAGAATTCTGGGTTGAAGCCTTTGTGACCTTGAACTGACAGTTATGGCCCTAAACTCTCGATTCATTGTTATATGGAGAGCATTGCCTCATTGAGAGCTGAGGGGGCAGTCTGAGGTTATAGGGAGAAAAACTTGAGAATGGCAGGTAATTTAATTTCCAAGTGGATAGCTTCACTGTGTTGCCAGTGAACTAGTATTCCTGCAATGACGGAGAGAATGACAGTGAGAGGGAGGAATTAGCTGACAAAGACAAAGCAGCTCCAAATAACTGCTTGCTGGGGTGTTTAGAAAATAGAAAACGTAGAGTTTATTCAGTGAAAATTGATGTTACCTAAGATAGCTTTCCTTAGAAACAGGGAGTGGAGAAACAGCAGTAGGAGGCTCAGATAACAGAGCAGACTATTTGAACATTTTAATTGCATACATTTGTATTAAATAGTCATCCTGTATCACAGTTGTGTTTAATTGTGCCTGAACTATGTTCTACCTGTGTCCTCCTTCCATTTTCCATTATCCCAGTTAATAGGTTAATAAATTGTTGACAGAATATATACTTTTCCAAAATGATGGTTCCCAAACATCTCTATGCTTGTTTGCATTTGCCCTCAGTTTACTTCCTTACCTCCACTGCTATATCCACCTCTACTCCCATTATCTGAATAATGGACACATTTTCAGACTCAGTTAAAGTGATACCTCTGTTTGGAAGCTTTGATTGCCCTCAAAAGGTAAAGTGGTTCACCAGATTCTTTGTGTTCTGTGATTTGTGTATGATTATATTGTAACATTCATAATCCCATAACACTTTTTTAATTTACATGTATGTCTCCTTATTTAAAAGGTAAGATTCTTCAGGGCAGGAATTCTGTCTTATTAACTCTCGTCCTCCATACATATGCCAATGCCAGTCACATGGATGGTTTTCAAGGCTGTAGTAGGTAAGAGAATGTGATTTGGACTCATACATACCTGTGCTTTGATGCCTGGCTGTGACACGTACTCTCTGCTTGATCCTGAGAAACTTACTTGGACCCTTAATATTTGTCTCCCCATGTATAAAATGAGAAAAATTGTACCACACTCACATAATATATAAAGTATTAGCTAAGTGATTCAAATGGTAAAGACAATAATTGGTAGCTTATTGAATAAACAAATGAATGAGTCAACAGAAAATCTGAAACATATATGTGAATATACTGATTCTATTACATAAACAAGAAAAATACCTTTACTAACTATCAGTAGGAATGTGTGTGGAATTACTTTTTCAAAATGATGGATGGATTTGCATTATGTTTCTA
Organism: Zalophus californianus; assembly: GCF_009762305.2. Lineage (NCBI taxonomy): Eukaryota > Metazoa > Chordata > Mammalia > Carnivora > Otariidae > Zalophus > Zalophus californianus. Next base: position 107,375,477 of record NC_045597.1, read on the forward strand.
TGATTTTATACTCCTTCTCTTGTAGCTAAAGAAGGGTAGTGTGCCACCCCAATAATGTGCCCCCCCCTTTGTGATAAGGATTATTTTGACCCAATTATTTTGAGAAAAAGCAGACACAGGAGAAGCTCTGAAAACAGCATAAGTTACCCTTTTGTAAGGGACATTTATATTAGAAAGGAGGCCTGTACCATGAAGAGAGCTAATACTAGAGATCACTTGTTTACTGGAGAAACTTTCTGTTTGGCAGGACAATCTTTGTTTACCAAGCATTTCCCCTTCTCACCTTCCCATTAATTGCCTTCTCCCCTTTGAAGTCCCAGACCCCTGTCCCTTTCCTTAGCTAAGGATGATATATAAGCCTCAATTATCTGGCTGCCTTTCCAGTCTTCTATCTTTTGGGGGCTTCTGTACACACATACAAATTATTTTTTTCTCCCATTAATTTCCCCTTTATTACAGGGGGCTCTCAGCCAAGAATCTACAAGAGTAAATTGAAAATCATGTTTTATTCTCTATACTAGTCATAAACATTAGCATGGAGGTTGGTTGAAACTAGTAGCGTAATTCTTGACAGTAGAAAAGAATTATGCTATTTGCCTGTAGGGATCACTCCAAAGGTGATCATCAAGTCCAAGTTGTACACAAGATGACTGATTAGGGTAGGAAAAATAAAATATTAGAACTTCCATTTATAATTGTAATTGTAAACAGGTGAGATTATCAGTGTTCAAGGGAAGCAACTTAATTCTTTGTTTGATATTTACTTATACATTGTTTAAGTGAAAGGTTTAAGAGAATCACTTTCCCTTTTCCCTTGCTTAAGAAAGGTCTAAAGAGGGTTAAGTTAGGTGATGGCTTTCCTCTTTTGGACTGAGTTGTGTGCCCCCAAAATTCATATACTGAATCCTTAACCCCCAATGTGACTGCATTTGGAGATAGGGTCTTTAAAGAGGTAACTAAGGTTCATGAGATCATAAGGGTGGGGTCCTAACCCAATTGGACTGGTTTCAGTTTAAGAAGAGACACCATGGGTGTGAACACAGAATAAAGATGACAAGGCAGACATCTGCAAGCCAAGAGGGCCTGAGGAGAAACAGAACCTGTTGACTCCTTGATCTTGGAATTCCAGTCTCTAGACTTGTGAGAAAATAAATTTCTACTGTTTAAGTTACTCAGTCTATAGTCTTTTGTTATGGCAGCCTTAGCTGACTAATACACTACCCCATATCTACTAGTTTGTTAAAAGCATCCTGGAGAAGTTATTAAAAAGAGTCTGAGACATTTTGAAGAACTAGGCTGAGAAGCACAACTGAGAGAAATTGAAAGCAGATCTGAACTTTACCTCTAAAATACATTCCATTTACCTATATCCACATTCTTTTTAAGTCCTCCATTCCTTCCACTTCCACTGGTACCTAAATTGAAAGCAGATCTGAACTTTACCTCTAAAATACATTCCATTTACCTATATCCACATTCTTTTTAAGTCCTCCATTCCTTCCACTTCCACTGGTACCACACTAGTCCAAGCTATCACAGTCTGTCACCTGAACTCCTATAACAGCCTCCTGAAGTTTTCCAACTTCTATTCTTGCTTCTCTCATAGCCAGTCTTCACACACTATCAAATAATATTTTAAAAACACATCCAGATTATAAAACTCCTGCTTAACCCTTCAACTGGATATTAGAATAAACTCCTCAGTCTTTACCATATTGGGTACATTCCTTGGGATCTCTCCCTGTGGCCCTCTCCTCTGGAACGAAGCTCCTGCCACTCTAGCCGTGTTAACCACAACAGGCCAAGCACTGTTTGCCCTTAAGGCCTTTGTATTTGCTGTTTTCTCTGCCCAGAAAGTTCTTCCTTGGAAATTTTCACAAGGCTAGATCTTTCTTGCCATTCCATTGTAAGTCCAAATAGCACCTCTTGGGGCGCCTGGGTGGCTCAGTCGTTAAGCATCTGCCTTGGGCCCAGGTCATGGTCCCAGAGTCCTGGGATCGAGCCCTGCATCGGCCTCCCTGCTCAGTGGGAAGCCTGCTTCTCCGTCTCCCACTCCCTCTGCTTGTGTTCCCTCCCTCGCTGTGTCTCTCTCTGTCAAATAAATAAATAAAATCTTAAAAAACCAAAACAAAACAAATAGCACCTCTTTGGCAAAAACCTCCCGGAAACTCTATTCTGTTTTCCAAACAGAGATAACCAGAATGAAACTCTCTGTTCCTGGTAATCAAATACCATATAAAAGAGTATCCAGGAAGAATTAATCTCAGTAGATCTTGTTCTAAATATATTTTTATTATTATGTGCAGGTCTTGGTTTTTAGTTTTTGGAAGAAGTCTGAAAGATGGGAAGGCTTAGAAGATAACAATCATAATGTAGGAGGGTCTGAGAACCATGCCATTCTGCATGAAATTAAAACAAACAAACAAACAAACAAAAACAAAACAAAACAAAACAAAACAAAGAAACTAGGTGTCTTACCAGATAGTTCAAGTGAGGAGAGAGAGCAGGGAAAAATAGTACTACTGCTTTCATCAACTGACAAAATGCTTATGAGAACAAAAGAAGATGAAGAGTAAGGCCTTAAAAATTTCTAAACAATTTGACTCAAAAATGCTACATCGAAAATCGTACCCTAAGCTCAGCAAATAACTACTTATTAGGATAGTCATCACAATATCTATAATTTCAAGAAAAAAAAAGAACATTAAAACTTAACTATTTATATATGTGATTATTTAAATAAAATATCATATAAGTATACAGTAGAATATTATGTAAACATTAAAATGACATTGTAGAAACACTTATTGATTGAGAAAGCAATGTTTAAGACAAATTAAAAGTGAAAGGAAATTTATACATAATTAAAATATATATGTCATAAATTTTAACTCAAGCTTTAAACAAAAGCTTTATAACAAAAAATTTTGATATTTTGAAAATGTTACTATTTTTGTCCATTTTTAAAATAATTTACTGTATTAGCATTCATCTTATATAACTTCAACTTCAATTACAATTGATTTAAGTCGTATTTATAGTGTGCTTCTTGAACAAAGTTTTTTTCTTTTATATATGAGAATTAACTAGCATTTTATCCTGGTTTAAACAGACAGTATATTATAAGGTTCCATTATTTTAAAAATTGCTTCAAATGGTTGTTCTAAATTGGGTAATTTGCTGTTCTGTCCTTATTATTAAACTATGAATGCTGTTGTTGCAGTTACTGCGCAATTCTTGATACTGCCAAATTAATACGATAAAATTCACTGATCTAGAAGTATATGTGTGGGTATAAGTATCAATAAATTACTGGGGAAAAGGTCAAATAATAGATAGTCACAAATGATCTTTGGTGATCCTATTTGACATGTTCTTGCCCTTCCCAAATAATTTAATGTATCTGTTCACTTGAAAATAAAAAAACATGTAAAACCTCTATATTATAGCACAAGTCAGGGGAAAAAGTTGCCCATTTAAATAATCAGTTAACAAAATAGTACGTCATTGCAACTCAATACTCTCAATTGAGTTGAATGAGATATCTGCCAGCTGGAGCATACCCTTGAAACAGAAAATATAAATAAAATCGTTTTATAAAGAGAGCATCATTCTACAATCCTTTATTTTATAGTTCATTAAATCACAAGTGTCATATTTTAAATATAAATTATAAAATAAAGAAGAATGCATGTGCCCTTTATAAGGAAACCCAGAATGAGTGTCCTTATGTGATCACTTCATTGTGCCCTCATTTTCATACCAAGAAATCTACTAGATAAGTACTCTATGTTTGACAGAGATCACAATATAATGTTCCTGAAAAAGGAATATAACTCTGAATTTGCAAATAATACATTTCTCTTTATATTTGGAATTTTTAAAAAAATGGTCACTTATTGATACAAATTTTTATGAAGAAAGATGATCTGGAGATGTGATTTTTGTCATTCTACACCAAGTAATCTCCAGCTTTGATTAGATTTCTTACAACCAGAATTCCCTACAACAAATTTGGATGGCACAATATCATAAGGAAAAATTCACACACACACACACACACACACACACACACACACACACACACACTATACACACACGAATGCTTAGATGTAATTTGTGTGGAAATGATTTGGAGATATATTAACTATTTCAAAAAAAGAAAAATATGTTTCAAGGGGGCTGTTCAGATAAATTTTTAAATAATAGGACACGGTTAAATAATTTTGGAATTTTACTGACAGTGTATGTTATGCCTACATTCTATAACTATAAAGCTTTTATGTATTTTGACCATCCATAGAAATACAAGAAATATTCCAGCTTAAGAGGTCTTCAATATGTTTGCCACCATTAAAGGCAATCTTGGTGATGACAAGGTCAAATAATCCTTTAAAAAAAAAAGAAAAATGCTTTTCTTCTAAATTGTATTTGTAGTAATCCCTACCATGACACATGTATTATTTTTGTATTTGCTATTGCACAAACTAAAGAGTCCTCTTGTAAATGTTTCTGGGTCACCTACCTGTCCTGCTAAATCTCACCACATCTTTTAGGTAAAGCTCTTACCTCTATTCTAAGATTATAGTCTTTTATCATCCCACACTTAATTTCATTTGGAGTCAATTCAGGGCAAAATAATCTTATCACTGGCCTTTTGAATACTGTCAATCTTTGATGCATCTACATTATAAGCTACATAGAACAATTTTACATACAATTTAAAAACCTAAAAGCATCATATTTTTAAAAGGTGCACCTGATTTATGTCCTTTCATTTTTTTTCCTATGCAACACAGGATATTCCTTGAATGGTTATGTTTAAATATGGAGCAGTATTAATTAGAATTAAATTGATGAGGACATTTATTTCAACTTTGTAATGCTTAATATTCTCTCCACATTATATGAGATTGTGCTGATGTTAATTATGGAAAGGGGGGAAAAAACAGAAATTTAAACATATTGATGCCCAAGTACATTTTTTTAATTTACCTAAATCTAGGTGTATATGGCCCCGGAAAATCCTTTGTGATTAAATGCCATCTATCTAGGTCTAATTTGAGTTGAAAAGAATCGCCAAATAGCAAAAAGGGCTCAAGTTTGATAGTTCAACTTCAGTTTAAGTGAATAGTATTCACTGGAGCATAATATGATTCCAAGTTGTTTGTTACATTCCAACATGGGATAATACCTACAGAATATTGGCAGACTTGTGGAATGACCTCTTTGGTTCTCTTGATTCATTTTCAAGATTCATTACATTATTGTTGTAATTACATTAACTCAAAAATCTATTATAAATCTAAAACATGTCATGTCTTTTTGTACTCTACACACCTTTTTTTTTTTCTTTTTAAATGAAAGAGGAGACACGGGGCAACATAAAACAATTATGTCTCTACTCAAAGAAAATATGCATTTTCAAATTTGTTCTTTTTTTAATGCCACAAACATGAACAATGTAAATTTATTTTTCCTGAAAAAAATGATTCCAAGAAAGTTAACCTTTAATAGTTTATAAAGGGGAGATAATCACTATTTAATGCTTTTAAGTATGGTAAAGCTGAGATGATTTAATTATACCATTTATGTTAATGAGACCATTCTCTGATCACTAATTATAATCTGGTTACAAAAATAGTACTATGATGTACTTCACAACTGTAGTATTTATCCATTCTGTTAGATAATTAGCATTAAGAACAGCAACATATTTGAACACAGCAATTTAAGGTGACAAAAATTGCTGGAATAGGATCATATATAGTCCTTTGGAGATTTCTTGTAGTACTTTTAATGTAAATTTTGATGGGCTATTAGTTTTCATTAATGGTAGTTTAAGTACTTAGAGAAGACAACTATGTACTATACTTAGTGCTGGGCAAACTGCCTGGATATATTTCATATATTACTGTTACTTTAATGAATAGTGTTATGGCAATTAGAAGACTGATGGCTTAGAAAATTTAGGTGGATATATTTGAAGTTCTTTGCATTAAGTGACATTGGTTGGTGTATACTAAAAAGTATCTTATCCCTTTTTGAAAAGTCTGATTTGCAAGGAGGATTACTTTAAATATATAGCATAATTATAGTGCATTTAAAATAAACTGGTTTCTAGATATCAAATTACAGATAGAGATGCAATATAAGTGTAACGATTAAATCACTGGATCTTTTGCTGAAAAGTAGACGTAAACCCAATTTTTAAGTAAATAGAGTATCTTTTGAATCTTTTTAAGTGATATGTTGTTTGTTCAGCTTTTGACTACTTGTATTTTTAAGTAGAACACACTTATGCAATTCCGGTATAAACATGACAATAAGAATCACGTAAATATCTAATATAAGTGCACTGATGATCATTAGTATATCTAAGAGAATTAACATTTTCTCAATAACTGGGGTCATTTTTCTGAACTGTTTTAAAGACTCTTAATTAAAAGAACCATTTTCAAGCATTATATTCCATCTTCATGAATGCTTTCTACTGAGTAATCTTTCATAAATATATGATCTGGTGTGTAGAGATCATTTTCTCAAAAAAAGTCAATTTTTTTTAAATAAGTTAATATTCTTTCTAAATCCAGGTATTTTTAACTGACATAATACAATTGCATAAAGATACAAATCATTAAAGCTTTTAATTTTAAAACAATTGAAATAAAGCAACAAACTAAGAGTTCCTCAAAGTTGTGTTCTAAATAACTATAATTATTTTCTTCATATGATTGATTTTGTTTTTTTTAATTTCTACAAACCATAACGGCTTGAAATAATCGTATTTACTAGAAATCTCTCTTCTTTCTTATTAAAATACATAATTATTAATAGTAACATTGTATGTAATAAATTGGAAATAAAGCAAAACTCATGGGGCAGAAGTAACTCCATCATCATTAAGAATTTCATAAACATGAAAGCTAAAATCTTTAGAGAAGTAAAGTTATTGTAGATTACAACTTCTAGCTCATACTATAAGCATAAGTTAACTATGTATTCTATTTTAGTAGACTACTTTAGTGGCAGCACATGAAATATCAAGCATTTTCTAAGCAAAATGAAACTTTCATGGAGGGGAAAAATGAATCAAATGGTTATAGCATTAAAAAAAATAGATTCTCCATCTAAAAGTAAGTGTTCAAAAATATGCTCAAATAGTCAATTTCCACTTCCTGTTCTTTCTTCCTTACATGTTCTTCCCCCACATACCTGAACGACTCACTCCCTCACTTCCTTCAGATTTTTGCTCAACTGTCATTTTTCAGTGAAAATTGCCATGACCTCTCTACTTAAAATTGTAATTTTTCTGGCTCCTTCCTTTCAACTCAACTCTATACTCCTTATTCTTTTTATTTTTTTTTAAGATTTTATTTATTTATTTGACAGAGAGAAACACAGCGAGAGAGGGAACACAAGCAGAGGGAGTAGGAGAGGGAGAAGCAGGCTCCCCGCTGAGTAGGGAGCCCGATGCGGGGCTCGATCCCAGGATCCTGGGATCACGACCTGAGCTGAAGGCAGATGCCCAACAACTGAGCCACCCAGGTGCCCTACACTCCTTATTCGTATGCCTGGCTGAATTTTCTCCATTAGTACCTTCCATCACCTGACAAACTTTATTTCACTTGTGTATTTGCTTTTACACTTGTTTTCTCCCACTGCGAATATCAGCCCCTTAATGATGGATTCGTTACCTGCTGTAAACTCTTGTATTCCTAGCACCTAAATTAGAGCCTGGCTCATAATAGTCACTTGCTAAATTGTTGAATGAGTAAACAAATCAAAATTGGGACAAATAAATTGCTATCTGCATTATCATACACAATATGTAAGACTAAGATGCATATAAACGTAAAAGACAAAAATCCAGGCTCTTTTTCAACAAGTTACATTTAAAAGAAAGAAAACAGAAGGACTCTTTTTGATCTAGGTTTCTCAGCCTCAGCACTACTAGTATTTTGAGCCAACGAGTTCCTTGTTAGGGAAAACTCCACTGTGCCATTTAAGATGCGTACCAGTATCACTGTGTTACACCCACTAGAAGGGGACCAGTGACCTCTCCACCCAGCAGTTGTGACCATCTAAAATGTCTTCAGACATTTCCAAATGTTGCCCAATGGACAAAATTGCCTTGGGTTGAGAATAACTTGGGCAATGAGAAGAGCTCTAACTTCGGAGTTAGAATTATGTTCAAGTCCCAGTTTAGACCTTGGACAATGCACATTGTTTCCAGCAGTAACACTGCAGTCACAGTACATTCTTTTTTCATGGTTACTGTGTCTATTAGCACTAATTTAGAGAGTAGGTGCTATGTAAATAATAGTTATTGAGATAAACAGGGCAGCATAATGGATAAAAATACGATTTAAAAATATATCTAAATTTGTGTTTTTAACTAAAGAAATGGATACATGTGATAAAAACTGGAGCAGTCTCTATAGACTTTTTGAACCTAACTATTTTTAATTAACAATATATTTTGGCTAATAGTTCAAACTAATATATAGATTTACCTCATATTTAATAGCTGCAATATATTTCACTGTACAGATATTTCATGATTCATTTGGCTAGTCATTTATAATAGATATACAGATATTTTCCCTTGACTTTTCTAATCACAAGTATAACTTCAAAGTATGTTCTTGCATACATTTCGGTGCATATACATCTTAGTGTAACTATGTCTAGAAGAAATTACTAGAAGAATCACAGGCTTTAAAGTCTAAGAATCATGGACTAGAAAGCTTGCTACACTATTTATTAACTATGTAACCCTGAGTGATTAATTTAGGCTGGCTGGGCCTCTACTGGGACCTCTGGAATAAGCAGTGTTAATGATACCTGTCTTCAGAGATTGCTGTGAGAATTACTTGAGGTAAGATTTGTAACCTAAATACTAGAATGCTTTATTTATTTAGACTGTCAATTACTATTATTAAAGAGAATAATGCTGTTAAGCCCAGCTGTGAGAGACTATCCTTAAGAGCCTAAACCATTCCAAACACTCAAGTTTTTGTTTCATTTTGGAAATCTTGTATTTGTGCGTGTTTATGAGTATTTTATTTTCTTCTTCCATTAAGCTGTTTAGTTTCTTTGAGAACAAACACAACCCAATATAACCCTTCTTTTCTTGCATTTCTGTATGCATATGTATATACAATAAATGTCAGAAATAACTGACTATATTTTATGTTTATCTTATTACTCATTTTTCCCTTTTCAATTTAAATCATCATATTATAAAATATTTTCTTTTAAAGATTATTTCAATACATATTTAAATTCTACATTAAATTTATGGTTGTGATTATTCTGCATAAACACGCATGCTTTAAAAATACATTTTGATTGCTGTGGCAGATGTTTTTGCATGTAGATGGTCATTGTTTTATTTATTCATACATTCTATTACTACTTATTGAAAGGTACTCAGTGTAAAGCATCTTACTGTGTGTCATGAATGATGCATATATGAATAAAATGTCCCAAATTATGGAGAAGTGAGACAGATTCACACATTAGAAAAGATAAAAAATATTCCACTACATTAGGAAAATACAAAGGGGTCCAGAGGAGAGAAAAATCTCAAATTACAATGAGGTAAAGTTGAGGTAGGACTTGAAGAGCAGCATTTCATTAGGGTAGTTGATAAATATGGAATGTAGTCAAGGAACAAGAAATAGCAAGACAAATAGAAATAAATAGGGCATAATCAGATACAGGGGAAGTTTGCTTGGATGTATCACACCTGACCTATGGGAAACGGGTAGAGGTGGATCACATGAAAAATCAAGTTATGGCTAGGAATGTTCTTCCTGATAGTGGAAACAGAACTTAACTTGAGTCAGGATCTCAGGTGAGTCCCAGAGGAGTGACTGTTCACAGATCTCACACTGACCCTAACTTTCTTTTTTTAGAAGGCGGGACTAATACTGCTTTGGGTTTTAACACATCTTACTGACTCTAGGTTCCTTTATCCATAAGGTGAAACTAATAATGTCCTGACAAACAACTTTTGGTGAATGATAAGGAATTAAGTTGTGAGTGCTTTTCAGCCCCTGAAATGTTACGTCTAAGTAGGGGGTGCCACAGCTGGTCTGAACATAGCAGGTCTTGATAGTTTGGAGACTGGAGATTCAGAGAGTGAAAAAAGGTTAAGGGGCCCATTCAGTAGCCCAAACAAAAAGTTGTTAAGAATCTAGCTAGACTGTGAAAGAAAAACCAACAGACCAAACAAAAAAACAAATAAACGGGCAGAGCTATCAATTATAAAAGAAGACTGTCAATCCAAGGGGCAGAGAAAGACATAGATAGAGGATTAAAAGAAAGAAGAAAAGGAAGGGAGGGGAAAATTCCACAAGAAGCATGGACTTAATTGAAACTAAGTTTCAGCCTTTTTCACATGCAGAGGGAGATAAATATTTAGCAAGTTTTGATTTAAAAACAAAACAAACAAAACCCTGCATTTGACAACACTTAGACTTGCATTGTACAAAATAGGAAATGACTCCTTAAGGTGGATTATTAAAGTTAAGAACTTGTAAGTTATCAGACCCATCACCTTGTCATAAGAAGACAGCATATAGTAGCATCCTTCTAGACTAAATTTTATTTTGAATCTGTGAATGTTCAGTCTAAGGATTGTAGCAAGACTAAATGCACCACACTCACAGCCTGTCACGTGCCATTATTTATAATATCCCTTAGATGCCATGACAACCTGACATAATAATTTATTTCAGGAGGTAAAGTAGAAAAAAAAAGGGCTTTTGATGATTCCCGCATGCCAAGTTTACTGGGTTGTTTATTGTATATATTTTTTTCACATTCTTATCATTATTTATAAGGCATATTATTTATCTGAGGAAATTCCTGACAAGTATGCAAACTGAGTGCTAGATATGCTTTATTTTTAATAAACCCTAATATCAGTCATTACACCAAGTACTATTTTGCTGAAAAGAACAAAGAGACATATTTTTAAAAAACCTGAGAAATCAGTCAAGAAAGTGTAAGTGTTAGTGTAGGTAAAGACTAATTTTTTGCCATTAGCTTAGCATTTCTTTCAGTCAGCAGAGAGACAGACAATTGTAACTGCTTTGTTGTAGAAATTCTCCTGGGAACACTGGAAACATCTAATCCCCCAAAATATTAACACTGTATTCATTCTTAAGCAAATAAATATGACCTTCTCTGATACTCAGATGCTTCTGGAAGCATTTTAATCTGTCAGCCTTGACTCTCCCATGACAAACTATCCATATGCTAGGAATCTTCATAGCAGCTATTATGACAACCTCAGATCTGTGAAGTGAGCCTATGAAAAGTATAATCAAATGTCCTTAGGAATTATATTTGTTAGAGCCTTCCAAGGGCTCCCTAAAGAACAAATGATTCATTTATTTATTTATTTATTTATTTTTTTAAAGATTTTATTTATTTATTTGAGAGCGAATGAGAGATAGAGAGCACAAGAGGGAAGAGGGTCAGAGGGAGAAGCAGACTCCCTGCTGAGCAGGGAGCCCGATGCGGGACTCGATCCCGGGACTCCAGGATCATGACCTGAGCCGAAGGCAGTTGCTTAACCAACTGAGCCACCCAGGCGCCCTGATTCATTTATTTTTTTAACACTGACTTAAAACAAATGTGTGCATAACCAAATCAAGAGAAGTGAAAAACCAACTTTCTACTCATTAAAGGGCAGAGTTCAAAAAAAATAAATAAATAAAATAAAATAAATGAAGGGCAGAGTTTGTTTTTGATAGGAGACTGAAAATGCACATGAAACATGCCTTTTTTTCCTCCTTTATTGATCTTAACAGTAGCCCAAATTCAATATCCTTCTAATATTTACATATTAAGCCTATTCTGGCAAATTGCTACTTGAAACAGATCAATAGTATAATATATTTAAACTGTGATTGAGAACAGAAAAAATCAGCTGAGAGAGTTTAAGTATTCATAGATAATGCATAATTAAATTTTTTTTTTTACCTTTACCTGTGACTCAAACTTTCTCTTTTTAAAGAGAAGTTAGCCAAGTTTTGCAAGTGGTTCTAAGATTAGATGGGTATTGGAGATAGCTACTTAGATATTTATAAAAAGTACAAACCTATTCTAAGACAAATAATCTAAGCAATTCTATGTTGTAAACATCTACTGAATTCTCAACTAAAAGTCAAAATAGAATAATTTTGCCTAACTACTTGAATAGATTCCTATGAACTCTGATTAGCATAATTTCACAAGTGAACATTATTTTTATTCAGTTTTTGTTGTCTCTCTACTTAGCCATTTTTTATATAAGTAAGAGTACTAAGCCATTTTATGTATAAACATTGACATTGTAGAGGCCCAGAGAAGGCTGACCTAAGATGGGCCACTTGGGCATAAAGATTATTTTGAGTTAAAAGCAATCAAAGCCCAGCAAATGCAGGAAAATCTCTTTGTCTCCTACACAACTACCTAAATTTACATTGGATAGGAGAGGCTGTAACAGGAAGAGAACTGTTAACAGAGACTCCCCTTTACCTAAAAAACTTATCTGCAGTAACAGAGCAACTTGGTTTTTCTAAAGATCTTTCTCCTTCTTGCTAATGAGCTTTCTCCCCTTTGTATCCTTAGGCCCCTACCCTTCTCCTGAGCTTGTATAAGCTCCATGTTGATTCACTGTCTTTGGAATTTCACGTGTGTAATTCCTCGTCCGGACACCTATTAAATTTGATTTTCTCCTGTTAATCTGTCTCATGTCAATTTGATTCTAAGTCCAGCTAGAAGGACCATAGGGCAGAGGAAGTTCTTTCTCTCAGACAACATTCAAGAACATGTCATGTTAACTTTGGAATTCTTACCTGTAAATACCATCATAAAGACAATTTCCAAAGGTCATATAGCACCAGAAAACAAAACAAAAATTAGATACACAATTGAATCTCAATGAGACTAACTGCATATTCAGTGGAGTAGCAAAGAACAATGAATAAATAGCTCATAAGTTGTGAGTGTGGGGTGAAATTTTAAATTCAATCTTATACCCCCTGTAGTGCCCAGAACTCAAATTCTTGCTCGAGAGAAGCTTGACAAATTACTACATGACACATTTTAATGGACTATATCAAGATCAGCCTGTGATTAAAGAAGGTGCTGACCATTAAATCCACAAGTGCCAAGGATTTTCTCTATAGACACACAGATGAATTCTTCAAGTTTGTTTAAGTAATTCCCATACCTTCACTTCTATTTTGAATCTATGGTCCATTTGCCCCAGATCCTCCCTGCCCCACCCAAAAAATATAAATACAGGTAAGTCACCATCCTACTATTTCTTGAATTCCATCTTAATTTTCTTCAAATACCAGTAAGTCTGTTTCAGCCAGTTCATTTGTTTAATTTGTGTCTTTCCTCTCAGGACCATTAATTGATTTTTCTAACTCTCTCTTCAGTGTGAACACAATATATACACTCTGCTCTCAAAGTGCATATGCTGACAGTGAAAAGGAATACTGTGTTAAATATAATCCATAAATAGCTCACAAGCCCTAATTTTAGTCAATAGTTTCAACCTCTTCCTCCTTTTCACAAAGACACTTAAAATTGAACGGCAACTTGATGAACTTAAATTTACCTCTGTCTCCTGCAGGCATTAATGATCAGGAAAATGCCAAAAGTTATGAGGAAAGCTGAACAAAAACAAACAAAAAAGCTCTGTATCTAGGTAATCAATAGTCAAATATAGCATAGCTGACTGTACCCTATTTTACAGCACAAACAACTTAAAAATCATGTAAGAAAATGTTCTAGAATATTGTTATTTCATGAAATTGAAGTATATTATTTATAAAAGAAAATTCCCATAAAAAGAGTGGCGGGTGCCTGGGTGGCTCAGTTGGTTAAGCGACTGCCTTCGGCTCAGGTCATGATCCTGGAGTCCTGGGATCGAGTCCCACGTCGGGCTTCCTGCTCAGCAGGGAGTCTGCTTCTCCCTCTGACCCTCTTCCCTCTCGTGCTTTCTATCTCTCATTCTCTCTCTCTCTCAAATAAATAAATAAAATCTTAAAAAAAAAAAAAAGAGTGGCTAAATACCGAGAAAAATATCTAAGACAAAAAATTGGTAGGTACAATTTTAAAGCTACCAGCTATTGTATTTGAAAGCAGAAACTATTGTTTTTGCTGGCTCTGATAGTTTGAGAAAGACAATTGATAAGATCTTTTTTTTTTTTTTAATGGGGAAGAATTCGATGTTTAAAGTTATAGGCTAGTTTCAGTTGAACTGAAATAAGATGTGGACCTCACATTCATACTTTCTTCATCTCTGTATACCTCAGGCGGAATGCAAGGTCTGGTCAAACAAGACCACAAAAGCTTGGTGGAAAATCATATGTCCTGTCCTGTGGGAGAGAGACCCCTTCTCCTCTGTAAACTATGCCAGCTCTACCAGGTGATTGATTGACTGATTGATTGATTGATTTTACCTAGTCTCCTCTACTGGTATAGTTGGGCATTAGCTGCTTTAACTCCATCCCCTTCTCTCAATAATTCAAAGCCACCAGTATAAATAATGATGATTAAACCAGAGGTGAGAACTAACTACTGTTCTCTGGGCTGAATCAAGTACACCCATCCATGGCTTTTGTGATGTTGGTTTTGGTAGTTTCCTTGGTTTATATCGTGTTAATTTTCAGGGTTAGCCTATACAGTATGTTTGTCTGCATTTTTTTAAATATGATTCTTTGCTAACATTTAAAAATTATGAAATTTTCTGTTTTAACTGGATTTCTTGCCTCGCTTGCAAAATGAAAGATCTGGCACAACTGTTTAATATTCTTTATGGCAAAAATAAGTGGATCTGAGAGGTGAAGCATCAGCTTTCTCCAGTTTTATCATACTTCTTGCCATTCCCATGTGAGTCTGGATGTTGAAGCCTGGACTCAATTTCCACCCACCATCATGTTGGAATGAGTGGGTTTTATTATACCTGACACAATTTACTATTCACAATTCTGATTCTATTGAATAAGAATTTGATTTTGTAATTCTGTTTATAAATGAATGAGTTCTATGGATGGAATGACACGTAAATTACTTACCTTTTTGTTGTTTTAATAAATACCCTCAAAACTCAGTATCTTAAAACAATAAACATTTGTTGTGTCTCATAGTTTCTGTGGGTCAGGAGTTTGGGAGCAGGTATATGGGCGGTCCTGGTTTGGGCTCTCTCTTGAGATTGCTATAATGCATTGGCTTGGACTGTCATCATCTGAAATCTTTTTTTTTTTTTTTTTAATGTTACGTTATTCACCATACAGTACATCATTAGTTTTTGATGTAGTGTTCCATGATTCATTGTTTGCGTATAACACCCAGTGCTCTATGCAGTACGTGCCCTCCTTAATGCCCATCACCAGGCTAACCCATCCTCCCACCCCCCTCCCCTCTAGAACCCTCAGTGTGTTTCTCAGAGTCCATAGTCTCTCATGGTTCATCTCTCCCTCCGATTTTCCCCCCTTCATTTTTCCCTTCCTTCTCCTAATGTCCTCCATGCTATTCTTTATGTTCCACAAATAAGTGAAACCATATGATAACTGACTTTCTCTGCTCATCTGAAATTTTAACTGAGATGGAGTTTCTATTTTCAAGATGACTGACTCATGTGGCTACTGGCCAAAGGTCCCAGTTCCTTGCTGTGTGGACTTTTCCACTGGGCTATGTGGATGCCCTCATGACATATCAGCTTGCTTTGCCCTGAGTCAGCCATCCAAGAAAGAGAGTGCAAGGAGGAAGCCTCATGCCTTTTATGATCTTATCTCTAAAGTCACACACCATCACATCTGTCTTATTTTATTCATGAGAAATGAGTCACTAAGTCTAGCTCATACTCAAGGGGACAGAAGTTAAGCACTACTTCTTGTAAGGAGTGTCAAAGTGTGAAATTTGGATGTAGCAATTTTGATCTTGGGGTCTTGGACTTGGTTAAATCATCAAATCATTGCTTTATTAACCTTCTACTTTTCCTGATCTTAATATTTCTAAGTTCTTTTCAGTTTCTTTTGTATATATTTTTCCAAATAAAACTGGGGACTCTAAATCGTTATAATTTACCATCTTTGAGGTTTGAAAAAATGATAAGAAGTGTCTAAAGAGAATTTTCATTTGATTTTAGGAAAACTACTTCTAAATTTTAGAGAAACAAAAACTTTCAGTTAGTTATCATTGCCCAGGTAGTATGTCTTGAGGAGCTGGTATACACTGGTATGTAACTGGTAGCTTCATAGCACAATTATTTCCTTGCTTTCTAGATGTGAATTTCAGTATTACTGTGGGCAAATGGCTCCTTAAACATTTGTAGCTATAATCATCAGTAATCCCCTGGATAGTAAGTTGTGAAGTTCTTCTGTTTTACTTTTATACTGCCTTTTTTATATGACTATAATACTTAGCCTCAGCAGGAAACAGGTCATCGCCCTTTATTCCATTCCCAAAGAAAAAGAAGAGAGAGGTTCTCAAAGAAGGAGGAATTTGAGCAACAGAGCAAGTTCAGAGCCAAGCTAGGAAACTTTGTAAAATAAAGTTTGCTCCGCTGCTTCTCTAAGGTACTCTCCTTTAGGTTTCAAACCTCCAAACTAAAGATGTATTTTGATATATCCACTGAATCCACTGTTGACAACAGAGGCATTAATAAGTCTTATTATATTTATTTTTAACTTTCAGGTTTGATCAAATTATGGTGGCAGGGAGGGGTATACATACAAGGCCATTCACTAGTTAAAATAATTTTAATGTATGCAAAGTTGGGTTCCCATGCGGTGCTGATGTCGTATCAGTTTCACAGAGCCGACCCAATATAGGGATTATGATTTCCTCCAAACTTTCACTCTTCGATTTTATCAGGGAACAAAACTAACTGACTTTATTTTATTTAGCTACAAGGAACTACTGCTCTATTTTTGAGACTTTGTTTACAGCATTGAGTTCTGTAAGTTTAGTATTCATTTTCTACTAATAGCAGGGTGGGTAGCAATCACATTAGCAGAAATAAACTTTTATAAAGCTTTCCATTATTCTATGAGGAAATGATTTTTATAGTATACATATGTGTGTGTATACATATATATATATATATATATTCATTAAAAAGTCAAAGATGTTCTTTGAAATGTTATACCGTATTTTCACATTTTTCCCTCTAGTTTATTGTGTTTCTCGGCTATATTAATTGCTAGTTTAGGTTGATTTCATCAGGTATACTGTAATTCAGTTTTTGAAAACATAATGTGGGTGGTGATTTGGGAATTGTTGCAGAATTTAAACGCTGATATTTTTACTCAGGTGATTTAAAATATGTACAAATATACATAATACAAAATTTTCTTGTTAATTTGGCAAAGCTGAGTAATATAAAATAACCTTATTTTCCTTATTGCCTTAAAGGAAAATTATAAATAAATTTATGCTTTAAAATAATCTACTTGTCAGATATAGTCCTTATTGTACATGTGTGTGTTTGTGTGTGTAACTTCTGAAAACACACAATGAAAAGAATGGCAACATCATGTTCTACAAACAATATAGAAATTGTCCAAAGGCTAGAAAGAAACTTGGGACATTAACAAAAATAAGATTATTTTTTTACAAGTTTAAATTCTTCCTCTGAAGAAAAACTTTAAAAAAAAATAACACTAGTTCTAAGAAACAATTAGAAAAAAAAAATGGGACAATAATAGCAGAAAGACAGCCATTTAGGAATAAAACTACAGCAAAAGAAAGTTACTAAACATCCGTGCCACGCTATGTCAGAGATCTGGAAATGCCCAATGAGGTAAAATTCCAGTGTCTTAAAGATCAAATTAAGTGACTCCAGTCTCCACCTTTGACATTTGTAAAAAACTTTACATTTTCAAAAGTGTATTCCCATACATTTCCACATGATTCTCACAACTTTAAGGCAAATATATTTATTTTCTGTATTTCTCAGCTATTGAAATTGAGATATTCTTTGTGATTGACGATTGGTTGAAACAATCTATTTTCTCTCTCTCCCTCACAGAAATGTATGTTCTGTTTTGTTTTATTTGAGAATAGTGTCCATGTTTATATTTGTACTTCAGAGATAAGTACACTGTCTGTACTGAAAAGATTCTAAGTACATGTTGAACTGAACTGAATTTTAATTTTTTTATATCCCAGACTCATCCTGTTTTAAATAATAATTTCCAATATCTAAACCGTATTCACTTTTACTCAGATATTTTAAGTCTAATTGAAATAAAAGGTGATTAGGGATGCCTGGGTGGCTCAGTCGGCTAAGCATCTGCCTTGGGCTCAGGTCATCATCCCAGGGTCCTGGGATCGAGCCCCACGTCGGGCTCCCTGCTCAGCGGGAAGCCTGCTTCTCCCTCCCCCTCTGCCTGCCGCTCTGCCTATTTGTGCTCTCTCTCTCTGTCAAATAAATAAATACAATTTAAAAAATAAATAAAAGGTGATTAAAACCCTTCTTTTAGTAGAGAATAAATTTTCATATCTTTCTCAATTAACAACTATTTACTTTTAAACTTTATATACTAATCAATAGTCACTAGTGAAAACAAAACCAAAAATAATTAACATTCAATTCGAGAAATGATAGGTGAAGTTTGTAGAATATTAATTTAAAAGGCTTAATTTATTACCTATACAAATGTTTAAAAATATATTCACATTGGTTTTTCATAAATAGTATATATAGTTATATATACAGTACTTATATATATACATATAATTATATATATTGTACACACACACACACACACATACTCATACTTATATGCTATCCAGAATACCTCATATTTAGAGTTGCAAATATGAAATCAGTTTTCTGATTTCCCGTAACCAAACATAACTACTGAGATTCTATGTGAAAGATCTAATCCTCATACTTCCGACCTACCATGAATGTCAGTTTAGAGTCAGCCATTCATTAAGTAAGGGCACAGCCATCCTCACCAAAAAGCGCTTCTTTATGGTATCTCCTCTTAACATCTTTTCTAAAACTCAAACTATTTTGTATAAAAATTCATATTTCAAAAGTCAACTTCAAATATCAATACAGAAGATAATTATTTGTTCCATACCCCCTGTTAGCTTCTTAATTGTCTTATTCATCTAGCAATTTTTTTTCCCCACAGACTGAACCAAAAGAATGGAAATGAGGCTCAAATCAGTAAGACTACTCATCCCTAAAAATAAGAAAGAATTATTTGTGGGAGAATAATTTCATTTCTTGGTCAATGGGTCCTGTGGCCTTGTTTTTTGAATTATCTGTGTGGATCAAGCTATCCTTTATAAGCAGAGAAAAGCCACATTTGACTTTATTGCGACAAATAAACAAGGCCCTTACACTTAAGAACTCTGCAGTAGAACAAAGAAAATAATAGTAAAATAATACAAGTCACAGCCAAAAATCAATAATGGTAAAGTTTGTATGGCAAACTGCACAAAGTCCCTGATCTGGATGATCTTACAAGTCTGTTTGCTAAGGTTAAAAAAGAAAAAAGGAAAAAACAAAACAAAACAAAACAAAACAAAAAACAACTCTCATAGAGATGTATAATTTGAATATGCTTCTGGTGTTAATGGAGCAGTAACTTTTCTAAGCTTTTAACAGGTCATAATTAATCAACCCCCAATCAATACATAGCATCCTAGCTATAGAACCATTACACTTACCCATGATGGTTAGGGCTGTAGCTTTTGTTAATTCTTCTTTCATTGACTCTATTATTTCTAAATTACCACCATCCAGGTTGCATCTATTTATGGTTCCATTTCCCGAACTGATCCAATAAAGCTTGTTTTCCACATAGTCTATCGATAGACCTGTAATTAAATTATACAACTTAAACATAACAGTAGCCACTTAAATAGTAATGTTCACCTAGCACTAGATTCTAGGGGAAAAAATAAGTTGCAAGCTTAGATTTTTGTCTTTAAAAATAAGATCTGGCTAATAGGGAAATATACTGTTTTAACTATCTGTGGAACAATATACTTTTATAGGCACTTAAGCAGTATCTCTGTTGATTATCACAACAATCTGTGACACTGACAGCAATGACTGTCTCATTTCATGAATAAGAAAAATAATATCTAGAATAGTTAAGAAATCTTTTTGAGCCCATAGCTAGCAAGTGGACCTTACAGAAATATTAACAAAGTTTCGATTTCCAAATTGACTGCCTGCCCTCTTCATTACGCTGCTTTGCCTCAGAAAATTTTAACGCACAATACTCTTTTGGGAAACTAATATCATTGATGAAATTTTTAATTCCCCCTTACTTTCAGTAAAATTTACTTTAGGCAGTTATAGATTCAAGTTGTTGGTTTCAGTGATTTTCAAGGAAATACAAAAGTAGAATTTCAAAAAAACTGTAATGTCACTGAAGCATGGAATTGAGTTGGGCTTATTTAAGATCTGTCATGGGGTGATAAACTAACTATCTAGTAAGGGAATCAAGCCAAAGGCTTAAGATCATTAACCCCACGTCACAGTATATCACTGTAGGTTAGCTTTATTGAATTTTATGGACAATTTCATATGTTACAGTGGTATTTGTGGTTTTCAAAGGTCTCAGGATATGTATATTTTGATTGCCGAGGATTCTTGGTACACATCTACTTAATTACTGGCATGCTCAGTAGGCTCAGGGTCCACATTATAACAATAATTCTGTGGTTCCATGTTGGTCGTCTATGACCCACAATAACTTGTGGAAAAGGAATGTGGACATATAGTCAGGCATCCAGTACAATAAATTGGTTCTGGAATCTTCCTCAGAGAATGAAGGAAGCAAACCACAAAAAAAAAAAAAGAAAAAGAAAAAAATCCCTTCCCTATTTAAAAAAAAAGAAACAAATAAACAAAAAACTAACACAGATAAAAAAAAGAAAAGGAAGAAAGGAGACACTTGGAGAGAATCACATGAGTTCCAGTGCATTGAGAAAGAGTTAAATATAGTCCAAATATTTACAGCTACAGATAGTCCCAATCCAGGGAGCAGAATTAATTTATCAGACCAGTTTTAATCAAGTAGAAATAATACTACAAGTCTATACAATATATCAGCTATTTATTGATTTATTGGTATGTTTTACTAATCGAAGTCTGAAAGGTACAGAACAAACCTAATAAGTAAAGTTAGACATTTCAGGGATAAAGTTTTCAGGTTTTTTTATGACTACTGTGAGTGATTAGCTTTAAGAAAATAATCAAATAAAAATTATCACATTCATATTCTTTGGTGTAATATTTTCAGATTGAAGGTCATCCACCATTCAATTTTTTTTATAAGAGAAAGTTCAGTTATTCTGTAGGTACTTCCTGAGTCACCTCCATGCATTTTTTCTAGCAAAAATCTTGGTTTAGACCACTTATTGTTCAGATGTGGTTTATTTTCCCTTCAGCTTAGTTGGCTATCTAAGTCACATAATTCTATCTTTAATCAGCAATGAAGAATATCTTACTAGAGATTTATGGTACAAAATATATGCCAAACATTTTGTAGTCAAATTTTTATCAAGAAGTGAATTAATACATTCATGAAGAATTCCTTCTAAGCAGTTATCTATCCCTCTAGATATTCCAAATTTCATCTCTCAATCAAGCCAAACCATCAGAGAGCTATCTGCATTTTTAGATTGCTGGATTTTTGTCCCTCACTTAATCTGTTGGTGAATTGAGCTCTGACATTGTGCCTTTGAGTTAAATGAAGGATGCTATAAAAAGTAGCCATAGGAAAACCACTGTTACACTTCCCAGGATATAGTGTCTGAAATAGTATATCCCATAGTGACCTCTTTATACAAGGACCCATGGGAGAAATTTCTTTCAGGGCTCAGTGCCAGAAAAAGCTATAGTAGAAAATATAAAATTGTAACTGATCATATTTCTCTCTTTGCTTTGGCTGCAAAGAACCTAAAGAGTCATATTTGTGACCCATCTGCAGAAATTGTAAAGGAATTGCATTTATACCACTAACCTCACTCCTGGCTTCAATAGACTAATCTATTATTTTCTTCACCTTGATTTTTAAAATCAATATTCTAGTCGGCCTTTCTTAAGGGATTAAATTTGTCTAAGTTTCCTCAACCCCTTTTATTGAAGGAAAAGGTGCGTTAATACCAAATGTGCTCAACTCCAGATTAACCCACAGTGTCAGCACTTTCTCATCCACCTAACACCCTGTGATTTCTGGATTCTAACACTGCTGTGTAAAGCAGTCATACAGGGCAGGGAAGTTACTGTGTTGGAGTCAGAGTTCCCCAGAGTTTACTACTCTACATTTTTGTTCATGGACTATGAGTGCCTAAAGAAAAGAAGCAGGGTGGTAGTGAGCTTTGATCTTCAGTACCGAGCGTAATGCCTAGAGAAGAGAAGAAAATTTATAAACACTGAATGGATGAATGGGTTATTTAATTCCCATTGTGAAAATTGTAAGTTGTCTTCCAGGAGTTCTCCCAATTAAAGTTGAATTATCTCCACAACATAATTTTTTAATACACTATCTATACCCAGAAGCTATGACAAAAGAGAAGAAGTACAATGATTCAATAGGTCTACTTGCATGGCTTAAGTTTGCATCAATATTAGGATGAAATAGTTTAGGATTAATCATTTTAAGATTCACAGGAAAAAAATAACTAAGTTCCTATATTAGCCTACATATTCTTGTGAAAAGTCACTTAGCTACCTACGTGTATCTTCTTTTCTGTTAAATGTATTAGCTTAATCTCTGAATGTTCTTGAGCATATTTATTCATGGGTTTATAAAATAGAATTGAAATTTTTTTAAGATTTTATTTATTTATTTGAGAGAGAGAGAACATGAGCCGGGGGAGAGGGAGAGGGAGAAACAGACTCCCCACTGAGCAGAGTCTAATGTGGGGCTCCATCCCAAAACCCTGAGATCATGACTGGAGCTGAAGGCAGATGATTAACAGACTGAGCCACCCACGTGCCCTGAATGGAAATGTTTTAAAAATCCTATTATGGGGCACCTGGCTGGCTCAGTTGGTTGAGTGACTGCCCTCGGCTCAGGTCATGGTCCTGGAGTCCTGGGATTGAGTCCCACATCAGGCTCCCTGCTCGGCGGGGAGTCTGCTTCTCCCTCTGACCCTCCCCCCTCCATGTGCTCTCTCTCTCTCACTCTCTATCTCAAATAAATAAATAAAATCTTTAAAAAAAATCCTGTTATGAATTCAAGAAACTGGTGATATGTTTTAAATTCACAGATATATGCATGTTTAGAAGTACATATTTTTAAAGCCTTTAGTGTAATGTAAATGTTTTCACAGCATAAGATTTTTTATTTTGTTATTCTCATACACTTAGGTCTTAATAACATTGAAGAATTCATTGGTGTCCATTTATTGGAATAATTTCTGAATCAAGTCTCTATTGCACTATTTCAAAAGATGAATCATTAAGCAGTAAACTGATAGTTTTGATGCAGTTGAAACTACTCAGTGATTTTAGAATGCTAAATCAATAGCCATGAGAAAACAGATCAAATACAAGCATGTTTATAAAGTGTCCTAAAACCTATGCAAAGAAATATGATTATGTTTGCACTAAAAGGTCCTCAGAACGGGTGAGGGTGACTGAGATTAAAACATCTTCAAAGGGACTGTTGGCTCTTTCTACAGAATATACCACTATTAATATAGACTTATTTCTATAAGACACATTTATTTTTAATATCATCTGGATTTGGTAATCAAAAGAAGAAATCTAGATTGAATAATGTAACAGGTATATCAAAAGAAGAAATGTCATCATTTAAATTTAAAAGCTTTTATGAAGAGAAAAATCTACATTTTCACCTATCTTTTCTATTATTGTAAAAATGCAGAGTTAATTCATATGCTTTCATTCTGACCCTTTTTATTTTAAGCCAAAGATTTCCCTTAATGTATTATTTTAACATTTTGACTTAAGTAGCCTAGTGTATTTTTTAATTGAGACAATGTAATTTGCCCAAATTATGTAATTGCTCTCCTACTAGAAATATATTGATGTAAAAAACTACATAATATTTTTTAGAAAAAGTCTAACTATATTTTCATATATTACTAAAAAAAATTAAGTCTGTTGAGTTTTAAATTTGTCGCAATTAAGATTGGGAAGTTCAGGGGTGCCTGGGTGGCCCAGTAAGTTAAGCATCTGCCTTTAGCTCAGGTCTTGATCTCAATGGCCTGGGATGGAGCACCATGTCTGGCTCTCTGCTCAGTGGGGAGTCTGCTTCTCCCTCTCTGTCTCTCCCTCTGTGTGCTCTCTTTCTCTCTCTCTCTCTCAAATAAATGAATAAAATATTTTAAAAAACTTTTAAAGATTAAAAAAATACTGGGAAGTTCACCTCATGTGTCTCACTTCTCTTTTAAAAGACTCAAAATTAAATCAATGTACTATACAATATGGAATTAAAGCAAAAATGTAAATATGTAGAATCAAGGAATTTTTAAAATTAATGCTTTCTAGACATGGTAATTTCCTAATATTTTTCTGACACCAAATTTCATTTCAAATTTTTCATCCCTGGCTATGCATTACAATTATCTGGAAAACTATTAAAAATACTGTTTCCTGGGCTTCACTCCCAGAAATTCTAACTGAATTGGTTTGAGTTGGTCCCAAGAATCAGTATTAAAAAAAAAAAAAATCCCTTCAGGTGATTTTAGAATATAAACATTAAGAAATTCCTTTTAAAAATTGTATATTTTTTTATAAACCGTCAAATTTGAATATGTAATAAGTTTAATGAGGCCTTTTAAGTATTAATGAGGCCTTTTAAGTATTGCTGGGAAGTGTATTATGAGGAGATCTCTTTGGAGGCAGAGGAACACTAAAGATATAGATGGGAAAGAAGGCATACTATGGATATCCATACCATGGATATTAAAACATAGATAACCTTTAAAGCCTCTAGACATGTATAAAAAAAAATGACGTTTTCTAAATATTCTTCTTGTAGCATTATCTTCAGACAATAGAATACAACTCCTTCTGCATCTAGGATTGTGATAGTTGTAGAAACGGACTATTGAAAATACACAGTAGGTGAAGAAATATCATAACATTGCATCCTGCACTATACCTGTGGAAGAATTATAATATCCTAGATACTCCAAAAATGGAAATCTTTGCAGAGTTCACCAGGAGAGGCATGATTTTTCTGGGATGCAAAACTGTTTCTGAAACACTGAATTTTTAGCTCCAAAGGAGCATGGTTGTTCCATGAGGAAGTAGAGTGGGGTTAATTGCCTATTTGCTATCAAGCTATCTCAAAAAAATATCTCTTAAGAATGCTTAGATTTTGTAAGTGCAGGAATAAATAGGCTGAGGAAACCTGAGCACTCTTTGTGCTTCATCCTTTGCTTCTCTCTGAGGTAAAGATAAATATAAGGTACCACCTTTCAATCAGCTTGTCTATTCATTTCTGGGTTCATCTACAAAAGACTAGTCAGCCTCCACCTTCCTATACCCTCACTTCACCATTATGAAATTGTAATAATAATATAATAGTGTCTAGCACATAGAAAGCACTCACTAAAAACTAGCTATTTCTTTAGTACTACAAGTTCTTGTGTTTCCTTTTAAAGCTAAAATCCTAGTCTAAAATTTGCAACCATCTCTTTGGTAATCCCCACAACTGATAGTTTTGAGACAACTTAATGTGAGGTGTATTCAGATTGTGCATTTCATTTGTTATTATAGTATCTTTCAATTATGCAGGTACATCAAAATTAGAACTGTTTGTTCTGTGAGGCCCAATAAAAGACATGCTTCAGTCTGGGAGAAAATACTTGCAATCCACATATCAGACAATAGAACACAACTCCTTCTGCTTCTAGGATTGTGATAGTTGTAGAAACTGACTACTGAAAACACACAACAAATGAATGAAAGACTAGTATCAACGAAACTACACTCAAAACTCAACAGTTAAAAAAATCCAATTTAAAAAAATGGGCAAAAGAAATGAACAGACTTCTCACAGAAGAAGATATACAAATGACAATTAAGCACGTGAAAAAGATGTTCAACATGAAAAGAAAATGCAAATTAAAGTGACAATGACATCACTACACACCTGTAAGAATGCCTAAAATAAAAATAGTGACAACACTAAATGCTGACAAGGATGCAGAGAAAAACTGGATTACTAATACATTGTTGGTGGGAACGAAAAATGACACAGCCCTTCTGGAAAACAGCTGGGCAGTTTCTTATAAAACTAAGCATACTATTCCATAGGACCCAGCAACTGCGCTCCTGGGAATTTATTCCAAGGAAATAAAAACTTATGTTCACACAAAAACTTGTACATGAATGTTTATAGTAGCTTTATTTGTAGTAGTCAAAAATTAGAATCACCCCATCACCTGCAAGAGGAGAATGCTTAAATAAATTGTGGTATTGACATATCATGGCCTCCTGCTCAGCAAGAAAAAGAAGAAAAGTACTGATAGATTCAATTTCAATGACTCTCCAAGATGTAAGCTGAGTTGAAAACAGCCAATCCATAAGGTTACATACTGTATGACTGCATCATATAACATTTTAAAAACAGAAAATATTAGAAATGGAAGACAGATGGGGAGGAAAGGGGAAGGAGGTGGTAGGCAGGAGAGAGAAAGTATGGTCATAAAAGGGCAGTAGGAAGGACCCCTGTGGTGTTGCAATTATTCGGTATCTTTTTTTATTCTTTTATTCTTTTGTTTTTCCACTTATCCATAAGAACTTCATTCATTGTATTCAGTATCTTGACTGTGGTTTTAGATATAGGATGCGCATGTGATAAAATTAGATCTAAAATTAAAGACACAAATAAATACAAGTAAAACATGAAATCTGAATAATATTAATGGATTTCATGAAGGTCGGGATCTGGGTTGTAATATTTCATTTTACATAACGTTCCAATGGGGGAAAATTGGATAAAGTATATATGGAAACTCTCCTTCTTATTTTTTATAATTTCATGTGAATCTAAAACTATCTCAATAAAATTTTTAATTTAAAAAGAGCATATTATTCAATAAAAAGTTGAGTATGTAAAGGATCAGAATATGCCACTCCAAAATATGCCACTTTGGCTTAAGAATTATTTTGATTTCAAGACAAGTGAGAAATAGCAGACAAAAAACAAAAGCTCTTTGCCCTCCTGTTTTGCTAAAAGCAGCCCTATCCACTTAATCACTAGAGACCAGTCTAGACTCTTACCAGCCCAGGGATGGCACTGAGAAGAATCTACATGATAAACCTTACTAACACAACCCTTATCTTCCATTCGTTTCCCTCAGATATTTGCCTTCCCATAGTTTGCCTCCCTTGTAAGTTTAACACCCTTTTCCTTTGTTTTGTCATTATTGTTCTGTCATTATTTTGTTTTGTCATTATTCTACAAGTTTGCTGTTCTTTGTTAAGATGCTAGGTAAGCCCAAATTCTAACCACTCCTTTGAGTTATTGATCAGTGAGTTTCCCTGCGTATGTGTGTGTTACTCTTGTTAATAAACTGTTTTTCTCTGGATAGTTTGTCATTTGTCAATCTAATTTCCAGGTCCTTAGCCAGAGAAAGGAAAAAAAAAAAAGGAGGGGTGTTGTTGCTGTTGTTTTCCTCCACTGCAAGTGTCTATACGATTATCTTAACCAGATCTAAATTCTTTCTTTGAAATCATCCCTCTTCATTCATTCTGCTTTAAGAAGTCACTGACAAACAGAGTTACAGAACTGAGTTAATTAGTTCTTTGTTGCTCATCTCATTGAGCTAAGATTTCAGCATCTGCCTCATCCTCCCTTGCATTAATCATTTTTATCTCAATTTATCCCATATTTCAAGATCTTGATGATTGGCAAAAGTTATGTGACTTGTGAAAATAACACATGCAAAATTGGAGGCAAGATCAGACTCAGTGACTGGCTTTTCTTGAGGAGTGTTTTGTTCTAAAAGATCATGTAAAAAGGTTTAAGACCTATAGTTTTATAATTCTCCAAAACTATATTTTATAACTTGATAGGAAAATAGAACAAAATATTTTTAAAAGCACTGGATTGTGTCATTTGAATATTTTAAAATTAGAGTTTTGTCAATATAATCCTAAACATCCCCTTGTGTTCGATTTTTTTCCCTAGACACACAGAAGAATTCTGAGTTTTCTAGACATATCACGTTTGTGCCTTTTATGCTTATTTTCCTTTCTACTAAGAATAAGGTAAGCCCCTTCTCTTCTGTCCCTGACTTAAAAACAAAAGTATATTGTTTCTTCAAGATCCAGTTGAAATTTCAAATATTACCAATTTGGGTACTACAATTTCCTCTATTTTTCTTGCTCACACAACATTAGTTGTCTCCTCTATTTCCACAGTATCTACTTGTTACCTTTATGGTGGCTGGAAATAGTACACATGAATGATACCGCATCAAATGATTTGTAATTATTTCTGTCTTTTTACTTCACTGGACTATGACCTTCTTGATAATGTATCCCAGGTTTTATTTTCAGGTTCTGTCACCTACTATACACTTCATAACCTTTTTTTAATAACTTTCTTTTTTTTTTACACTTGATCACATTTGAAAGAATGAGTAAACAAATGATCAGATAAAAAAATATAATAAATTTAAATTATTTGTGTGTATATCGATGTGTAATTTTGTTAATTCCTCTGGCCTTTTTTGTAAGCTCTAAGTCCTTAACATTTCTTTTGGGGAGCATGACTTTATACACTGATTATATTCCATACATAATAAAAGTGACTGTGCTGAGTAATAAGTATATTTAAATAATATAACTGCAAATATCAAGCAAGAAAATATATACAGAAATTTGTTTTAACCTTATTTTTAAAAAGTGAGGTCCCTTGAATTCTTTTGATGTGATAAAAAGTGTTTATGAATGTTATCCATTAATAGATTTCAAAATTCACATTATACAGCATATGGGTTGGAATGATTAAATAATAATTAAAAAAAAGTTTGGTAGGTTTCAAAAAGGTGCCCTTGAAGGTTGAGAGTAAACGAATGACTTTTGGTTGGCATTACAATGAAAATGAAGGGAAAATATTAAGAAAATAAAATACATAGTACACTAGATTCTTAAGAATAAGCCATGAAGGATAATGTTGATTGACAAGCCAAGTTGCTTTATATGAGGCTTAAGGGATAAAATTCATAATATGTAAACATTTTAAACATGGAAATGGTTCTAGGTAGTAAATTAAAATCCTCTGTTACACAAACTGCTTTAAGCACTTAATGTATCCAATACTGAGCAATAAATCTTAATTGAGAATATTTAATTCAACAGTGGGTAACTGGAATGTTGATTTGTATTTAACAGAAACAAAGTTATTTAGCCAAACTGCCTAAAGGCTCAAATTACTTAGTCTCAGTGGTACACAGTCCTAAAATGCCAAGTTGGGTGTTTTGATAAGATTATGATGCACTTCTATTTCAAGTATGTCATACGTATGGATTTAACAACAAACAAGCAAGGGAAATCCAGTGAATTCCAACATAAAAACAATTTCACAAATTAGAAAGACTAGTATATCAGGGACATTTCTGTTTAAAAGTAGCATTTAAAGATTCGGAAATAATTAATAGCGAGGCACAATTGGCACAGAGGCGAAATTGCTTCTTGTGTTCCCTAGCTGCTTAGAAAAGCTGACTGCTGTGTCTTAATCGGGCCTGCATTTCTCAGGAGTACCCAGGTACTGAATTTTTTTCCTCTTCTTTCCATGCTTGAAAGAGTACCAGTTTTATTCCCTGATCTGAGCTTGAGGTCAGGTAATTACTATATGAAATCAACTTCTCTGGGCATAGCATAATGGTTAAGGTTTAATATGGCTTTGGAAGCAAAAAAACTTGGATTTGAATCCCACTCCACTATCCATCACAGGCAACCAAGTTTCTTCAATAAGCCTCACTTTCTGTATCTATAAAAGAAGGATAAGAAACCCTTCCAGCAATGATTAATGTGAGATAATTAATGCAAAACATTTTACAAGTGCTTGACATATTCTACGTGTTTAAAAAGTAGTAACTATAATTATGTTATTTTTGTTGCCAAAGTGATGATGGTTCTACTGTATCATACATCCTAGGCTAAGGACAAGTAAACACAAAGGTGGGGGTTCATGATGAGAATACAGGTCCCATATAGTAGGATAGATAATAATTGATTTGAGTTGATACTTCCCAGCTTCACCAAACAGAATATTGTGTTTTCTCCTTACATCTGGAAAAAATAATTTATAATCTGATAATCAATATGCCTGAGGAGAAAAGCAACTGAACGGTAGCCCCTCCTTTCCTAATCACCTAATTTTCTTCACAGAAAGGGTTTAG
The DNA here is from genome assembly GCF_009762305.2 of Zalophus californianus. NCBI lineage: Eukaryota > Metazoa > Chordata > Mammalia > Carnivora > Otariidae > Zalophus > Zalophus californianus. The sequence continues at coordinate 107,405,864 of NC_045597.1, forward strand.
AGAATGCAGTGGGCAGGAGTTTAAGCCAGAGATTGCCCAGACAGACTCATCATGAAAAAATAATTACAATAATTTCCTGCAGTGCAAAATATCAGTGCAGTTCGATAAGTAAATAACAAAGTAATAAATATCCCTATGTATATGTATTTTATGGGTATGGCAATCATGTATACCAAGAAAAATAGGTTTGTATTTATTTTTTATACACATTCATGCGTCCACTCATGGTACTGGAAAATTCCATTTTAGAATTCATTCAGGGGAATAGCTCTAAGAGAATCTTATAAAGTGGGATTACAATGCCATCAATTCTTGGGAGTAATTCAAAGATTCTTCTATATCAAATGTTTCCTTATGAGACTTTACCTTCATGTTGAAAGGGGTCTTTGGATGCCTCCATTTGACCTCCAACTTTCTAGCTGGGTTCTTCTTTCCAGCTTGACTTTTGGCACAGGTGGAACCTTGAGGGCAAAGCATTCTTGACAGGAACCAAAACTACCCCCTCAAGCAATAAGGACTGCCCTGAGCCAGAAAGACCCCTCCCCGGATTGACTCCAAGATGATGATCCATTTGACTTTTACTGCCTACCTGCACTTGCCCACCACCTTTGCCCCCACACTTTTGCTTATAAAAACTTGGAAGTATTTTCATCATTCTGGGGGCAATCTTTGACACGTGAGTCCACTGCCTTCCCAGTGTTGGCCTCACTGAAATAAACTTGTTTCTGATGTCACCATCACTCCTTTCTCTGCCTTTGGATTTTGTCAGCAGTGAGTGGCTGAACCTGGTCTCTTTGGGACCCCCAGAGCCAGGGCCTTAGCTACAATGCTATACTAAATAGCAATTCAATTTTATATATAAAACAAACGAACAAACAAATAGTCCACTTACTTGCGTCGCAGCTCTAAACTCTCCAGAGGAGAAAAAATAAGTAAACAATAGCAAAAATAATAATTTTTAAAAAAGAAAACAATAATCTGGAATGCTTCAGATTTTGTGTAAAGTAGTAAACAATATGTTATTGAATAACTAATAGCTAAGCAGGGAGCCTGATGTGGGGCCCTAACCCAGGACCCTGGGATCATGACCTGAGCCGAAGGCAGACATTTAACAGACTGAGCCACCCAGGCACCCCCAGTCTTTAACCTATTTTAATCAATGCTTATAATGGCTTGAAACCCACATCATCTTACCTGGCCTCCATCCCTCCCAAATAAAGAATCTGAAGTGACTGAATATAGATAGGACTTTCCCGCTGTAAACTGATTCACAATGATATTTTTTATAGTTAATTTATAGATAGTAGTCTCTCTAGCCTATTGGGATAGATCAAAAATTACAATAACGATCAGAATGAATAAGGCATTACTGTACAAAGAAGTTAGTTTTATCTTTACACTAACTTGATCAAGGCTATTTTTGTCCTATTCTGTCTTTCTATGAGAAATCTCTGAGGTGCTAAGGAGAGCTAAATGGCCACAGGGTTAGACAGGAGAGGGAGGAGAAAGAGCAAGAGGAACATATGAAAAAGCAAATTTGGAAATGAAATATTTCTAATTTTTCCTCTCTAGCTAGCCATGCTTTTATTTATAAGCAATCCTGTGGACATAATTCTTACACTCCATACTTAGAGAAAATTTTGGCATAAATACAAATATTTCCAACATGGACAACACTCAGATCACTTAATATGCAATTGTTTCACAAAGTAATCTTACTCAACTATGATATATAAATAAATCTTGGAATTATTCAATCATGTAAGATCCTGTTGCTATTGGATAAGAAACAGTGGTCACCTCATTCAGCAAATATTTGTTGAAGATCTATTTAAATGTCAGCACTGACCTATGAGTTAAGGACACAATGGTAAATAAAACAGATATTGTCTCTAACTTTGTAGTTTCCTTTCTAGTTGGTAAGCAGTAGTTATTCAAATATTCAACAAACAAATGGAAGTCTAAAATAATGACAGGAGCTATAAGGTGCAACGGTGCTAAAGGTGTCTAAGAGACTTCGGCCTTGTCAAGGGAGGTCAGGGAAAGCTTCTTTGAAGAGATAATATTTGATTTGAAATCTGGCAGATAGGCAGACAACTGAGATGGGAGACATTTCTGGGAAAAGGAATGCCTTGTTAAAATATATTGTTAGGGGAAAGTCTGACAACTTGAGAGAAGCAAAGAAGGAAAACATGGCTGGAGTGGATAACTTTGAGTCATACTACAAGTCCTTTTAGGTGGTAAACTCTATGAGGAAAGGTCCATATCTCCCCTTTTTGCCTTGTTTCTCAGTAACTGGCACTCTGTAGGAACACATTTTTTTTTTCAATTTTCTTCTAAAGGCCCGCATACATACAAACCAACACGTGAATCCTTACCACATGTTTCTGACTCTCTTTCTCATTAGTATGTCATTGCTACAAAGCAAGTATTACATAAAAAGTCATCTTTGTGTCATCCACAATGCTTAGCATAACACATTAACATTAGCCAATCCATACATGGATTTGGATTTAAGAAAGAAGGGTTATTGTAGAGATGTTTTTCTTTCTTTCTTTTCTTTCTTTCTTTCTTTCTTTCTTTCTTTCTTTCTTTCTTTCTTTCTTTCTTTCTTTCTTTCTTTCTTTCTTTCTTTCTTTCTTTCTTTCTTCTTTCTTTCTTAATTTAGTTGTGGCTACTTCTGAAACATTCTTTTTTTTTAAGATTTTATTTATTTGAGAGAGAGAGAATGAGAGATGGAGAGCACGAGAGGGAAGAGGGTCAGAGGGAGAAGCAGACTCCCTGCTGAGCAGGGACCCCGATGTGGGACTCGATCCCGGGACTCCAGGATCATGACCTGAGCCGAAGGCAGTTGCTCAACCAACTGAGCCACCCAGGCACCCTACTTCTGAAACATTCTTAAGCATTGTTTCTTTTTCTCCTCCTAGGTTAAAAAGGACACATTATCATCCTTTATATAATAATCTATATCAAACATGTTAAGTTCAGTACAATAAAGTCATTTGCCCAGCCTCCATTCAGAAAGCATGGCTAATTAATGCCAGCTAAATTTTGTTCACTTACTGTTTCTGCTTAATAGAGCTTTTACTAGATTTTATGTAAATATTTATGGAAATTTATGTTTGGGTCAATATACACAATTGCTATATTTGCAGGCATATAGATCAGTGGGTAAAATATAGGAAAGTTTGTGTTTAAAAGTTGTGATGTTCATTTAATGTATCAACCGGCTTGGCTATCATCCCCACTAATCTAGATTTTGCTGTGATGGTATTTGCAGATGTGGTGACTATTTGCAGTCAGTTGATTTTAAGTTAAGGATATTGTGCTAAAAAATCTAGGTGGGTTTGATCCAGTTAGTTGAAAGGCCGTAAGACTTTAGAGAAACCTAAGACTAAGACATAAGAAACCTAAAACTAAGGTTTCTATGAAGAAGAAGAAATTGTAGCCAAGGTCTACAGTTTAAGCTGCTGCCTGAGACTTTCTATCCTGCCAGAGGATTTCAGATTTGCCTAGCTAAACCCCACAATCTAATTCCACAAACCCTTGTAATAAATCTTTTTATATATCTATATCTATATGACTATATATATCTCTCTCTCTCTGTCTCTCTATCTATCATCTATCTATCATCTATCTATCTATCTATTCATACACACTACTGGTTCTATTTCTCATGAAATCCTGAAAGACACACAACTGTCTCCCATTCTCCTATGTGGATCATTTTTTAGAGCCATCTAGTGAAGAATACATGAGTGTACACAATTCTTCACAAATGATGCTTTTATTATATTTTACATGAGTAAAAAGAAAAGCCAAAAAGAATCTATGAAACAAAGGCTTAATTTTATAGATGAGAAAACCCAAAACACACCTGATTGCCTACATTAATGTGGCTCTACTATCCACTGTCTCTAATGTCATAACTTACTATTCTAAGAAACTTCTGTCTAGTAAGTTGGGTTGAAGATAATATTCCTGCAAATTTCAGGAACTTCCTGGATAGCCCATCAACTCTTTAGCAAAAAAGCAACAAATGACACTTTGTACATCAGGACTCTGACCCATGTTCCCTCAAAATCTTTCTGTATCTACTAATCCAGAATTATATAATGATGTTTACTCAATGATCCTAACCATGCCTCCAACTGAAACACCTACCCTACACCAGATTCCCAAATCTCAATTACTATTTCAATGTTGCTTTTTCTTTTCTGAGAAACTGCGAAAACATTGATGACTTAAAGTTCTTCCTCAGCGTGGGAAGTAAAAAACGCAGCTTTGTCTAAACAGCAGGTTGTTTTAGGGATATTTTGAAAACCCAGTATTTAACATAAAGAAGAGAAGAAATTAATAAACACTCATATATTCACTACCCAGAACTGAACAATATTAATATTTTACTCTATTTAATTTGAGTCTTTTTATGAAATATGAAATACATTTTACTAATACAATAATGTCCCTTTTGGTAAAGATGAAATTTTCTTATGAATGTCATTATTGTTTCTTCCCAAAGAGAACTGCTATTATAAAATTGGTATGCATATTTCCAGTTTCCCTTTTTCCATTTACTTTATAAATATATTCATCCAGGAGCAATATATATTAATGTTGTATGTTTCATTTTGAACATACATAAGTGGTATCCTATCATAATATCACTCTAATTACTTTTCTCACTCAATGCTTCTGAGATCTATTTATGTCTTTTTGTATACATATATACATAAACATACTTGTATTTTAGCACATAAACAAGAGGCATTTATTTACTCATTCCTCTTTTGATGAAGATTTAGGTTCTTCCTAAATTTTTTGTTATTATAAACAGTGATACATTGAATATCCTTGTACTTGTGTCAAGGATATGTTCTTGAGAGTGTACATATTCTTTAGAGTATATATGTATATATTAGAGTATATATTCTTCAGAGTATATAAGTATGAAGTTGCTGGAACATAAGATATTGCATATGTGCCTTTAATTCTAAAAATAACTCCAAAAGGTAGACATTATTATCTCTACCTTATAGATAATAAAACTGAGCCTTTGAAAAGGAAAGAAGAATGTTTAAAGTCACAGAATTAATATAAGTATCAAAGCAGAGATTCAAATCCCTATTTTTTGGTTCCTAAAACAACTTTTTTCCCAACCATATTGTCCCTCAAACACAGCAAGAGGAATGTTTTATGTGAATGTGAAATTACTAAGTTGTCTTTAGTTTCTAGGTTCCTGAAGTTCATTCTTCCTGTTGAACCTTACACCTTGAACAATTTAATTCACTTAATTTGGAGTGGGCAGTTAAATGTGGCAAATGTTAACAGATATGTGAATGACATACCAAAATAGAAATACTGCTTATTGTAGGGAAGTGAAGGAGGATAGAGGCAGGAGATAACTTCACCTGCTCACTTGCTTCCTCTGTACATCAAAAATAAAGATATCTGTGGGCAGAAGTGTGGTAGAATGCATTGGGGTGGTGAGGATTTGCCACAGAACATCTGGAGATCCAGAAAAATAAAAAGGGAAAATGATTTGTTACATTTATATATGGACAACACAGTCTCTTATTCAGCATTGCAGAGACCATCAATTTTAGCACCTGGTTAACATGACTAGTTAGCTAAAGTAAAAATTTACAGAAGGAACTTGTAAGTTACGCAGGGCCTATGTTGGGAAGATCTGAGAGTAGAATCTAGCTACTTCAAACTTGTTTACCTCTTAGCATTAGCAGCAAAACAATATAAAGTTAAATCCTCACATTTGCATACAAATTTGTTCATCTCAGAGGCTCACTTAGTACATATATTCTTCTGCAAGATTTCTAAGGATTCTATTGTATGTTTATTCTTCACTGAACTCATTTATACTCCCTACTGCAGACAATCAAATCATTCAAATTCCAGCCTATTGGACCCAATATACCTTGCATTATTACTCCTGACAGGTTCCATTATTAAAGGCCAGATGTTCCTTTAATAAATTTTCCTCATTCAATTCTCATGGGAACTTTATAAAATAGACATTTTGTCTTGATTTTACAGATGAGGAAAACAAGTACTACCAAGCTAACACTAAATTGCTGAAGGTCACTGAGTTAAATTTACTTATGGAATCTAAAATGATTTAGGTTCTTGTGTCCCTTAAGGCCAGTGTCAAATTTTATCAATAGGCCTAGGCCTAGTACAAAATGTGATACTCACTAAAAATCTGTTTATTGAATGAATGAATGACTTGCAAGCCATATTCATTAATGCTGATTTAAGGCATAGTTTGCAATGAGGTTTTGGGTTATTTTGGTTAAAATGGTGTATCTTGCACAAATTAAAATTAAAAAGTATCATTTTGAATTGATTTTAAAGTGATTTCCAAATATAACAATAACTGACATGATGTAGACATGTACTATTTGCTATTGAATGGAATGGAATGGAATCCTCACCCATATACAGTTAAAAATATCACTTGGTGCACATCACCTTGAGGGCCAAACTACAAAGTGTAAACATTAATACTATTTTTCTTATAAATGTTCTTTATATAAGCTGTTAGATTTTTTAAAATTTATTTTGAATAGGGGAATGGATATTTAGTATTAACGAAGATAAAGTTTTCCCATTATAGAAACAAGCATATAAATTAACATTTTGGTGTAACCTGTGGCTCTCACATTACAGTATAAGGACTTTATTTGCTCATACTATTTTCATCATACTCACTTTTCCATATTAAATATTCTGAACAATTCTAGATAAGCACACACTGAATTGCTTGAGTCCAAATTGAGTCTTTTGTATGGGTCCTAATCTTGTTAAGGCCCTTGTTTCTTTTGTCCTATCATTTTCCACACAGAAGTATTAGCATTTCAATTTGCTTTTAATTTCTAACACTACCTTGAATTCCAATTGTGTATCAAATTTTAGAACAGCCAATCCAAAGAAAAAGTTGCTAATATTATCATTTTCTATCAGAGGTTTATTCTATAGACTACATGAAAGGAATTATTTATTGTAAATCTTGGTGATAGTACACCTTCACTAAATCATCACTAGTAAAAATGAGCTACTTCAAATAAGGATATTACTACATCTAAAAATAATTGCTGAAAAGCTTCATGGTGAATTGATTTTACACCCAGAATTAAAAATATATTGTGTTCAGTTCAAAGCAAAATTACGATTTTCTTTTGTATATTCCATCATTTGCATTTAATATTTATCAAAATCTAGGTTCGTTATTGGATTTTTTTTTAAAGATACCTGAGATGACAAAAAGGCAGTGTGATTATTCCTGCCTCTTAAAGAAATATAAGAAAACAGGAAAGAGTATTTAGAATTTGAAAAAAAATATATAGGTAATATAATAATGTAAAGATATCTGTGCAAAATATATAACATATTAACCTCTAAAAGAATTTTTGTAGTTAAAATTTTAAAAAATGTTTTATGTATATACATCAGAGCTTTCTTTTAGTGTGATGGAGTTTTAGCTAATGATTTATAATGGTTACCAAGGGTAGAATAACAAACCGAATAAACCTACTGCATAGTGAATAAAAACGGCTGAAAACTAAATACTAAATACTTAAACCATTATAACTATTAATAATAACACAACAATGATCAGGGGAAGTTTTAATACATTATATTGCCACCGTAACAATGTATCAGGTATTCACCACGGAAAGTAAGATATTTATTAATTACATCAAGTTTTAAGTGACTTCAGTACTAAAGACACTTATAAAAGTTCTCATATCAAAAGAATTTATCTTCTTGTCCACAAAAGTTTCCTCCTTACTAACAACATAGACCCAGTGGATTCAATGAAATTGAGGAATTCCTGATTGAATTTATGTTACTAACCTGTAATACTTTCTTTTAGGTTCTAGATCAAAGATACATTGTATAGGTTTGTCATATTAAAACCTGCAGTGATTATTAAAAAAGAAAAAAAAAACTTACCAACTGGTTCCTTTTGATTCTGAAAGAGAATCTTGCTGTTACTGCCATCCATGTTTGCCATGTTTATTGTGTTTCCATCTGTCCAGTAGAGTTTCCTTAATTTAAGAGATATAGATTAAAAATATTAGAGATAGACCTACTTGTTAACTAGAAACATACACTGAGGAATAAAGTTAATGTCAAAGTAAATTCTTGGTTTAAGATTAATTCTTTTTAAGAAGATGCCGAATTGTTGAGACACTTGCTGATGACGGTAATGTACATGTTTGCCTGAGAAGAAAGCACCACTCTTGCTTTTTCCTGTCATTGAAGGACAATCATCTCACTTCCTTTTTCCTCCTACATTCACAACTGAAATATTTACCTATGACTATCGTAAATTATTTCTATTTAAAGTAATTCAACCAGAGTGAATCCTCCCAGTTTAGAGAAACCAGATACCAAAGAATTAAACAAAATCATTTCAGTCATTCCCATTGAAAGCACTGCGGAGAAAGTATTTTAACCCTACACAAGCTCTCTACATGGTACATGATGATTAGCCAGAAGGTGGGAGAAAACTGATTTACTTAGCAGTGACAATAACATCAGCACACAGTAAATATGTTATTAACAACTGGTGTTTGAAATAAAATCAGTCACTTTTCCCTGCATCTCCTTTTTTTCTTCTTTTTTATTCTGAACTGTTACTCCTTAGAAACAAATTAATAAATTCTTGCAATAACGTATAAAAATCTGGTTTTATGCAGAGAACAGAAATCTCTAACCAGGGATCTCTTTTACAATTTCCATATTCACTTTTATTGACTGGTATAGCTGATATGTTAATTCCTCTGAATTAAACAAAGTTTTTATATAGAATCAGGGCAAAAATGTGTGAGATTTTTGAAAAACTTTACAAAAAATAATCATACTTTACCCCCTGACTGGATGAGCTGCAAGACACTGTGGCTTATCGATTCCATGGATAATTGAGGTTTTCAAAGAGCCATCTAGTCGTGCCACATTAATTTGTGTTTCATCAAATTCGGAGCTAACCCAATATAAATTACGTGAGACCCAATCCACTGCTAGCCCTCTGATACTCTGAATATCTGTAAAACAGGAAAGAGACAATTAAAAGTGAATGAAGTTTCTCATTTTTTTTGACTTTCCAAGTAAGTTATTTTCTGTCTCAGGGAAAATTTAATTTACTCTTCAATTTGTTAGCTAAAATTGTACAAGATTGTAATCTCATTCCCTTATCAGCCCTTCTTAAGGCATGAATAATCATTAATGTCTTACTGCTGAGCCATTTGAAAACCTGAAGCAACAATTAGCATTGAAATTACACTAACACTCAATGATTCACTAGTAAACACTTAGCAGCAGACACAGGCAGCAGTCTTATGGGCCAAGGTGACCAAAATTCAAATTAGAGTAAAAGCTTCTCCAGTTGGTAGCACATCTTTCTGGTTAGGAAAAAGTACTTGTGGGCCATCAACAAATGGGCTATTTTGTGTTTTAAAGTGCCAATTTGTTCCTGAAATGAAATAGAACAATTAAACTTTCCTAAAACAATCACCAGAGTTGAACATCTTTCAAAATAGATAATTAACAGAAATTGACTGAGATATGAGCAAAGAAACAAAATCCTTTTAATATTCCTCCAACACGGATTCTCCAGAAATTACTGAAATCTAATTAAGTTTCGATTCATTACAGCCGATATGAATATTTGGGTTGTTATTCCTTGATTATTTAATTAGGCATCTTTAAAAAACGATAGAATTTAGGCTTAAATGCAATTGTACGTTTTAATTAAAGAAACATTAAAATCAAGTATATAAAATGATGGATCCTATAAAATCTTTTTAACATATTTACTGGAAAATCTTTTTAACATATTAACCTATAAAGTAGGCCAGTGTAGTGCCCAATCGGTGGCACTTGAATAGTCTAATTTGGTTTTGTCTTTATTACACAAAATTTTGTTACTTGCAAGCATACTGAATCTCTAGAGCTCTTTAGACCAGTGTTACTCAAACTTCCAAGACCTCTGGAGATTGTAAAAAAGGAAGACTCTGATTCAGTCATTCAGACATTCTGCAAGTTCTAACTAGCTCCCAGGCCCTGCTCCAAGGCAGTGGTTCCAACCCACATGCTTCCAGAATCACAGAGCAGCTGTTGCTTAGCTCTTCAAATGGCTAGGTCTTCCATTTTTATCATTTTTAAAAGATGCCACAAAGCTAGATTTTCATGTGAAGGTGAAAACACCAGATTTGTAAAATTTGCTAATTATTTTAAAATTTAAAAGACCAAAATAAGACAAAGAGACCTGGCAGTTCTGGGTCTCTTGTAACAGTAATATTGGCATGGTGGTCTACCACATGTTTCTGTCTTCCAATCTTGACAGAGCCTACTTTCTGCTCAAAAATCGTCTTATTATTTCTAAGTAACTTTTAGTCACAGCACTCTTAGGAGATATTCTCCTTGTTTCAATTCTCTTCTTAACAACATCTTCTGCTCTGCAATTTACCTTTCATCATTAATTTACTGGTAAGTTGGCTAATCTTAAATGTGAGCTTTATTTCTCAACCGAATGGTCAAAATTTCTTTTTATTTTCAGTTATCTTCATCCAGATCCCTTTTCTTGAGAAAAAATAATACAATACCTCTGTAAAGCTAAACCTGCCATGCTGAGACTTATTTATTTGCCTCACCCACGATATTTACTCCTCCTGTTCCTTTACCCTCTGGACTTAATTGGTTGCTTCAAGACAGTCTTACATTTATAATGAGAAGATCTGGTTTCATGGTCTAGGTTGGGTGCCTATTTTTTGTCTTTAACCAAGTCACTTAAATTTCAGCCTCTATTCTTATCAGGAAAATGAGGCTAATTACAGATAATACATAGGATTGCTGTGAATATTACATTAGATGATGTGTATTGAAGCACTTTAATGCAGGGTTGAGGGGTATTTTGCCAATCCAAGGACTTAATGCTTTCTGCATTTTTACCCTGGATTGCTTGGTATTGGCAAAAATAACACAATGTGTTTTTATTTCCTCAAAAATACATGTTATTCAAAGTTTTTGGTTTTTGTTTTTGGCTGTTTCCGCTGCTCAAAATCCTTTTATTTATTTCTGATTGACTCCTAATCACATGGTCTAGAGAATACATTGCACTCCTAAATTGAGAAGCATAGCCAAATGTAAGCTATTAATACCTATTTAGTCCTTGTCAATTCTATGGTTCATGCTCTTTCAAATCTATTTCTGTCTTTAACACTGCAATAGTATCCAGTCTTTTTCCTCATCCAACCAAATGATTTAGTTGCAGCCAGGTTATTTTTCTGACTAGAGAACTCTGCATCATGACCTTTGTTTGTCCCAAAGATATTTAATAGTTTCCAATCACTCAGAAAGTGATGTCTAAATTCCTTAGCCTGGTTTTCTATATAATCTGAATATAACTACCTTTCCAACTTTATTTCTCACTATTTTTAACCAGCTACCTCACACTTCAGTCATACTGATGTTGTCAGATTTCCAGACTTGTCCTGACCTTTCTAAGCTACAGGGAATTACCCGTACCTCCATATCTTATCACATGTCCACTTACCTGAATCTCACACAAAAATAAGCAAGCTGATTGGCAACATCACCCTTCAAACAACAAAAACCTAATCAATTCTCTTATATATTCCAGCCAGAAAGTTTGTCTCTAATAGGACTGTATCTGGTCAGTTCCTTTGTACTTAATGTGATAGTTATTTGTTGACATATTACTACTCTCACAAATACTTCTTGAGGGTAGGTTCCTTGCTAATATATCTTTATACCTCCCTTCCCAAATGTATACAACACTGTTTTCAACATAAATATTTTTATTTATTTATTTATTTTTATTTTTTATTTTCTATTTTTTTTATTTATTTGTGAGACAGAGAATGAGAGACATAGAGCATGAGAGGGAGGAAGGTCAGAGGGAGAAGCAGACTCCCCACCGAGCAGGGAGCCTGATGTGGGACTCGATCCTGGGACTCCAGGACCATGACCTGAGCCGAAGGCAGTTGCTTAACCAACTGAACCACCCAGGCGCCCAACATAAATATTTTTAATGAACTGATGAAAAAATTCATGACATGTACAATCTATAATTTTAAGGCTATCTGAGCTGAGTTAGAACTATCAGATAAGGTCCTCAAGTTCATTCTCAAGAGTAAATACATATCAAAATACATACTCACCCAATATTAATTCTCATGCTCTTATCCTTACCTTTTTTTTACCCACTAGATTAGATTTTTTAATTATCAACTTTAAGTCTAAAATAAAACTTTTGTCTTTTTTGACCATTCTTAATACCTACATTGTTTATTTGTTTTTGTTTTTGTTTTTTGTTTTTTTTTTTTAGATTCACCTGGTAAATTCACCATAAGGGTGGGGAGGGATGAAAACTGCCATATGTTTAGTGAAATTTTTCTTTCCTTGATAAAAACATTGAAATAATAAATTCTAACTCAACCCCTGTTTTCAAGGAAGTCAAAGACTTCTGAGCAAATTTCTCAAAGAGTTCAATTTTCTGTATTGAGGGACCCTTACCTCTTGAGCCAAAACAGATTAGATATTTTGAAAAGTCCTTCACTGCAATAATGTTTTCTGAAAAATGATAAATTGTAACTTTTAAATGATTTATCAGGATCACAAGACAGGAAAGTCTCTACATGCTAAGATAGACTTGTTTGTTAGCTAAAACCATAAAGGAAGGCAAATGAGAATACAGAGTCTGGTGCAGCCATAGAGACAAAAACCTGAGAAATCAAATCAAGTGATAATCTAGAGGTACATGGAATATTAGTTGCTTAGTGCAAGTGGGTTTGGTCTTTAAATGCACAAATACTAGGAGAGCTAAACAAAAACAATACCAGGTATATTAGAAGGGTATACATCATCACTGATAGGTGAATGGGAAAAAAAAAAAACTCCTTGCCTGCTTAAAAAGGAGAATAATTTAAAAATAGAAACAAAACTTATTTTCTCTGTTCTTTCTCTGGTACAGAAAACAAAACACAACAAAACGAAACCAAGCCCAAACCAAACACAAACAAACAAAAACTTTAAGCATAGGTCTATACTGAAGCAAGAAATTACTAGTTTATAAACAAGATAACCACTGGTTGGTAGGGGATAATGAAATTCAAGTGATTTCCAGTTTACAGTGACTCTCTTCCCTCTAGCAGAAGCAAATTCAAATCCTCTATGTAAGAAAAAATTCCTCAACCCAGGCCCTCACAATTTCCCTAGATTGAGTTCATTCTCATAGTAGATTAGAACAAAAAAATAAAACACAAAAAGAAATGAAACATAAGAGCAAGAGTTAAGAGAAAAATCAACAACAGATTTAAACCTCCAAAGCCTACATGTTTTTATGTTATTGTGCAAGATAAAGAAAAATGAGTGGAATATTTTAAAGGAAAGCATATGCTTTGAAATAATAAGCAAAGCCAGTAATTTATTTATTTATCTTTAAAGATTATTTATTTTAGAGAGAGAGAATGTGGGTGGGGGGAGGGGCAGAGGGAGAGAGAATCTCAAGCAGACTCCCTACTGAGTGTGGAGCCTGATAAAGGGCTTGATCCCATACCCATAAGATCATGACCCAAGCAGGAATCAAGAGTCAGGTGCCCAACCAACTGAGCCACCCAGGTGCTCTGTCAATAATTTATTATAAAATATACTCTTGAAAGACATAAGTGAGAACCAAAAATGACACTTAAATATTTTTTAAACAATATTTAAAAAGAAGCAATGTTTTAAATGGATTAACCAGCAGCTTAGACACAATTCAGCCAGTAAACTACAAGGCAAATTGTAGGAGTTAGCCAGGGCAACACAGAGAAGCAAAAAGGTTAAATGAGATGGAGAATGAGTAGTCTAGCAAATCCAGTCAAAATTTCCAAAGAGGAAATAGACTAGGTTAGAGAAAATAGTGAAAGATAATATTTGAGGGTTTTCTCCTCCCTTGGCTGATGCAAGACATGATCCCATAGGAGGCACAACAGACTCTTGGTGGCTAAATTAAAACATTGTCATGAAGACAAAGAAAGAACATTAAAAGCATCTAGTTAGATAAAGACAGAGATTCTTAATAGCTATAAAGAATGTAAAAGATGGTAGATTAATATCTGCAAAGGGTTGAGAGAAAATAACTCAACTTAAAATTTGTACTCAACAAAATTATCTTTATATCTTTATCTCAACAACAACAAAAATATTTTTCCTTAAAAACAGGCAAAGGGATGGAATAGACATTTCTCCAAAGCAGGTACAGAAACGGCCAACAAGAACATGAAAGGATGTTCAACATCACTAATCATAGGGGAAACACAAATCAATATCACAGTTAGAAACCACCTCACACCCATTAGGATGGCTACTGTAAAAACAAAAATAACAACTACCACCACCATAACAACAAAACCCAAAATATATGTATAAATTCTGACACTTGCTACAATATGGAGCAGACATATTGCTGTGTCAAATAAGCCCTTCACAAATAGACAAATACTGTGTGATTCCACTTCTAAGAGGCACCTAGAGCACTTAAATTCATAGACAAAGGAAGTAGAATGGTGGACACTTGGGGAGTAGAATGACCAGGAGTTGGTAATTGTTGTTCAATGGCTATAAAGTTTCAGTTACAGGATGAAGAGTTCTGGAGATTGGTTTACAGTGTGAATGTACTTAAAACTACTGAATTTTACACTTAAAAAGGGTCAAGATGATAAATTTTATGTGTATTTTACCATGATTAGAAAAAAATATCCAAAACAAAAGCTAAATAAATATATTTTCAGACAACATATCAGATTATCACTAACAGATTATCATTAAACTAAAGGAACATTAAAAGGCATAGGTCAGAGAAGAAAAATGATCACAGTAGAAAGGCCTTAGATGAAAGAGGAATGGGGTAAGCACATAAATTCGTTGGCATTTAGATAAATCTAAATGGAAAACACACACACACACACACACACATACACACACACACACACACACAATGGTTGTCAATTCTGTTTCTTTTTTTTTTTTTTTTTTAAAGATTTTATTTATTTATTTGAGAGAGAGAGAATGAGATATAGAGAGCACAAGAGGGAAGAGGGGCAGAGGGAGAAGCAGATTCCCTGCTGAGCAGGGAGTCCGATGTGGGACTCGATCCCGGGACTCCAGGATCATGACCTGAGCCGAAGGCAGTCGCTTAACCAACTGAGCCACCCAGGCGCCCATGTCAATTCTGTTTCTGAAATTTCTTTCTTTTTTCCCCCTAAGCAGTGGACCTGCTGACACCAGTGTCCTGGAGGTGGGCATAAAGGCTTTTGCCCAAAACTGGATATGCCTTCAAAGAAGGAAGGGATTCCAACTGTCACAATTTTCTGAGGGCAGAAATGTCTATATCTAATCAAAACTCACTTGAAGTGGGTTTCTGGGCAATTATGTATCTGTTTTTAGGGGCAAAGTAAAAAAAAATGAATTGGTAACATTTTTGCAAAGCTTTTTCAAGGGAACTTTGTAAATATTAAATATTCAATTTATTGCAACTATGCAAAACTGTATACACACACACACACATATTACTATATATAACACATGGTATACAAATTAACAAAACATCCATAAACACAATCCAGCCTAAGAAATAGAATATTACAAATACATTAGGAGCCTTCTCTATATACCCTAACTAATTTTATGCTTCAACTCTGAACAATTTAGTGTTTATTATTGTCTTGGTTTTGTCAGTTTTAACACATATATATGTATCCCAAACCTATGTTGTTGTTTTTTTCCTAGAGAATATGAAGCAGAATTGCAACTTTTTCACTAGTCATATCTCTTAATCTCCTAAACCTGTAACTACTGATATTTTACAGGAACAATTCACTGCTGATTTGGGGAAATGTCCAAAGTAAGGTTGTCTATTTTATTTTCATCTGGATCGATGTCTCCAACATCTTCCCAATGATTTGGTTAACTTCACCTCTCTCCCAGCCATCAGGTTTTTTTTGTTTTGTTTTGTTTTGTTTTTTCTACCATACCCTTGATGTCTGTCACCTTCTTATATCTCTCATTGTTCTAGCCTAATTTTTGCTCTAGGTTTTCTTAACCTTCTAGCTGTATCCTTATCTATAATTTCTTACTTTTCAGTCTTTCAGATTTCCACCTAATTTATCTTCAAAAGAGTTTGAATCACCTATAACCAGCTCTAAAAGTCTTTAGTGGTTACCCATTGTCTTTAGGAGAAAAAAAATACAAAAATACAAAAAAATGCTCCTCTTCCTGATGTAAAACCCTTTGTGCTCTGCTGTCACATTAACCTTATAATTTATTCTTCTTGAAGGTCTAGCTACTGCTCACTACTTGCTCTTCCCTTCATATAAAGTGTCCAGAGCTTTGTGACTACTGATAATCTCAACCTGGACTGATCTGTTACCATTTCCCCCCAAGGTCTAATTTGACTACTATTTCCTAAGTGGGCACTTTGGTGATCCCGTATAATAACTTAGTATTCCTTGTGCTAATTTTCTAAATTTTATTTTTTTTATTTTTTTAAAGATTTTATTTATTTGAGAGAGCGAGAGTGAGAGAGAGAGAGAGAGCACATGAGAGGGGGCAGGGTCAGAGGGAGAAGCAGACTCCCCGCTGAGCAGGGAGCCTGATGCGGGACTCGATCCCGGGACTCCAGGATCATGACCTGAGCCGAAGGCAGTTGCTTAACCAACTGAGCCACCCAGGCACCCTCCTTGTGCTAATTTTCTAAGTAGTTTACCCCCTTATTAAACTCTATATCTCATTTAACCTTACATTTTAGTTAGTTGTTTGTATCTCATTCTTTTATCAGATATGAAGCTGCCTGAGGTTATAGACTGGTCTTAGTTAAATACAGCCATCTCCCCACCCACCTAATGTTTCACATATAGAATCCACATTTAGAATTTCCCTATGGGGAAAAAATAAAAACATTCTATCCTTCTAACTAAAAGATAAAGAATAAACATAGGAAGTATGGCTCATTTAGCACTCACTGCTATAGATAACATTGTTCTCAAAGAAATGGCATTTATAGGTGTGGTTTTGCTTTTCTTTCCTTTTTTTTTTTTCCTTTTCTTTTCTCTTTTTTTAAATCACAGATGTAGACATTCTTCCACTGAAAGGTTTCCTGGGTGAAAATGAAAATTGAAAATCCTACTCAGAAATAGGCAAAACAACAGATGTTCCCTATCCAAACTTTCTACTTGAATTCAAGGCCTGGTTCCAAAATCTAGATCTCACTGTTATTACTGACCTGTTTTCATCTCCTTCATTCTCTCTGGACCAATTTTCACAATATTTTTTTTTCCCCTAAGCATTTTTATTACTGGGTACAATTAAATATGGTGTCTTGCAAAATAGAGGGAATGAATAAATCTTAATACTCACTGACAAAATAATTAGTGGCAGAAGTAGATAACAATTTCAAATAATAATGGAAATCTACTTTGAAATAGGTCCAGTTAGATTCAAAGTATCATTGAGAATTAAATTTTATATAGTAGCAATGTGATCAAAAGGTCTGCATTTAAAGAGGTTTATATTTTTGTAGTTAAAAAAGCATATGATTATATGATAATTCCCTACCATATAAATGAGTGTTCTTTATAAACTGATAACTTCTAATTTGTATTAATCTTCCTTTTGTTCATTTTAGCATCTGCTTAACTCAATAGTCTAGTTCTTTCAGATGGTAGATGACTCTAGAACTAAAAAAATACTTTGTTCAATCAATGGTACTTGCCCAAAGTTGAGTCCTTAATTTCCCGGAAGTGAACAATTCACTTTGCCCTAGAATAATCAGATACATCAGGATTTTTTTCCAATAAAAAGTGAATTTTTATTGACAGTAGCCTGGAACCTCATAAAGCTGCCAACATATCTCTAAAAGCATTTTCTTATATATCAGAATAACTAGTCAAACTATTGGCAGAGGGGTGGAATAACCCTATACTTCACCCAGGTGCTACTAGGTGAAATCAGTGGAGTATGCTGAGTGTATATTAAGTGAACATTGGAAATAAATTTTGTACAAGCCATGTGGTTATAATAAAGTTTCTGCTCTCTACTTGCCAAAGTTCCTTATTTGTAAAAGAAAGGGATGCTCAGGGGGAAAGACAGCATTCGCCTTAGAATCAATTCAAACTTGGAATGTAACAAAGCTCTGCTATTTCCTAGCATGGGAAACCTGAATTAAATGCCTTCTCATTTTTTAAAAACAGAAAGTAACATTTACTTCAAAGCACTGCCTGGGGAATAAATGATAGATAAAAGAAGAATAGAGACAAATGTGAAAACTCAACTATGCAACTCCCAGTTATATAAGGAACTTTAAGTTCTAGTAATGTCTTCTTTTTTTCTTACTATGTTAATTGCAAGTTAATTTCTTGCTATGTTAATTTAGAGTGTGAGGAGGACAATCTTTTATCTAGTAAGGTATAATGGTAAGGTATAAAAGGCAACTGAGCATAAAAGGACAACACCAAGCCACTGGGTATGAAGTCCCAAATTATTTCATTGTAGAGTAAATGAGGATGACAGGAGCTCTAAACATACAGTCCAGAGTGTGAATGTGTCTCCACTGTTTCCTCACTTTGTTTCTGAGACAGAGTTTTAGCTTTCACAAGCTTAAGCTTTCTCATCTGCAGAATAAAAGTATTTCTTAATAATAGGTTTGTAAAGATTACATGAGATTATGGTGCTTGCCACATTAACGACAGCTAATATTATTCATCACATCAGAAAAATAAACCTGAAAGCATCAATAATTGAAAAATATCTGGACCAAGCAGTGATTCAAGGATAAGTATTAATCACCACCAGGGAGTCAGGCTGCAGACCACTAGCAAGAACATTTGTTATGAATTGTTATAGTATTTTTTCTTAGAGTAAAATTACTTTTTTGTGTGTGAAAGAGGCAAATATACATATGATAATAAATATTTGTTAATTTATACAAAGAATGCATCTATAGTCATGTGTTAGTATTTATACTTACAATGAAGTTTGCTTTGTACAAGTAACTGTAACAAATAGCTCATGTAGGTAGTACAGAAATTAAGAACAGCTTAGTATTTTAGGATATGGAGAATGGCAAGGCAAGCAAACTGTTTCTAGACCCCTTCATGAAGGGTCAGTGTTTTTTTCAGAAAATGGTCTGCTTGGGGCAATGGACAAATGTAGAGCCTGATTTTTGAAACAGGTTTCACATTAGACTTAGGCTAAGGAAGGTAAGGAAAGAAAGAATATCTCAAGAAAAAGTCCAGTAGAAGAAGGACAGCGAAGTGAGAAGATACAGAGGCTAGCATGTAAGAAATAAGAGAAAGGTCAGACAGACATTCGCAGGGAATCTAAAAGATGAAAGGATAAAGTAAAGTACAATTACTGGCAGGATTTGAGATACTTTGATGAGCTCACAAGCCGAACTGTCAAAAGTTCATCTCAAGCTTTCTATTAATGGAAAGATAAATCAGTCCTTAACAAGGTTTCACCCTGTAAGAAAGGAAAATGCAACATCATTCAACTTGTAAGGTAGCCAGAAATGAAGGACTTATCTTTGACAATGCTTTTTCCTCAACCTTCATATCCAATTAATTAAGATCCTTTATATTTTCACTCTTATATTTCTATAATTCTCCCTCATTTTTCTATCTGTATTGTTTCCTTTCTAGTCCAGGTTTTTATCACACCTTACTAAAACTGCTATACCAGCCAACGACCTAGTCTCCCAGAGTCCCTGGCTCACCTAACCCCCATCTCAGACCTCTTCAATTCTCTACTAAACCTAAAAGCTAGAACCAATATTTTCCAAAGGCAAACCTAACCATATAGCTGCTTCCTCCTTGAAACACTTCCTTAGTTCTCATTATTTTCAGTACTAATATAAAAATCAACAACTTGTAAAGTCTAGATTCAGTTTCTATTTATTTTTTTTTTTAGCTCCATCAGTTTGTATAGTGTGTCCCTCTTGTTCTGTGTTTCATACTATTCAGCCAATACTGATTCTCCTTCAATTTCTTATCATATATAAAATAATCCAATATTTGTCAAAATGATTGAATAAATGATTATTGATCCTAATGAATATATGTGTTAATTGTTAGTTAGAAAATACCGTTGCTCAATTTTTGGTAATAATTATAAAGAGTCTGCTAAATGAAAATAAGTCTGTGATTTTCTCAAAGACAAATTCATCAAATAACTACTAGCTACCAATCTATATTTATAGACAGAAAGTTGTCCTCACATTTTTCTGAGGTATAACATCTCTTCATACAATTCACAAAGTCTTTTGGTAAGGATTTTACATTCATGATAAAGTGCTTCAACAATTTTCTGTTAGACTTTGATAAATTTCTTATGAGAAGATCACCTGACTGTCAGTCTTAGAAGGCACCTAATGTCCTTTAACTGATCTTTCAAGGTGTTTAATGACCATTACCTAGTCTAACAATGATTATCCAACCATTTTCCCCTCCGCTTTTAAAAAAAATCCTGTATAAAGAAAAAAAAAATCTTTGCATTAGCCTTTTTATAAAGGTTCTTCTCTTATGGCAAGTTTGAAATAAATATTTGAACAAGCTTAGAACCAATTCACTCCAGTTGCTTTACTAGTACTAAACTTAGATGAGTAAAGAGCTAGCATAAATAAAAGAGCACTTTAATGGTCAAATAGTCTCAGATCTACTAGTGATACTCAAGCCAGCTTTGTAAGTTTGATATATGGAAACTGTTGAAAATCTGTGAATTTAAAACCTGCACTTCTTATTGCTTTCATTAAGAGACTGATCATTCCTCATATAAGGTCTGATTTTAAATTTTTAGTATGAGAGTTTGATGAGAGTTCGATATATCTACATGGATTACTGATCACTCTTTCTTCTACCCTCTTCCAAATCACTCTCTCATGCTTATGGAGCATGAAATTGAACAGAAACTGTCTTGTTTGGTTTTGCAGTCATGGAAAAGAGAATGAAGATAAACTAATAATAACAATAACAACAACAATAACTGATCCAGAAATCACAATACACCAAGATTCAAACAAAGACTAGGAGAATTCAATGCTAAATATTTAGAGTTCAACAACTGCATTTGCATGTATGTCTAACTTCACTTCAACTATATTTTCTACTTTGGGGAAAGTTCCTTTTTTTAATGGTTAATTTAACAACATTTACCAATAACCTATGATTTAACCTGCCAGGTCAGGAGGTGGAGAAAAATAAGTTCCCTGTCATATTTGTGTGGTCTAGTTCTGTAGAAATTTGTGCAAAATGTCGATATGTCGATAATAAGCTTGAGTCAGAGAGGGACACCAGTCCTTCCCAATATCCTATATTTTCTGTATACAAATTACTATCTCCCCATCAGCAAAAAGGAGTCTTCAAATATGTTTGTTTAGAAATCTGTAAACTTCAAAGAGATCCCTTTTGAATTTTTTCTTCTTTTGAAACTAAATTTCTAGTTATCAGACTATCATGTGCAACATAAGTATAGCATTCTACAATTGTAAAGACATAGCATATTATTAAATCTCTGAATAATCAATTCTAACTTTCAATTAACAACATAGAATTGAATAATAAGAAAAGAATACAAAAGAGACTTCTCATTAATATAAATGGAATGACTTTTTTTTAAGTTGTAATGTGCAAAACTCTTACCTCTTGAAATAACAGTTTCCAATCCAGTTCCATTAATAAAAGCCCGTTTAATGGTTTGTGTTTTAATATCTGTCCAGTATAAACGTTCTTCAGATGCATCAAAGTCTATAACAGTGACATCATCAATATCAGGGACTGTAAAGGCCGTGATAAAGTTGAAATATGGATTATCAATATCCACTCCTCTGATTTCAGAACGTCTTGCATATAGAAGAAATTTTTTCATTTCTAGAAAAGAAATAGAAATGTGTTTTTCTCTTATAAGCTTGGCAATTTTGAAGCAATCTATAAATTCTAAAATTATAACTTGTTGATGATTTAATGGAATTTTAACAACAGAAAATCATAATCAAGATTTGATGGGCATAGGTGAGTTATCTATTATTTAAATTAAAATACTTAAGAAACAAATGTAAAACAAGTTAGAATTCTTAAGTCATTATTTTTCTTTAGTTAGAAATACCAAGAAATTCTCAGTGATTTGATCTTAGAATTTTAAACAAATGCTAAAACACATGAATTCTGCAAATGTCAAACAACCATATTTGTTCTTTGTACCCAATTGTAACAAAATTAAATGATTTTTGAAGGCATCTAAGAACATTTTTTATACTCTGAATAAATTTAAACATGGATTTAAAAATCATGTTCATGTTTTCCTTATCAAAATTGGGGTTCAAATAATGTTAAAGCATGCTTTATTACACATTTTTTTAAATCTGTAGTAAGTAACATTGTGAGGCATTGCATCATTTTTACTTTCCATAGTCAGTTTTTTGAATTGAGTTTGTAAAATAGGAGGTTAAATAGAAACAGAAGTCACAGATATTCTATTATTTCATTGCTCTCTTTGGAATTATTGTTGTTGTGATATGTTAAGATTATATATAATTAATTAAACCAACATGTGCCTACATTCCTGAGTTAAGATTTTGTGAGTACATTCTTTTCTGCCCTTAAAAGTAATTGCTCTGCAAATAACAAAAATTACTCAAAATTAAAATAAATCAAAACAGCAAATAACCCACAGCCTGATTTCATTCACAAATTTCATTATCATTTTTTTCTAGTTTAAATGTGCTGTTTAAATATTTTTAAGAAATATATCAAAATTATATATTTTACTTCATTTTCCCCCCCTTCGAGTTGATAATCTCCTATAAAATGATGTGAGAGTAACTTTAGAAGAGCAGGAAGAGATTAAAGCTGTTAAGTACTTCTTTGTTACATGGGTTACCTACATCATCACTTTCTGAAAATGCACTTTCACTTACAAATCTCCCTGTTCTGTAGAGATAAATTCTGCTAACATACCAAATAAGAAAGTGGCAAGAAAAAAATGAATAAGGTAAAAAATAGTAAAGTGCAGCATATCACACACTTAAAGAATTTGTCAGTCTTTCCAAAAGTAGATGAATCATCAATAGAGTCTGGAAATAGCACTACCTCAAATGTTTTTAAGGAATTAAAAATTCTGCTTTACTTTGAGGAAAAAACACTAATACAATTTGAGAGAATTCAGTTTGAATTTTAGATAAGAACTTCAAGAAATTTACCATAGCAGGTCTTCTTGTCTGAGGAAAGCTTCATCAAGTGGGGGCATGCACAAGCAGCACTCCTATTATGATTGATTAGACACATGTGAGAGCAGGGGCCTTTGCCGTCATTAGCTGCACAGGGATTGGGAGCTGTAATTACACAGTGAAATATTAACAGTGAAAAAGAAAAAAATATATCAGGGAACCTCTGAGGTTGACAAGGGTTATTCACTTAATGATTCAAAGTGAAGTTCCCTATATGGCACCTATTACTGAGATAAATAATATGACAATAATAGATAATCATATACAGCAATTACATTAATAAAAACATTTTCCTCCTTAAAGTAACAACTAAGTTAACTCCCTCAATTTTCTCTAAGTCTAAATATATGCATCCTATTTCCTTAGAAGCAAAGACTTTTTCTGAGAAAAAAAACAGGAATAATTATTAAATTTAGTTTATAATAAGCTCAACTAAATCATAATCCAGGAATTGAGTGTATCAATGGATATTGTTACTTTCCTAACCTACCATATAGACTCTCTTTTTGCCTAAGCACACCACTCTTAGTGATTCCCTAGGAAACTGTGTTGTTACATACATATCCTTCCTTCAGGTCATATGATCTTTATCAAATCAGAAGCCTAAGTGAAGAAATGTTTAATATCCTTCATTATTAAGACAGCTACTTTTTCATTTCTTTTTTCTCTACTAACTGGCTAAAGTTTCCTCTACTTACACAGACTTGCTAAACTATATTGTATAAGTAAGTTATATCCAAACTTAGAATGGAATATTAAATTTTGCAGCTCAATATCATTCTCTTATTCTTTTGTGTTTCGTATTCTGTCATTATGCCTTTTAGATAAGGTTTTAATCTCAGTTGATCAATTCTCTTAAATCTTATTTTTATAGAACCTATCTGGTAGAATAAAGATACTAAATTAAAAGCAGAAAAGTATTACAACTTCTGATCCCACCAGCAATATTTTAGTTTTCAACCTATTTTATCTTCCTAACAAGTGGACCTATTGTTCAGAGTAGTTAATGAAGTCTTGTAGAGTTTTAAAGCACAAAGAGTAAAAATCAATGGGTTATAATAAAATTGTAGAGGATATGAGAAATTAATGGTACTTGATACTCAATGTGGTTTTTGCTAGTATTTAGCATCCTCCCGGCCAAGGTAATAAAAATAATCCATATCTTTGCATTTGCTTAAAAATAAATAAATCAATCAAAGGAAATGAAAGACTCAGAAATTTTCTAAGAAAATCAATTAAGGAGAGATTTTAAGATGGTGGCATAAAAGGATCCTGAACTCACCTCCTTTCATGAACATAACAAATCTACAACCATATATATATATAGAACAATTCCCTATGAAAAGGACCCTAAAGCTGGCTAAACAGCACCTCCATAGCAGAGGTATGGCCACATTGAGA
Source organism: Zalophus californianus (assembly GCF_009762305.2). Lineage (NCBI taxonomy): Eukaryota > Metazoa > Chordata > Mammalia > Carnivora > Otariidae > Zalophus > Zalophus californianus. The sequence goes on from NC_045597.1 coordinate 107,430,564, forward strand.
CAGGTAGGAGAGGCAGAGACATGGTTTCAAAGGAAATCCTCCTTAACCCTCACTGCTAGCTCCAGTCAGAGCACTCTGACCACACACACCACAGCCACAGCCTGCCTAGCTCTAGCTGGCCAGCCAAGCATCCCACCCTCATGCACCATAGCCACTGCCTGTCCCACCAAAGTTGGCAGGGATGTACAGCCCTCACAGGGGACACTTCTTGAGCATCTAGCTCTCTTGGCTAGGGACAATTACATTTCTGGACCTCATGGGTCTGAAACATTTGGAAAAACAGAACTTGGCAGGCTACAACCCTCAGGGCACTGCCTAAACAGTAGACTGAAACACTCCCCCCAGTATTTGCGTGAAAATGCCTATTTTCTAGTTCTGGAGCTTAAGCCTGAGGACATCCAGGGGTCAGAGATGCCCCCGGGAACTAAGTAAAGAATCACCATATTAGTGCCCTCATTTGTCTTTGCTGATATTTCCCAGAAAAGGGATTGTACATATGTCTAAAGCCATAATTTTTAAAACTGTTATCCAGATCTCTCAAGTTTGAAAGTCAGCATGGTTTATGATTATGAACCCATAAGACTCTATTTATACACCCTAAAAGCTGTTGCCTGAAGATCTGGCTTACAATTAGATTAAAACTATGCACTGTCTAAAATCCCTCCCTTTGGAACACTGATACATTTTGGCATGCCTGCAATAGCTGGGACCTATGAAGAATAAATTAGGCTACTTAGACAATCACAAAGGTCTGAGAAACAAACACAAGCTAAAAAAGTTCAAAAGATAAGGTTTATCTGATACCCAAGTCCACTGCTTTAAGACTGAGGAGGTAGCTATTTCACCTAATGCGTAAAAACAAAAACAGAGAGCCAAGCAAAATGAAGAGACAGAGGAATAGGTTCCAGATGAAAGAACAAGACAAAGCCTCAGAAGAAGACCTTAACAATGCAGAGGTAAGTAATCTATCAGATAAGAGTTCAAAGTCATGTTCATAAAGATGTTCATCGAACTCTGGAGAAGAAGGGATGAACACAGTGAGAACTTCAGCAAAGGGACAGAAACTATAAGAAAGTACCAAAAAGAAGTCAAAAGACTTACAATACAATATATTACAATAGCTGAAATGAAAAACACAATAGAGGGGTTCAACAGCAAACTAGACTAAGTAAAAGAATGGATCAGCAATGTGGAAGACAGGCAGTGGAAATCATCTAATCAGTGGAGCAAAAAGAAGAAAAGAACAAAATAATAATAATAAAAGTGAAAGTAGCTTAAGGAACCTGTTGGACAATATCAAACAGAAAAACATATGCATTATAGGGGTCCCAGATGGAGAAAAAAGAGACAAGGGTGGTAGATAATTTATTTAAAGAAATAATGACTGATCAAGACAGTATGGTACCAACACAAAAACAGACACACAGATCAATGGAACAGAATAGAAAACCCAGAAATGGACCCACAACTGTTTGGTCAACCAATCTTTGACAAAGCAGGAAAGAATATCCAGTGGGAAAAAGACAGTCTTTTCAACAAATGGTGTTGGGAAAACTGGACAGCAAAATGCAAAAAAATGAAACTGGACCACTTTCTTATACCATACACAAAAATAAATGTAAAATGGATGAAAGACCTAAATATGAGAATGGGAAACCATCAAAATTCTAGAGGAGAACACAGGGAGTAACTTCTTTGGCATCAACCATAGCAACTCCTTATGATGTCTCCAGAGGCAAGGGAAATAAAAGCAAAAATAAACCATCGGACTTCATTAAAATTAAAAGCTTCTGCACAGTGAAGAGAACAATCAACCAAACTAAAAAGCAAACTTCTGAATGGGAGAAGATATTTGTAAATGATATATCTTGCAAAGGTGAGTATCCAAAAAATCTAAAGAATTTATAAAACTCAACATCCAAAAGAACAAATAATCCAGTTAAAAAATGGGCAGAAGACATGAACAGACATTTTTCCAAAGAAGACAGACAGATGGCTAACAGACACATGAAAAGATCCTCAACATCACTGATCATCAGGGAAACACAAATCAAAACTACAGATATCACCTCACACCTGTCAGAATGGCTAAAATCAATAATACAAGAAACAGCAGGTGTTGGCAAGGATGTGGAGAAAGGGGAACACTCTTACACTACTGGTGAGAATGCAAACTGTTGCAGACACTCTGGAAAACAGTATGCAGCTTTCTCAAAAAGTTAAAAATAGAACTACTCTGCAATCCAGCAATTGCACTACTAGGTATTTACACAAAGGATACAATAATATTGATTTGAAGAGATACATGCACCCTGATGTTTTAGCAGCATTATCAACAATAGCCAAATTATGGAAAGAGCCCAAATGCTCATTGACTGATGAATGGATAAAGAAGATGTAGCATATACATACAATGGAATATAACTCAGCCATAAAAAGAGTGAAATCTTGCCATTTGCAAAAGAAGTCAGTCCAGACAAAGACAAATACCATATGATTTCACTCATATTTGGAATTGAAGAAAGGAAACAGATGAATATGGAGGCAAAAATGGAGGTAAACCAGAAAACAGACTCTCAACTATAGAGAATAAACTGAGGGTTACTGGGCAGTGGGATGGGTGAGGTATTAAGGAGGGCACTTGTGATGATCACTGGCTATTGTATGTAAGCAATGGATAGCTAGATTTTATACCTGAAATTAATATATACTTATGTTAAATAACTGGAATTTAAATAAAAACTTAAAAAAATAAAGAATGGGGGCACTTGGGTGGCTCAGTCATTAAGGGGCTGCCTTTGGCTCAGGTCATGATCCCAGGGTCCTGGGATCGAGCCCCGCATCAGGCCCCCTGCTCAGCGGGAAGCCTGCTTCACCCTCTCGCACTCCTCCTGCTTGTGTTCCCTCTCTCACTGTGTTTCTCTCTGTCAAATAAATAAATAAAATCTTAAAAAAAATAAAGAATGGTTGAAAACTTCCATAATCTAAGAAAAAATTACAGATTAGGCATCCTGTTCCAGGAAGCAGAGACAGTTCCACATAAAATAAATACAAAGGGATCCAAACCAAGATACATTATAATTAAAATGTCAATAGTTAAAGATGAATAGAGAATATTAATAGCAACAAGAGAAAAACAAATTCTTACATACAAGGGAACCTTAAGGCTATCAGCAAATTCATCAGCAGAAAGTATATAGACCACATGGGAGTGGGATGACATGTTCAGAGTGCTGAAAGGAAAAAAACAAAACAAAACAAAACAAAACAAAATTTCCATTCAAAAATACTTTACCTGGCAAGGTTATTATTTGGAATTGAAAGAGAAATAGAGTTTTCCAGATAAGCAAAATGCAAAGGAATTCATTACCACTAAGTGGCCTTAAAACAATGTCAAAGATGGGGCGCCTGGGTGGCTCAGTCATTAAGGGTCTGCCTTCGGCTCAGGTTATGATCTAAGGGTTCTGGGATTGAGCCCTGCATTGGGCTCCCTGCTCCGTGGGAAGCCTGCTTCTCCCTCTCCCACTCCCCCTGCTTGTGTTCCCTCTCTCATTGTGCCTCTCTGTCAAATAAATAAGTAAAATCTTTAAAAAAAAAAGTCAAAGAGATTTCTTTAAGCCAAAAAGAAAAGGGAATAACAAGCACCAAGCAAACATATGAAAGTAAAAATCTTATTAGTAAATGTAAATATATAGTAAAGGTAATGGATTAACCATTTATAAAGCTAATATGAAGGCTAAAAGACAAAAATACTAAAATTAATCATAGCTATAATAATTAGTTAAGGGATACACAAAATAAAAAGATGTAAAATGTGACATCAAGAATAGAACACACGGTAAAGGAGGGTAATAAAGACGTAGTCTTTAGAATGTGTTCAGACTTAAGATGCTATCAACAAAATAGACTGTATATGTGCGTGTGTGTATATCTATCTGTCTATCTATCTAACTTTCTATATGGTGTTATATGTGGACTTCATGGTAACTACAAATAAACAATCTATAGTAGATACACAAAAGACAATAAGAAAGGAATCTAAACATAACACTAGAGAAAATCACCAAACCACAAGGGAAGAGAGCAAAAAAGAAAAAAAATAACAGAGGCAAACTACAAAAAAGTCCAGAAAACAATCAACAAAATGTCGATAAGTACATACCTAGCAATAATTCTTTAAATGTAAATGGAGTAACTCTCTAATCAAAAGACACAGAGTGGCTGAATATGAAAAAACAAAATAAAACAAAACAAACAAAAAAACCCCAAGATGCATGCATATATTGCCTGCAAGAGACTCATTTCTGATCTAAGGACACACACAGACTAAAAGTGAAGGGATAAAAAAAGATATTCTATGCAGATGGAAAGTAAAAAAACAAAAACAAATTCTGGTGTAGTTTATGCCTACATCAGACAAAATAAACTTCAAAACAAACTATACGAAAGACAAGGGCATTACATAATGGTCAATCCAACAAGAAGATATAACATTTGTAAGTATTTATGTAGGTATTTATACACCCAATGAAGGAGTACCTAAATACATAAAGCAAACATTAATAGACTGAAAGAGAGAAACTGAAAGCAATACAATAATAGTAGGGGACTTTAATGTGCCACTTAAATCAATGGATGGATGTCCAGACAGAAAATCAATAAGGAAATATTGGCCTTAAATGACACATTAAACCAGCTGGACTCAGTTATATATAGAACATTCCATCCAAAAGCAGCAGAATACATGTTCTTTCCAAGTGCACTTGGAACATTCTCCAGGATAGATAACATGTTAACAACAAAACAAGTCTCAGTGAATTCACAAAAAATAAAATCATATCAAGCATCTTTTCTGACCACAACAATATAAAACTGGAAATCAATTCAGGAAGAAAAGTGTAAAAATCACAATTATGTAGAGATTAAACAACATGGTACCAAACAACCAATGGGTCAATGATAAAATCAAAAAAAAGAAAAAAAAATTACCAGGAGACAAATCAAAATTGAAATACAAAAGGCCAAAATCTATGAAATGCAGCAAAAGCTGTTTTATGAGGGAAGTCTATAGCAATACAGGTAATTTAAAGAAATACAAAAAATCTCAAATCAACAATCTAACTCTATACCTAAAGGAAGTAAAAAAAGAAGAACAAATAATGCCCAAATTTAGTAGAATGAAGGAAATAATAAAGATCAGAGTAGAAATATCCTGAATAGAGACTAAGAAGACAAAAGAAATGTTCAAGAAAACTAAAACCTGGTCCTTCGAAAAAATAAATAAACCTTTACTTGGACTGAACAAGAAAAAAAGAGGTGGCTCAAATAAATAAAATAAAAAATGAAAGAGATGTTACATCTGATACTAGAGAAATACAAAGGATTATATAAAAAATAACCTACTAAGAACAATGAAATACCACCAAATTAGATAATATAGAAGAAATGGATAAATTCTTAAAAACATATAATCTTCCAAGACTGAATTATGAAGAAATAGAAAATATGAATAAATTGATTATAAGCAAGGAGATTGAATCAGTCAGTAATCAAAAACCACCCCCCAAAGGGAGATGGCTTCACTGGTAAATTCTACCAAACATTCAAAGAAGATTAATACCTACACTTTTCAACCTTTTTCAAAAAATTGAAGAGAAACAAATGTTTCCAAACTCATTTCAAGAGACCAACATCACCCTGCTGCCAAAACCAGAAAAGAACACCGCAAAATAAATAAAATTATAGGCTGATATCTCTGATGAACATATGTATAGAAATCCTCAACAAAATATTAGCAAACAAAATTCAACAATTCATTAAAAGATTATACACTGTGATCAAGTGATAGTTATCCTTAGGGCTGCAAGGGTGGTTCAACATTCCCAATCCAATCAAAGTGATACACTACTTTAACAAAATGAAGAATAAAATCATATGATCAACTCAATAGATGCAGAAAAACACGTTTGACAAAATTCAACATCCATTTATGGTAAAAACTCAACAAAAGGGGTATGAAGGGAATGTACCTCAGTATAACAAAGGCCACACATGACAAACCTACAGCTAACATAATACTCAACAGTGAAAAGCTAAATGTTTTTCCCCTAAGATTAGGGACAATACAATGATGCCAACTCTAGCCACTTTTATTAAACACAGTATTGGAACTTCTAGCCATAGCAATTAGATAAGAAAAAGAAACAAAAAGCATCCGACTTAAAAAAGAAGAAGTAAAACTATCACTATTTGCAGGTGACAACACACTATATATATAGGAAACCCTAAATACTACACTATTACTACTACTACTACTACTACTACTATACACACACACACACACACACACACACACAACTGTTAAAACTAATAAACGAATTCAGTAAAATTACAGGAGAGAAAATCAATATACAGGAATCTGTTTCAATTCTATACACTAATAATGAACTATCAGCAAGAGAAATTAAGAAAACAATCCCATTTACAGTTACATCAAAAAATACCTAGAAATAAATTTAAGGAGATGATTTATACACTGAAAACTACAAGACACTGATATCTGAAACTAAAGACACAAATATGTGGAAAGATATATTGTTCTTCTGGATTGGAAGAATAGTATTGTTAAAACATCCATAATATCCAAAGCAATCTACAGATTCAGTGAAATCCCTGTCTAAGTCCTAAGGGCATCTTCCACAAAACTAGGACAAATAATGCTAAAATTTGTATAGAACCACAAAAGACCCTGAATAGCCAAAGCAATCTGGAGAAAAAACAAATCTGGAAGTATCATGCTGATTTCAAACTATATTAACCAAATGGTATAGTATTGGTATAAAAATAGACACATATATCAATGGAATAGAGTACAGGACCCCAAAATAAACCCACACTTTTATGCTCAATTAATTTATGATAAAGGAATCGAAAATATATAATAGAAAAAAGGATAGTCTTTTCAATAAATGGAATTGGGAAAATTGGACAACCACATGTGAAAGAATGAACCTGGATCACTGTCTTACACCACACATAAAAATTAACTCAAAATTGATAAGATTTGAATGTAAGGCCTAATACCATAAAATTCCAGAAGAAAACATAGATGGTAAGCTCAAGGCAAAGGAAACAAAAGTAAAAATAAACAAATGGGACTACATCAAACCTAAAAATTTCTACATAGCAAAGGAAATCATCAGCAAAACACAAAGCGAGGTGCTAAATGGAAGAAGATATGTGCACATCATATATAGGGGCTAATATCCAAAGTACATAAAGAACATATAATTTAATAACAACAACAAAAGAAACAACCTTGTTAAAAACTGGACAGAGGATCTAAATAGACATTTTTCCAGAGAAGACATAGAGATGGCTGACAGGCACATGAAAAGATGTTCAACATCATTAATTATCAGAGAAATGCAAATCAAAGCCATAATGAGATTATCATCTCACACCTGTTATAATGGCTTTTGTCAAAGAGACAAGAAGTAACATTTGTTGGAGAGGATGTGAAGAAATGGGAACACTCATACATTGTTGGTGGCAATGTTAATTGGTAAAGCCACTATGGAAACCTATATGGATATTCCTCAAAAAATTAAAAACAGAACTAACACAATTCAGCATTCCACTTCTGAGTATTTACCCAGAAAACAAAAACACCAGTTCAAAGAGAAATATGCAACCTGTGTTCATTGCAGCATTATTTATGATTACTAAAATATGGAAACAATCTAAGTGTCAATCAATGGATGAATTGATCAAAAGGTGTGGTATATAGATATGTAGATATAGATATGCCATATAAAAGGAAATCACTATTTATGACAATATGGATGGACTTTTAGGGTATTATGCTAAGTGAAATAAGTCAGAGAAAGACAAATATCACATGACTTCACTTATATATGAAATCTAAAAACAAAACAAACAAACAAACAATATAAAACAAAAATGAAGTCATAGAGAATATATTGGTTATCAGAAGGGAAAGAAGTTGAGAGGGTAGGCAAAATGGGTGATAGGTCTCAATTGTATGGTGATGGATGGTACTAGACTTATCGTAGTAATTGCTTTGTAGTGTACAAAGCTGAATTATAAAGCACAGCTGAAACTCATATAATATATACTAAATTTTACCTCAATTAAAAAATAATCAATTAAGAACAAAACCATTAGAAAAGAATGGAAGCCTAAGTCTAGAGATTCCTTCGGAGTCCAAGTTCTTCTATCACATGGAGAAGTGCCACGTATTTTATTTTCTTCCTTTTTATATTTGTGTGTTACAATTAGATTCCTTAAAGAATTGCAGGTTAGAGAAGCAAGAGAGCAGATGTAAAAGTTATTAAGGAGAAAAGGTTTTTGGAGGAGAAGAGGTGGAATCAAGGGACACTGTTTGAGAATCATTAAATACCTAGAGTCAGGGAGACCTAGCGGTAGTAGTAAAAGTCAAAATTTCAACACTTGAGACAAGGAACAGAGGGTGAAGAAAAAGAAGAAAAACAGAAAAAAAATAGAGGAGTAGAGAGTGGAAGAGGAAGAAGGAGGAGAAATTTGTTTAAAAATATTGACATAGGAAATGCTATTCCTCTCAAGGAAATTAAAATAATAATCCAAGACAATTCAATAATAGGTACTTGGATTTCACTTTGAACATCACTATTTTTGGCCCAGAATCATACTAGCTCTTCTCAACATCCTATAATTGTGATGAAATATTTTTAAAAGCAAAAATAAAATATTTACTTTCTGTATGCACAATAAAATAAAACATCACATTGCTTTGTAGCCCATCTGTATTAATGATAACACTGAAACATAATATTCACGATATTTTGTGCTTTTGCAATGTGCAAAATCCAAAAGACTTTTTACTTTCAATATTTATCTTTTCTCACTTTGAAACAATGCTGTTAAATATTTTTAGTTTTTTTCTAACCATGCATTCGAACAGACACCAAATTACCAAATTAAGGAATTTGATTCACAAACCCACATTTTAATATAGAGCAGGTATTAGCAAATGGTGACCATGGAGCCAAATATGATCCACTGCTTGTTTTTGTAAATAAAGTTATTATTATTATCACATAGGCATGCTCATTAGTTTACATGTGGTTTATGGCTGCTTTCACACCACAACAACAGCACAGTTGAGCAGTTTCAGCAGAGAACAATTAACTATTTTATAAGAAATACTATTGCAGAATTCCCAATATCAATACAGAGGTTATAAACTCCTGCAAGACCAAGGCTATCCCCTTTATTTGTATCCAGGAGATGGGAAAACCTGACCAGTCAATGGAATGGTATAAGCAATCTTAACAGATGAAATGCAAACAGAGCTGTGCAGACTGAGCATACTGATAGTTCATATTATCTAAACTCAAGTTGAGGATGCCTGAGTGGCTCTGTCGGTTAAGCGTCTACCTTCAGCTCAGGTCATGATCCCAGGGTCCTGGGATCGAGTTCCTCATCGGGTTACCTGCTCCACGGGGAGCCTGCATCTCCCTCTGCCTCTCTCTCTCTTTCTCATGAATAAATAAATAAAACCTTTAGCAATAAAATAAAACAAACTCAAGTTTACCAAAGACCTTAGAGATATACGTAATTCCCCTCTTTATATTTATGCATTGAATAAATATTTATGAAGCACCTAGTTATTCTGCCTACTTTTAAAAAGCTTAAATTTAGAAGTAGAGAAAACATAGTTCTTACACCAAGGGGTTTAAGAATCTGTACACTAATCATGTACACCATTCCCTGCAATTCTATGGTCACTGTGCCAATTTAGGTTCTCTCCATTTCTCTCTTAGATTGCTACACTAAGTTTCTAAGTCATCTCTTGTTTTCTGGTTTCTCCCTACTGCATACCATTAGCCTTCTAAAACACAGACTTAATCATATAGCTGCCTTGCTAAAAAATTTTGGATGGCTTCCCGCTGTCTACCTCACAAAGTCTCAATCTTACCTCCTACCATGATTCTTTGGCACTGGCCAGAGTTGTTTATTTTCTGTTCTTTAACCTCCAGGTGTTTTTTTTTTTTCTTTAAAGATTTTATTTATTTATTTGAGAGAGAGAGAATGAGAGATAGAGAGCACGAGAGGGAAGAGGGTCAGAGGGAGAAGCAGACTCCCTGCCGAGCAGGGAGCCCGATGTGGGACTCGATCCCGGGACTCCAGGATCATGACCTGAGCCGAAGGCAGTCACTTAACCAACTGAGCCACCCAGGCGCCCCATCCTCCAGGTGTTTTTTGTTTGTTTTGTTTTATCCTGATGCACTCTCTTTGTTTTTGTTAAAGATGTTCTCAGCCTTCCAAACTCACAAAACTTAAATTTCAGAGCATTTTTTTCACTTCTTTTTCACTACCATATTTAATGAGTGATCAAATATTATCTGACTTCTCTAATATGTGTTTCCTTCTCTCCATTTTTACCTTTCCTCTTCCAACATAAAGTTTTATTTCGTCGCCTTTGAACCACCTCTATGGCCATGCAACTGATACTCTGTGGGATACTGCTTAGAACATACCAATCACTCTTTCTATGATACTTCCCTATCTTCCAGCCTCTATGCCTGGTTTTCTTCTGCATACACATTATGCACAAGCTCAAATCAACTCCTCATTGTTCTCTGAATATCTATAGCTTGTCCTTTTCCACTTCCATGTGGTATATTTCTCCCACAGAATTCATCACCAACATCTTAACCTTTCTTCATCAGGTTAAATTTGTCATTTGTTAATGACAAATCACCTTGTCATTTTTCTTCCACAGAACAGTTTCTAATGAAGGTAGCAAATGCTGACCTCCTCCATCACTAAACATTAGTTTTAATTATTTACTATACAAGGCATTAAGTAATTTATTGTTACTATCTTATTTTCTAATTATATGTGACTTATATTCATACATTTTATGTCTGTATACTGATAAATGAAAGATGGGCGTTTTCTATTTTTTTTTTTTTCTGTAAAAACCCAGATAGTAAATTTTTTCACCTTTGCAGGCCTTATGGCCTTCATAGTAACTATTCTACTTTGCTGTTGTAGCAGAAAGTCAACCATAAAACAATATGTGAGTCAAAAGGTTTGGCTATGTTCAAGTAAAACTTTAGTTACAAAAGAGGCAGGAAGCTGAACTTAGTCTGAGGGCCTTAATTTTTCAATATCTGAGATTGAGTATCAATGTCATGTTGGCAGGAATTATGATATGTGTACATAACATATTGTTTTTTTGTAAAATTTCTCTGGTATCTATTACTGTGCTAGACTGAAAGACATTTGGAGTCATATGCATGCTCATCAATGTATGTGGGATATGTTCTTAAGAGTCAGGAACCCAAATATTTGGAAAGGGAGTTAATCTTCTAAAGCACATCATAGCTGTAAGTAAAGAGACTAAATAATGTATAATTACAATGCTTTATAGGAGAACCAAATGTTAATTATGAAATCACATAAGACTGATGTGTGCTGTGTGAAGAAAATAGTATCATTAAAGATAATTTCATATTTCATGTAAACCATATTTAATTTTAGTACATTTCTCACCAGCAAAAATAAACCCTTTAAACCCAAACAATTATTTTATCCATTAAATTCAATTGATGCAATATAAAATATGTATGATATTTATTTATGTAATAAAATTCTGCTCAAAGCAGAATGTCAGGATCCAGTTTGTTAGATGAGTGGAAGATTTTTCTTTCTCCCAGGTAGTCATTTTTTATAGTAACTAATATTCATCCTGTTAATAAATTTTATTGGTGCAAAATAACTGCTAATATAATGAAGTAATTTATCTATATTATAATTTTCCTTTTAGAAAATAATTTAATATTTTTAAAGAAACCCATTTTCAGAAGGATTTTACAATTAAACACTAATCCCAAATTCTATTTTACTTTTGACAAATACCTTCAAATTATAATTTAAACATTTGATCTTGAAGAACTAGAATGAATTTCTTATTCAAAACCCACACATATAACAAAATACATGCAAGCGAAAGATGTTCTTATTGCTTTAGTTTCACCAGATCCCAGCAATAGCAGGAGCTACTTTCATCAAATTATAACATATTTTATGGATTAATTTTATACTGTACTCTACTTTTATGGAGTAAAAAATAAAATGTCTGAAAACCTTATCTGATCTTCCGTAAAATATCTGTATTTCAATGAGAAAAATTCTAAAAGCCGCAAATACTGTTTCTATTTATTTATGCATAGTTCTGTGTAAAAGGATAAAAGCAAACATGTAATATCATGTTATATTTAGTGGTGATATGTATCTTAAAATACCAATGAACTGTCAGTTATTCTAAAGAAGTGACTTTAGTTGTCTTTCTGATATCTTAATTTGCTTGCCATTTATTGTACTTGCTGTATGATTTGAATTAATAAGCATCAAAGTTTCTATCTTTATGATAATTTTATAATCACAAAAAAGCTCTCTTATCTAAAACAGTGGTTTTCAACCAGTGGTGATGGTGCTGGTAGGGATCGCCTCCCCCCACCACCAGGGGACTTTTGGGAATGTATGGAGACATTTTTGGTTGATCGGAAATAGTACTGGCATACCAGTAGCCAGGGATGCCAATAAACTTCCTGCAGTGCAAAGGAAAGCCCTCCCCCCACCCAGCTAGGAATTATCTGGTGGAAAATGTGAATGATATAGAGGCTGAAAAGTCCTCACCCTGGACTAAAATCATGGATTTAGCATTTAGTGGATTTGAATGAATGCATGGCTCTAGATCACTTATGTTTGCATGACTTAGGCAAGTACATCAAACAGCATACCAAAGAAGAAAGATTTTGATGATCCCTTTTTATTAATCTTTTCTACTGCTCCAAGGTAGATTGCATATTTAAAAAATAGCAATTTATAATGCAGCTAAACCTAATACCTGCATATAAATTCTTTTGCAGGTTAGCTGTTTGATATTTCTATTATATTTTGCCAAAGAAATAATGATAAAAATGGTAATTAAGTTTTTCAGATGAACTAACAAAACCCATTAATTTATGATATGGTTTTAAGATAACACAGAAGGATTCATTAAGAAACTAAATTGGGTGCTAGTCCATATAACTGGTACTGGGAGCAGAGGACTATGTGTTATAGGAAAAAAAATATGAGGAGAAAGTGAGTTCCATTCTATTTTTTTATATCAATAGTTGGAATGAGGTAGCAACATGTCTTTGACATGTTTCAACTCTCATTTTTCTTCTTCATTATTCATTTCCTCTCTCTCTTCTACCAGGCTCAGTAGTGCATGAAGTTCTAAGCACCTCATTATAGAAGCCTCACAAGTTTACTCAAATCTCAAAAATCCCTCCTTGCTTTGATATCACCTGCCTTTCACTTCATCTCAGTCAGAATCCTCATCTCTTCAAAGTTGCTGTATCAACTACAAGTAAAGGTGAAAGAATTTTGATTTAACTATTTCAACCAGCTTATCATTCTTAGATATATTAGCATTTTAAAATAGAATTCATGCAAAATAAAATAAATCCCTTTTGATAGTATATAAATATTTGAAATAAAGAGATACTACTAAATAGCCAGGGGATGGGCTGCCTGGGTGGCTCAGTCGGTTAAGCATCTGAATCTTAATTTTGGCTCAGGTCATGATCTCAGGGTTGTGAGGCCAAGCCCCACATTGAGCACTGTGCTGGGTGTGGAGCCTGTAGAAGATTCTCTCTCTCTGCCCCTCCACCCCACTCCCTCTCAAAAACCAAACCAAACCAAACCAAACCAAACCAAACCAAACCAAACCAAACAGGGGAAACAATATTTTTTTAACACCACTAATAATATGTAAGACGGATGGTGCACATGCACTATATACAAACACACATATGTACATCTACATACATATACATCTATGTAAATATATAAATATGTGGAGGTAGAGAGAAATTTAGTTTAATGACAGGTACTTAGATCTTGCAATAGTAAACTATGGAACCAGACAATGTAAGCAATTTGCAAATATTTGAGATTCACCTCTACCACATTGAAACACGGTTTCAAGAGTATTTCTTTTTTTTTTCTTAAAACTTTCTATTAATTTAATAAATACAGGCTATGATTAAATATATTTACAAGCCCAAATGGAATTCCTCCTTCTTCAAGTTTTATAAGTGACATTTTGTCCCCTAAAAGGGCAATGATATTACTAATATTCTTAGAATCTAGAATCTTTTTTTTCAAAATAAGATCAGCTAATTTTCTTATAAATGTTGCCAATAAAAGTTTTATTTTCTATAGAAATATTTTCCTGAAGCAATTGTAGGCACTTATATCATTTCAATGTTAAAACTACTCTTTGAGAAACAGCCCACAATCCTCCTTATATTGTCATAACATATTAGGCAAGTGAGATAAAATTTGATGGAAAGAGTAAAGGTTCCAAAATGGAATGATTTATTTTTATCATAATATGCTAGAAAATGTGCTAAGTGCTTTGTAAGCATTATTTCCTTTATTCTTCTTACTAGTCAGTTTTGTTTATAAAAAAATTACCCCCATTTTATAGAAAAGTAAACTTAATTTTCAAAAGGGTAAAAAAAAGACAATCACAGAACTATTAAGAGGGAAATAGGTTTCAGATTCTAGAGTCTGAGCCTGTAACCATTATACATACTACCCCTCTAAATGAACTAATTCCCTTAGACTCATTCATTCTTGTAATGATTCATGGATGTTTCACAAAGCAGGGATGTGGGATGGATACTTCCTTGGAGTATAATTTTTTTTTTTAAATCTAATCTAATTCTTGTTGTAACTGTGAATAAATTCCTCGTGTCTCATTTGTTTTGTCTCTGAGTTTTGATTTTGCCAAGAGATATTGTCATTAATGTGTTATATAAAATAGTTGGCACATTTGCCAGTCACTGTGGGTTTCAAGAACAAAATTGAAAGGAATGATTGAGTCAGTAGCCTGTCTTTGAAAGTAAAATAAAACGATTCCTGGAAAACAGCACTATTTATATCAACAAATATTTATTAGGTCCCCACTGAAATGAGTTCTTTTCAGAAAGAAAAAAGTTTCTTCAGAAAGGGAAAACATCTTGTAATTGGTGAAAGTCTAATAGATGAAGTATTTGCAACACTCTATATTTAAAGTGACAGTCATATTCTTGAATTATTTCAGGAACAGATTCCAATCACAGCACCTAAAGAAATACAGAAGAAAACTGAAAACAACAGAGTGGTGAAATCCTTCTGGATTCATGAAAAAGCTGAACTCCACTTGGTATTAAATCACAACTGAAGTTGTGATTAAGAAAACATCTTTGAGCTGAGAAAGGACACAGAGAAGGCCAACCTGCTGGATGGGAGAAGGTTCGCAAACAAAAGAAGGAAGTTGTACTTTCTCCATGTTTACAAACAACTCCTCTTATAAGAGGAAGGGAGGGATACTAGTGGGTGAAACAAAGTAACTAAGGAAATTGTGTCTCTGTCTATCATCTATCTATTATCATCTATGCATCTACCATTTACTTAATAACATTTATATAGTGCTTAGTATTTGTCAGCTAACTTCTAAGTGCTTTAAAAAGAAACTAACATGTTTAATCTTTTGCGATGATTCCATTTTACAGATGAAAACGCTAGGATAGATAATGGTCATGCAGTCAGGATAGGACAAAGTTAAAATGTGAACCCAAACAGTCTGGCTCTATAGTCTTCCTCCTGATTATGACATTGTGTAAGCTAATTATTATGAAGCTTGTCTTTTTTGCATTTACATTGTGTTACTTAACAACATTATTCTTTTGTTTAATAAATTATATTGTTTTTAGTCAAAAGTCTTGAAAATTCATAATACGTAACCTCAGACATATTATGACCACTATACAAATAATTCCATTGAAATTTTTCTAAATAAAATTATAGCTGACCCTCCTCCAGGTTGCCACATTAAATGAATACACTTACATCTTTGTCTTTCTTAACTTTTCCAGGAGAATTAACTCTGTCAGCCACTGTCATCTTGAAACTTTTCTTAGTTTTTTTTTTTTTGTTTTTTTGTTTTTTGTCTTTTTTGTTTATTTGCTTGTCTGTTTGTGCTCTTTGGTTGTGAAATCTCTTGGTCACCTCCTCAGCATTCTGCCTTCCCTTCCTCTTTAGTGTTCATTTTCTTCAAAGCTCTGTCCTTGCCCTCTTCTCATTTTCTGTAATGTTCTCAGGAAATCTCATCTATCTTCTTGCCTTCAACCTAAAATCGAATGACTACCAAAGCACTACTTCTAGTTCAAACTCACCTTGCCTTTACAGCCCTGAATATTCAATCATGTCCCAGAGGTACCTCAAATTGAGTGTATCAAAAGTTTACTTTTTGTTTATCCTTTAAATCAGGTATCAGTAGACCTTGGCCTGCAGGCTAATACTGTAACTTAGAAAACAAATGAAGAATAATATTCTGGGGCGCCTGGGTGGTGCAGTCGGTTAAGCATCCGACTCTTGATTTCAGCTCAGGTTGTGATCTGGGGATCCTGGGATAGAGCCCAGGTCAGGCTCTGTGCTCAGTGTGGAGTCTGCTTAAGATTCTCTCTCCCCTCTCCCTCTACCTCTCCCCTGTTCGCACACTCTCTGTCTCTCAAATAAATAAAATATTTTTTTTAAAAAGAATAATATCCATAACACATTTAAAACATATGAAATTCTAATTTCTATTTTGTCCTACTCTGACTGCATACCCTTATCTACCCTAGTTTTTCATCTGTAAAGTGGAATCACTGCAAAAGATTAAACACATTAGTTTCTTTTTC
Source organism: Zalophus californianus (assembly GCF_009762305.2). NCBI lineage: Eukaryota > Metazoa > Chordata > Mammalia > Carnivora > Otariidae > Zalophus > Zalophus californianus. The sequence continues at coordinate 107,447,357 of NC_045597.1, forward strand.
TTTTTTCAAATTTTATTTATTATTTATTTTTATTTATTCATTCGACAGAGAGAGAGAGCACAGGCAGGGGGAGTGGCAGGGAGGGGGAGAAGCAGGCTCCCTGCTGAGCAAGGAACCCGATGTGGGGCTCGAACGCAGGACCCCACGATCGTGACCTGAGCCGAAGGCAGACACTTAACCAACTGAGTCACCCAGGTGCCCCACATTAGTTTCTTTTTAAAGCACTTAGAAGATACCTGACAAATACTAAACACTATATAAATGTTACTAAGTAAATAATAGGTAGATAGATAGATAAATAGACACACACAATTTCTTTCCAAAATAAAAGTTTATTGTAACACAGCTACAACGGTTCATTTTCTATGTGATTACTTTCACATGACAACATCTGAGTTGAATAGTTGCTACAGAGTCCATATGGCCTATGAAGCCTAAAACACTTTCTGTCAGGCCTTTCACAGAGACAATTTGTTGATCCCTGCCTTAAACCAATCCCATGGACTCTCTGTCATATTTTGATCATGAAGCCAGTTACAGAAACTAGAAAAAAAGCCAACTCAAATTCTTCTTTTCTTCCCAAATCTCCACTACTCCACAACTTCTGTCACTAATTTTTTTATTGTTTTACTTCTAAGTGTATCTCACCCATACCATTCAATCTGCTTTTATGACCATCTCCCAGATTTTGGCATCAGCTACCTCCTGATCCTACAAAACTAGCCTCCTTACCAGTCTCCTACCTGCAGTGCTGTATTTCCACAATCCATCCCTCGCACAGATGGAGTCAACTTTCTAGCACCCAAATCTGCTATTTTCACTCCTTTGACCAAATCTAAAACTTACTTCTTCCTTCACTTAGGACTGTGGTTCTTTAGGCAACATCAGCATCCCCTGGGAACTTGTTAAAAATGCAAAATCTCAAGCCATACCCCAGACCTATTGAATCAAAAGCACTTGAGTGCAGCCCAGAAATCTGTGTTTTACTGATCCCTTCAGGTAATTCAGATGCACATTCAAGTGTGAAATCATTAGAACCACCCATCCTAGAGGACAAAAATTAAAATTCCTTGAAAGGACCATTTAAATCCTACCATGGTCTGATCCCTGCCCAATCTGCTTCCCATTTATTCCCTCCTTACTTCTAGCTCCTTCAACCAACAAATGAGGAATTGAGACCCCATAAGTTAATTATTTTGCCTCAGCTGACTAGCCTAGTGAATGACAAGAGGATGGGTTGAACTAGACTAACTCAAGGTCTTTTTGGGACCTCACCCTACTGCCCTTTAAAATATATTTACCATACTTTTACATTCAAAAATCCATCTGTAATAACAGTTATTTTATTGATCTTCATTGTTAAGTTAGTCTGTTCCCCTTCTAGACTATAAACTCCAAGAAGGTAAGAATTTGTCCCTTGTAAATATCCACAAAACTTGACTCTATACTGCCATCTGGTGACATGAAATAACAATTCCAAGGAGAATCTCAAACATGAGCTCCGTAACTTCTTCCTATAGAGCTTGGAGGTTAAGGCAAGAGTTCTGAGGTCACTTTCCTCAAAGTCAGATAACTGAACAAACATCCTCTGGCTATTAGACCTTGAGGAAATTACTTAGTGTTGAACTTCCTTAGATTCCTTATCTACAAAACTATGTTGCTAAAACCTTCCTCTTAGAATTGCAATGAAAATTAGCAAGTGTCAGATACTAATATTATTATAATTATTAATATTATTATAAAGGACTTAGCTATGTAGTTGATATAAATAAAAAGTGACATTCCCTTACTAAAATATTTTATAATGTAGTTGGGTAAATAAAACAGTGTTAGGAAAATATTAAACATACAAGCTCTAAGTGCTAAGGGAGTTCCTATGGTGTTAAGTATGAACATGAAGGAGGTGAAATCTGAATTGTGTAAAAATTTATAACTGGTATGTGGCTTTGAAGTAAGAAAGCCTCTCAGAGGGAGAATTTTTTCCTGCAAATCTTTGTGCAGATTGAAAGTAATACCTGTAAAGGACTAATAAAAACACAATATAAGTATTATCACAAACTCAAGATGATGATATAATTTTAATTTAATGCTTAATCATACAAGCCCAGATCTCATTATCCAAACAAAACTAACACATTTCTCAAAAATGGTTTATTAGAAATTTTGTTGTTGTTGCTGTTGTTTTTTAGTGCACTCAAAATTTATTCAATTAGTAGCTGTGTTTTACTGATAAAGATATATTTAAATTAGATGGCTTCATAAATGTTAATTATTCATTTTCACCTTAAAGAGAAATCTATGATTTTGGTGTTCTTGCTTATTATAAAACAACAAATATATTTATTTATACATCTTTTCTCTATGCTAAGGAAACAACATCCTCCCATTCAGTAGGTGGACGTAAGTATCAACTACATGCTATAAATTGCCAATTCACACCAGATATAGAAAGTAGAGAATTTAAGTTAAAGTGTCCAGTTATCAATCCAATCAGTGGAATAAGATGAATACATATATAATATAAATATATATAATCTTATATATATATATAAATCTTCCAAAAGATAAAATGTGATTATCCTAGCCAGTGTGAAACTACAGTACCTGGTATGTAAAGTTCTTATTCCAAAATTCCCAATAATTTATATTCAAATTTTTGTCCTCAGTCCCTACAGTAGCTGTCAACATAAAACCACCTCTTTGTATCCCTACTTTACTCTAAACTTTCTTGTTTTGCTTTTTTGGCACAGGAGAGGTCATATGCACCCCCAAGTTCATTGCAGCACTGTTTATAATAGCAGAGATATGGAAGCAGTCTAAGTGTCTATCAGTGGATGAATGGATAAACAAAATTTGGTGTGTATATATATATATATATATATATAAAATTTGGAGTATATATATATAATATTTAATCATTAAAAAGTAAGGAAATCTTGTTATTTGCAACAACATGTATGGACCCTGAAGATATTACACTAAGAGAAATGAGTCAAACAAAGAAATACAAATGCCGTATGACCTCACTTACATGTGGAATCTTAAAAACAAAACCAAACAACAACAACAAAACACTGAACTTATAGATACAGAGAACAAATCGCTGGTTGCCAGAGGGAAGAGGTGGGGTTTGGTTGAAATTGATGAAGGGGGTCAAAATGTACACACTACTAGCTATAAAATAATTAAGCTATGGGAATGTAATGTACAGTATGGGTGATTATAGTTATTAACACTCTATTGCATATTTGAAAGTTGCCGAGAGTAGATTTTTTAATTTTTTTAATTTAATTTTTATTTTTTAGAGATTTTATTTATTTATTGAGGAGAGAGAGAGAGAGCAAGCTAGAGTGCATGGGGGGGAGGGGCAGAGGGCGAAGCCGACTCCCCTCTGAGCAGGGAGCCTGATGCAGGGCTAGATCCCAGGACCCGGGATCATGATCTGAGCCGAAGGCAGATGCTTAACCAACTGAGCCACCCAGGTGCCCCTAGATTTTTTTAAATAATAAATAAATAATAAAACCATACAAAAAATACTATATCTTAATTTTCATTAGGGTTTAGTGATACTTTCCTTCTTGGAAGGGCTTATGTTCATCTGTTTCTGGCAAATAAGATCATATGACTTTCTAACAACAACAACAACAACAAAACCCAAGGTTATTAAATACAGATAAATATTTATGTATAGAAATATGCATTAAAATTATTGATGATAGGATAGAAATGAACTAAAATCAAACTCTCCAATAACAGATGAATAGTTGAGGACATTTTGATAGTCACATGTGCTGTGAAAATACATAGTTATTAAGAAGAGATTTATAAGGCACCAATGATAAGGGAGAATGCTAAGTGTAAAAAGGAAGATACAAAATTTAAAAAATGAAATGTGACATTAAATTTGAAGAGATACAAAACTTTCTTGGGGCACCTGGGTGGCTCAGTCAGTTAAGTGTCAGACTCTTGGTCTCAGTTCAGGTCTTGGTCTTGGGGTTGTGAGTTGAAGCCCCATATTGGGTTCCATGCTAGGCATGGAGCCTACTTAAAAAAAAAAAAAAAGCTTTCTCAATTAAGAAGACAGTGAAGTATGGACTGGGGGGTTGGTCATGATCATTGGGAACCTGGTGTTGCCTTTGATGAAATTTATTACTCTGAACCAGCTTACTTCATTTCCCTGAGCTTCAGTTTCCTTATAGAAAATGAAAACAACTATCTTGTTAGATGGGTCTAATAATTAGGGGAAAAAAGTGACAACCACATGGCACATAGTAGTTCAGTAAACAATAATAGTTTTATTTATTACTATGATATTCAACATCTCTGTTGAAACAACTACAATGAAAATGTCAAGATGTTTGTTGCTCTGGGAGCTGGGAAAAATGGGTGTACTTTTGAGAGTCGGTTTGATAGTCTAGTCATCTGACTACATCTGAATTTATTGATAGATCAACCATATTGCTCTTCTTTAGAGCTGTGATTCACATTTTCATTGACATTTTTCTTTAAACAAATTGCTGTGATATAGAAAAGTGTAATGTTAACCCCAATATGAATTATTTAAATATGAAACAATATGTATTCAAAAAGGACAAAAAAAAAAGTAATGAAACCTAAATTTCCACAAAAGGAGGTTAGGAAAATGATATGATTTCAACAACTGTTATTTTTTTTTTTAAGATTTATTTATTTGAGAGAAAGACAGAGACATAGACAGAGAATGGAGGGGAGGGACAAAGGGAGAAGAGAAAGAAAATATCAAGCTCACTCCTCGCCGAGTGCAGAGCCTGACGTGGGTTCCGTCTCACAACTCCTAGATCAAGACCTGAGCTGAAATCAAGAGTTGGACACTTAACTGCCTCAACCACCCAGGAACCTCAGCAACTATCACTTTTTGAAAATTTTATTTCCTTAAGCACATAAACACATAGCACTGATTATATGTGAGACACTCTTTCAAGAACTTTTCATGTATTTACGCATGTTTAATATATTCATAGTAAATGACTATTAAACTCTTTTACTAGATCCTATGATATAGACCCTATACTTTTCTTTAGTTTGCAGATGGAGAAACCAAGGCCTAAGGAAGTTAAGTAACTCGCCCCACAACATACAACTAGTAAATCGTAGGGTTGGGATTTGAACCCGAGCAGTTGAGCTCCCAAGGCCATGCCATTAACTCTAAGCTTGGCTACCTCATACCATGAAGAAGAAAATAGATTTAAAATACCCACAATTGCTCCTTTATATTGCATATGTTTAAGCTTTGATTTGTTTCTTGTTAATCCCATATAACAATAACATTAGGAACCAAAGGATCTAAAATACATTTTCTTTTTTTAAAAAGTTTTGCTTAAGTGTTCAAAACCAACCTAGAAATTTATACACAAGGTGAATGTACAATAACTGGTGTTAAAACATTCATTAATTTCCTACTTGGAGGATTAGATAATTTCAAGGATATTTCTAACCTTTATTTATTTAACTTTTAAAGACATATTTTAATTTTACAGCACCGAATGACATGTATTTTTAATATGAATTATTTTTTCACGAACTTTACATTATTAGTCATGAGAAGACAGGGAGCTATTATTATTTTACTTGTGTTAACACTGAACCTTTGTCACCATTTTTACTGTAATTCTACCCTGGTAATAAAATAGTCAATATATTCCTGCATCTTTTTTAAACATTTTTTCCCCTAGCAGTGGAAGTGTTACTTCACTGAAGCAGATAAACAGGATGGATAATGATTGTTATATGCTCAGTGATCCTTATAATGGGGAAAAGTAGAATGTTCTCTGAACATTCTCAAAATTGGAAACTGACTGAATTTCATTTAGGAAATAGCAAGGTCTCACTACAGGTGACATTCTCTAAAGGTATATAAAGACTAGAATATCCGTCCTGAATCCTCTATGTTAAATCAGATCCATACAGTAAAAACTTCCTTATTTTATGCAGATTGTAGGAGCCTCATATAAATCATCTTTCAAGTTAAGTAAAGATGTCCAGAAAATCTCCCTACCACCGCATAAATTACAGTAATCTCCCCTGATCTGGTGAGGAGACATCCCAAGTAGATGCCTGAAACCAGAGATAGTACCAAACTCTCTATATATACCATGTGTTTTCTTATACACACATATCTATGATACATATCTATGATAAAGTCAAATTTATCAGTTAGGCACAGTAATAGATTAACAACGGTAATTAATAATAAAATAGAACAATCATAGTAATATACTATCATAAAATTTATGTAAATGTGGTATCTCTCTCTCTGTCTCAAAGTATCTTATCATACTATACTTACGCTTGTACTTGTGATGATGTGAGATGATAAAATGTCTATGTGATGAGATGAAGTGAAGGGAATGACGTAGGCATTATAACATAGTGTTAGGCTACCATCGACCTTCTAATGATAGTCCAGAAGGAGGACCTTTTGCTTGTGGACCATGGGTGACCGCAGAGAGTGAAAGCATGGAGGAGGGGTCTACTGTACACTGAATGTCTTACTTCCTTTCTATATATATGAAAAGGTCAGAAGACCTTAAAAGTATCATTTTCATTTCCATTCTGTCACTTTGCTAGGGCTCATGTCAATGTGGGCAAATCAGATAGTTAGGAAATGAAAATACGTTGATTCTATTTTGAGGAGGGGAATGTTGTAATACATAAACCCAGGCCATTTTTCATGGTCCAATTCATTTACATGACTCTAAACATAAAAATTGCAATTCCTAAAAAATACCAGTCTGGGGCACACAAATATGTAAGTACATATTTTTGCATTTATAAAAATTAAAACCGATCCTATGTTTGTCATCACCATACAGTGTTTATGATTAGATACTCTCTCATGTGGAAGAAAGTTTTTAGAAAAGAGCATCTTTTTCTTACTATACTAGTGGCCCATCGCTGGTCAGAATCATGATTTCCTGCTTTGTTTCAATTTAGTTAAATCCAATATATTTACTGAATGCCTATTAAGCACAAAAGTGACTAAGCTGTATTTTCTCCCCTTAATGTCCTCATGTTGTACAGATCTGTAAGAGATGAAAAGAGCAAAAAAATTATGGGTGATAGAAAAGGATTAACATGATTGCTCACATAGTACATGGTATATAGAAACTCCCATGTGACAAAGAAGGATCTCTTATATAAGAAAATTGAACCAGAGATTGAAAGTATCTGGGAAGGAAACTAGATTCAATCAGGCTGTCAGAGAGAAGGCACAGAAAATTTTACAGATGAGGGAATTTGGGTAGAAGAAATAGTATCAATAGAGAATGAAAGTCAAGTATTGAAGAAAGAAAAGGATAACAGTGGAATTTATGGACGACAGAGGTGAGCATTTTTAGTCACATCTAGGTGTAAAGAATATAACACAGATTTAAAATAAGGCTTGAAGTGAGGTCCATAAGATCAGAAATGCTAATGAATTTCTGGAAGTGAAGATCTGTCTACTCTACACTGAAAGAGGGGGTAAAGGAGAAAATGTATCCTCTAGGGAACAGTTGTCATCTGAGCATCAGATGTCTCAAGTAAAAATATGTTAATAATAAGGAAAAATTATTTACACTGGAATGAGATTCTCACAGGTTATGGTACACATTATAAAGGGGAAGGCTCCATCAAGAGGTATAAAAGGATGAGCTGATGTTACACCCAATGGCCATACTATCCAGGGGAAAAAATAAAAAGGAAAAAGAAATGTAAGACTCAGAATTAAGAATGTTTGGCAAGGATTGAGTAGAAGAAATGAAATCACAAAGCCAGGTTGGAGATTACTATTGAACCAAAATGTGGAATACGTGGGGAGAGGTGGCACACATGCTCATGTGAACTAAATTCTCTTAAAATAGGAGATGCTCCGTTTTTTTTATACACCATTTTTTCTCCTCCCAATAGAGTTCACAGATCATTTGAGGGAAAGATCAATGTGTCCTTGGTGTTCTCATCTAATTTTCTATCATAACCAGGTGATAGATTCTAAATCTGAAGACCTTCTACAACTTCCCATAGTATCCTTTATTGATACAAGGAGTGACTAAAAATGTGGGGACTTTGTATAAAACCCTTAATTTCTAAGATGTCTTTATTGCTATGTGAAAGAAATGAAAAGGGAAAGAAAAAAATATTCTGAAATAATTAAAATAAATGCTGGAACCACTTCTACAACACAATATAGATGAAATATTAATAATTTAACTTATAGAAGTTATTTTACAGTTCAAATGTTATATGATTAAGGTGAAAATACTTTCTGGGTAGTTAATTCACTACCAGCACTTACCCTGGGGCTGACGGCTGGGATGGTATATCTGAAGGTCAAATGGCTGTGCACTTGTCTTCTGAATCACGCTGACATTCTGCCCTGTCCACTTACTGGCTTTTGACAATGTGTTGGTCCTCCAGTCCGTCCAATAGACCTCACTCCCATATAGAGACACAGCAAAGGGATGGGAAAGGTATTCATGACCACGGATGACTTCTATCATGGCTGTTCCATCATAGAGGGCTGAATAAATAGCATCTGACCTAGAAAAATGTAAATACATCAAGTTTATCAGAACTTATTCAAATAGTCCAGTGGGGTTATCATATTACTCAGATAAATGCCAGAGAAAAATTTTTTAAAAAAATATTTCATGTGTCTGTATCTGATTTATAGAAAGAAAAAAAAGGCCCGTCATAACAAATATCACCACCATCATAATGAAAACAAACAAAAATCACCACCAATTTCAATGTGTGTATACATGATACATGCATGTTAGGGTATCTTTTGCATTTACAAATACTATCCAAGAAAGGTAACAGAAAATACAGAAGAAAAAGATCATTTTTATCAACCTGGCATCTGTCCAAACTATCCTTTTTTCAAAGTGGTCCACAGTTAGTCCATTAGGCCACGCTCCAGTTTTCATGTCTTTATAGATGGTTTTTCTTCCAGCACCACTCATGGAGGCAGATTCAATGCGAGGAAAATTGGCATCCCAATCTGTCCAGAAAAGAATTCTGAAGAAAAATAAATAATGCTATTGTTTCAGCCATTCAGGTCACAAATATTTATTGAGTGCTTACTATATGCTAGACACCAGCAGGCAAACAGTCTCAAAAGAAACAGATGCATTGTCTGCCCACTTGGAGCTCAGAGTCCAGTGGAGAAGACAGAGTAAATAAATACATGAGTATATAATTACAGCTTCTAAAATATGCTGCAGAAAATAGCAGGTAAGTGATCTACTTAGAGAAGGTGATCAGGAAGAAAAGATCAGGACTTTGAGGAGGCTGTATTTACACTGAATCTAAAAGATAAGGAGAACAATGTAAAGAGCATGACAAGCAAAATAAAGAGCAGATGTGAAAGCCCTAATGGGGGGGGGAAGTGGGTGATTTGAGGAACAGAAATAAGACCAATGTGGTAAGTGAGGAGGAAAAAGAAGACGATGGATTTGAAGAGTCCGACCTAATGGGTTTTGTAGGCTAAGGCAATTATTTGGGTTTTTATTCCAAGGGAATAAGAAGCACATTTAAGCAGGGGTGAAACATGGTATCATATGTAAGTGGATGATAATGAGGCAAGAGTATAGCTTATCGGGTGGTTATTTTAAAGGAAAAGCCAAGGATGACAGTGGTTTGAAGTATGGTAGTGGCAGGGAAGAAAAGTGGATGGATTCAAGGTATATTTGGAGGTGGAATTGCCAGACTATCTGATGACTGAATATGGGGAAATGAGGTCGAGAACGAATCAGAGGTGACCGTGTTTCTTGTTTCAGCAAAGTCAGAGTAAGGGCAAGGGAGACGGTGTGCAGGGAATCCATAAGTGAAATGGGGAAAATGGAAGAGGAACAGATTCTAAGACCTGGAAATTGAGGGTGGATGGGTGTGAAGAGCAATCAAAAGTTTACTTTCGAATTTTTTTTTCTTATCTTAAGATTTCAAGACATCCAAAAGGAGGTGTTCAGGAAGCTGTGTGGTATGCCAGGGTGAAGTTCAGAGAAAAAGGCAGGGCTGGAGATGGAATTTGGAAGTCATCAGTATGGAGATGATATTAAGATTCACAGCAATGCAATAGATCATATGACAGAGGATACAGAGGGAAAACAGAGGAAATCGTTATACTTTGATATATACAAACATGCAATTGTTAAAATACCATTTTTCATATACTACAGATCATTACCTTCTTTTTTTTAAACCGAATACTATTTGAGACTCTACAAATTCATGGTGCACAAACAGTTCCACGCAATGGGCATCAATTTGACTTTTAAGGCTGTTAAGGAATGGATGTTTTATGTTCAAGTGACAGTGGCTTAAACTGCTGATGCATGTTTCTATAGTATACTTAATACAGATACACGATAACTCCACAATCATAGCAACTGACTATATTTTTTAAGTGCTTACTATATGTTAAATACTATTTTCAGTGCTTTATAGATTATCTCATTTAATCAATCATGAGGCTATGGCTAAAGTTTTCTATGTTTTAGAGCTGGGAGAACAAGCTTAGAGAAGTTAAATTACTTGGGTTCCACAGCTAGCAAGTGGCAGAGGGAGATGAGAAACTGGGCAGCCTAACTTCTGCTCTGATGCTTTTAACGCTGAATTCTTTAATGTCATGTCACTGAATAAAATAGCAAAGGGAAACCATCTGGCAGAGGGGTAGGAGCACGTCTGGCTATTCAATAAATGGTAGCTGCCTTCTCTACTTTCATAGCAGAACCCAGTGAGTAGCATGGTGATTTGGGAAGGGAGAACTCACAGGACTGGAGAGATAGTGACAGTCCAGTAAATTTTCCTATTATCAGCTCTGTCAACATTTTGGTGAGAAATGGTAAAGTTACTGGGAAAAACACCTTTGTTCTACATTATAATTATATATCATTTTGCTATTTTTCCTTCTATATTTTGAATGATCCTTAAGTATATGAATGGGGTAGATAACCTTGGAAAATGAAATAATCCTCGGGGAAAAAATTCAAAGTACAATTCAAGCTATCCTCTCTTTTTTAAATATTAACTTTATGTAAGGAGATAGGGAGTGATGTAAACTAAGTATTTGTCATGACTTGGATTTTTGAGAAGTATATAGTCTGTTTTAGGACAGAGGACTTTGAAATATGAAATGAATAAAAGACAATTCAATACATTATATGATAAATTTAGTAAGTACGTGTGTTAAAGACTATGGTGAAGAGACAAGGAAGATGTAGATGTTCTTGGTAAGAGCGGCAGCTCATAAACAACTCTGAAGCCCTGGGCAGCCTCAAAAGGTTATTAAATAATTATGCCAATATATGTTTCTGTGTCAGACAAACTTGGGGTCAAGACTAATATCTGTCATTCCTCCAGCATATTTAATCTCAGACTCATTTTCTCATCTATAAGTAAAAACTCTAACTGTACACACTTATCAGGAGCATTTGACGAGGTAATACACATAAGCAATTTAGCACAAAGGATGGTTAGCACACAGAAAAGATTTGTGCTCGCACAAGCATGCCACACACACATAGTCAGAGAACTGATTTTTTAAATGCAAAATTTCAAACTATTTTCTAACCGTTGAAGAAACGGAGAGAGACAGAAAGAGAATTAATACTAATGTCAATGTTTAAATGTCACACCGGCATGTATGTGAAGGTAGATTAGTTTTATAAGTCAAAGCCACAAGAAAAAGATTCAGAGAAGTAGGTCCTAAGATTGGGTTTATCTCAAAGAATGTCTCTCAAAATCTGAGTTTATGTAAAAAAAAAAAAAGTTTTAGTTTCACGGACAGCTTTAGGATTTTCCTGGCCCTGGAATGGGATCATATCCACAAAAACGATATCCAGAGTATTCATTGTTTAATTACCAATATTTGAATAAATAAAGTAAACTGCTGAGAAAGGATAAAGCTAAGTAATATATCAGGGATCATGTACTGATAATTGTTGAAGCTGGGTAATAAATATGAGGAAGTTTATTATATTATTCATTCTATTTTGTGTATTTTAAAATTTCTATAATAAAAGTTTAAAAGTGTATATAGCTCAAAATTAACATAATAGGTAAATTTTTAAGAATATTAAAGAATATTAAAAATACCAGAGGACATTTTATGGCTAGAAATCTTTTTTTCTGAAAAGACTAATTTTTAAAGATGAGATTGTTTTATAAGAGAAAAAAACTATCTGGAAATTTCAACATGTATGTACACATATGCTTATTACTTATAAGTTACCTAGTATGCAATATGTTGCCATAAAGGGCAAACGGAACAAAGATTAATTAATATAAAGCTGATAGGCTATTCAGTTAAGTAGTTAAATGTCTTTAAAACGATGAATGAAATGAATTATGTGTCTCACTACAAATTTAATTTTGCATGCACATGTCTTTTCACTGACAGTAGGTTGTTGTCAGCTTCCCTTTATACTTAGGATTTAAAAAAATAAGATTTAAAATAGAAACAAGACCAGCATAGCATCAATCAAATTTATGTGGTCTCTTGACAGACAAGGTAGGGTAGAGAGATTTGCAAGTTTAAAAAAGATTAGGAAAAATAATCACTGAAAACAATGAATTTGAGAATGATGACTAGTCTGAGTATCTGTTGATAAGCTACCACGTGATCCAGGCAAGGCTGTAATTCACACTCTGGACTGATGACCCAAAGACTTCTGAGCATTGTCTTCTGCCTGAATAACAAGTGGAAAACTGGTGTCTCTCTTGGAACTTTCTATCTAGTTCTGCCTTATGTGGTTGTGGAAATTCCAACACACATATCAGTAACGCTACAATTCTGCATTTTCTCTCTATTGTAGGTTTACCAGAAGTGGGCACTGTAGACTTTCAAGTATGTGTTTCCAGTGGACCATAAATGTATGGCTTGGGATAATTTGAGAAATTCTAAAATAAGTGATTCCTTCACTTCTTCGCTAAACATAGCAGCATTAAGCTGTTTCTTCTGTAGTGCTCACAATGGTCCTAATCTTTCATCAATTCAAGTGGGGAAATTCCCAATACTTTTTATAAAATAACATGTTCTAGAATTAGTTCCCCTAAAAGTGTTCTTAACTTCACCATACGTCAGTTTACAATCAATTTAAAAAGTTGATTTCAAGGATCGTTGTTTCATAAAATTCTAGGCACTCTTTTGTATACTTTATAATGTGGCATTTTAAAAGAATCATTTTCCCCTTATTACTTTCTTTTTATGTTTAAAATGTATTAGCATTTCAATGATTGCATTATTTCTTGAAATACATAAAGACTGAATATCTCTTCTTACAGGACATATGGAAATATTCAGCCACAATTGCTTTTAAAAAAGAGACTACAGTCTACTGATTCTACAGTTCCTGCATTCATGGGTTAGTCTGTATCAGGATTAAATTGGGTCAATGGACCATGAACAGCTTGTATCATTACAGGCATGAAAGGGCCATTATCATCTATCAGGTCAAGCTGCAGAAGGTGAAAATAAATGATCTTGGCAAAAAAAAAAAAAAAAAGATACTTATCTACAATCTTTAGGTCTTCTAAAAGCAACGTCTTTATTAGTTTCATTTAGGAACAGTCCCAGATGAAATTAAAATTTTATTTAGATGTTTCACTAATCTTCACAATTACTGTATCTGCTTTCACAAATTGCAATGGCTATAGCAGAGTCCAGTTATTATGAGAAATGAAATCGAAACGCCAGCAATGGAGCAGGAAGACACCATACAGCCGTACGACTACAAAGGCAATGAAAGTTCAAGAACTGAAGTGAGTGCCCTGTAGATGGGGAACTCGCTGGTGCTTCTTACTCCCTAATACTTAGCTTGAGGTTCAGAGGTGATTCATGGACTCGTTCAGGTCACCTTAGCAATAAGTGTATTCCCTTAAAACGGAAAGAGAGAAAAATGGCTCCTCCCTAAGACTCCCATTTACCGTCTTGGAATAACTTGTCACTTGGGATATTGGGTCAAAACCCAGAATACTAAAGGGATGTGGCATCATGGCAAATATGTTTTATAATGTAAAGTGAAGGCTTGTGGATTTTATGCCAGGGAAGCAAAGTAGTTGGTTAAAAACATTTGTTTTTTGGCATCTGTAAAAAAAGGTCACAGAGGACCTTCATAGCTGAAGGAAACTCACAGGATGTAAACATGTTTTACCGGTCTAATGTTATAGCCCGATTTTTGTTGTTGTTGTTATTGTTTTTGTTTTTCTTCAGCTGTGCTGAGGGAGCAAAGTGGCTGGCTACAAACTTGTTCATTCACTTGTTATTGTAAACAAAGTTTATAATATTACCCACTAGCTATCTTTTACTCTATACTTCACTCTTTCAGGTTTATCTTTGAGTTTTGTAAGTTACATGTTAACAAAAAGTCTATGCATATGCATGCATTAATTTATTTAACAAACATTTATTCAGCACCATTATATATGTCAAGAGCAGGGGGGGATTTCCTAGACCTGGAAGCGTGTCTTGCCATTAGAGAGCTGATCATGTAGTAGGAAAGATAACAGTATTTACAGAAACCATAATTCTAAAAATTTACCCAGTAGATTTATCCAAAAATACATATTTTTAAAAGAAGCTCAAGTGTGTTGGAGCTCCTATCAATTTTGATTCACAGCTTCTTTATGTATTTCTTGAATTATTTGAGAAATAGGGAGAAATTTTATGTTTCTATTTGGATAGCACTAAGGCAGTAAGCGGAGTTTAAATCAAATTAAATTATTTTTCAGTGTTGCTTTTCTTGCCCTTAGCTTTGCAGTTCACTGTGTGTGTGTTTGCATGTATTTTTACTATGCTCTCAGCCTACCTTATGAAAGGTCCAGTGTTTAAAAATAATTATGGACTTTTAACTAAAATGTTCCAAACCTGAAAATATTTTCATATTTGCACTGCATTTTTAAATTTAATTGCTACAGCTGGGCTTTACAGGCGTTTATATGAACTTCGTATCTTAATTGTATCAATCCACTATAGGATAATTTTTAGAGATAAAAATCGTATCATATCATGACACCTAAACTTGTCAGCCTCTCAATTTCTTCCTAGAGTTGAATGAATTAGTACTGCCTTCTGAACTTTGATTATTTATACCAAAAATGATTTTATAAGTATATTTCTTCATTCATTTTTCAAGAAAAAAATTATTAACACTATAATTATTTTAATCGGCTGTACAATTTCATAGTTGCAATTAGTAATGGAAAGGTATCAACTTTCTCAGAAGCATTATCACGTTTTCCTACTCAGAGGCTAGCTTTCTATAATAACTTTCAACTCTTAGAGGGTATATTACTTCTGAAGATCTTATATCACTGGGATAGTATCTGATCTTTTCACTTAAACAGTATTTGTGGGTGGTGTGTTGGTGTCTCTATTTTTTTTCCCCCTCCTCTCAGGTTGGATATTCTGCAAACTAAGTGAGATAAGTAATTTTATCCTAAGCATTGTCAGTTCAAGGCTATAGAAAATAAAGTTTCAACTCCCAGATCTACTGCTTTGTTTGGTCAGACTATTTTCAAAGGCTTTCATATGCCCGTTTTGTCCTTTTTGTTGTGTATTGTTTTCCTCTCTGTGTGCCATCTGCAATTTGATAGCACTCACAGCTTTTCTACCATGTTGGTGTACAAGCTAAAACCACAAACTTTCTCCAAAATATCGTTTTCCCTTACACAGGAAGTTTCTCCTGTGTATAAGGTGCTGGTACAACTTAGATAGTTTTAATAGATGACAATTTCAAACTGGTATTTGTTACATGGAGGGTAAAACCCCTGCTGATGATAAACTTTTATGGGATGTAAAGGGTCAGGATCAGCAAGTTACCTGTAATCTCAGGAATAGTCTGTTTTAAAAAAGGAAAATTTCTCCTTAAACATAACATATCTCTTGCAGGTGAACTGTTATTATAGGAATTAATGAATGAAATGGGCAAAGTGTAAACTGTATAAATGAGAGCTAAAAGATACACCTACTGCTTTGCTCCTTGCTGCCAGATCTCTGTTTTTTGTTTTTTTCTTTTTTCAAAAGTAGCCAGAAATCCAGCACTGTATACAAAATGTCTCAATATTTTAAGTTTGAAAAAGTATTTCAAATAAATTTAAAACACTGTAGAGGTAAAGCAAACATATTAATGAGAGCTGCCAGTTGGGAACCCTGCTCTAGGCAACCTGCTCTGGCCCTTTAATTTCTGTGTGTGAATTGAGGAAAAGAAGAATAAACAAACTTCCCAATCTATTTATTCCTGAGCTCAGCATAAGCCAGAGCATGAGCCAGAAAAATGTGGTCAGGAAGCTGACTTAAACGCAGGCCCCCTTTTCTCTCTTCTGCATTTCATTAAACCCCCTCCTGGCTGATTCCCCTCCGTCACTGGTGCTCCCTGGACTTTGTATTACTTGAAGGTACAGAGACAAAAAAATAAATAAATAAAAATAAATTTAAAAAGATTCTCACCCGCTAACCTTTAGCCTTGATAGTGGCTTTAGATTTACAAAATAATTAACAAGGAAATAAAAAACTAACAGTAATAACATAGTATTCTCATCAATATCACTTACATATTATCTTCCACATATTTACCATCTCCTCAAAAACAACCAAATGATAAAGATGTTATCCCTGATTTACAAAAGAAAAAAAAAACTGAAATTTAAGGGAAGATGATAGAGTTGAGTAGGTTCTCCAGAGAATAAGTGAGTGAGTAGAAATTGGAGCCCTCGTTTTTCAGTATCTCTCTTCTGCTCTTTCGCAGAGGAACACCCAGGGGAACACCAGGGGCAATAACCTGAGTTACTCAACATTTGACCTTGTTTTCAAGAATCATGTACCTTGTCTTTCCAACACCCCAAATAGTCAGTGTCTCATCACTGGACACCTTCAAGCTTATACTAATTTCCTTTTAAACTGACTCCAAGTACTTACAAAATACATAAGAAGTGGTGCGGTTAACATCTGTGATTATTTGGACCACAGACTGGCCCTGTGGTTTGCAACCATTAGAAACAATTATAGCATCTCTTTGGCAGGGCAAAGAGAAAGTCATTAAATTACTGCTTCAAAATTGAGTTGCAATGGCTTCCAATAGGGCCTAATGCCCATATTTAGAAAAAAGATATTTCTGTCTTCTAAAAGCACCTATCTAAGCAATCTTATAACCAGATTTATGCTAATAAACTGGTCTATATATATAATTATATATACACACACATAGACATACATATACATAATTATACATATATACACATATATGTACATGCACAAGATAAGCAATCTGACTCAGAATTTATGAGATAATTGAATTAAATATTCATTTAAAAGATAACTTTTTAAGTAAAAGTGAATCTGTAAAAGGCAAACTTCTTTACCCATATCTTGGGTCCAAAGCAATTGCCCTGGGGTGTTCCATGGCTCCGGCTATTAGTGTAGTTCTTAAAGAACCATCTAGTTTGGCCACTTCAATTTGGTCCAGATTGCTGTCTATCCAGTATATGTTGCCTGCTATCCAGTCGACTGTCAGTCCTTCTGGGGTAGCCAGGCCATGCTCCACAACCACTTCTATTGCACTGACCCCTACAAAAAAAAAGGAAACCAATACTTGTACCCATTCAAGAAATGTGTCACACACACACACACGCACACACACACACACACACACACACACAAAGGCCTACTTAACAGCAGTACAGAGTTTTTAAGCAATATATTGAGTTTGAAAGATATAGTGCAAATATGTTACCTGGCACGATGGAAACTAAGAAGTCTCCAAATTTAGAATTACTGATCTTTCCTACCAGAAATTTTTAAATTCTTAAGCCCTTTTAGTGACAGTGAAGTAGAATTTTTAAATAACTCTTGAGGCTAACAACAATGTTTAGATATCAAAAAGTTATTTCTTGTTTCTGACTTTTGAAATAGAACACAGGATTTGGGGAACAGGAATGATGGGCTAGTTCAAATTAGTGCAGTTCAGTATCAACATTGATCTTCAGGGGTGGAATAAAGAGCAAAAGTCCCCCTGGGCCAACATGCATTATAGCTAGTCAGCAGCACCCTTTTCTGAAGCATGAGAGATAAGATAACTTTACTGCACTTACCCTTAAGAAAGATAAGCCCCAAGCACACTCCCTGCCCCTTCCTGGGCCAGAAGACTTACACGATATAACATGATAACAAATAAGAGGGGAAGGCATTAGTTTGGTCTAAATAAAAATAAGCAATTTGGTGATGTTCACCAATGATCTATTTATCCACTTCTTCATTTCTTTTGTAATTAAAATAATTATTTTTTTTCCTAATAGGATAACCCTTCTTAGTTTATGACATTGCCAGTGTTTTTGTTAGACATTTTAACAGCCTTTTTTTTTTTAACCCTTAACCATCTAAGCTCAAGGATCTAAATCCATCACTTGAAATCAGTCTCTTGCAATATGCCACAGGACACAAATTCACATGTGATAATTATATCGTGTTTATTACCATTTTTCCAAAATTGCAAAGGTGACTTAAGGAGAACTTCAGATTTTGATAGAAACACCCGGGCTTTGGAATGCTACACAGACCCAACATGTTCAAAAGGATTATTACATATATTTATCTCAGAGCCTTGCTACTTAAGAAAAGTGTAGATTAGACAAAAGAAATAAGTCAAATTATGATAAAAACATTTAGTTCATATTAGTGGTCTTTGTAACAATTCATTATTTGTTTAAATTTTGCTGAAAGATGGTGGCAAAATAAAAACATTTTAACTCACAAAAATATGTCTACTAGTTTGTGGAAAGCAGTAGTTATTTCTTATAAATATTTTTCTTCACCAAATGTCCACAGAAAAGCTCATAATTTGAAAAAAAAAAATGGGATGCATAGCACAGGCTTTCGCCATTCATTCCCCTCCCTCAACAGATCTTCACACATATATTTGACATCCCTGGTTTTACATATATGAGGGAGAAGATAAAGAAGAAAGTGCAAAGATAAATCTAAATCCCATCTGATTGCAGCATATTTTTCTAGAATTTTCAGTTAAAAATTACCTCCACTTTCAGAAAGCTTGCCCCGGTATATTCTGTCTTCTACAACATCTGTCCAATAAAGTAAACTTTGATTGAAGTGAAAATCAAGCGCTATTGTGTTTCTCAACCCAGGAACAAGTAGGCTATAGTCTCTTTTATGAAGATCAATCCTTCTGATCTCATGGCGAATAGAAAAGATGATGAATGCTTCAAAAGGATCTGAAAATAAATTTGTTTTTAATAGGCTTATAAAAATATTTATATGCTTTCATAATTAGAATAAAACACTTGAAGTCAAGCCCAATTATTTACAAACATAATTTATTATATAATTCTGTTATTATAAGAGCAATTTCTTTGAATCTAACATTTAAAAGAAACTTAAAGATTTTAGCTTTATATGTATTCATTAAAATAAGGTATAAATATGTTTTTATTCCTTGGATTTTTCTACACTTGATTTTGATTAAAGAATACAGGGATTATTGGAATTCCAAGACAAAATGTTTTTTTTTTTTTATCTTAGTGGAGCTTCAGCTGACAGTCCAAACCTCAGAAACATCAACACAGGTTATTGCTAAGAGTTGACTAAAATGAGTTCTGCTACTCTTAACCCATCACATGTCTACAGCTTCATAAAGGAAAGAGAGACAATAAAAGAGGATTTCTGTGAAGAGAGTTACAGGCTTATAGTTAGAGTATACTCCCCATAAGAGGGTAGGTGATGGCTTTCTCCACAGTCTGAAATTTACTAAAATTACATTATCAATTTGGAAATGTGTCAAGTCCTGTACCAATCACTGTTGGACATACTAAGATGAGTTAGACAAGAATTTTGCTTGGTAAATATACATTTTGAGGGAGAGGACCCAGGCTAACAAAGATTTGCCCCCATTTCCATGTTAGTACCATTCCTTTGGGCTTTCCTTTAGGGAAATTTGTTTTCCTATTTTAGGTCTAGGCACACCCTTTGAATGTGACCGGCCATAATCATCTCTTTCCATGGTGACTGGCTCAAGAGGTGGATGTGAGATCTAAATTAGACTAATGGGTCTATAAACTTCCAGAGACTATTTCAAGCTGAGGGTAAAGAGTCTCTTTTCTTTTAAGGTTACAGATCCCTAAGCCTAGTAATGCCAGTATCCATGCCCTTGTAGTTTGTATAAGTCTACTTGTGATATTGTAGTAGAAGAGAAAAAAGCCGGAGAAAAGGAAACAGCAATGACCTGGGGATGTTCAAGTCCATAGGCTAAGGACGTTCAAGTCTGCAGTTGCAATGATCCCTAAGTCTAGTTCCTTCTTTCATATTCCCTATACATTTCCCACACTTCAGATATGTAAGCCAGCTCACTTAACTCCAACTCAGTTTGAAATGGGTTTTTGTCAATTGCAACCACGTTTACTGTTCTTCTTAATCTCCATCCCTCAGAGGTCTTTCCTGGTCAGTTTCCCAATAAGGACCATTTTCATGATTTTACATCTCCACAACCTATTTATTCTCTTTGAAGTGTATTTTAAAATTGCTATTTATTTGTTTGTCATTTACTTTCCTCACTGGTTTATATGCTTTCTTTTAAAACAGGGATCTTGTTGCCTAGCTCATTATGATGGCCCTAATACCAAGCACTGGGGAGGACATAATACATACCAGGTCTTAGTTATAGAACGGTGCTAACCTAGGATGCCTGCTGTTGGTGTAGGGAAATCACTGGCCTTTTTTTTTTCCCACTGAACATGAATCTACTTCAGTAAGTTCTGCCTAGAACATTAAGTAAATGTGTTTCAAATGAACAAATGTGAAACTGATCCCATCTTAAGAAAGTAGCTTATAGCTAGCAGGGGACAGAGCCCGGCAATGATCAGCAGAGCCACCTACCACAGGTGAATACATAGTTATAAGTAAGCCCAACCAAGGCCACAAGAGCCAGTCCAAAGGCCTGAGAACTTGTGAACACTGATTTTGTATATTGTTGCGATCTTATAGGTATTGTGGTTATTTATTACACAGTATTATGGTGTTTATTACGAACATTACTGTGACAATAGCTAACTGATATAAAATACCAAACGTGTATCAAACAACTAGCGTCAAACAGCTCCCAATAGAACAAATACTCATAAAATTTTAAACCCGGAATTTAGCATTTTTGAAGTAAAGAAAATGGTTCTATTGGATGTACAGTTATTTAAAAGGGAGAATACCTAATTTTGGATCAGGATCCCCTCTGTGAATCTGCTCTGACTATGAAACAACTGCTTGCCTTTGAAAATTTCCTTATTTTTTCAGAAAAGGTCTTTACCTATAAAATGGAATTAATGATAACCTCCTTTCAATTTAACTTAAACTGTCATTACCAGAATCCAATTAAATAATGCATGTACATTTGTTTTATAAGCTCAAAGTCATCACAGTGAATACAAATATGGAGGTAACTGTGAGGTGGTCAAAAAGTAACAGGTTTGAAGTCACAAAATGAGGATTTAAAACTAAAGCCCTTCTACTGATTGGCTGTGTACATTTGAGAAGTTTACTTAAACTTTCTAGTCCTCAATACTCTTTTATTTATAAAATATATAACATACTGAATTATCAGGATAATTGATAATTAAAAGTGTGGATACTTAATATTTTAATAAATGTTTAATTATTATTATAAGTCTTAAATTTCAAAGATTTCTCAAAGGACTAAGCAAAAGAGAAAAGGCTGCAATGATAACACACCAGAAGGAAGTTGGATATTTGTTAGCATGTGCCAAAGCTAGTGACATTTCAGCTCTGAAGAGCTTCCTCACCCTTTGGCATACAGTTTGCCCTTAGTTAAGTAGTAAATTAGAAGTGCAGCAGCTACTTGCAAGAGCAATTTATACTTAATAGCTACTAAGGGACACAGAATTTCAAACTGCAAAGTAATGATGTACTGCCTCTTCCTTAGAACACCACACCAGAAAAAGGAAAAAAATTAAAAATAAAAAAACAGAAAGGAAGGAAGGAAGGAAGGAAGGAAGGAAGGAAGGAAGGAAGGAAGGAAGGAAGGGAGAGAGAGAGAGAGAGAGAGAGAGAGAGAGAGAGAGAGAGGAAGAAAGAAAGAAAGAAAGAAAGAAAGAAAGAAAGAAAGAAAGAAAGAAAGAAAGAAGAAAGAGAAAGAAAGAAAGAAGAAAGAAAGAAGAAAGAAAGAAGAAAGAAAGAAAGAAAGAAAGAAAGAAAGAAAGAAAGAAAGAAAGAAAGAAAGAAAGAAGAAAGAAAGAAAAGAAAGAAAGAAAAGAAAAGAAAGAAAGAAAGAAAGAAAGAAAGAAAGAAAGAAAGAAAGAAAGAGAGAAAGAGGGAAATGAAAGTTCCACTCTCACTAACACTGGAAGACACCTGTTCCAAAACACCAGAGCATTAGAGGATGGACTGATGAATGCCTTCAAAGGATGGACAGTTTCTGAGAGAGGATGCCTATAGCTGTAGATACAAAGAAAATGCTAGCAGAGCACAATTCTCAAAGGAGGTAGCATAACTAAGGGGCAAATCCAATAATCACTTTTTGGAAAAAGAGGCTGGGGAAAAGCTTGGTCCCAGAACCCTCTCTGGGCCCACTGGCACCGTAAAGACTCAT
This sequence comes from Zalophus californianus, assembly GCF_009762305.2. Lineage (NCBI taxonomy): Eukaryota > Metazoa > Chordata > Mammalia > Carnivora > Otariidae > Zalophus > Zalophus californianus. The sequence goes on from NC_045597.1 coordinate 107,469,979, forward strand.
GAGGAGAATCTGAACGAAGAAACAAACAGGCATGTAATACGTTAAGTGAAAGAAGCCAGGTTCAAAACTACAGAGGTGGGGCACCTGGGTGGCTCAGTCCTTAAGCGTCTGCCTGCAGCTCAGGTCATGATCCCAGGGTCCTGGGATCCAGTCTTGCATCCGGCTCCTTGCTCAACAGGGAGCGTGCGTCTTCTTCTGCCTGCCTCTCTCACTTTCACTCTCTCTTTCTGACAAATAAATGAAGTCTTAAAAAAATAAAGTCTACAGACAATATGATTCCTTTTCTATGACATTTTGGAAAAGGCAGAAAACAGAACAGTGGATGCCAGAGACAAAGGGTGGGAAAGGGCTTGATTACAGATTTTTAGACAAAAATCGCTCACCTTCCTACAAACCACCACCAACCAAGAAGACAAAATGGAAACAGAACAAAACAAAACAAAACCAGTACAAATGCACACTAGCAACAACAAAGAAGAAAGATAAGGAATCTGGGAATGAAATTATTAAAAAATCTACAAAGATTATACGAAGAAATTTTAAAACAGTAATGAGAGGAATAAAGACTTTGGAAAGGCATATAATATTATTAGATAGAAACAAAAAGAAAAAAAAATAATGTCCCAAAGAACTTGCTTCTGCCTGAATTAATTTATAAATTTCCTGTAAACATGATAGTTTTAGGGTACCTGGAGAAGAAATTAAGTTAGAGAATTTCCTGACTTAATACAAAAAATAATTTCTAGATAGCTTAATAATTTTGATGTAATAAATGACACTATGAAAGTCTTGGAAGTAAACATAGAATAATTATTTTTAGAACTCTAGAATGAAAAAAGAGCTTTGTCTATTTGACACAAAGCATGGAAGACCTAAAGAAAAAAATGATTTTTAATATATGTTAAAAAATTGTCAGAGAAAGAGACAAGTGATAAACTGCATAGAACATTTGCAATATAATAAATGGCTAAATTCTTTAATATATATGAGCTCCTATAAATAGACAAAATTCTCAAATAAATAATAGGCAAAGTGTATTAAACAGATAATTCAAAGAAAGGAAAATATAAACAACTTTTAAATTTTAAAAAGTATACAATTTCTCTCATAAAATGATAAATGCATATAAAACATGAATGTTTGATAAGACATTCTATAGATTAAAGTGTAGGCAAAAGACACTCTGAAATATTGACCGTCTAAGTATAAACTGTTATAACCTATATAGAGAGCCAATGGGCAATATCCATCATACACACACACACACACACACACACACACACACACACACACCCCTTGACCAACTAAGTTCATTTATAAGGAATTACTCTAAAGATATAGTTTTACATAAGAAAAATGGCAGATGAGTAAGGAAATGCTATCCAATATTATTTGTAGTAGCAAAAGATTAGAAACAACAGAAATGTTTATGATCAGGTAGCTGGCTAAATAACTTACGGTACAGTCATACAGTACAAGGTTATGGGGCTACATAAATTAATGTGATTGATACAGAGGTACAGATATTGAATAATTCCAAATATTTTGTAAGTTGAAAACAGCAAAATATAAACAGTACACAATCTATGCTACTATTTATATCAAAAAACAAAATATTTTTCTAGACCTATATGAAAGTAAAGCATAGAGGACTTCTTGAAGGCTTAATGAAGGAATGTTGTTACCTCTGCTATGGCAACTGGTGACTGGGGTTCAGAAGTAGGGAGAAAACTTTCATTTTATTTTCTGTTGATACAATTTTTTTTAGCACTAACATATAATTTTCTACTAAGATTAACAATTTTTAATAAAAATTCAAACTAGTAATAGAAGGAAATATCATTTCCTGCTTCTTAGAAGCACTCATAAATAAGATAAACATTTTTTGGGCATGACATATATGCTGAGCAAGGTAATTCAGTATGACAAATACTGTAAAACATGTTTTGGGTTTTTTTTTTCCCTTTCAGGAGAACTCGTATTTCTACTACAGCAATATTTAGGAGATCATTTACTGCTCTTACTTTCATGCTCTATTTGAGAAAGTATACTCTCCTAAACCAAAAATTACTGACTTGTTTGTTACAACTGGATGTAGAAAGGAATTCTACAACAGAAGGCCTGGATTCTACTCTTGCCTCTGCTACAAATAAAGAAAAGTCATTAAACTATATAGGTCTTGTCTTGATTGTTAAAATAAAATGATATTTTTAGTGCTATATGATCTAAAGTTTCATGTGTGAAGAATCTTGATAAAGCAATATTAATATTAACCAAAATAGGCTTTAAGGCAAATAGCTTTTGTAGAAATAGAAAGTTCTCTATTATGTGACAAGACAACAGATAAACACAGATAAAACTCTTAAAATGGTGTGTGCCTTCATAATCTAGGCTGAAAATATATAAGGAATTAAGTGGAGAAATTGATAAATCCTTAATCATATTGTGAGATATTTACAACAAAATTATAACAAGATGATTAAAAAAACCAAAATAAACAAAAAGCTAAGTCCACCAGAAATATATAGACATCTGTACATCAAAATTGAAGACATGCTCTTTTTAAGCACACACAGAATATGTAATAAAATGGCCATGTTCTAGTCCACAAAGTAAGTCTCAAGAGAAAGCAAAAAATCAACCTAATAATGGACAACTGTTCTGAGCACAATGGAATTAAATTAAAAATCAATTATAAAGATTGTTAAGCTCCTCATATGCTTTAACCCTAAAAATAATTGTTAGACATTTTCTTGACCAACAGGACCTCAAGCAGGAATTCAGAAATAAAGATGGCAACACATGTATAGATTAAGAAGCATGAACAATTAATATTAATGAAATAGAGAATCAGTTCCTGAATGGTGAAATAAGGATCCAAAAATCCTCTCTTTCATAAGAACAGTGAAAACCCTGGCAAAATGGTGAAAATCACTTTTCTGAACTCTAGAAATTCAACAAATTTCAATAACAATTAAATGAGTGCTTACTCAAGAAAAACTGCTGAATATCAGTATTATGTGGTGTTTTAATATGTATCAAACACATTCCCCTGTCCTTAGCTTCATCGTAGATTAAAAAAAAAAAAATGGTCCACAAATCTCCAGAGGGGGCAGATGGGTTTGGAGCTCCCCCAAAAGCTCAAACTCCAGAGAACTGTTCAATGGGGGAAGAATGGCCTTTTCAAGAAAATGTGCGGCAGGAACTTGATTTCCATATTCCAAAGAATGATGTTGAAACCTCACACCATATATAAAAATTAATTCAAAATGTATCATAGACCTAAATATAAGAGCTAAAATTACACAACTATTGGAAGAATACTTAGTGACCCTAGATTAGGCCAAGACTCTGAATAGTCATTTCACCAAAGGGCCTATGCACAAGATACCAGTTCACACCCCCTAGAATGACTATAATAAAAAAGATGGACAATGTCAACTGATGGCAAGATTGTGTAGACACTGGAGCCCTCACGCACGGCTGTCAGAATTTTAAAATGACACAGCCATTTTGGAAAACACTCTGACAGTTCCTCAGAATGCTAAACATTGACTTATCATATGAGCCCGGAGTTCCACTCTTATTTGTACACAGGAGAAAAGAAAATGCATGCCCACACAAAAGCTTGTACATGAATATTCATATCATAATTCATATATCAAAGAATAAAAATTCAAATGCTCATCAACTGATGAGTGGATAAACAAAATGGTATATCAATACAATAAATATATTATTCAGGAATAAAAATAAATAAAATACTGATATATGGTAAAACATGAAAGAATCCTGAAAACATTATGCCACATGAAAGAAATCAGTTACAAGAGACCACATTCTGTATTACTCCATTGTTATGAAATGTCCAGACTAGGCAAATCTACAGGGACAAAAAGTTAACTAGAGGTTGCCAGAGATGAAGTAGGATTTGATGGGGAGTGATTTTAAACACATATGGAGTTTGTTTGGGGAAGGGATTAAAATGTTGGTTGCACTACTCTGTGAATACACTACCAACCACAGAATTGTGCACTTTAAAATAATGAATTTTATGGTATATACATTATATCTCGATTCATTTGTTTAAAAAAAAGGAAATGTGTAGAGAATAAGGAACTGTACAAACACAACTTTTTAATTCATTGTTACCTAAAAATCATGATTTTTACTTCAATTATATTAATCTGTATAACTATACTCAGCTCTTCAGCTCCGAAAACTTTTCCGTGTATACAAGGAAAAAATAGAGCATACTGATATTTTAATGATTTTTTTTCTTCTCTGAGTATTTGTAGTAGTTGAATAAAATGGAGAATTCATCTTTTAAAAATTAATAAAACAATATATAACAATATATAAATTCCCATAATTTAGGAAGAAGAAAATAAATATAATTACAGAAATTGATAAAATAGAGAAAAAGATTATCAAGAAAATTGAAAGCCACTTGCTTGAAAGATGAGTAAAATATAGATAAGCCTATGGTCGGACGAATATATATATATGTATGCGTGCACATATATATGTACAAATGAAGAGTAGGAAGAATGAAAATAGGAAAGTAATTATGAAAGATATTCATATTATTCAATATCTTTTGTAATTACTTTCCTCTTTACCTATTTGATATAAAATTTAAAAAATAAGAGTGACATATGCATTTTAATAATACATTTGAAAATAGGTAAATAAGCCATTTTCTAGAGAAATATGTTACCAAAATTGACTTGAAAAGAAATAGAAAATCTGAACAGATCTATAATCTATAATAAAAACTGAGTGGTAAAATTATACCCTCTAACCAAGTATAGGAGAGGAAAAAAAACCCAACAAATAATGAGAGAATTGCAGAAATTGAGAGTGTTAAGAAAATTTTATACCAATTAAAACAAAAAGACCATAACCATCATCTTGGGCAACTAGTTAGAAGTCTGAACATTACTAAAATAGCAAACACTTACAGAGTGCTTCTTATATAGAATTATTCCTAAATATTTTATAGATCCCCATTTATGCAATCCTCACAAAGTCCTATGAAGTGGGTGATGTTATCCTCCCCATTTTGCACCGGAAGAAAGAGAGGCACAGAGAAGTTATGTAATATGCCAGAGTCACACAGCTAGTAAGTGGAGGAGCATGGATTTGACCTGTAATTCTGTCTAGTGTCAGCAATGATTTGGAGACTCAGGACCTCTTCTAACAGCTGATGGTAGTGTATATTTGTACACCTGTGGCAATGATAGAGATAACATGTGCAACTGAAGATGCTTATGCATTTGAACATGTGGTTCAACTTGTGCACATTTCCACAAGTAGATATCATAAGAGCTTTCACTACAACATAGTTTGATGTAGCAAAATACTGGAAACAACATCAATGACCATGAATAGGAGATGCCCTGGCTCCTGTGTCAAGGACTTCATGATGCCCTCATCCACCCCCACCCTCCAATAAAAATCCTGTAGAGAAAAAAAGGGGGGTGCCTGGGTGGCTCAGTCAGGTGTCTGCCTTCGGCTCAGGTCATGATCCCGGGGTCCTGGGATCGAGCCCCACATCAGGCTCCCTGCTCTGCGGGAAGCCTGTTTCTCCCTCTCCCACTCCCCCTGCTTGTCTTCCCTCTCTCACTGTGTCTCTCTCTGTCAAATAAATAAATAAAATCTTTAAAAAAACTATAATCTTTTTATAACAAAACTATGATTTTTTATATAGTACACTATAATCTTTTTATATAGTAGAATGCTGTAGAGCATTTAAAAGGAATAAGCAGAACTATATAAAGTACTATGGATACATCTCAAAATCATATTTGTGACTAAAAATTCCAACTAGCTCCAGCTGGATATATAATGTATATGATTCCGTAAATTTAGGAACAAAACAATTATATTACATGTTGTTTAAGAACAAAAACTATGACAGATCAGATAGCCCAATTTCACAAAAGTAGCTACCCCTGGCAATGGAAGAATGGATGAACAGAGGCCTCAAAGTTATCTAGTGTTTCATTGCTTTCAGAAAATGATTTATACCATGAATAACATGAATAAATTAGATAAATTTTCAATATACTAAAATATGAGCTGTGAATACATTATTCTCCAATATGTTTGAAAGATTTCATAAAATGGAAGGTGATTGGAAACCTATCTTTTTTTTTTAAGATTTTATTTTTAAGTAATCTCTACACCCAACGTGAGGCTTGAACTCACAATCCGAGATCAAGGGAAAGCCCGGTACCCCGAAAACATATCTTGTTTACTCTGAATGGTGACTGTTACATTGACTCTTTTATTGAAACTGTCCAAAGGCTTTTCAAGTTCTTATATGTACTATAGTCATTTTGTGTTGAGAATATAGTTGACAAATGTTTTTACTTGATTACACATGACTATAATAAACCTGTTTACCAAAATAAAAAATCAAAGTGTAAATATTCAAATTATTTCTATTTGAACTCTGAATCTTGATAACTTCTCCAAGTGCCTCTACTTTTAGGATTTCTGTTAGTTTACTAAATTATTTTTTCTTTTTTGAGCAAATAAAAAATTTGTAATGAATAACCCAATATGTAATTTCATAAACTACTGGGAAATCATGAAGACTGGATTTCAAAATTCTAAATCTTACAATGTTTTCTTTTTACCCTTTAATAATAATAATAATAAAAACCTTCTGTATAAAATATTTGGTGATAAAACACAATAAAGTGTCTTCTCATGTGTTTCAATTTTGATATAAGTATATTAACTTCTTTTGGGGCAAGTTCAATTTGGAATGAATATTAGCAAAATATGAAGTAGTCATTCATTTTTGCAGTCTACTTTTTTTTCAGTGTGCTAGCTCGTAGTGATTTATTCAGTCTCATAAATGACTGAGTTTTACAGCTCAAACCAGCAAATAAGACTCTTAATATAGAAGAGGCTTGAAGTTCTTCTACTTTACCATGAGAAGACATATGTATAAAACAAAGTGGGTTACAATTTACATTTTGAAAGTGATGAATTTCATTTTTATAAAGGTGGCACATCACAAATAGTTTTTAAAAAACACTCAAAGGTCTTCTATCTGCAATTCTTTTTTCTTTGATTTTCTTTTAATCCCACTACAGATTTGCATAATGATTGTTACAAGACAGTATATGAAAGCAGTAGACGACTTGTCTAAGAAAGAGTTCCTCTATAGTCCTCTCAGGGTAATTGTTATTATGACTCTACAATTCTATATGAATAGCTCCTGATTCTCTATCATACATATAATGTCCTCAAACAGAAAGTGATATTGTAGTTATAATGTTTTCTCTCCTGCAACTTCAGAGTTTTTGCTTTTTTTGTTCTCATATTTAATAATTTATTTGAATTTCTCTGTCCCCATCATCAGATACATTTCCTCTACAGAGTAGCAACTTATGAAGTGGTAAATGGCCTATTGTTTACTCTGGTTCAATATATATCATTACTTCCTTTTCTCCATTCCTTCAGCTATAGCTATGTTGGGAATGAATGATAGTGAAATATTACTTAAGTGTACTTATGTATACATAAGGGTGGAGGATATAGAATCTGTAAAATGAAAGGTAGGATAGACTTTCAACTATTATTCAAACTGATAAATTTGCAAGATTGTATCACCAACTGTCCATCAATATTCTTGAGAGCTATTTTTTTTAATTTGTTTGTTTCATTTTTTTCTCCATTTAATTACTTTATGGAAAAATTCCTGGATATTTTTTCTCAGTAGCTCTGCTTTATATTTCAGGTTTCTTAAAAACTTGTCTCTTCTTTCCATTAATAAGTGGTAGGAATCTGCACTTGGGGTGTGTGTGTATATGAAAGAGTGAGGGAGAGAGAACTCATTGAGAGAGAGAGAGAGAGAACTTCATTGGGGGGTAAGGGACTGAGCAAAAATCTTTGCATTTCTAAAATATGGCCCAGTGCTTTTTGCTAGGTTGTATTTAATAAATAACCTGCAATTAAATAAGTGAATGAACGATTAATTATAAGAATCACTGAATAAATAGTTAGCCCAGGAGACATTAAATAGAGAGGAGATAAAAACGATTATGGGAGGAAGAAAATAAGAAGAATAAAGCAAAGAAAGGAGTGAATGATGAAGCAGAAAGATAGAGGAATTGTTCCATAAAGGTCAATGTGAATAACTAATAGAGGAGTAAAAGAATGCAGAAGATAGTTGACATGTCTACAGTTTAGTACATGCAACTAATTCCTACAAATCGATAAGAAAAAGGCAGTGATCTTAGTAAGAAAATGGCCAAAGAAAATGAAGAGATGCAAAAGGCTAACAAGAATATAGAGAAATGCTCAAACTCATTGTAAGAAAAATACAACTAAAGCATCGAAAGATCACTTTACTCCAATATATTGGATGACAAAATTGAAATTCAGATAATTTTAAGAGCTGACAAGGATGTGGAGACTTTAGAAGTGTACTCTTGGTGAATATGGAGACTGTTCAACCACTCTGAAAAGAAACGGGTCCTAATTTTTCATACTAAGTATAAGTCAGTAATTTTTGTCCCAAATAATTTTCGTGCAGATTTATAAGAATAGGTAAATGTATGTCTATGGCAGCATTACTTATGCAGAGATTTGGGGTGATTTGAGCATATTTATATCGTAGGGTGGATAAACAAAAACAGGTGGGTACACACCATAGGATACTAATAGATTATTTGTACACATAGCACAGATCATAAAACTATTAAAAACTTGTTACTATTTTAAGTAATAGAGGAAGCTTTTACATTCAACAAGCATTTGCTACAAAATGTATTTTTATGTATTTCGAAAGAGGTATAAAATAATTTGATGCAGTCTCAGCTTTTAAGAAAGTTTAGGTCTAAGTGGTGACAGAAATAAGCTCATAGAACATACACTATTCAAAGGCATCACAAGACTTTGAGGGCACACAGCACAGGGAGATGGCCTGGATCTTTGTAATAGCTTGTAAAAGCTCTTGCTTTGGAGTCAGGTGGAATGAAGTTCAAAAGCTTTGCTCTAACATCTCTTTGCCACAGGCCCTGGGTAAATGAAATAATCTTTCTGGATCTCAGTTTCTAAAGATATAAAATCAGAGTATTAATAATATCTGTTAGTTTCCTGTAAGATATAAATGAACTGCCTGTCACATTGTTACATGCTTGATAAATGGTAGCTATTAGTAATATTATAATAATTAACTTGAAGAAAAATTCATAGAGGAGAAGGTTTCAAATAGAATATAGGATTTCCAGAATGTAGAAGATATTGTCATCCTGAAAGGTCACAGATGATAATGAACAGAGTACATGAAGGAGATGCTACAATAAAGTGATGTATGTGAAAGTACTTTATACATTATTGGCCACTATTTATTAACTACCATTACTGATGATGAAAACAGTAATAATGTGCCTGGAATGGAAATCCACAGTGGAGGATAATGAAAGATTAGGTCGGAGAAATAAAATAAGCAAAAATGAAGAAGGCCCTAAATAGCTGACTGAGGAATCTGATGTTCTTTCCATAAATAATTGATAGTTACCTTAAAATCATAAACAGACACTGACATAAAAAAGTGTCATTTTTACCCAAGTCAAAATCAAAAAGGCTATTCATGAGGTGCAATAAAAAATGGGGGCACTAACTCCTAGGGTAAAGGAGACAGAAGAGAGAATTAGCGATATAGAAGACCAAATGATGGAAAATAAAGAAGCTAAGAAAAAGAGAGATAAACAACTACTGGATCACGAGGGCAGAATTCAAGACATAAGCGATACGATAAGATGAAACAACATTAGAATAATTGGGATCCCAGAAGAAGAAGAAGGAGAGAGAGGGGCAGAAGGTATATTGGAGCAAATTATAGCAGAGAACTTCCCTAATGTGGGGAAGGAAACAGGCATCAAAATCCAGGAGGCACAGAGAACCCCTCTCAAAATCAATAAAAATACGTCAACACCCTGACATCTAGTAGTGAAACTTACAAGTCTCAGAGACAAAGAGAAAATCTTGACAGCAGCTTGGGAGAAGAGATATGTAAACTATAATGGTAGAAACATTAGATTGGCAACAGAACTATCCAGAGAGACCTGGCAGGCCAGAAAGGACTGGCATAATATCTTCAGAGCACTAAACAAGAAAAATATGCAGCCAAGAATACTATATCCAGCTAGGCTGTCATTGAAAATAGAAGGAGAGATCAAAAGCTTCCAAGACAAACAAAATATTAAGGAATTTGCAACCACGAAACCAGTCCTCCAAGAAATATTGAAAGGGGTCCTCTAAGCAAAGAGAGAGCCGAAAAGCAACATAGACCAAAAGGAACACAGACAATATACAGTCACAGTCACCTTACAGGCAATACAATAGCACTAAATTCATATCTTTCAATAGTTACCCTGAATGTAAATGGGCTAAATGCCCCAATCAAAAAACACAGGTTATCAGATTGGATTAAAAAAACAAGACCCAGGCGCCTGGGTGGCTCAGTTGGTTAAGCGACTGCCTTCGGCTCAGCTCATGATCCTGGAGTCCCGGGATCGAGTCCTGCATCGGGCTTCCTGCTCAGCAGGGAGTCTGCTTCTCCCTCTGACCCTCTTCCCTCTCGTGCTTTCTATCTCTCATTCTCTCTGTCTCTCAAATAAATAACTAAAATCTTTAAAAAAATAATAAAAAAACAAGACCCATTGATATGCTGTGTGCAAGAGACCCAAAGACACCCCCACATTGAAAGTGAGGGGGTGGAAACAATTTACCATGCTAATGGACACCAAACAAGAGCTTGGGTGGCAATCCTTATATCAGAGAAATTAGATTTTAAACCAAAGATTGTAATAAGAGCTGAGGAAGGACACTATATCCTACTTAAAGGGTCTATCCAGCAAGAAGATCTAACAATTGTAAATATCTATTGCCCTAACATGGGAGCAGCCAATTTTATAAAGCAATTAATAACAAAAGCAAAGAAACACATTGAAAACAATACAGTAGTAGTGGGGGACTTTAACACCCCCCCTGACTGAAATGGACAGATCATCTAAGCAAAAAATCAACAAGGAAATAAAGACTTTAAATGACACATTAGACCAAATGAACTTCACAGACATATTCAGAACATTCCATCCCAAAGCAACGGAATACACATTCTTCTCTAGTGTGCATGGAACATTCTCCAGAAGAGATCACATTCTAGGTCACAAATCAGGTCTCAACCGGTACCAAAAGATTGGGATTATTCCCTGCATATTTTCAGACCACAATGCTTTGAAACTAGAACTCAATCACAACAGGAAAGTCGGAAATAACTCAAATACATGGAGGCTAAAGAGCATCCTACTAAAGAATGAATGGGTCAACCAGGAAATTAAAGAAGAATTAAAAAAATTCATTGAAACCAATGAAAATGAAAACACGACTGTTCAATATCTTTGGGATACAGCAAAGGCAGTCCTAAGAGGAAAGTATATAGCAATACAAGCCTTTCTCAAGAAACAAGAAAGGTCTCAACTACACAACCTAACCCTACACCTAAAGGAGCTAGAGAAAAAACAGCAAATAAAGCCTAAACCCAGCAGAAGAAGAGAAATAAGAAAGATCAGAGCAGAAATCACTGAAATAGAAACCAAAAGAACAGTAGAACACATCAATGAAACTAGGAGATGGTTCTTTGAAAGAATTCACAAGATTGATAAACCCCTGGCCAGACTTATCAAAAAGAAAAGAGAAATGACCCAAATCAACAAAATCATGAATGAAAGAGGAGAGATCACAACCAACAACAAAGAAATACAAATAATTATAAGAACATATTATGAGCAACTCTATGCCAGCAAATTAGATAACCTGGAAGACATGGATGCATTCCTAGAGATGTATCAACAACCAAAATTGAACCAAGAAGAAATAGAAAACCTGAACAGACCTATAACCACTAAGGGAATTGAAGCAGTCATCAAAAACCTCCCAACAAACAAAAGCCCAGGGCCAGATGGCTTCCCAGGAGAATTCTACCAAACATTTAAAGAAGAATTAATACCTATTCTCCGGAAACTGTTCCAAAAAATAGAAATGTAAGGAAAACTTCCAAACTCTTTTTATGAGGCCACCATTACCTTGATCCCAAAACCAGACAAAGGCCCCATCAAAAAGGAGAATTACAGACCAATATCCTTGATGAACATGGATGCAAACATTCTCACCAAAATACTAGCCAATAGGATCCAACAGTACATTAAAAAGATTATTCACCATAACCAAGTAGGATTTATCCCTGGGCTGCAAGGTTGGTTCAACATCTGCAAATCAATCAACGTGATACAATATATTAACAAAAGAAAGAACAAGAATTATAGGATCCTCTCAATAGATGCAGAAAAAGCATTTGACAAAGTACAGCATCCTTTCTTGATCAAAACTCTTCAGAGTCTAGCGATAGAGGGTACATACTTCAATATCATAAAAGCAATCTATGAAAAATCTACAGCGAATATAATTCTCAATGGGGAAAAACTGAGAGCTTTCCCCCTAAGATCAGGAATGCGGCAGCGATGTCCACTATCACCACTGCTATTCAACATAGTATTAGAAGTCCTAGCCACAGCAATCAGACAACAAAAAGAAATCAAAGGCAACCAAATGGGCAAAGAGGAAGTCAAACTCTCACTCTTTCCAGATGATATGATACTTTATGTGGAAAACCGAAAAGACTCCACCCCAAAAGTGCTAGAACTCATACAGGAATTCAGTAAAGTGGCAGGCTATAAAATCAATGCACAGAAATCAGTGGCATTCCTATACACCAACAACAAGACAGAAGAGAGACAAATCAAGGAGTCGATCCCATTTACAATTGCACCCAAAACCATAAGATACTTAGGAATAAATCTAACCAAAGAGGCAAAGGATCTGTACTCAGAACACTATAAAATACTCATGAAAGAAATTGAAGAAGACACAAAGAAATGGAAAAACGTTCCATGCTCATGGATTGGAAGAACAAACATTATGAAGATGTCAATGCTACCTAGAGCAATCTACACATTCAATGGAATCCCTATCAAAATCCCATCCACTTTTTTCAAAGAAATGGAACAAATAATCCTAAAATTTGTATGGAACCAGAAGAGACCCTGAATAACCAGAGGAATGTTGAAAAAGAAAAGCAAAGCTGGCGGCATCACAATTCCGGACTTCCCACTCTATAAAAAGCTGTTATCATCAAGACAGTATGGTACTGGCACAAAAAAACACACAGATCAATGAAACAGAATAGAGAGCCCTGAAATGGAACCTCAACCCTATGGTCAACTAATCTTTGACAAAGCAGGAAAGAATGTCCAGTGGAAAAAAGACAGTCTCTTCAACAAATGGTGTTGGAAAATTGGACAGCCACATGCAGAAGAATGAAACTGGACCATTTCCTTACACCACACACAAAAATAGACTCAAAATGGATGAGAGACCTCAGTGTGAGACAGGAGTCCATCAAAATCATAAAGGAGAACATAGGCAGCAACCCCTTCGACCTCAGCCACAGTAACTTCTTCCTAGAAACATTGCCAAATGCAAGGGAAGCAAGGGCAAAAATGAACTATTGGGATTTCATCAAGATAAAAAGCTTTTGCAGAGCAAAAGAAACAGTCCACAAAACCAAAAGACAACCGACAGAATGGAAGAAAATATTTACAAATGACATATCAGATAAAGGGCTAGTATCCAAAATCTATAAAGAACTTATCAAACTCAACACCCAAAGAACAAACAATCCAATCAAGAAATGGGCAGAAGACATGAACAGTCATTTTTCCAAAGAAGACATCCAAATGACCAACAGACACATGAAAAAGTGCTCAACATTGCTCGGAATCAGGGAAATCCAAATCAAAACCTCAGTGAGATACCACCTCACACCCGTCAGAATGGCTAAAATTAACAAGTCAGGAAACGACAGATGTTGGCGGGGATGCGGAGAAAGGGGAACCCTCCTACACTGTTGGTGGGAATGCAAGCTGGTGCAACCCCTCTGGAAAACAGTATGGAGGTCCCTCAAACGTTGAAAATAAAGCTACCATACGATCCAGGAATTGCACTACTGGGTATTTACCACAAAGATACAAATGTAAGGATCTGAAGGGGTACGTGCACCCCGATGTTTATAGCAGCAATGTGCACAATAGCCAAGCTGTGGAAAGAGCCAAGATGTCCATCAACAGATGAATGGATAAAGAAGATGTGGTATATATACACAATGGAATATTATGCAGCCATCAAAAGAAATGTGATCTTGCCATTTGCAACGACGTGGATGGAACTGGAGGGTGTTATGCTGAGTGAAATAAGTCAATCAGAGAAAGACATGTATCATATGACCTCACTGATATGAGGAATTGTTAATCTCAGGAAACAAACTAAGGGTTGCTGGAGTGTTGGGGGGTGGGAGGGATGGCGTGGCTGGGTGATAGACATTGGGGAGGGTATGTGCTTATGGTGAGCGCTGTGAATTGTGCAAGACTGCTGAAACACAGATCTGTACCTCTGAAACAAATAGTGCAATATATGTTAGGAAAAAAAAAGGAAGAAGATAGCAGGAGGGGAAGAATGAAGGGGAGGAAATCGGAGGGGGAGACGAACCATGAGAGACAATGGACCCTGAAAAACAAACTGAGGGTTCTAGAGGGGAGGGGGTGGGGGGATGGGTTAGCCTGGTGATGGGTATTAAAGAGGGCATGTGCTGCGTGGAGCATTGGGTGTTACACGCAAACAATGAATCATGGAACACTACATCAAAAACTAATGATGTAATGTATGGTGATTAACATAACAATTAAAAAATTTAAAGAAAAGAAAAAAAAATTCGACTGCCTAAATTCACTTGAATCATCCATGGCAGCAACTGGCAGACACAATGACATCAAACACCAAGAATTTAGATTATAAAAGGCAAACCAACTCATAGCATAAGTTATCAGCATAATTCATCGCATCATAAAAGTAGAGTAACAATCATCAAATTTAGACAAATGTACTGATAGTTTTTATGATATCTGTTTAAGACACATCCTTCATTTAAGGTAGTTTATGTGTGTATCTGAGACATAAAAAGCTGAAAGGGCTTGTAAAAAATGAATAAAATGCATCTAAAATGTTCAAAAAAAAGTGTCATTTTACTAAAATAAAGTGGATCGCCAAATTATACCCTCTCACACAGCTTCATTCCCTTGATCTCTTGATCTCCTTCACCTTTATTTACCATTATTCCCCAAAGTAGCCCATCTGTTTATCATTACTTTGTTCTCTTTTCTTTTTCTTCTTTACTATACTTTGGACCTCTTTCCATTAATTCTCATCTTCCAGATTTGGATTTTCCTCTCTCCTTTCAAAAAAAAAAAATACTACATCCCTTCAAGTTTCAATATATTCTTCTTACAAACTAAAGAAACAAGAGGATAACAACAAAGAGGCCAGAGAGAGGACTGCCATCATCATCACATCTGTTGCTCTGGGCTGGGACTGTGGTACCAATGCTACCAGCTGGAACAGGAGCACTTAGTCCAAAAGATATTGTGGAGGACAAATTTAGACATGGAGAGAGGGGTCAGCAAAGAACTGGGGAAGTCAAAGATAAGTTTAGGTTGTGGACCCTGAAGACCAGAAAAAAAAAAAAAAAAGGAGATGCTGACAGGACTATGGATAATTGAGAGAAGAGAAAGAGTACGTTTCAGCCAACTAATTTTGAGGTGACTCAATGATACCCAACTAAGGAGAATTGGATAGCAGGAAACACAGCATAGCTGGAAATATAAATGCCCCAGTAATTTGATTGGAGGTGATAAAGGAAGGTCTCCAAGAGAACACACATATGGGTATATGAGAATTAAGGTTTGAGTAATGGGCACAGTTTACCAATAGGAGATCACTATATTTATACAGTTTTGTTTTTATAAAATTATGGATTATATCCATTAATCACTTTCCTAAAAAATGATGTAAACTGAATTGAAAAATAAATATAATTTTTCTAAAGCCTTCATAATATTTTATTCTGGCATCTAATAAAATTTCCACAAAATATTTTGTGGTTTAGTTAATAAAAAATGGACAAGAAAAGACATATTTATTGAACAACTCCTTTGTTCTTAGAAATTTAAGGGAAGTATATAGTACATATTAAAAAAATTGATCCGATCCCGAAGAGCTTGTAATTTGGTGGTTGAGAGAAGACAAGCATACCAAAAAAATTAACTATATTCAAAGCAATATATATTACGAAAAGTATTTTTCCTTATTCTTGTTCAATACTTGATAATCTCTTCTCTAAAATACATCTTCAATCTGTTCTTGTCTTTCTTAGTGGAGGTCACCAATTATCTTTTGCCTGAACAACCTCCTTTTAACTGGTCCCTGCCTTAAATATAGTTTTTAAAATCTGAAAGTGGAAATAGAAGAGAATAAGATCCAGAAAACAATTGGTGGGAAAATCTAACCCAATTTGGGCTAAGAGAAAATAGGAAAGAATGCTATAATATTCTTTCCAATGTAACTAGAAATACACTACATATTTGCAAGTAAGTTGTCTACTAAACAGAAAAGAAACTAGAGATAATTCAATCAGCAGCAATATTCTGGGTGTTCATAGTATAAAGAAATGACCACTTCATGAGAAAAGTGATTAATGCATTACATATTAAGGAGGAACATGTAAAGAACCAATAAAATATTGAAATATCCAAGAAAATGAGACAACTATATTAAATAAAAACTGAAAATCATAAAAATAGTTATTTATGGAAATCTTTATATTTAACTAACAAGATGTTAGGAGTGAACTTAGAGAAAACAGAATCAGTTCAGCAATTCAGCAAAAGTCAGGTTGTAAAGAATTTAGGAAGAAAGGAGCTGAGAGAAGTAAGAAAATATAAAAGAACTACAGAAGATTCAAGAGGAAAAAAAGTGGGGGAGTCATGGTTCTAATTTGAAGCATAAAGAGTACTATTATTCTTTACTTTTAAAATGTCAAGAAGAATAAGCACAGGTATTGCATTCAGTAGAAAGGACACATTTTAAACGTGGGGACCCAACTTAAAAATGATGGAAAAAAGTTACAAAAGATGGGCAAAAAAAAAGATCTTTTATTTTCAAAGTCCAATAGTTAATGGTTAATTCATTTTTATTGAACTCTGAATCTACTACAGGTTTTTAAAAAAGAAAGGAAGTGACTAAAATACAGAATAATCCTTTTTATATATAAAAATTGGTTTAAATAAAAAAATAATCTTCAATAACTAACAAAACCTGTATTATCTGCAATAATATAAATGCTGACAATGGTATTTGGTATACTGTATGTTTCAGGAAGGGATAAATTACAAGCAGGTTAAATTCTCAATGCAAGAAAGCTCCACATTAACTTTAAAAGGTAAAATATACCTTTGCTTCCCTCTTTAATTATAAACAAAGCAGACGTGAAATATAGCAATCTTAACAGTGAGAACTGATACAGTACTGTGAAAGTTTCTTTCTTTCTTTTTCTTTTTAAAAATATTTTATTTATTTGAGAGAAAGAGAATGAGAGATAGAGATCACGAGAGGGTAAAGGGTCAGAGGGAGAAGCAGACTCCCTCCCTGCTGAGCAGGGAGCCCAATGTGGGACTCGATCCCGGGACTCCAGGATCATGACCTGAACTGAAGGCAGTTGCTTAACCAACTGAGCCACCCAGGCGCCCTGTGAGAGTTTCTTTCTAAGTTTGGAGTAGAAGGAGCCAATTACATTAGGAGGATTATCTTTGCAGCTGGTCACTTATATTCGAAGGCTGAATTATTTTAATATTGAACATGAGTTGTTATGGATTTCATAGAACACAAAAGCATTATGATAAGTCATTAATTTTGTCATCTGTATCCAAAAACCAGTTATGGAGCCAATTCTCAAGTAAAATATAATTATGTTTTGATCTATTGTTTCCCTAATCCAAACATGTACATAAATAAAATGACTATTATTACGACAAATTGCTATTTTTTTTTCAGTCTCTCATGCCAATTACTTTATACAAGATTCTTGGAGAAGAAAGAGTCGAATAAATGTCTGCTAAACTTACGGCTCTAGGACTCAAATTTTAAAAGCCAGGAGAAATGGCCACAAAACAACATTTGGAATAAAAGAATAAAATAACTTAATAGTCTCTGAAAAAATATAATACTTCTGATTGCATATTATTTTTCTATAACTGGACTGAGTATTATATAAAACATAAGAGAAAAATCTATAACTTGATTTTTGACTGCAAGATGCTTATTATTTCATCAGAGAGATAAGGAATATAGAAAGCACATAGACGGAAATATAAAACAGCAAGTTAAAAATGTGGACACATATTTTCATGGACAATATATTCTAGACATAGAAAGGTGAAATAGAGAAAAAATATTTGAAAGAATATTTCCTTAAAGAAGAAAGATTTGAGCTCATACGTCTTAAAGAATATCCAGGATTTTTAGAGATAAAGAGGAGAAGTACAATCTAAGTAGAAGAAACAAAATGAGAAAACTTTATGATGTGTAAATTCTTAGTGGTCCGATGAAGCCTACGTACCACTTATCAGAAAGCTTTAAAAAGTGCAAAAACAGTAAGAAAAATGTATACATAGACAAAGAAATCAAATACTGTATATTAAGATGCAGTTACCAATACTGAACAAGAAATACCACTTTTGGATGTAGTAATATGCATGCTTTTTTATAATTGTATTTGCTAACAGATTGTGCAGGTCTAATGACTCCCATTATTAAAGCAATAGTGGTTTCCAAAGCCTGAGCATAGATGATATTTTGACATATCAGAACAACTTTAACATGATGTGAATGTATATTACTTCAGTTGGAGACACACAGTTGCTAATAATTAGTGTTAACTTTCAGTGAGACATTAAAGAAAATAAAGGTAATATTTTCCCCAACAACATTCATGGACCCCTTCAATTCTATCCATGGATTCTAAGTGTCCCGCAGACTCAGTTAAGTCTCTGGAGAAGATACTGCAAAGCTATCATCATTAAGTACCTAATGGATATGGGGCAGAGTAGCACGTTCTCAAGGTTAGTGTTGCAAAATGCTATAAGGGAGACATTGTTAAAATGGGCACTAATATTTGCAAGACAAGAAAACTGAGGCCCAAGCAGTTTTATCTAGCCTGCCTAAGATCATGTACATAATGAATGCCACCTCAGGATTAAAGTTCAAAGTCAGATTCCATAGTCTCTGTTTTTCCCACTATGGAATCTGACCTAGAGAATCATCAAAATGTTTTAAGTGGGCAGTTAGAAGATGAATACAGTCAGAACAGAGTTTATTTCAAGAATAGAAGACCTACAATTGGAAGTGTGGGCCAGGACCGGACTTTGGGAGGGTTCTGAAAGCTTGCAAAGAAAAATAAAAGTAAGTGCTTTTGAAAATACAAAAAGCCTTTAGGGAGGATGATGATGAAAGTAGCATTTCAAGAAGGAAGAAAATAATCTGATGGACTGTGATTATAAGGATTACTGTAATATGCTCTCTACAGAAGCTTTTGGAGTGGGTCTAAAATGACACATTAGGGGCTCCTGGGTGGCTTAGTTGGTTAAGCATCTGCCTTTGGCTCAGGTCATGATCCCAGGGTCCTGGGATCGAGTTCCACGTCAGCTCCTTGCTCAGTGGGGAGTCTGCTGCTCTCTCTCCCCCTGCCCCTCCCCCTGCTCATACTCTCAAATAAATAACATCTTTAAAAAGAATTTAAAAAAATACCACATTATACTTCAATGCCTTATTTAAACTTAGTTGAATCATTTTATTAATTCTTCAAAGGTGTTTTTGGATTATTTTCTCAAGATCTAGTCTTAAATATAGCAAGATATTCAACACAGGAAAAAACCAGAAAGGCGCTTGCTATTCTTCAATCTACCAAAACACACATCTACTTACCAACACTTGTGCAACTTTCCCCGTCCACATCCAGCTTCCACCCTTCATAGCATGAACACTTGACTGTGTGCTTGTGCTGCTCACACACTTGACTGCACTTTAGATGATTGCTACAATAATCTATAATTTCACACGTCTTATTGTCTTTGTTGAGCTGAAGTCCTTCAGGACAGGAACAGACAATTCCTCTTCCAGGAACAACAGAACAGTGATTGCTACAGCCTCCATTGTTCAGTGAACATTCATCTATAAAAGGAAGAGAACAGATTACAGGCATTATCAATGCTTTTGCTCAATTAAATACTAATCACTGAACTCAATTCTCTAAGACTGGAATTAGAGCAAGGGTATTATAAATGAATAGAAAAAGCTCTCTGGACATTTTTTTTTTCAGGGATTGGGGTGGGAATGATAAAATAATTCATTGACTGACCAAATATAATTCTACATGATAGGAACCGGGAATGGAAGGTTTTCATTTCTGTAAAACTTTGGAGTATACTTTGTTTTACCCCTTAGAGGTAAAATGTGCTCAATGTTTCTTTCTATTATAACTGGAAAGATTATGCTGAGCCTTTCAGCTATTGAGCAAAATCAGTTGCTAAGGCCTCCCCAAAGACTTACATTGATGATCTGAAAATTTGACTTAGCTCTGTGTTTATAAACACGCATATACATATAATGTATCATATTTATGTATATTCTTCTACATCTATAGTCTGAGTCATAATGATAATGCAGGATGGATTAGTTTGCTCTTTACTGGCTAGAGCCATTTATTTTTAAGTTAGGTAAATTATACATTTACCCTATATATTGGTTATTATGATTAATTCAATGAGGCCACGAAAGCATTGTAAATAATATACGTATACAGAAAAAAACTGACTTGGTATTTGAACTGATATAATGAGCAACTAGTATTTATTACATGGATAATATGATTAGTTTATAAAGAAAGAAACCTTTTCTTTCATAGCCTTATAATTTACAGTTGATTTACATATATTTGTTTCTGATTGTATTTTATTATGAAACTATAAGGTCCATGAGGGTATACAAAATATCTCTTCTGTTTAGCAGTGTATATCCAATAGCTAGCACAGTGCCTAGCATAGAATAAACAGTTAACAATATTTGTTGAATAAAAAAAAATGTCCAAGAACACAGAGTTACCCCCAAATGGAGCCACTACTTCTCCAGTAGGGAAAATTTCATTAATTTTTTTTTTTAAGATTTATTTGAGAGAGAGAGAATGAGAGAGATAGAGAGCACGAGAGGGAAGAGGATCAGAGGGGGAAGCAGACTCCCCACCGAGCAGGGAGCCCAATGTGGGACTCGATCCCGGGACTCCAGGATCATGACCTGAGCCGAAGGCAGTCGCTTAACCAACTGAGCCACCCAGATGCCCCGGTTGGGAAAATTTCAAGATGACATACTTATGCCATTGATGAAAACAGCGGATAACTGTTTTTTCAACCACAGTATTACCCATCCCTATCTATTCCTAGATGCATAGGAATAAGGCTAAAAGAAGCTTTGCCTTCCTTTGCCTTAAAGATATTTTTAAGTCGTTTTCAAAGCCTGTTTAATTAGGTGTTTTTCGAGTCATGCTAAAAGACAATGTTGTTCAATGATTGACAAATTGCAGTAATATTTACTTATATGCCTCAAATATTTCCTGTATTCTATGAAAATTTATCTAGTTCAAAAATTGAGCTTAAGTATAACACTTTAAAAATATTTTCTATATTTTTTAAAGTTCTATATGGGTCAACTTTTCTTCATACTATTTGTTACCAGAAAGGAAGTTACAATAATAAGAAAAGAAAAATGATTATATTAACTATTTTCTCTAAGAATTCAAGTTTGGTATTATTTTAGAAGAAAAAAATAGATTCATTTAGCTCTTCCAAATATGTTTGTTCACCCCTATCATAATCATTTCAAAACAATAGTTATTTTAAAGTATTTGCCCCATTTCAGTTCAACTGACATTCTTTTTCAAGAGAATTACTATAAAGAAATATCATCATACCCAGCAGGTGAAAAAAAATGTTGCAGTTCTTTTAGCTTATTTCAAATATTATTGTTCTCACAGTACTAAAGTGTCTCTTGCTGACACTATCGGTGGGAATGAAAGTCATAGATTTTTCAAAAAATAAAATTTACATTGATATCTAAAATTGAATGTATAAATGTAATGCCAGTATTTGCATGGCTAGTCCTTTGTTAATTTCTCCTTAACCCTAAAAATGTCATTATATCCTGCAATTTTTTTTAAATTTTACTTATTTATTTGAGAGAGAGAGAGAGCACAAGCAGGGGGAGTGGCGGGCAGAGGGAAAGGGAGAAGCAGGTTCCCAGTGGTGCAGGGAGCCCGATGCAGGATTCGATCACAGGACCCTGGGATCATGACCTTAGCTGAAGGCAGATGCTTAACTGACTGAGCCACCCAAGTGCCCCAATCCTGCAAATTTCTTTTAAATTTTTTATTACCTAACAAAGAAATTCTCATTGATCAAGCTCTAGTCAGGTTCCTCAGAGACTTCTCTTCAACTAGTCCTCAATATTGGCTTATAAAAATTGCAGACCCATACCCTTAGTATAAATAATTTCAATCTTCACCCCCTTCCCCAATCATACTCCTCTCACCACCCAAAAAGAGATTCCAACAAATACTAGCATAGTTTCTAACTGCTTAGGACAGCCTTCCTATTACAACTCCAGCCCTGTTTAAAGTGGTTGCTTGAGAAAGCTCTATGCTGGTAGGAGAATTTACTGTTTGTTCCAGCCAAAACCTGGTGATAGACAGACAGGCCCTGGAACCCCATCTTAGAACAGTTAGAAAGCTTGCAATTATAAATCTTTTCTCTGCACCTTGAAGATGTAAATCTCTACCACTCAGAACTGTCTTCTCAAGGACTTGAGAAATATCTTTTTGAAACACAAACATTCAAGAAGATAACTCTCTCACTCTTGCTCACAGCCCTGTGGGTGCTTTGTTTTGACTTGTACCACTGTCTCAAGTCAAAGATATGAGAAATTTGTTTCTTCTCTGGGATAAGCACCAATTAACAAACCCAGATTGCTCAGTCACATGGACCAACCCCCTTACCACGCCTTGGTGCCTTTCCTTTAGCATACTTCAGGCTTCAAAATGTTTCTAGTCTTTTGTTTCAATGAATTTGATTTCAGTTCACATGAAATATTCTTCTCTATTGCAATAATTAATACTGAATAAAATCAAACCTTACCACTTCAACTGGAGTCCAGCTTTGCTTATCTTTGATATATACTTATAGCAAGGTTTAACAGTTAACTCTATTCTTGAATGATTCAAGATTTTTCTCATTTGTTTCTTAAACAATACCCATTTCTTAAAGTATATCCATTTCCCCTTGAAGTCATTTGAAAATCCCCCTCAGAAAATAATCCCTTCACTAGGATTAAGAGACTTATTTCATTCAGGGCTCCTTTTCTGATTTTTCTTTGTTTTGGTTTTGATTTTGCTTTATAGATCAGATTTATCTGGAGAAAACAAAATAAGAAACTCTTCACTACCCAAAGGGTATGATTTTTCCATGTCAGGACATATCCCAAGTATTAAGTCCACAGATGACAAATCATTTTCATACAAGATATTTTTATACAAATCTTACATGTATTGAGGAACAGGACATGAATCAATCCCTGTTTCCTTTTTAACAGGGGATGGTACAGGAGGGAGCATTAAAAAAAATAAAACAGCTTTTTTGAACAATCGGTTAAGCGACTGCCGTCGGCTCAGGTCATGATCCTGGAGTCCCGGGATCGAGTGCCGCATCGGGCTCCCCACTCAGCGGGGAGTCTGCTTCTCCCTCCAACCCTCCACCCTCTCATGTGCTCTCGCTCTCTCTCTCTCTCATTGTCACTCTCTCAAATAAATAAATAAAAATCTTAAAAAAAAAAGAACACAACTATTTGGAAGGAGTAGACATGAAGAGGCAAAACCCACATTTTTATCATATACAGCAAATGGTTTTAAAAAAAACAAACAAAAACTCTTTCGACTTTGGGAATCTCTCTCTAAAAAGCATTTCCTACTTACTAGCCAACCCATGTCAATTATTTAAAGTTAATTCACTTGCTGTATCTTTTATGTCCACTGGGTAAATGATTCATTATGCCCACTGCTGCAGCACTCATAAACCAATACCCCTGCCTAGCTGGACAGGATCTGACCTATGACTGATGGGCAAGGACCTTGAAAATAAGAGACCAAAACCAAAACAAACAAAAATATTTCCAAGGACCTTGAAAATAAGAGACCTCTACAGGTACCAATATTGCCTATAAGGATGCCATCTACTGAACTACAGTACAAAGGTACACACAAAAGCAAATAAGAAAAGGAGAACCATAGAAGGTAATTCAATCCTTTGACCAGTATTTGTTTTTGATTTTCATTTCCCTATCTTTTCTTCAACTTCACCTCACGAAGGGGACAGTATAGGACTTCAATATGCCACAGTTCTGTAAGCAGGACAGAATTGTCTTTTAGTCTTCTCTGGCATGACCACACCTAGCTTTATTATAAACTCTTTCACACCTGTAATTCTTTGAAATGTTTGAGCAAGTTTCCTAAGCTGATGAAAACAGTGGCTTGATAGTTAAAAAGCGATTTTCAGTCTTGAGGTAAACAAATAAATAAATTCAGAAGAAATCCCCTTTGCTCTTTATTTTACTAATTCAGAGAGCAGAGGATAGGAAAATAAAACTGTGTTTTCATAACATTATTTTCATTTTTCTTAATGATTGCATTTTGTCTTCCTTGCTTTCATTTAACCTGAAGGTTGAGAAAAGGTAGAAAAGCACTAATTTCTTGCAATACCTGTAGTACATCTGGCATTATTACCATGATTTCCTGATCAATATTATCATTTCCATTTTTGTGATGAGGACTCTGACATTTCAAGAAATTAAGTTACCTGCCTAGGTGATTTAACTGAAGTAATTGAAGAACAGAGTTTAAACTTGTCAAAATCTCGATTTTTTATATATTTACACATTTTCAATTTTAAGAGTATTGATAGTCTCCTTCTTTCAGAATTGCTCTTACAACCTTCATGAGCAATCATCACATATTGTAATGCAAGAGATATTTCCATCCACCAGTCTACTCCAGAAGGGAGAATAAGCTGGGAGAAAAAGAAGTAAATACAGAGAAACTAAGTATGTTACTTTGTATTTGTTGTTTAATTTTAGGATTTTTGGGGGAGTGGGGGTTGAATCTTTTTGTTTAAATTTTAGCATCACAGGGGCACCTGAGTGGCTCAGTCATTTAAGCATCTGACTCTTGATTTCGGCTAAGGGTCATGAGATCCAGCCCTGCGTCGGGCTCTGTGCTGACAGGGGAGTCTGTTTGAGATTTTCTCTTTGCTTCTCCTTCTGCCCTTCCCCCTGTTCTCTCTCTCTCTCTCTTTCTCACTCTCTCTAAAAACAAATAAGTCTTTAGGAATAAATAAATAATAAATAAATAAGTAAATAAATTTTAGCATCACTGAATGAAGACTGTTGCAGTTACTGTTTCAAGGTTATTTTATAGAATCACAGACTCTTTGGAAGAAAGGACATTTATTACATAAATTTAAAATATAATAACAGTTTTTTTTAATCACTCAGTATTCTATTAGTGCTCAATTCAGATCAAAATATGATAACTTTAGGCTTAAATGTAGTTGTCTTTTCTATTTTCAATTAGGTAGCTTCATCATTTCCTAAAGTCATTTTCTCAGTCCCTTGTCACCTCATTATTGTTCTTATCATTCTGTAAACCCTTCCTCATTACTCTATTGATGTCACCTTCAGTATTATCTAGAAAACATATTTTGAAAATCTCCTTGCTAAATGCCTGATCTCCCCACAGAGAAAGAAATGTAATTTTCTTTATATGTTCTGGTTGGCATAAAAAGACAACTAGTCAAAAGTGATTTCAAAGCTCAAACGCTACCAGACTGAAATCATCATTTTAACTAAACACAGCATGCCAAAGAAAGCTACTGTAAGAGGACTAAAAACTTCAGAGAAAATTATATAAACCTGAATAATATTCAGTTGGTTTTATTATTCAATCTCTTCCTTCCCTTTCCTCTTTTTAAAAAAATACTTCTATTGTAATGATTGGAAGGTATGATAAAATCCACTGGATGGTAGTAAACTCCATCCCATAGGTCCAGAATAAGAAGGTTCTCTTGTTTTGAATGACTCACTGAAGAAAAAATAATCAGTTTAATTGTGGAAACAGCATTAAGCATCCAGAGATCTAAATGATGAGTGCAATTATACAGTTAAGTCAGTTGGCTATAGTCCAGCCTTTTTTGCTTTGTTTTCAGAAAATTCGGATCACCTTTTAAAAACTTTTAATAAGCTTACAGTCCCTGAAAAATGGAGATAGGGTTCAATGCTAAACATTACATTTAAAGAAAATAAATGGAAGGAACGCATGTTACTCTAAGTATCAGCAAGGGGACTAAACGTCTCTAGTCTCCAGAGAGAAGCAAATCAGTGAAACATGCAATACCACAGAGATCGCCTTCATCAGACCCATCTGGACAGTCCCTTCTCCCATTGCAGAGTTTCTCCGGCTGCAGGCAGGCTGAAGTGTCATTAGCACAAGGGTACTTGGGTGGTCCACATAAAAAACTGTCACAGTCATCTTCATCTGACTGATCTTCACAATCGATATCTCCATCACATACCCATGCTTTGTTGATGCATCTCCCTTAAGGAAACAGAAACATCATCCATTTGATTGTTGTAATTAAGTCACTGTCATAATGGATAGTCACTACCATCTTCAGTCAGAGGCAGAACTATGTGCTATTAGCAAGAAATCTATTTGCTGATAGTCTGACAGTTTATTTTCATGACCATATTTGAGTAGCTCTCACCCTCCTTGTTAAAGTGATCTTAGAGTTAAAGCCTTAATATTTTCCTCGGTTTCAAGTTATTGTCTGTGGACTAATTGAAAGTTTCATTATGATACCTTTAAAACAAACTTCAAACAAACATTTGTATATAAGTCCCTTTTAGAGACCTAAATTCAGGTAAATGTTATCAGTGTCTTTTGCAGCCCTAAATTTAAGAAAAACAATTTATTTCACAGGAGAAAATGTCCTTCTGTTTACATTTATAACCCCAAGACCTCAACTCTTCCTCACACCTAGACATGTATATTCCCCTTCATAAAAGAATATAAAATGTTATTAAACATCTTGGTAGCGAAGGGATACACAGACAGAAGTTATGGAAATATGTTTTTCTTTATTGCCTTTGAAAGGGAAAAAATGATTATTTAGCCAGCAGTTTTAAAAAGTAATAATGTGAAATGCAGAGAAAGCAATGGCCATTGTCTTCGTCAATCTTTTTTGCACTCGAAATTATTCCTCCTTTCCAGAATGGTTACATTTTTTCTTCTAATTAATTATCTTTCTGGATTATGCAATGTTAATGTGTAATGTGAATAAAAAATGGACTTGAAGATAAATACTGTTATTGGCTGACTGTATACACAACTCATAAAAGGAGTAGGGCAAATGAAAGGGAAAAGAAAAATACTAGATTGTATATGTCATAGAGTCTTTATATATTCAGATGTCTATGTCAACCTTAAAGGTTACTAAATTTTAAAATAATTAAAATATTGGTGAGGGACACCTGGGTGGCTCAGTTGGTTAAGTGTCTGCCTTCGGCTCACGTCATGATCCTAGGGTGCTGGGATCAAGTCCCGCATCGGGCTCCCTGCTCAGCGGGAAGCCTGCTTCTCCCTCTGCCTGCCACTCCCCCTGCTTATGCTCTCCCTCTCTCTCTTTCTGCAGATAAATGAATAAAATCTTTAAAAAAAATAAAAATAAATAAAATATTGATGAAAGGATGTTTCATTTGCAGAAATACATAATTTTCCATACTATTAAGTCAAATAAGAAAAAAAAGCAGAAATGATCAGTTCCATAGTTAATATATATGCATTTCATAATCAACATTAATTATTGATGAAAACACTCTTAAAATAAGAAATGATGGATACTTCACTGATCAATTTGATATAAATAGAAAAACATTATAAATTTTTGCTTTACATCATAAATAAAATTAACAGTGTTATTATATTATTCTGGAGATACTATCTAATATAATTAGATAACAGAAATAAATGAGGTATAAAATTAGAAAAGTATCATTACCTGCAAGTTAATATAATCATATAATCATAAAATCAATAAAAACTAATAAAGAAGCATAAGAAACTAAGAATTCAAAAAATAGATAGCTAGTTTCAAAAATTACACAGAAATCTGTAGGTTTTATATCTCAACCAACTATAGTAGAAGATGGATTTAAAAATCTACCATAAAACAAAGTATTTAGGTTAAACTACACAAGAACTGTATAGAATTTATATGAAGAAAATTTAAAAGTCTACAAACAAACCCAAAAGAAGTCTTGGATAAAGATACAGTTTGGTCTTAGAGAAGATTTAGAGCTGTAAAATATTTTCCCTCAAATTAATCCCAATAAAATAGTAACAATATTATTACAATCCTATAAGCTTATCCTAAATTTAAGAAAATAAAAATGCAAATAACATTTGAAGTCTTCAAAAAAAGAGAAGAAAGTTGATGAGTAAGAACTGTAAATGCCAACTATTTAGAAGTATTTTAAAGTACCAGTAGTCAAAATATTTTTTAAAGAATATCAATCAACACATCAACAATTGAATAGAATATTAGCCCGGTGATGGGTATTAAGGAGGGCACATACTGCATGGAGCACTGGGTGTTATACGAAAACAATGAATCATGGAACACAACATCAAAAACTAATGATGTACTGTATGGTGACTAACATAACATAATAAAATTAAATTAAATTAAAAAAAAGAATACAGTTATCAAATACCCCAAAATTGGCTGTTCAAAATATTAAAGATAATGGAATTATAAAATTGGTGATGTTAGGAACACTGCTTAGACATCTGGAGGGAAAAAAAAAAAGCTGACTCTTGATCCTTACACTAAAATATATTCTAAGTGGATCAAAGAAGTAATCATTTTAAAATAATAATAATTGCACACACATTCTAGAATAAAATAGATATGAAAACCAAACAACAAAAACTTGAAATGTTCATTACACACAAATCCAGAAAACATAAAGGACAAATTTATAAGCTTAATTTCATAAATACTTTTAATTCCACATTGTAACAATATAGTCTATCTATAAATTCAACACAAAATTGGTGAACGAGAAAAAAATTTATTATTTTTGAAAAAGGGGCTTTTTTTCTTTAAAATATAGAAGGCTCTTACAAATAAATAAAATAAAGATCAATAAACCAATACAATTGCAAAATTCACAATGAATCAATAATGACTTACAAATGTACGATGATCAAAAATATCTTTTGATGAAAAACTAAGCTAAAACAGCAATTTGATACCATTTTTTTCCTCTATCAGATTGGTTCAATCTATCAGATTGGTTTAGATTAAAAAATTGGATAATACAAGGATAGATTTGACAAAGTTGTGTGCAACATCCCCAATGTTGAGGGGGCTACATAATTGGAATAATCTGTCTAGAGCAATGTTATGAAATCTAGCAAATAAAAAATGCATCAATTCTTCATTGGAGTAATTCTAATTTTAGTTTTTTCTCATTAACAGGTTTGCCCAAATGCACACAGATGCTATACAAAGACGTGTTGCTTCTTCGTATATATTAGCAAAAGACTGATAACAGTTTATATCATTATTGCAAGACTGGTGACATCAATTACAATGCATCCATGCATTGAAATTATACACTTGAGTGAGAAAGAATGAGATAATGCCGCATAAGGTAATATAACACAATCTCCAAAACATATCAATAAAAAAGGCACAAAGCCCAGTATATAGTAGGTTTTCGTATATGTTAGAAGATATTTATGTGATTACCAATATCTAGAACAATAATTCCATACACATATCAATATAGGTATATGGACAGGTTTGTCTCTGCATGAATTCTTTCTGGGAGGCTACGTAAGAAATAGCTAACAATGATTGCCTCTGCTGAGGAAGACTTGAAGTGCTGGAAAACTAGAGTAGGAAAGGAAAATTTTTCACTGAATCCATTTGTGCTATTTATTTTCCTTCTACCATATTTCTGCATGACTTCCCCCCCAAATATCTCATTTTTAAAATGATGGTGATATGTATACACATGTGCCATAAAGTGTGATAGTTTCTACAGATGCATGATGAAAATTCTATGTTGAAGTGACTCTGACTTACACTTCCCTGGGAACTTTAGGAAATATAAGGAAGTCCTAACACCCATTCCCTGTCACCAAAGAGTTTATAATCTAGTTAACAAGACAAAGTCAATGCATAACATATAGTTTTAGTCTAAATTATGGCATTTTGCGCTTAAGTAATAAATTGTAGGGAGTCATCTGCAAGTATAATAGAATGACAGGAGAATTCAAGAGTAATAGAGTACTTTCTATTTTTGTTTGGTAAATCAAGATGTGATTTCCTTTCCTTCTTCCTTCCTTCCTTCCTTCTTCCTTCCTTCCTTCCTTCCTTCCTTCCTTCCTTCCTTCCTTCCTTCCTTCTTTCCTTCCTTCCTTCCTTCTTTCTTTCTTTTTTTCAGATATCACTAATTTACCATGACATGCTTAGTTGCTGATTCCAGATTAATCTTAGTATTGTTTCAACAAACCTGTCCATAAACCACTATCAAGCTTTTAGATTCCGAAGAGCAGTAAAACCTATTTTCTATCCCTGACGTAAATGCTGCCTGGAAAATGTAAAGGAAAATCGTTCAAATGAGTAGTGATTGTAACTCAGACTACGTTTCCAGAGATATGAATAAACATCTTAGATAAAATTTACAAGTTTAAATAGCTCTCTCCTCTCTGATTTTCAGGGGATGTTTGAAATGTATTTGCTTCCCCTTTCTTATTTGTTTGGTTTTAATTCTTGCAAAAATGTGGATTAAAAGGGCATACCAGGTATAAGTTTAAATTTCTAATTCATGACAATTAATTGGGGAAAACCTAAAAGCAAATGATCATAGTAAGTAGGGCTAAAGAGTGTTGATTTTTACTTGATTCATATTAAGACAAATCCTTACATAGCCAAGTCATTGGATGTAATATTTTGAAAGAATAAATATTACAAATTTCCTTGTTTAATCTCCCTCTTCTATATATAAGAAACTTGAGACTTAGGGCAAATTTGTATTACAAAAATGAAATGAAGATTAATAATATTAAACTGTGTTATGGAAAATATAAAATATCCAATATCTAAAAAAACAAAATTTTAAAAATAATTTTTAAATGTTCACATTTAAGTTCAAATAACCAAGTCAATTACTTTGTCTTTACTAATTACACTTTAAAACTACATGCTGAAAATAGGTGTTTATTATCAAGTTAAGTTTTTACATAATCTTTTCTATTTATATATAGAGAGATATAGATTATATATAAATATAATCAATTTATAATGATGTTTTCTATTGATAACTATATGTGCCAGAATATTATGGAAACTGCAGTTTTGCCCTTTAAGCAAAGAGAATAGGAATGACCAAGTAACAAAACAGCAACAAACAGAAATAATAATCAGTATGTTGGTATCATCATAGTGAAATCACACATATATGCAAACATAAACACACACACACACACATATACACACTCAGGACATTATAAGAACTATTTTTATTTGTGTTACCTTGAAATATATAGTTTAGGATAAAAGTCAGTACAAAGTCAACAGCTACAGGGAAACTAAGAGTTTCTGGAATCATTAGAAATTGTACTGCTTTACCAAAATAAATTTATATGATTAATTCTAGAGTTACTCTTTCTCTGTTAAATTATTTTGGCCTTTTTAAAAAATAGATTTATCATTTTGTAAACGCTTGACTCATTTTTATCTTAATAAAAGACATCATATGTTATAACAGGATAATTTTGGTTCTGGGATGTGATTGGCAGTTAATATTAAGAATATGAGTATGGGTGTGTTTGGGTGGCTCAGTTGGTTGGGTATCCAACTCTTGATTGACTCAGGTCATGATCTCAGGTCCTGGGATTGAGCCCTGTGTCAGGCTTTGTGCTCAGCAGGGAGTCTGCTTGAGGATTTCTTTCCCTCTCTCCCTCCCCCACTTGCACTCTCTCTCTTTCTCGAGTAAATAAATAAATCTTAAAAAAAAAAGAATATGGGTATGAAAAGAAGTGAATCTTTGAGAAAATCCAAATGGGTTTACTCAATATAAGCATAATGTCTTTTTATTTTTATTTTTACTTATTTATTTAATTTTAAAGATTTTTATTTATTTATTTGAGGAGAGAGAGTGAGAGAGAGAGAGCACGAGAGGGAAGAGGGTCAGAGGGAGAAGCAAGACTCCCTGCCAAGCAGGGAGCCCAATGCGGGACTCGATCCTGGGACTCCAGGATCATGACCTGAGCTGAAGGCAGTCGCTTAACCACCTGAGCCACCCAGGCTCCCCAAGCATAATGTCTTTTTAAATTTCAATCTTTTAAAAAAAGTTTACGCTACTGAACTTTAACACTACATACATATTATTTCTCTAACAATGTTGGCTTCAATTCAACTCAGCAATTATTTATTGAGTATAATGTGTTTGCCTAGCTACTGAAAAATATAGAAAGATGGGAAAGACAAATTTCTGACCTTGTGGAGCAATAAGTCTAGTAGTGACAAATGTTCCACACTGAACATATATATATATATATATATATATATATATATATATATATATAAAGAATAAGATAAAAGCCATGTAACAATCACAGAGTGCCATGGAATTTCAAAATGGTATAAAATATAAATGACTGGAAGGTTGAGAACAAGATTTACTGAGATGTTATCGGAAAGGGGTCTTGAAGGGTGCCAGTGAATATTACATCTGGAAATAGAAAAAAAATCATATAGGTAGCTGACTAAAGTATACAGTCTTAATATATGCTTTGCAAAACAAAAGGCAAGTAAAGCAGAAAAAGAGATAATTTAATAGCATGCTGATTACTCTTACTACTCAATAGGAATGTGTCAGGGCATTGATGGTTGAAGTAAATCAACTCTAATTTTGTCTTCCCTCCATTTCTGAGTGAATTCACTATAAAATTCCATTTTGCATTTTTATTCCTTATTTTATGCTAAACAGTATTTTCTTAATAGCATAGCTATATGTGCAAATTTTCATCAGAACTATATACACAGAAACATGTATATTGAGTTTAATGGATGATTTTCAATGGCCATTTTGAACACATGGGGTTTTAGTGTTATTTGCTGAATCTAATCCATACATAACATGCAACTCCTATGTAAAGTCATAAAGTCAGGAAAGGGTGGGATTTGCCCCAGAAGCAATAATAAGGCAGTGTGAAGTCACAGTTCATGAAATGTTGAATGCTAATTCATGAGGTGTCTCTTAATCTTAAACAATAGAGAACCATTGAAAGATTTTGAGAAACTATGTGCTACGGTTGCAGTTTATGAGGTAAGAGGGAGCCAAAGTTATGTGTAGAATGGATTGAAGCCAGCTATTGTCAGAGGAAAACAGTAGACCACACAGTGGTTGAAGGACAGATAATGCAGGTTTACCATATGGTGCGATATGTGAATGGAAAGAGCAAAATGGGTGATGGTAGAGAAATTGTAGACATAACATCAGTAGGATCTAAAAATGATGACAAGTTAGGATGTCAAAAGGCACTTTCTGCTTTAAATCCAAATGTTTAGGGGATTGAAGATATTTCTAACATAAATAGAGAAATGTGGAAAAATTTCTGGCTTCAGAAAAAAAGTGGGATGTGCAGCATAGCATTGGAAAAAAATGAGTTTGAAGTGTGGGGTGAATTTCAGTAGGGATTTGGGAGATGTTTACCTTGAAGTGATGATTGAAACTTTGGGAACGGAAGATATTGCTATGGATACCTTGCAGAAAGATGAGAAGGAGCAAAAGAAGTTAAGAGAAAAATCTACACAATGTCTGAAACACATGCATTCAACAAGTTTTTTTTCTTTTACCTTAAATGTAAGGGGCAGGCAAAACGAAAAGTGAAATAAAAAAAAATCTAAATGGTAAATGAATAGAGGACAATCCATATGGGAGCTCATAAGAAAAGGTTTCAAAGAGAGGACATGTATTGCAGAGAAAGGTCAAATCTTACAGAGAAAGAAATCAAAAAGCAGTATTAATAGTCAAAGTTATCATTCATCAAGCTCATATTGTGTTCTAGGCACTGACTGTATGTTCTATTTATGATGATGATGATGATATCATTATCAACATCATCATTATCTCTATTTTACAGATTAGAAAACTGAAAGAGAGGTTTGGTAATTTATCTGAACTCACATAGTTATTATCCCTGGTAACCACTGAAACAGCAATTTCCATCAAAGATATAAATAGGGTGTTAGGTTGCAAAAGGTGAAAGAATGAATAAGTGAAAGAAAGACTTCTAGATGTACTACACAAGATTATTTGATGAAGGAAAGGAGGAAAACAGAAAAAAATAATAAATTCAAAAAAATGCTTTTGAGGTTATTGGACTAGATATTTTATAGAGAGGAAGAAAAATTAATGTGGAGAAAAGAACTGAAAACATAAGCAAGAAAAGTGACTAAGGTACCATAGGAAGTAAGAGGTCATAGGATCAATATCTAAAGAAAAGCCTTTCTGGGCAAAGATACTTTCTTCTTCAGTTCAGGATTGAAGAGAACAGAGATAGCCTACAGCAAATGTTTAAAACTGCCACTGGGAGAAATCAAAAGAGAAATATATAAGTCTAATAAGCATTATAAGCAAGTACTTTATTAGCTTCACAACATATAGACAATGGAGTTCTCGCCACATTATTTTCATCAAAAATAAGTAAAACTATTCCATGGAGTTGGATATAGGCGGGGGGGGGCAGTGCTGTATTTAGAAATTCTTCATAAACAGTTCGTCATATAATTCCAACAAAATCACTATTCTACTGTAGGAAATTTTTGGTTCTAATTACTCCAGATTGCTTTTAAACAATGATTAAATTCACCATTTCACTTTGTATTTATTGATATAACAGTGGGGAAGGAAAACAAAACAATGTAATCACAGAAAAGAGTAACACTTTGCAGTTCACAGGAGCCCACAGAGGATTTTCATTACACAGAGGATCACCACAGAGCAAGCTGTTGGCTAAGCCAATGTCAGAGTTAAATCCGCATGCGTGGCAGTTGTTAGTTTTGTTACTTCTTTTGCTAAAGAGCATTTAATCCTTAACTCTTAACCTTACCCTCAGACCTGACTTGAAAATGTATGTTGCTTTTTCCAAAGGAATCTTGAATGGAAAATTATATGGGTCAGCCCCAATCTACCATCACTTTTGGAAAAACAGTCAATCATAAGAAGGGACTGTACAAGTATGACACTGTCTCCCTCTTTTTCCCTAGTCATCCATTCCCCCTATTCAGAGAAAACATTGATAACAAGTTCTTGTGAATTCTCTAGAAATATATTTTTATTATAAAATAATTTTATAAAAAAAGTGTTATATACTATGCTCCCTATTGTTTTCCTTCACTTTCCTCTCAACACTTAATCAGAAGAAATGTCCATGACCATGTATTACAGTGATTTCCAATCTTTAAAGTTGCTGCAAGGTATTCACTGTATGGATATACCATAATGTTCCCAGTTAGTGCACTATTTTGGCCTATTTAGGTTGTTTGTGACACTTAGCTATTAAAAACAATTTAGCAATGAATAGCAGTATCAAAGGTGTTCAACATCATATGTCATTAAGGAAATGTAAATTAAAACAACAATGAGATATCACCTCACACCTATTAGAATGATTAAAAACCAAAATACTGATACAACAAATGCTGATGAGGATATGGAGCAATAAGAACTCCTCATTCATTGCTGGTGGGAATGTAAAATTGTTTGGCCTCTCTGGAAGACAGTATGGCAGCTTCTTAAAAAATTAAACACATTTTTACCGTATGATGCAGCAATTGTGTTCTGTGGTATTTACTTAAATGAGTTGAAAATTTGTGTCTACATAAAAACCTTTACACAGATATTTATAGTAGATGTTTATATCATAATTGCCAAAACCTGGAAACAACCAAGATACCTTTCAGTAGATGAATGGATAAAAAAAAAAAGTGGTACATCAGACAATGGGATATTATTCATTGTTAAAAAGAAATGAGCTCTCAAGTCATGAAAGAACATGGAGGGAAATTAAATGCATATTGCTAAGTGAAAGAAGAAGCCAGTCTGAAAAGGTTACATACTAATGATTCCAACTATATCATATCTGGAAACAGCAGAAGTACAGAGACAGTAAAAACATCAGTGGTTTCCAGGGGTTGGGGATATGAATAGGCAGAGCACAGAGGATTTTTAGGGCAGCAAAACCACTCTGTATGATACTATGGTGGCACATGGCATATCATTACACATTTGTCCAAATTCATAGTTTATACAACACCAAGAGTAAATTCTAATGTAAACTACGAACTTTGGGTGATGTGTCAAAGTAGGAATGCAAATTCATCAACTGTAATAAATCATTCTGTTGTGGGATGTTGTTAGTAAAGGAAGTTTTGTGTGTGTAGGGGTAACAGGGGGTACATGGGAACTCTGTTGTTTCCTCTCACTTTTATTATGAACCTAAAACTGTTCTAAAAATTAAGTCTACTAAAAAAAAAGGCTTTCACAGAAATTTAATTGTGCAGTATATCCCATTGTCATTCAGTTCTAAATATTTAAATATATATCTATATATAGATATATATAGATAGATATTAGGGTTTCTTTATTAATCTGTTGATAAGTTTGAAGTATGATTTTAGTTTTGAAATTCATGGTCTTCTAATCTTTTTTTAAAGATTCTATTTCTTTATTTGAGGGGGGGCAGGGGGAGGGGCAGAGGAAGAGGGAGAAGTAGATTTTGCACTGAGCAGGGAGCCTGATGCGGGGCTCGATCCCAGGACCCTGGGATCATGACCTGAGCCAAAGACAGACATTTAACCAACTAAGCCACCCAGGTGCCCTGGCTTTCTAATCCTTCTGATTCTGAATTCTAATTTGACTTTTGTGTATGGAGAATGCTTTCTGTACATTGTCAATTATTTGGGGGTATAGGTAAGGGTATCTATATACTTACTGACTTAAGTTTATTGAATGCATTATTCAAATCTTTAAAAAATATAATTTAAATGAATATCTTAGTACACATCACCCCTCCGATGCATTAAGTATATTTGTAGGATAAAGTCTTAGAGGTGGAATTGTGAAAGTGTACTTACATTTTTAAACATAGATACATATTGCTAAATGGCCTTCCTTATAGTTTCATCAATATTTACTGACATCAGTGTCTGCTTCATCTACTGTCACCAACATAGGGTATTATTGGTTTTGTTAATAATCACCAATCTGATTTTGGAAAAAAAAATGCAGGGACGCCTGGGTGGCTCAGTTGGTTAAGCATCTGTCTTCAGCTCAGGTCCTGATCCCAGGGCTCCTTGCTCATCAGGGAGCCTGCTTCTCCCTCTGCCTGCCTCTCTCTCCCTCTGACAAAATAAATAAATAAAATCTTAAAAAAAAAAAGGAAAGAAAAAAATGCAATCCTACTAAAGACTTGACTTTCTCTCATGGGTGAGGGTGATTGCCTTTTCACTTGTTTAACGGACTTTTGTATTTCATTTTCTGTGAACTCTGCCCACTTTTATATGGGTAGTTGGTCTTTTAAAAAAATGATACCAAAGAGTTATTATGTATCAGAATATATAATTATTTATGATATGTGTTGCAAATATTCCCCCCATTTATTCTATATTAACTACTTTCTTCAGTTTGGGACCATATTCACTTTTAAAGAGAGGAGGATTTTTTTTTCATAGAGAATTATTCATTTAATATTTGTTAGATTTGTTCATGCTTTGTCTAGAATGGTGGTAGTAATGGTCATCAGAGACAAAGTTTATAATTTTTGTGTGTATGGGAGGCACTAACTTTGGGGAGTTATAAAACCAATACTATGTTGCTTAAAAGAATAGCTTAAAAGCTTTTATTCCTTTTGAATGCTCTGGAGGAGATGAAACAGCACTTTAACAATGTTACTTAGATATCTGGTAGAAGTTTTCTACTGGACTTGGAGCTTTTGGAAGAATGATGAGAGGGGACAGATAAATTGATTTTTTTCTTTATTGTTATAAAATAAATCACCTGCACTTTCCCTTTTAGAATAAATTGTGAAATGCATATTTATGAATGCATGATTTTATTAAGACAAGTTTTATATTCATTTCTATGACACTGCATAGTTTCTTTAATTTGTATAAATTTTTAGCATCTCTAATTAATTTCACATTCTCATTTACACACTGGATTTTCAGTATGTTTTCTTTATTAGGTCAGTTAACATATTAGCAATTTTGGTTATTCTCTCAAAAACCTAATTCTTGAATTTTCAAATCATGCTATTTTTCTTTCTCTTTTCTAAATTTAAAAATTAATCTGTTTTTCCTGTTTTCCTTTGGTTTGTTGTTATGTCTGAACTTCTTGAGTTAGATGTTGCACTAGTCAGGATAAGATGAGCTGCAGTAACAAACTAAAACCTGTATATATGCTCTTTAGACCCATAATTTAAAAGGTCACTGGGATAGGAAAAAAAAAAGAGCTCACTTTCTAGCTTAAGTGCCTTAGCACGGAAATGATATAGTTCATTGGCTAGAGCTAGTCGGCTGGCCCCAATCTAATGGCAAGAGAGTTGAAAAATAAAGCGAAGGAGAATTGGTGAATACTGTCTCTCCTACATATTGTTAAAAAATATTTTTTAAAAAATTTTAATGTGAATATAGGTACTAAAAAGTCTTATAGCAGTTTTAACCTTTAAGAAATTTAAAAATATAAATGTTACAAGCATAAATATTATTTGAAAGTTTATCTAAATGTATTATGCTTTTGTAAATGGAGTTTTAATTACATGAAATTTTGTAAATTTAGAATATAACACTTTTAACATTAACATTTTTTGTTTCAGGTCCTCTAGTTGAAGATGGCAACTACTAGAAACTATTAGAAAAAAACTTAAACATTCGGCGCCTGGGTGGCTGTCGTTAAGCGTCCGCCTTCGGCTCAGGTCATGACCCCAGGGTCCTAGGATCGAGCCCCACATCGGGCTCCCTGCTTAGCAGGAATCCTGCATCTCCCTCTCCCAATCCCCCTGCTTGTGTTCCCTCTCTCGCTGTGTCTCTCTCTGTTAAATAAATAAATAATCTTTAAGAAAAATATAAAAAAAACTTAAACATTCATTATTTAAGATTCACAAAACTAACAATGTGTTAAATATAAATAAAGTTTCAGATGATGTTTTTGGTGATTTTATAGCATTTATACTTCTGAAGTTATTAAAGGTTAAAACATCACTAAGAGTTTGGGACATCACATAAAAATGTGCAAAGTTATGAATTTTTCCTTTCAGCAATGCTTTATTTATATTCCATATGTTCTGATATGTACAAATCTTTATTTTCTAAAATTTCTACAACTTCAGTTTGATTCCCTCTAAAATTAAGATAATGAGTGTTTTTATTATTAAAGTTCTAAATGCAAGGGTGGTTTTACCTTCATAATTATTAGATTTATTATACTATGATCAGGAAATTCTATCTGCATCACTTCTACTTCTTGGAATTTATGGAAGTTGTTTGTGACAATAAATGCTTATTTTTATTTTTTTTAAAGATTTTATTTATTTATTTGAGAGAGAGAGAGGGAGAGAGAGAAACAACATGAGAGGGGAGAAGGTCAGAGGGAGAAGCAGGCTCCCCGCTGAGCTGGGAGCCCGATGCGGGACTCGATCCCGGGACTCCGGGATCATGACCTGAGCCAAAGGCAGTCGCTTAACCAACTGAGCCACCCAGGCGCCCCTAAATGCTTATTTTTAAAAAATATTTCATGAGCCTTATAAAAGAAGTTCATTTTTTTACCTCTAAGAATAGAATTATATTTTTATTAATTTGCTCTAAGCATTAATTCTTTAGATCTTCTACATTC
The DNA here is from genome assembly GCF_009762305.2 of Zalophus californianus. Lineage (NCBI taxonomy): Eukaryota > Metazoa > Chordata > Mammalia > Carnivora > Otariidae > Zalophus > Zalophus californianus. The sequence continues at coordinate 107,510,074 of NC_045597.1, forward strand.
TTACTTATTTTTATTCCATTTGATTTTTCATGGGCTAGAATAAATAAGTAAAATTTCTTGCTTCTAATATGGTTTTCTTATTGTGGTTCCTATAATTTTTGTTATACAAAAGTTGATAGTATATTATTTAATGTAAGATATTTAGACTGCAAAATCTTTGTTGAAGATTGCCGTTTTATCATTAAATTGTTTGGTTGGTTTTGTTGTTCTTGTTGTTAATCTCATCAATATTTTATTCTGTTCCCTAAACTTATCTTTCTCATTTTCTCACTAAATCTTATTTTCTTATTGCCTTAATAATTTTCTTACTAAGGCTTTATGTGGAAAAATGCCAAGCACTTTGTATGACTAATTATCTGGAATAATATTCTACCTGGGTATCGAATATTAACCTGTAAGTGTTTTTCCCTCAGCTTCTTATTATTCCATTTTCTTGTGGCATTTCTTAGTATTTTCTTAGATAATCTGATTTTCTTAGTGGTAGTTTCAGTATCTGATGATCTGCAATTTCAAAATGACTTATTGAAGTTTGGGTTATTTTCATTAATTTTACCCAAAAGTCTGAATGTACTTCTTTATGAGGAATCAAGTTCTTCAATTTAGGGAAAACTTAGTTATTGTGTGTGTGTGTGTGTGTGTGTGTGTGTGTGTGTGTGTGTCTTTTCTGTTAATACCTATATTCTCTCATGGAATTTCTTTAAGTTGTAGCTTCCAACATAAACCTGAACTGCTTTTTCTTTTTTTATTTCTTTTTTTCTGTGATGTTTCTGAGTAAACTGTACATTATTATTTTCCAATTTGTTTTCTCTGTGTCCAGCCTAGAGTTTATTTGCAGTTCCATGTTGGTATATCTCATTCTCAAGTCTAATAGGCATCATTTTCCACCATTTTCTATTACAATTATTCTGCTCATATTTATATCAATATATTATATACCTATGTAACTTTAGGGATATTCTTTTCCGTTTTTTTTCTCTTTGAGGATCTCAAACATACTTATTTTAATTCTTTTTTTTTAGATCTGTCATTTAAACATCTCATTTTCACTTAATCTTGAGTAAATTCATCTTATGATTGATTTTTGATGGCTGATTTTAAGAGATGGTTTTCTACATGGATTTTAGAAATTTCTTTTCAATCTCATCTTGGATAGGAGTTTTCAATTTTCTCTCTGACTTTATGTGTTTACTCATCACGGGTATTGCTGCTTCTAGTTCAACCCACTTCATCACTGCCCCCCATGTATTCAAAAATACATCCTGTATTTGTCTTTTTATCACTTTCAGTCCCTGAGCTAGCCAGAGGCTTGGCATGATTGCCATGCCTATGTCCTCCCATCTCTCCAGGCACACAACTTCATTTAAGTAACCGTCCTAGGAAGCAACCAGCAGTAATTTTCCCCCCTCTTTTGAAAAGCAAAGGAATCCCATTCCAGTTTCTGATTTTCAGCAGTGAGCCTGGCTTCAGTCCCCAGCTTCATGTGGGACAACTTTATTTCCCATTAAACCTAAGATCTGAACACCTGTTCATCTCTACTGGCCTCCAAATCCAATCCAATCAGGCATCCAGATTCAACCCAGCTCACCATTTGTTATTCTATTTTATTTCAGTTCATCAGAGATATATTTTGTCAATATGACCATATTTCTCTCATTTTCTTCTGTTCTATCATCATCTTTATGTGTTTTTAACAAAGTGTGAACTTAAAATTACATCTTTATGAATTTTTTTCTTATGCTTTCTTAATGACATTAGAGTAGTTCATTGTGTGAATGCACTATAATTATTAAGTAGTTCCCCTAATGATGAGAAATTCACTATTTCTAGTTTGGGGGCTATTAAAACAAAATGTTGCACTGAAAATCTTTCTGTATATATATTCACATACTCCTGCTGTTTTTTTTAAGATTTTATTTATTTATTTGAGAGAGAGTGAGAGAGTGCACAAGATAGGTGAGGGTCAGAGGGAGTAGCAGACTTCATGCTGAGCGGGGAGCCCCACGAGGGACTTGATCCTGGGACTCTGGGATCATGACCTGAGCCGAAGGCAGATGCTTAACTGACTGAGCCACCCAGGCGCCCTACGCCTTCTGTTCATTACATGAATATCTCGAAGTGAGAAGTTTGGGCCAAATTTATATTCTTACCAACAGCTGGAGGTCCTATTTTCCCCATAATCTTGCCATCATTGTATAATATCAAATATTTATTTTCTTTTGTCCAATATGAAGAATGCATCTCTGGGTTTCTTTTCCATGAGAGGTAGACATGAAATTTCTTCCCCTGATTCCTCAGCAATAATATAACTGCAACTTACTGGTCTGGGTGTGAGGGACCAGATATGAGAGAGTGTAGTTCTTGGTCAAAGGTAGGTCCTTTGAAATTAGAAGCTCTTAAATATTTATTTATTTATTTATTTTTATTTACTTACTTAGAAGCTCTTAAATATTAATGATTGTACAATATTTTAATTTAGCTCACATTTTCTTCTTCAAAAGAATAAAGTAATTTATTAATGTGTCTAGACTTTTACTCTAAAAGATGGCAATTTATGTATAAAAGAAAAGCCACTGTAACCACCAAATGTAAACTGACTACCCTGAAAACTTTTAAATGTTTAAGATAGCATTTGGAAGTCTTAAAAAAATAAATATGAACCCTGAATTCAGCATCTTGGGTAGTTTAAAGGTCTTTTAGCTTGTAAGGCTTCTAATTTAAACTGTTAAGAACAAATACTACATTTGATCTTAGCCAAAAGGCCAAGAAGCGATTGGGTTACTAATTAAACTAAAGTAAACTTAAAAATATTAGAAACATTATAGACATGTACATATATTCAGTCTAATATTTATATATGTGGTTCTCTTTAATATCTGCAATATTCATAAATATGCATATGTAATTATGAGTTATGACTCCTCAAATAGTTTGATATATTGTGATTTAGTATACTTAAGCCACAGATTAAATTAGAATCAGATTGATGGTTAAACTATTACCTTTCACATTTTGCTTTTATTTTTTATTCTATTTATTTTTATTTGTGTGTGTGTGAGAGAGAGGACTTCAGTTCTACTCTTTCAGCAAATTTCAGTTATACAGTACAGGATTATCAACTATAGTCACCATGTTATACTGTATTTCCCTCTGATAATGCAACATAAATTTTATTTCAGTTCTGCTTTTTTTTACATTAAATTTTGGTTTACATGATGACTGATACATATATGTGATGTTTCATTAAAAACACTATTAAATGGATAATCCAAATCTCAAGTCAACACACATAAAACTGTCTCTCAGAATCCAATTTTCCAGAGATACCCAGGGTATGGAATCAAAATACACTATCCCCCAAATATGCTACTTTTACATAAGGATTATTTTCAGCCGAAAGCATTTGAAGTTCAACAGATGTAGAAAGAAGCCTTCCCATAGTTTCCCTAGTCTGACTATAAGCATAAAACTTCTGAGAAATGAGGACTGCCATAAATCCTTTTGTAGAGAAGTTTTATGGCCATGGAGAAAATAGAAAATCAGTCACAATGGACCTGCACACATTTTATTAACTAGCCCTTATCATCTATTAGTTCCCCCATATATTTACCTACCTACAACTTGCCATCCCTATAAACTCAAAGTCCTTTTCCTTTCTTTTCTCACCTTTCCACAAATTTACCATTATTTGCTAAGATTCTATATAAGCCCAAGTTCCAACCACCCCCTGGAGTTACTCATCACTGAGTTTTCCCACATGTGTGATGTATGTATATATAAACTTGTTTTTTTCTTTCTTTTCTTATTAATCTATCTGTTGTCTGTCTAATTTAAAGGGCCCCAGCCAATGAATCTAATGTGGGTATAGAAAAAGGTTTTTCTCTCCTTACATTATTATTTAACATGTTATTCATCTATTACATTCCAATCAATACAGTATGTTCCAAAAAGATAATTTCTAAATTTAAAGTCACATTTTTTAACCAATAACCCCCAAACTAAGACACTTAATGTAACAATTGAAAAGAGTCACATAATTGTGAAAAAATATTGTTGGAAAAGTAACCATTTAGAAAACACAACTCCCTCATTAAGAATGAGCCTCAGGAGTATTTATTTCTCTATACCCATGTTAGCTTATATTTATCTCTTTATTTCTTAGTTGAATGCTTAATTGAAAACAGGAAGTGTGTCCAAATAAAGAAACATAATTTCTTTCGATATTTTTAGATGCCCATGGGCCATGTGGTTTCCAGAGTTTTGCTTAATCATAGCTGTGATAACTTTTCAATTCTACCTTTTGGTTCATATACTTAATAAAGAGCAAAATGAATTACCAAGCAATGAGGCAATTCAAAAAACAATTTCACCTCATCCCAGAGATGATTCCATAATATATCCTGAAATCTATAGGAATTGTTTCCATGGATTATTTGATTGATGATATAACCCACTTCACAATTATACCACAGTAGTTAATTGCAATATTTTTTTTCACTAAACTTCAACTCATCATCTGGTGTAAAGAGGAAAATATATAAGTTGGTTTATTATGTCAGGTAGAACCTACTCTATGTAGAAAAACAAAATGGAACAGTCATAATAATAGAATAACATCATAAAAATATAAAAGCCTCAATGACTTTCAAAACTATTTACAGTTTTGAACGACAGTCATGACCTTTATCTTAATGAAATCTAGCAACAGCACAATTGAATTTAAGAATCTACTGTACTTGAAAATAAATGTATATAATTCTGCCATTCCGTTTCATTCATCTTCATGAAATTTTAGGGTGAGGATTTATCTATGGAAAAAGGAATGCTGTCTGTGGGTTTAGCATACTTATCTCTCTTTCTGGAGTCTGACATTTCAGACTCTGAATCCAGGATTGCATGGTTTCAAATCCCAATTCCCCCATGCTGTTTTTTTGACTTTTTTTTTTTTAACTTGAGCATGTTAAAAACCCTTCTGGCCTTCAGTTTTTTCACTGTGAGTTGGGATGATGAGATGAGTTCACGGAGAAAACATTCTTTAGAGTGGTACTGGGCCCATAGATAGTTCTCCATAAATGTTAGCTAGTATTATTATCATATGTAAAATATGAGCAAACTTACTAGAAACACAAGAACCTTTTTTATGCAGGTAAGATACACACTGAGGATGGGCCAAAGGGATTCTACCTCCAGGAACCCCAAGGTAGAGGATGAACCCATGTACTGCTTACCTGTACTCCGACAGGAAAACTTGGTTTTGTGATCACACAGTCGTAATGTCCCATTGCAGCCTTTTTCATCACTACCATCTTCACAATCTTTTTCCCCATCACAGCGCCACAGATCAGGAATGCAGTTTCCATCGGGATGGCACTGAAATTCATTCCCGTTACAACCAGCGGGAGAATGAATCTCTTAAATTGAAATGAGGGAGGGAGAGGCAGAGGGGGGAAGATAGGAGAGAAATTATTATTTTATTTGAAGATTTTTTTTCACTTTTTTTTTCCTTTCAGGCATTAGTATGCTGCCAGAGAGAATATATTTTTCACCTTAGTTGTTTAATAGCTGTAATACTCTCTGATATTTGCAAATTCATTTTAGAAACATTAATGATTAGAGGAAATGATGTTTCTTGCCTCCCACAGAATTCCTGAAAGTGCCACATACATTAGGAAAAGGGAAGATATGTAGATTTTCTGTTGTGATTTGTATTAGAACCTCAAGAATGAGATCTTTAAAGGGCTTATTGCTGTGGCATATATGAGATTTCACACTCTACACTAAATGTCAAGTCTTTGGTTGGTCTTTTGACATTTCTTCAGACAACTTCTTTCAGACTAGTAATGGGTAAATAACCAAAAAATCATAAGTACTTACTGATTAACAATATCTTTGAAGAATAATGTCCAAAATTTTGAAAACAAACAAACAAACAAAAAGCTCCAGATAATAAACAAATTATTTAGGACATAAGATTTCAATTCTAGAATGAGAACAGTCACACATAAGAATTTGAGGTGCTACGAATTCAAGTTCAACTTATCAATTAATAACTCATACAATTCCCAGATAATAGTCTTCCTCAAAACCTGTTCACTGAAAATATAGGTTAAATTCTACAGGTTAAATTCTTGCATAAGCGAGAATAAGGAAACATCAGTGTTGGGGACATGGATGCTTTACAGTATAACAATTGAATATGGCTATCATTAGCAGTACTTTAAATTTTTACTAATATCTAATATTATGAAATATCATATGAACCAGTATCTCTAAATTCTGTTGTAAAATAGATTTTAGTATATATTTTTCTGAATCTAATTTTTTTTAAGATTTTATTTATTTATTTGACAGAGACACACAGCGAGAGAGGGAACACAAGCAGGGGGAGTGGGAGAGAGAGAAGCAGGCTTCCCGTGGAGCAGGGAGCCCGATGCGGGGCTCGATCCCAGGACCCTGGCATCATAACCTGAGCTGAAGGCAGACGCTTAACGACTGAGCCACCCAGGTGCCCCTCTAAATCGAATTTTTAACGTAATAAACTTGTTGCGTATTTCCTACAGCTATATTCAGCAATTTATCTACATTGCATCTATAATAGCAATTAATCTATATCATTATGATAAATTTAAAACAGTTTCAGGTGAGTTACCCATTACTTAAGGCTGGTTTGGTAGGAATCATGTGGTTATGAGTTACGATTAAATTCACTTGAGGTCAAAGCTAACAATATCATTTATATCACCAACGCAGTTACTTAATCTTTTTAGACCTCTATGTGTTTACCAATAAGAGTCTACAGGGTTGTTGTGAGGAAATAAACTGGATATCTGTAAATATTTTAGCTACAAAATTTTGTTATTTTTGCTGTTATTTTCTATGATATAAATATTCATTTCCTGAATTTTTCTCAATTTAAAGACTTTCAAAAACTGTAGTATGTCAGGTGATACAATATTATAAAGATGCACAAAACAGACTTACCTCTAAAGTATTTCTAAAGCAGTAACAACAGCAAAAATATATATATAAAATGAGCCCCACTGTAGCAGGAATAAAGTTGTTTTGGTAGAACTTAGCTATTCCAATTCACAGAAAATCTATAGGACTAAGTTTTAAAAGTAACCACTGCAAAAAACACTTCTACTCATCCCACTCAACTTACAGAGAAGGCATTGAGTTTAGGATGGCTTTGAAGTCCCTTCCAAGAAGAGACTTTTTCTACTTTCCTAGTCATGCAAATCATTCTGACTTTCATGATTAAACAAAATGTTTGCGGGGATGCCTGGATGACTCGGTTAAGCGTCTGCCTTCAGCTCAGGTCATGATTCCAGGGTCGTGGGATGGAGTCCCGCATTGAGGTCCCTGCTCAGCGGGAAGCCTGCTTCTCTCTCTGTAGGCCACTTCCCCTGCCTGTGCTCTCTTTCTGACATATAAAATCTAAAATAAATCGAAAATAAAATCTATAAATTGAAAATAAATACATGAATACATACATAAATAAATAAAATGCTTGCCTCCACACACAAAATCAACAAAGATGGTAGAGTCTGTGCCCATTCAGGAGATATATATGGAATGTGATACAGCAAACTCCCACCATAGTTAATTTGTTATCTGCGGAGTGTGCTATTTATTTAGTTTTTTTTTAATTTCAAGATTTTTATTTATTTATTTGTCAGAGAGAGACACAGTGAGAAAGGGAACACAAGCAGGGGGAGTGGGAGAGGGAGAAGCAGGCTTCCCACAGAGCAGGGAGCCCGATGCAGGGCTCGATCCCAGGACTCTGGGATCATGACCTGAGCCGATGGCAGACGCTTAACGACTGAGCCACCCAGGCGCCCCCAGAGTGTACTCTTTAGCAGTATGACCTAACTACTATGGTGGTAGAGAATGCTGGGACAGGTCTCATAAACAAGATATTGTGAAGTCTTCAGACCTGGAGCCTTTTTAAAGGTAATTTGAGAATCCTACGTGATTTCAATATTCAGGAAGAGCAAAGGAGATAAATCAAATAGAGTTCCGTGATTCCATGGTGAGGAAGCCAACTGTCATGCAGCGGTGAAATGGCCTTTGGTTCTTCTACTGACTACTTCTACTTTCTTGAAAACAAAATACACATGTTGGCTCAGCTGAATTTTAAAACCTGTAGTATGAGCTCAGCCAATAATGTATAAAGGCTCTATTTCAGGTAATTGTCACTCAGTGATTCCGAATACTTAATAATGAAGGTATAGTCTATTGACTTTTCTGCATTCTGTAAAATAAGAGTTGAAGACTGGCAGCTCATATATTGAATCTGTCCCTCAATATGTTTAATTTGGCAAACATACTATTGACCTCTTAAAAATCTGAAGATTTCCTATAAACAATATCTAGATTTTCCAGTTCCTTGAAAAGTAAGATGCTTGGGCTAGCATCCTTGCAAGGTAACAACTGCTACCTGCTTTATATGGGGCATTATAATACATTATATATATTAACATATATGTTATGTTATAATATATAACATATGCAACAATACATTAATATATAGTATATGTTATACTAACATATATTATATGTATTAACAGCTTCCTATGATAATGAAGAGATGAAGATACTCATTTTTATTGTACTTTCCCTAGTGGAGTGTTTTCCTTGGTGGAGGTGGACAGTAGGTCAGCTGCGAACTACATTTTCTTTTGTTTCTGAATCTACTTCTGAAAAGCTGTAGAGAAAATCTGGTTTCACTCTTGCTTCAATAGTAGTACTAATTTTATTCCCTTCTGCAAATTAGTATTCCTTCTTTATAAGTCCATCTTATGAATAGCCATGAATAATCCTGAAATTCATCATGCTTCTCTCTTTGCAATAGCCCCATAATTTAGAGCTAAATTTATGTCATTTATTTTATTTTATTTAAGATTTTATTTATTTATTTGCTAGAGAGAGAGAGACAGCGAGAGAGGGAACACAAGCAGTGGGAGTGGGAGAGAGAGAAGCAGGCTTCCGGTTGAGCAGGGAGCCCGATGCGGGGCTCGATCCCGGGACCCTGGGATCATGACATGAGCCGAAGGCAGAGGCCCAACGACCAAGCCACCCAGGTGCCCCTATGTCATTTTTCATATATGAATTTATTTGGATCAATCTCACCCTCAGATTTATTTACATTGCTAAATCTTTTTCTGCTTTTTTTAAAAAAGTCCTTCCTCTTTATAATATTTTATCTTTCTAGGTAATCGTTTTGATTATTTCTGGAAATAATCAGCATGCTAAGTAAATAAAGAAACAGGATAGTGATACATAAGGAAATTTTGAGAAGAAATACATTACATTTAAAAGTACCTCACTGAAGAAACACGTTATTAGCTTAAATAAAATTAAATGGTATATACCAAATTCTATACTATATTTCTATTCCTCTTCCCATCCTTTATTTCTTCAGGTACTATGTTGCCTCAAGAATGTCAATAATAATGAAAGGAATTCTATGTTTAACTAATTATTGTAAAAGTCATGCTTTGACTCTTTTAAACATATTTTGGATTTGGTTTCAAAGATCTGGTTCTTTGAAGTCGTGTTAAATCATTAACTCAATGACCCAATGGGAAATTCTCAAGAAGATTTATATAAACTAAGAAATTTAGATAGATTAACCTGATTCAAAAAAGAGACTTGCAAAAGGTAAACTGCTGCTTCAGAAGAAGCAGTATGATGTGATCCAACAGTGTGGCGACTTTACATATAGAACCCGAGCCTCTTAGCTCAACGTTATTTACCGCTGGAAATAAGCTGTGGTTACACAGATCAAGGTGGCATCGATGAAAGGAGAGTATGCTGCTATTGTCTGAGTTTTTTATTTTTTAATTCAATTTGCATTTTCTTTGCTTCGCTTGGCATTGTTTGGTTTATCTATTTGTACTTCATAAGTGAGTCTACTCATTTGTTTTCTTATTCTAAATAAACATTTATCTTATGAAATCTAAATACAAATGTGATTATTTCCCTGAAGCTCTCTTCTTCCTGAACTACTCGTGTCTAAATTTTTATGGGTGGGTATACTATTTATACCAGATCATAATAAGTTTAAAATGACAATATAGTCTAGAGAGGGAAATACAATAACACATTATAAATATTCAAATCTAAGTGATAAAACAATTCTCCCTTTCATAATGCTTACATACATGTCACTAATGTAACCCTCCTGATCCCAGTTTTATTTTTCCCCCAAACTTGGATTCCCTTCATCTATTAATGTCCATAATTTTCTTTAAGACTCAATTTAAAAAACAATTATAGAGGACTGGGGCGCTTATTCTGGTGTCTGCAGAATCAGGAAATTCATGGATAAGCTTTAGAGATTTATAAGCTCTCAGATTTTACATGATGCTTTACGTTGTTATACATCTTTTCCCCTGTGGAAGGGACTCGGGGCTTTTTTCGACTCACAGAGAATTCTAAGGAGAATGCCAAGACCAATTTCACACTTTCCTGTTTTTTATTTTTAATTCCCATTCCATACACCTTGCATGTAAACAGTAGTTTATATGGCATTTGATTTTGCTTGTGCTTCAAATTCATCATACTAGAATGGATTAAAGCCCAGTGAACAAAGATCACTCATCTGTTCCTTTTGATTTTTGATTAAAAATAAGCAAAACTGCTTATTGAGAGCACCCCATTTCATAGAAACAAAACCCACAAATCAGTATGTCTGTATTTATACAGATGATAAGCAGCAGAGATGATATTTGAGCCTACATAATTAAACTTAGAGCCTCCTTTCTTTACCACTGTACCATTTCTACCTTTTTGCAAGTCTTTTCTCCTGTAGAGCTTAAGAAGGAAAAAAAAAAAAGAATCAGCTCATATAATAATCATGAAGTAACAATAAACTCATTTGCTTTTTGTGTTTCAAATACTGTTGTTCAGTCTGTTTCATTTTGAATAAAGTATAATATTTATTTTATTCTGTTGCAAAGTCATGGTAAAATTTGGTCTTTTATGAAAATGAGAGAGCACCATGGATTCTTATAACAGAAGAAAAGAAAAGAGTTCTGCTCATGATTAAGAATCAGGCAGGGGGTGGGGGGCGCCTGGGTGGCTCAGTTGGTTAAGCGACTGCCTTCGGCTCAGGTCATGATCCTGGAGTCCGTGGATCAAGTCCCGCATCGGGCTCCCTGCTCAGCAGGGAGTCTGCTTCTCCTTCTGACCCTCTTGCCTCTCGTGCTATCTCTCATTCTCTCTCTCTCAAATAAATAAATAAAATCTTTAAAAAAAAAAGTCAGGCGGGGGTAGGGGGAGAAGTAGAATGGGACAAAAGATAATCTGAACAAAGTCAGGAGCATTTATAAAATTCTATGTAGAGTGTGATGGAGAAGGGGAGAAAGAGAAAACTAGACAGGTGGGCAAGGCCTGGACCTTGAATGACCCTGTGTGCTTTGCTAAATGGTTTGGATTGAAGCCTGAAGGTTACTGGGAATCACAGAAAGGCCTTCCACTAGATTCTGATAATGCTCAGATACACAGTATTTATAGATCACTTGGGGAGAATTCAGACAATAAATAGAAAGAGAAAAAATTCTAAGATGTTTTAAATTTACAAGGATGTATATATATATATATATATACGCTTCTATTTCATTAGCTCAAACACTCAAAGTTTATACTAAAGTCAAGTAGACTAACACACTCACACACACACACACACACACACACACACATTTTTATATTCCTTCCCTTTCCATGTATCATCCAATTCCCTCACATAAATTAAAAATACCCCAAACCTATTTTTCAATGTCTGTTAGGTTTGGGTGTGTGTTGATGTTTAGAAACATGCTGTCCTCTGCCGGGAAATACAGAAAAAAAAAAAGTTGTGGAGTTTTATTTCCTCCTAACCTCTAGCCAAATGAAATCTGCTTCTGTTAACAGTTGTTGATTTTCCCCTGGATGGAGAGCTGCATTCCTCGGAGGAGCCTGTGATGGCCGTTCCAACCTGGGTTCCAGGCCTGTGTGGTTCCCCAGAGCCCCAGTTGCTTAAGCTTTAGGGCTTGGCACACAATCTATCTTCGTAATATGGCTTGTCCCAGTGGAGTGTTAAAATGATGACTATGTTTATATGTATAGGCTCATGCTGCTTTACTGTTATGTTTTCATGTTTGCTGATGCTGGTTATATTTTTAACTAATGCAATTTTATTGTGTTTTTGCCCCGAAGCTATTTAAACCAAGCATACAATTTAGGGAATCTAATAAATAAATAAATGCAGAGCCCTGAAGGAAATGTGGCAACCAATGGTGGAATTTATACCAATATTTAAATGAATTCACTGTGACTAAAAACTTGCAGTTAGAAGACTAGCAACTGTACAGCGACATAAAGGAATTTTTCTTCTGAAAATTAAAAAAAAAATGAAAAGCAGGATTGAAAAAATATACCATATTTTTTTTTTTTTAGTCAGAATACATTTTTTGGTTTATAAGAAATGTTAAGGCTCCTCTGAGAAAATAACTAATAATGGTGTTGCAAATATAATGAATTATTTAAATTGTGAGTCCAATCTGGGTAGAAAAAATGGCATTTTTATTATGTTAGTGGAGTTTATACACTGACTTGTCATTCATTGCAAAATGCTTTGAGAAGTAAAAAGCACTATGCGTTAAATGTGCATACAGCTTCCTGCATTACCTATAATCACCACGTGTCAGTCCCTGCTCTTCCCTAGCTTGAATCACTGTGCATTAATAATTCCTGTACCTAAGGCAGCTGTTTGCTCCAGACACCTAGATATTCTTCACTTGCCTGAAACCACTGAAAATCGGTTTGGCAGTATATCAACAGTTTCATTTCATTTTCAAACAGAGTGTGGACCTAACCTTGGCCTTTCTGCCTCAAGAGACCCTTAACATCCCATTAGGAGGTTAGGCTCTCCTTTGTTTCTATAGATCCTTAGGGGAGTGGTGCTTGTTAAAACCTGCTTCCCAGCTTGTCTAGAGCCTGTGTTGGGGTTGATGAGATGCACTGTTCTGCTCTTCTCCATGTTACATGGGACGGATTCCCCAGGGGCTGTGGCTGGTGTGATGGCACTATAATCTCTGCTGTGAACTAATAACGAAGTCAAGCCCAGAGCCTCCCCTCTTCAACTTGTCCTCATCCCATTGGACCTTGATGATGGCCCGCCTGTCATCTAGGTTATCAATGTCACCATTTGGTTATTAATCTGACCGCCCCTCACTCCCTTCCACCCCAACATACTTTCAGGGCATGGTTTTTGTGTTTTACTTTCAATTCTACAAACTCTTTTTACCCTTGCATGTAGCCCTCACTGGAGATTATCGTGATAAAAAAGTGGATGGAACTCTCAAAACCATTTATTAGTACATGACATTTAATGGGGACTTTAATAATAAATAAGAGACCATATTTCAAATCTTTAATGTTTACTGTCTGGGTCAGTTAAAAAAGTGGAAGTAAAAGAGAAGAAAAAAAAGAAAAGTTGAAGAGAAGGAAATGGGAAAGAATGTGTGGGTACCTAAACACAAATTCAATTATTGTAATACTAAAATGATTTGAGTATTTAAAACACATAGACATATGGACACAAAAAATATATTGAAGCAGAATTTCAATTCATGATACTAAATATCCCCCAGTAAGGTAAAATATAGAAGCAAAATCTATGTAAAGCAAATAAAACATTGTTTTTAGTTCATTAAAATTAAGTTTCGGGGTGCCTGGGTGGCTCAGTCAGTTAAGCATCTGACTTGATTTTGGCTCAGGTCATGCATGATCTCAGGGTTGTGAGATCCAGCCCTGCATTGGGCTCCGCACTGGACGCCTGCTTAGGATTCACTCTCTCCCTTTCCCTCTGCCCTTCCCCACCTTTCCCTCTCTCTAAAATAATAATAATTAAATTAAATTGAAGTTTTGATATTTGGAATTCTACCATGAGCATTCCGTTTAGAATTTAACGTATCAGGGGAATGATGAACTTCTACATTATCTAAATATTAGTGTACAGAATGTATTAATCTGTTGAACTGGCTGTGTAATTGAGAAATCTTTTTTTCCATTTACTGTTCAAATTGGCCAATCACCTTAATAGCTATGTTAGATACCAACTATTAACTAAAACAGGTGGCAATACAGATATTTTACATTTGGAATTTACCTCTTGGCTTAGCAATTTGCTTAGCTCACAACAGGCATCAAATATTTACTGGAACAAAATTTTAAATATTACATTATTTAATTTGATATTTTAAAATAATGTGGAACATTCCTATGTAGAAAGAATGTGTATAAGCATGTATATATATTCACATAAGACATATGTTTGAGGAAAGGCCAGAGAATATCATTTAGAAATTATTAATGGCTTATCTTTTCTTTTTTTGGCCTTGTTTTCCTGCCCATTATTTTTTGCCTTTGTCTTTTAAGGTTGATTCTATGGAATGGGCATAAAGGATTATTTAAGATTATAGTTCCTTTAGAGTGTGTCTCTACTTGTGTTTTAAATAATGGGTCAGCAAGCTATGACCTGTGGACCAATTTTGGTCCACTACCTGTTATCATAAATAAAGTTTTATTGAAACACAGCCATAATCATTTGTAGACATATATTCTTTTGCTTCTTTTGTTCCAGAACAGTGGAGCTGGGTAGTTGCAATAGGCAAAATCTAAAATATTTACTATCTGACCTTTTACAGAAAATATTTGCCAACTCCTGTTCTAAAATGGGGTAAATTCTGGTTATGATTCATAGAAAATACCATTAAAGTGCATACATATCAACAATAACAACATGCCGTGCTGAAAATTCTGATACCAGTGAATATTCTGTGCCAGGAAGGTCATGGCAATTTAAGCGGATGCTCTTATGCACCAAAGTTATTTGTGGAAAGGTTTTAGATGCAAATAGTGGCAATTCATTTTCCCTGGGAGGCCCATGTGTACACACATACCATCCTAAAACCAAAATAAGTTAAACAAAAAGTGAATAAATTTGGTCATTACACTGCAGGAATATAATATCTAAGTGCAAATTCAGTTGATGCTTCACATAAATAAAGGAACAAAGGCTGACAGTTCAAAGAGGTTCTGAAAGAATCTAACTACCAACTATTTATACAGGAAAAGGGAAAAGTTCTATCCTATTGCTTATTTCTTCACTCTCATAAGAGCATGACACTACTCAATTACTGAGAGGTGAATTAATTATTTTGTAGATCATCCATGCCCCTTGTCTCTTTTGTTTGTTTATTTGTTTTAATTTGTCTATTTTCTGCTGAATGCCTGAAGTCCTACCATTTCACTGGTCATTACCCACAATGGGAGAATAAGGAAGCAGAATTTAAGACTGTGGAAATGAATTCACTCTTGCCCATATTTTTCGGCTCTATTAAAAGAAGAGGAAACGGGCTGAGGTTCTTCATTAAAATTAAGTCTTTCTGTTACCTATTGACTTTTTTTTTTATTTTTTTATTGTTATGTTAATCACCATATATTACATCATTAGTTTTTGTTATTAATTATTTCTTTTAAAAAACAAGAGATGTTCTTCTGCTTAGTGTCAAGATGCATAATTATTGTCAATACAAGAGCTAAATTTATCTAAGAATAAGCGTAGATCTATTATTTGCTGTATAGTTAGGATGAAGATAATTGACTTCTTTCTTCCTATTTTTATGAACGTTTTTAATATTTTATTTTTAAAATTATACTTATCTGATTCCCTTTAATTGTCCTGATAATCACGATAATGCTAGAAACATTATGGATTCTCAAAACA
Organism: Zalophus californianus; assembly: GCF_009762305.2. Classification (NCBI taxonomy): domain Eukaryota; kingdom Metazoa; phylum Chordata; class Mammalia; order Carnivora; family Otariidae; genus Zalophus; species Zalophus californianus. The sequence continues at coordinate 107,525,846 of NC_045597.1, forward strand.
GGCTTTGTTATCAATTGATTCAAAAGCCTTGAGTCTTCTTTGCTCTTGATGTAAAAGTTGTTTTCAGTATCGAGGTTAAAATGACCTTTAAAGAGCTATTTTGTCCGGGAAAACAAAAAGAGGTTTCCTATGGATAAAATCCATTAATAATTAACATTGTTTTGATATCTCAGTGTTAACATTTCCTGAGGAAAATAAATCAATCTGCGAGAGAATAATGTTAAGCCAGAAAATTAGTATCTCATTGAAAGTAGATATTATACCTCTCTAAAAGTAGATGAAGTTTAAATTTGCTATTACTTGTATTTTATCAGAAAACAATCCATGTTTTCATTAAAGGAGGATAATTAAAAGTCACTAGAAGAGAAGATCATATGATTTTGCTGACTATATAATTTGCTAATTTCTTCAAATTCAAGGACAATATTTTATTCTCAATAAAATTCAGTGACTGAGACATAGCAGCAGTTATTTTGATTGTGTGTTTTAGGAAAAATTAAATTGAAAGCACCTTCAGAATATTTTCATAAAAGGAAAACAAAACAGATGATTGAGTCTGATTGTATATAGTATTTATTGGTATCTTGTTTCCTATGTTGTTAGGATTAAACTGTGCTGCAAAAACGTGATGGGTTCAGCTGAGATGGGATAGGATATAGACCAGAAGTCAAGAGATTCTCTCCATGCTTCAATGTGTAACCTAAGTCTTCAGCCACAAATCGAGTTTTGATAACAGCCCTGCTCTGGGTGCATTCAATGTCCTTAGGTAGGCTATTATCCCTTTTTGGTGGGCCGTACAGTCTGACTTTCCTGGATTTTCCACAAAGAATTTAGCATAATCATTTATATCCAAAACCTCTGGGGCGCCTGGGTGGCTCAGCTGGTTAAGCGTCTGTCTTCAGCTCAGGTCATGATCTCAGGGTCCTGGGACTGAGGCCCACATCGGGCTCCCTGCACGGCGGGGAGCCAGCTTTCCCTCTCCCTCTGCCCCTGTTTGTGTTCCCTCTCTCACTGTGCCTCTCTCTGTCAAATAAATAAATAAAATCTTAAAAAAAAAAAAATCCAAAACCTCTCCTGAAAATGTCTTCCTGGCTAAAAGTTTTCAGTCTAAAATCTCTAACACAGAACATGATCGGCTCCTTCTAGGAAGCAGCATGTTTTTGTTACTATTCTATACTCATAAGAATAATTTTATCTAAATGAGCCCTTTCCTCATCTGCCTGATAAAATAACTGAACTGAATGATCTTTCATTTTTCTCCCAGCTTTCTAAATTTTCTAAGTCTATGAGGTGAAACTTTTATGGCAGACTAAGGTTCTTTGGGTGACTGAAGAAATTGTCTTTGTGGGAATGTCCACAGCTATTGTAATGACAAAGTTTCAGAATCTACTTTATCAAGGAGAGTTGTGGGAGTGAAAGAACAGAAACAAACAAACCAAGAAAGAGACAGGCAGATTTACTGCAGTTATTTAATATAATGTTCCAAGTTCCTTCCAGGGCTCTTTGGGAAATTTCATTACAATGACCTGTAATAAGTAGAAAGTTCTTTCTTTTCTCTTAAAGAAAAATGAGAATGCAATGGAGAAAAACAGTAATTATTTGGAGATCATACAAATGTTATGCATAAAGAGAAAATAAGGGAAGGGATGAATTATATATTCCATCATTACAGAAGCAGGGAGCTGGATGGAAGAATAAAGAACAGAAAATCTTTGCTTGAAACTCCAGCTGTGTAATCCTAGGCAAGTATTTTAACCTCTCTGAGTAATCCTTATTGTGAGGACTAAATGGAATAACAAATGTAAAATGCCTGGCAACTGGTGGGTGGCCAACATATGCTAACTCCTCCTCCCAACACTGAATTATTACTAATGGGATCTTCTCACTCACTTACTGTTAAATAACAGATACTAGAAAAATTAAACTCTTCCTATCTTTCTGGAACGTACTACCTATTGGACAGAGAGGACGTAAACAAAAATAAATAAACAATAATACAAGATAAGGGAGATGTCCTATCTATTTTATTTTATTGAATCCTGAACTGAAAGTGCAAATATTTATTGGATAAATGAAAGTGATTACACTTTATTAAGAAGATGTACATGAATAGATCAGTATGCCTAGTCTTAAACATCATCATGAAAATAAACTCCAGGATCTAGGGATAAGGCAAAGAAACAGAAAAGAAAGTTACTAGATATGTAATACCAAATGAATAAGGGTTGAATTCTGAGGGTGTAATCAAATTTTGTGGTCAAGAAATAAACTCTTTCACTCAATAATTATTTACTGAGTATTAACTGTGTATCAGATATCGTACTTGACTATGAAACTACAAAGACAAAATTATTCTAGCTTCCTTCTTATATCTGTGAACAGGGAAGTAGTAAGGCAAGTGAATGAATGAGGACAGAGCCCCCCAAAAGGTGAAAGTTTCCAAAGCAGAAACAGTTAAGCAGTTAAAACAGAAGAATATGACCATGTGTAGGAATACGTATTAATAATGTTATACACTTAACTGCCTAATGGATTTGGGAACTTGTTAAAGATTATTCATAATAAATCAAAATTGAAGGTCAATACCTACTTAATTTCAAATTTGCATTTAATTTGCATTTGTGATGTAAATAAAAGATCACATATGTTCTATCACCCAGCTCGTGTGCCTAGTGCACCTGGCCGTAAATATCCCCTTTTTAGACAGCCAAACAGAAAGCATTAAAGAACAGTGACCATAAATCAGGATCAGATGACCCTTCAAAGTAAAGAAAAATCCAAATATTTGAGGGATATTTCAGTTGCATTTAGGCGAAATTGCAAAATTTAGGCAAAATCAATTCTACAGAAACCTGTTCTATTATCCCATCAGGTCTGTGCTGAAATTATTGGGTATAAATTTTTACAACAATTTCTGAATGGAAATTGACCTAAAGAATAGCTGTCTAAAGATACTAAAAAAAAATGTTATGTTTGCTTTAGAAATGCCTTATTCCTTGGGAAAATTTGGTTAAGACTATTCCCAAAAGAGTAGAAGAAGGAAGGTATACATAATTCAAATGAATTAAACTGTCAACAATAAGATTAATTCTATATATTTGTTATTTTATAGATGCATATGTCCAGTCTCCTTTTTTCTTTTTCTTCCTTCCTTCATTTCTTTCTTTCTTTCTTTCTTTCTTTCTTTCTTTCTTTCTTTCTTTCTTTCTTTCTTTCTTTCTTTCTTTCTTTCTTTCTTTCTTTCTTTCTTTCTTTCTTTCTTTCTTTCTTTCTTTCTTTCTTTCTTCTTTCTTCTTCTTTCTTTCTTTTTTCTTTCTTTTCTTTCTTTCTTTCTTTTCTTTCTTTTTTTTCTTTCTTTCTTCTTTCTTTCTTTTTCTTTTCTTTCTTTCTTTTTTTTTTTTTCTTTCTTTCTTTCTTCTTTCTCTTTCTTTCTTTCTTTCTTCTTCTTTTTCTTTATCTCTCTCTCTTTTTTTTTCCTTATAGACAGAGAGTTAAAGACTTATAAGAAAAGACTGAAGTCTCATTTTAACTCCACTCTTCATATCTTCACAGGTAAAACCATCTTTTTACAAAACTTTTCAATACTTAATAAATGACCAGGCCTAAGGCTCTAAAGGGAGTTCCCTCATACCAAATTGCTTGAGGCCACTTATTTTTTCTATTTGTAAAAACTATGCACCCAGTAGTTTTACAAAAGAGTCACTATAGAAGTATGTGCCAATCAAAGTAGTCAGAACCAAAAAAAGAAACCAGAGCTAAATTAACGATAAACAGGCAATGATGCAAAGGAAGGAATCATTATGCTATGGATTGTCTTTCTATTCACCTCTTGCTTATAGACTGTGTGTGCATGCATGTGTGCAGTGCTTTCTAAAGATACTGCATCTTGTTTGCCTAGTAAGGGAGCTTGGAAGTGAGAGGAAAGACCATCACAACATTAAGGGGAAGGAGATGAATATAAATTTATCTAGAAGGGGACTAGCAATTAATAGTTTCCTCACATATTAGCCACACTAATGATAAAAAAAATGATCATCACTATAGAAATTCTTTTTTTTTTTAATTTTTTATTGTTATGTTAATCACCATATATTACATCATTAGTTTTTGGTGCTAGAAATTCTTTTTTGAAAGTGGTTTCAGAGAGAATATGAATTGAACTTAAATTCAGGAATTTTCTGAATAAGGGGATAATATATGGAATGTTCCATTTCCTGGTTTCTTCTGCTCCTTTACTATTAAAAGTTAACTCAAGAGTATTTTTGCCCTTTTGAAAACAATTTGAGTTGAGAGAAACTACACTATATGCTCTTTTAACCCAAGCAATGTACAGCAAAGTGCTGAGCAATTATATGGTGGATTTGATCAGTTTTGACAGCCTGTCTTGAAACTTAAGCTCGAATCCCCTGCTCTTTCTTCCACAGCAGGTTCCGAGACTAAATTATCTGACTAATTGCATCAGATTTCTACTTTACTTTGGCAATGGCCTTACAAAACCTGCATGTGCAAAATGACTTTCCTGATGAACTTTAACAATTCTATCTGTCATGATTATTTTACAACTTCCATATCAGAATACATAAAATAATGATGGATAAAAATATTTGAATGCCCTCTGAAACGCTCTTAATTGTCTTGTATCAAAGTCATCCTAGAATATCCCCAGTCTTTCTTCAATTCCTGCAACTTGTATTCACCAAATAAGAGTATTTGATTAGAGAATTTATAATCTGATAAATATAAATTAGTTCAGGAAGTTCTCATTCTTTGCTTGAAACATATCCAAGAATCATGTAGATTATCTGGATCATTTCCTTAGTATGTATAATACCATAATCATATAAGAAATGCATGGTATTCACATTGACAGTATATCCTTTACAGTAGCGTACTTGTGAAATTGAGGTGCTCTAAAGGTGAAGGTCATTAACATTAAATAACATTAACATTAACATAAATAGACACTGATTCTATAATAATCCAAACCTAAGAAATTATCTAGTGAGGCTGCCAGGGATGGGCCACTCACTTTAGATACTCATGAAGCTAAAGTAATCTCTCCAAAACTTCTTAATGTGCAATGATCATTTTAACTTAGAGACAAATTCACGTAGAAAAGAGGGATGGAATCTCACTTCTGAGATGAAAGTAAATTGACTTTGGGCAATTTATCTTTCACAGCATATCGGGGGCAGTGCCAGCAGACCACAGATGTATACCTCATGAGGAGCCTACAAAGACATCTGTGAGGTGGGGGGAAATGCAGTCTATATCCAAAGTGTAACTTAGTAATGACATGTCAACCATACCCCAGATGAATGTTTCCACCATATAAGAAAAAAAGGAAAATATAGTTTTGTACACCTTCTCTTTCTACATGCAAGTTTAATGGTAAGTAAAAAGCTCTAGTGCCTATGTATTAGTGAACCAACGAAAGTAAGAGAAAAGGACAAAAGAATGAGATAGAGATAAATAGGGGTGGGATAGAAAGAAAAAAAAAGAAAGAAAAAGGGAAAGAGGAGAGGGAGGGAGGGAGGAAGTGACAGAGAGCGGAAACAAAAGAAAGACGAAAGGAATCATGTCAGAGGAAAAAAAATATAGAAATTTTCCATTTATTTTATAAGTTGTTAAATATTTGCAGAAGACAAATAATATGCCCTTGGAAAACACTTTGAAAATGATTCCTTTCTTATTTATGACCATGCAATATATGCCCCCCCACCCCAGCATCCAATTCATTAAATAAATCACTTTATTGTCTGTTTGCATGCTAGATTTTAAATACTGAACAGGGACCACATTTCTTCATCCCTTTATCCATCCTTTGGTACAAGCACAGTGCCTGGCACATGAAAAGTTTTCAATAAATATTTGTGGAATAAATGAAAGAATGAATGACAAATTCTTCCAATTTTTTTTTTAAAGATTTTATTTATTTATTTGACAGAGAGAGAGAGCGAGAGCAGGAACACAAGCAGGGGAGCGGGAGAGGAGAAGCAGGCTTCCCGCGGAGCAGGGAGCCCGATGTGGGGCTCGATCCCAGGACCTGGGATCATGACCTGAGCCGAAGGTAGATGCTTAACCGACAGCCACCCAGGTGCCCCGAAAACTTCTACTTAAAAAAAATGTTACTGGGGGCGCATAAGTGGCTCAGTAGGTTAAGAGTCTGCCTTCAACTCCGGTCATGACCCTGGAGCCCCACCTCAGGCTTCCTGATCAGCAAGGAGTCTGCTTCTCCCTCTCCCCCCCACCCCTGCCTCCCCGTTCACGCTCGCTTGCTATCTCTCTCTCAAATAAATTTTGGCAGGCTGATGATTTTTTTCTGTGATAGTTCCAACATGATTTCTAATTTATTAACATGCCCTATGGCTGATCAAACTTTGCAAATGACAGAGTCATGTCTGCCCATGGATAATGCTGAGGCCCACAGTCAGTCTCCTTCTCTTAGCTTACATTCCAGAAATTAATCAGTGGGAACACATCATCACTTAATAGGGGGTATTTCAGGCCTTAAAGAAACAAATTTGGTGTTGAAGTAAAATAAAAATTATGCCTTTCTTGTTTTTTGTTGTTTGTTTTCCTTTGGGGTGGGCTTGGGGTTTAGCAATTTAGAAGTTGGAGGGGATTAAGGAGTGGTAAGTACAGCACCTATGAAAGTAGGAAGCAAACACCACAGAAGGTATCAAAGTATAAGGAGGTGTTAAGATGAGAAACCAGAGAAGTTAAAGAGAGAAAGTAAAGTGATCAGTCAATTATTTACACTGTTCCCAATACATATATTTTTATCTGCTGAGTAAATTATTTTATATAATATTCATTCTGAAATACTTAAATATTATATATCAGTTTAAACTGAGAGTTCATAGCTTCACAAAATTACTAACCTTCTCTGGTACAATTGGTTTGGGCTTCATCACTGAAGTCTCCACAGTCATTGTCACCATCACAGGCCCAGTGGCCTGGGATGCATCTGCCACTGGAACATCTGAACTGATTATCCAAGCAAGAGTGAACACAGCCAGCCTCATCACTGCCATCCCCGCAGTCGTCATCTGGAAAGAAGCAACAACATCAAGGGAGTGAAAACTGATCCAGGAAGAAAATATCCCTTATGAAATATCTACCATTTCTTTTTGCCACATAGAGTATTCTCTTGTTTTTGATAAAAGAATGATAAATTAATGATCAGCATATCCCACGAACAGTGGGGGGATATCTTCATTTCGATACTGTTCAGCTTCCGATTGAACATCAACTACTAAACGAAGAGGGAAAACAATCCTTGACTTTGGGTTTTAAAGCTTATGTTCTATGTTCCTCAGAAGTGACTAACCACTGACTGAACAAACCTATGCAGCCTGAAATAATTATAAAATGGGAGGACAATGGTGATTGCAAGAATTTCATGAAATGATACAGCTGGTGATATAATTATCGTGGAAAATTATTGCTTAGACCTATAATCCCTATGCCCCTGAGTTTATAACCATATCTTTAATTCAGACCCTTCTTCTCTATTCTCAACAGGAGGAGTCCCTATGCACCCTTCTCCTACTGACTCATAAATGTGTATTTATACTGGGAAATTGTCACTATCATTAGCAATGATTTATATTCTTTATTAACAACCGTTGCAGGAGGGAGGGGAGAGGAATGTGAAGTGAAAACAGATTAAATTGAAATCAGTGAGTGAGAATGTATGATTTACACATAATTCATTTACCTGTGTTTGGCATAATTTAGCATAATGATACAATTGAGTATAAGAAAGCAAACATTATTTGTACATAAAGAGCAAGGTGGCAGAGTTGAGACCATTTGGATAATTCCGTAATAATTTATAAACTCCTCCATCCTGAGGTGACAGAGCACTTTACCTCGATGCTTCGGAGAGCCTGAATCATCCAGGTCACTTCCTCAATTGTCCCCTTTACTTCGCGTCTGCAGACTTAGACTCTGTCCAGCATAGTATCTGAACACCAATCTCTTTATAGCCCCAAAGGACAGATAAGGAGTTCCATTATCCTTAATGCTAATCCCCACTGATGTGCCAGGTGCCCTGTCACCACTTGTCTTAGCCATTCCGCTTGGCTCTGCAAACTCCTCATACAAACTACGTCTGAAGGAGGAAGCAGCACCGACAGCTGGGCCCCCAAATCAAATCAGTGTAATACTGGGAACATTTGGTACTTGCCAGAGTCGCAGTGCCATTTGCTGCTAATGCATCTTCCACTTTTGCATATAAATTGAGTTAGTGGCTCACAAGTTGGAAATTCTATGAAAGATATAAAAACATTCAATAAGGAAGATGTTATTGACTGTGCTTGATTTAATTTGTATCTCATTTGCTAATGTGACCAGAACTCCACCCCTGTCCTCCACAAAAGGCAGAGGAAACAGCAGATAAACAAATACAGTGACATAAACTTCTTAAGGGCATAGGATACCCATACTTTTAGAATTTTTTAAATGCGTACTTTACAGTGACTGAAAGCCCACAGGAATCATTTGATGAAGGACTGTTTGTATTTCCTGCACTCCACCACTGATAAGAAGGTTTGGAATATTGGCCCTTGGGCCTCGGGCTTGTCTAACAGTTATGCTTCCCAGGGGTTCCATCTAGGCCTATTCTGCACTGTTCCTTTCTAAGAGTTAGGACTTTACCAAATATTCAAAATCATGTTACTGAGCATTTTGTTAGTATTTTCACCAGTGAAGCACATTGGTGATGGTGTCTTTAGGAAATAAGGATTTTGAATGATATTGTTATAACTTTTATAGAATGACTTATATTTTTCCCTTAAAAACTATGACATTTTTAAAGTTGAAGTCTATATTAACCTATAGTTTTTGGCAAGTCACGACTAGCTAGAATAGTAAAATGTGAGCAAATTAATTTTTTCATGAGAGTCACAAACACATAGGTTGTGTATTATCCTCAAAATAATATTTCAAATTAAATTGAATTTTTACTCAATTTCATTTCAATTCAATTCAATTTCAATTCATTCTTAAAATGGTAATAAAACAGTAAGTCAACTTTGGAGTTTGTGAGAACTCTCTCTAGTGTGTAGTTGAGCTGGGAAAAGAGAATCAGCCAGACTGAACAGCAACAGAATCCAGTGAACAGACTACAAGTGAAAGCCATCTCTAGTACCAGTAACTTGTCCAAATGACAACATAAATTGATATTATTTCATTAATAATATGTAAGAAAAGTGGTAGACTCAGATCTGGTTGATATGGTGTAGACTCAGATCTGGTTGATATGGTATTGATTACTTGCTTTCTACTTCTTAAAAAACAATTTCTTTGTGTGAGTTTACATTTGAGTATATCCCCCTGAGGTATTGGAATTTGAATGGATATTATTCTAAAACTGAATAAATCTTAATTAAATTTTGTGATTACCAAAGACATGCCTTGAGATATACATTTTAGAATAAATTTAACTTTTCAAAACCAAAAAAATGTGGTCAGAGCCTAAATCTGCTTCAAAGAAGAGGAGGCAATCACTTACTGATATGAAGAGATAAAAGACTATATCAAAATTTATCCATGCAGCAACTCAACAAATTTTCTGACATATAAGGGGAAGCCCTCAAAAGAAATGTGAAAACGCCCAAGGCATAATTTAATCAATACTTCTAAGAGACTTTTCTTTTGTTGCCTGACAATATAATTAAAACTTAGGTGTTTGTGTTTCAAGAATCAACAGGGATGTTGTCCAAAATATGTTTTCTTCTTTAGATAAACATTTAATGTTCCGAAGATGTACAGTAAACATGAATAATGACTTTAAACAAAGTATCAGCATAAGTAATGGTTAAAATGAGTAAAAAACAAAATGCAGATTCTAAGATATGATGAGATCTAACTTTTAAAAATAACATAGCATCTTTTTGAATTTAGAATAGGTTAATTCACATTTTTAATCTCTCTTCTATAAACTTAGGAACATATTAACCAACATCATACATTTAACTAGGAAAAAATTAAATCACCCCAAGCATTTGGAGACCTCTGAAATTTGGCACTACTTCATTGGGAAATTTTTCAAGTGACCTGTAAGAGTCTATGTCTTAGATTCTAAGTCTAAAATCTGTCCCCCCCGCCAAAAAAATCTGGAAGTTAGCCCCCAAAAGGTAAAAGCTTTTAAAGTAAATAAAATAATCTAAAACCCAGTGTACATTCAATCTCTAGGAAAATGAATGATATATCTGCCCACAGTGAATTTAACATACATACTTGCATACAATGGCTATTTGTTCTTAAATAGTTGTATCTCATTTCTGACTTATTTTTTTACTTAATACTTAGTCACATTATTTCTCTTGGCAACCTCCTTGTCTGACTTAGTTTATAGGACCAAAGGTAAATTATATAGAATTTAAGAAAATGGTAACTAGAAGAAAGCATAGGACAAATCACTAAAAAGAACAAAGGCATTAATTGAAGGGACAGGAATAAGGGAGTGAAGTTACTAATGTTTCATTTCTGTTTCTTGACAAAGCACTATGACATTGAGTAAATCACACAGCCTCTCTGGTGACAGACATGTGGTTTGTAACATGATCTCTCAGGTCCTTAAATTCCTAACAGTCAAGAAGTCAGAAGAAATGTCATCTGGAAAAGCACAACACCCTGAAGGCATTTAATGTAACAAAAATGGGCTTATCTACGGAATAACTTCTGGAATTATCATAGCAATCCAGTAAAAGATAGTAACTGAACTTCAGGAAAAAAAAATAGAAGAATAAATTTAATATGTTAAAATTATCTTTGGATTTTCTCTGCTTAATAATGCAGTCAAATGTGCAACACACTTTAGAAGGAGTTCCATTAAAAATTAAAGTATAATATAAGGCACTTCACTTTTCACTAACATTGGAAAATACTGTATCCATAATTTCTTAGTATCTTATCACGGGTATCTGATAGTAAGAGGTCTAGTGACAATATACTCTTTCTCCTAAAAAATAAAATGAAATCCTCTTAAAATAAATTTAACATTTTCTCTGTTCTTCCATATTAGCATTAATTTTAAAAAAGTTGAAAATAGTATCTGGTAGTTCAGTCTGTTTCTAGGTATTTGTTCTTTTTAAGATACCATTATGAATTCTTATATTTGAAAAAGACTTAAATATTAAACACAATCTTTTCTTTCTCGACGTTGACTTTGGATCTCCCATGAGACAGACTGAAGGACACTTGGAAAGATTACCTGATTCATTCTGAAGAGAAAAAGTTATGAATGAAAGTGGCTTACATTTTATATTAAAATTCACTAAAGAGAAGAAAACTATATTTTATTTCTGTGGTGACTTCAGCCTCGTAGAATATTTAATGTGGAGTAATGGACTGTTAAAAAATCTTCTATTGTTGCAGGTGGTATGCTCAATTTATCTATTATATCTTTCATTTAAAATTTATTGCCAGGTTATATGTATGCTGTTATGTAAATGGCAACAATTTTCTCTCCTCTCAAGAGTAATCATCGTTGGTATTCTACTTATATTTATCCAGTACACAAAGCCTTAAAGGTAGTTTTCAGATCTAATTTGTTTCTTTCCTGTCTCTAGGAATTTTCCTACCTCTTTTTCCCTCTTGGGCTCAAAGTGAATATTTCTAAGTAACTTATTATTGAAGTTTCAAAATAAAGTTATCATAGGTCTGTTTGAAAGCATGTAGTCCACATCCTGGATGTATATAAAGTTGACCATCGTGACTAAGTATGGGGAAAATGTATAGCTGATTCAAGTCAAAATAAATGACAAAGTAAGAATATTACAGGAATCCAGGGTTAGGAAATTGTTATCTAAATTTGAAGGAGATGATAATACTCACATTACATATTATTATTTATTGAGTATGAGATACTAGGCTAGTTATGTGCATACATTACCTATACTCTTCACAACAGTTAGCAATTGTTATTGCTAACCCTGATTTGTAAAAGAAATCAGCATAACTTGCTTGAGCATACACTGCATAACCAGCCAGTGTCAGAGTAAAATCTGAGTAATAGTGTGACTGGTTCCAAAATATATTATTTCATCCCTATGCCATGCCAATCATACCAATACCCTTTAAAAAAATTATAGCACAGAAATATTTTTATAAGGATGGAAAATTTAATTCTTCTCTCTGTGTTTTATGCAGCCCATTTAAATTTTAATTCTGTTTATTACCTACTCTAAGGATATTAATTATGGATATTAAGGATATTTAATTATCCATAATTAAATATGGATATAGGAAAATAGTGCTTTTTAAAATTATATAGATTATAGGATTATATCTTTTGAGGAAATATATAACATTTTTAGATAATGATACCAGCTGTGGCTCTTGAGAATTGGTACATGCACAGGACAGACTTCAAAAGATCCAATTAAGTAAAGATACTTTGGAGAAAACCGTAAGAAAACAGTGTACCACAAATCATCTTCATTTTGTTGCTCTTCCATTGTTGTTACATAAAAACCTCATTTTAGACATCACATAGGTCATATATAAAGAATATAGTTTGTAGGCAGGCAAATCTGAGTTGAAATCCTGATTTTAACACTAATTATAATGTGACCTTGGATACTTACTTAACATCTCTGACCTCAAGTTTCTACTCTGTGAAACAGAGTAGAAAACTACTTCAAAAGTTTTATTCATTCAAAATATTGAAAGCTTTATACCAGATAGAGTTCGAGGCCTTAGTGACACATCACCTAGAATGAATGAATATGAATGAATAAAATAGTGCTAAGCACTGGAGATACAAAGTTCAGCATTTTCATTTCTCACAGTGCCTACAATCTAGTAGGAAAAATACCTGTAGTATATTTAAACAAGTGACTTCAATAAATTTCTGTTAAATGCTATGATAGAAGCAACATAAGGTGTTATTGCAACCCACAACAGAAGTCAAAACTACTCTTAGCTATTCACCCCAGAGGAAGTTATCTACAAGCTGATATGAATGACACGTTTGGTTAAATCAGGAGGGGAGCAGGAGGGGAAGGAGTACTTTTAGCATATTCTAGAAAGATGGCATTCCTGAAGGCCCAGAAGTCACAGTATATAAAATGTTTGAAAAACTAAAAAAAATTCGGAATGGCTGCAGAAGGGTATAAGAAGTAGTGAAATTTTAGGAGCTACAAATAGGCTGGAGCAATAGATTTGGAAGTGATTGCTACTGATATAACAGAGTCTTGGAAGTCAAAAGGAACATCCAGGAAGTATACGCAGAATGAGACTAATGGGAGACCTAGAAAAACATATTGAATAGTTCTGGCAATAAGGAAAACAAAGAGAAATGTTAGATAAAGTAATAACCAACGATTTTAATACATGGTTGCATGTATAAGAAAATAATAAAATTTTCAGAGTCCAGAAATTAAAAGGGTACTGAAAACTAGAACAGTTAGTGGGTTATCACAGCAGTGTGTGTGTGTGTGTGTGTGTGTAAAATCAATGCTGCTGAAATGTCTGAAGAATTCATGTTTACTCTTGACAGAAATTTAGAGGGCTGAATTTCTTTTGGAGGTGCAGAGCTCCAGATACAAGGGAAAAGCAAGAGAATCTGAGGATTGGAAGGATGTTATAGAGAGGTTGCATAAGAAGTAAATCAGGAGGCAAGGACTAAATAACTGGCATTGTGAGAGTGTTTCACAAACCTGGATGTATATTAGAAGTATCTGTACAGCTTTTGAAACTACTTATACCTGAGCCTTTATTATAATTCAACTGGTAGTGTAGTTTCTCCGGAGTTGTGGGTTAAATCATATATATCAAAAAGATATGTCCAGACTGTGGACTCTGAGAAACAAACTGAGGGTTCTAGAGGGACGCGGGGGGGGGATGCGTTAGCCTGGTGATGGGTATTAAAGAGGGCACGTACCGAATGGAGCACTGGGTGTTATACACAAACAATGATCATGGAACATTACATCAAAAACTAATGATGTAATGTATGGTGACTAACATAACATAATAAAATTAATAAAATTAAATTTTTAAAAAAAGATATGCCAAATCCTTGGGGTGCCTGAGTGGCTCAGTCGGTTAAGCCAGCTGCCTTTAGTTCAGGTTATGATCCCAGGGTCCTGGGATCAAGCCCTGCGTTGGGGTTACCTGCTCAGTGGGGAGTCTGCTTCTTCCTTCCCGCCCCCACCTTCCGCCCCAGCTCTTGTTCTTTCTCTCTCTCTCAAATAAATAAATAAAATCTTAAAAAAGAAGATATATGCAATCCTAACCCCTGGTACCTGTGAATGCGACCTTATTTAGAAACAGGGTCTTGGCCTATGTAATTAAGGATCTCAAGATGGGAATTTCCACAGGGAAAGGCCATGTGAAGATGGAGACAAGAGACTGGAGTGATACTGCCACAGCCAAGGAAAAGCAGGAGCCCCAAGAAGCTGGAAGAGGCAGAGGATTCTCTTGGGGGAGGCACTGCTGATTTTAGACTTCTGGCCTCCAAAGCTGTGAGAGAAGGGATTTCTGTTGTTTTAAGCTATCATGTTTGTGGTGATTTGTTGTAGCAGCCTTAACAAATTCTAATTTGTAGGGAATGTCGACATCACATAGTTTAAATTTTCTGGACTTGCCTTAGGATAAGAATCACATGAAGTACTTTTCCTAAAATACATATTCCTGGACTCTATTCAAGACCTACTGAATGGGAACTTTTGGAGGAAGGCGGTAGTGGCCTGGGGATCTTTATTAGTACCAAACTTCCTGGGTGACTCATATCCTCAAGCAAAAAGCTGTGGAAATGCTGAGTTAGGTCAAGGAACTAAAACCTGTTTTTAATAATTTCTGCCTGTGGCTTTCAATATACCCCAGCAGGGTTTGCCTAACCTCCCACTTTGTTGCATACAGAGCCTTATTAATCTAGTACGTATAAAAGAGAGCACTGTAACCGAAGACGATGGGAAAGCACATCACATACCTCTAAGAATAACCAAAAGACAATTTAACAGAAGCTTGCATAACACTTCTAAACAAAAATAATAAAAATGTTTAATATAAATGTATAGAACATGAAAAAACAGAACAAGACCATCTGGGATATAAAGCATAAATCTGTATGACACAAACAGGAAAAAGAACTTAATTTCTTTGTTTCCAACATTTTTTTAAAATTTATTTGAGAGAGAGAGAGAGAGAATGAGAGGGAGAGCACAAGCACACACTCAGGGCAGAGGGAGAGGGAGAAAGAGAATCTTAAGCAGACTCCATGCTGAGCATGGAGCCTGAGGTGGGGCTCCATCCCAAGACACTGAGATCATTACCTGAGCCAAAATCAAGAATTGGACGCTTAACCGACTGCACCACCCAGGGACCCCTGTTTCCAACATTCTAATAGAAGTAATTACTGTCAGATTGTGAAGTGAAAACAAATAGGTTTAATAGGAAGTTAAAGTTCTAAATCAAAGAAAAGGAAAAAAAATAATAGCTAAAAGTGAGTTTATCTTCACGTTGAAACAAGTTATCAAACAAGTAACGAAACAAATAATTTTGGTCTTAGAATATTGACAGTGATTTTGAAATAAATGGAAGAATGGAAAGACGAATGAAAACCGGAAAAGGGTAAAAAACATTGTCCCAATTTCAAAAATGAGTGAAAATTTTCAAACAATAGAGAAGTGAAGTTTACATATACCTCTGGCAATAATTCCAGGATAAACTTGCTAAAACATTATTTTGTCAGCATTTTTAAAGAGATTATTTGCTCAAGAATAAAATAAAAACAAGGCATGCCAAACTAACTTCATTTATTTGCCGATACAATTTTTAGGTAAGTATGTATCATGAAAATGCCATAAATAGAGTGTTCTTGTAGTTTTAGCAATGTTTGAGAAATCTCAAGATAAATGAAAGTATCATAAGTGCAAGACGGTAGTAAATTGAAGTGAATGAGTAATTTGTTCAAAACTGTATCCATACAGTTTTAATTGTTAAATCAGTTTCCCCTGAAGAATGTTTTTAATTACTCCCCAAAAGGTTCATGCCTTTGTTACTATTATTTGGTTACAGCCTTAAAAATTATTTTATCAAATTTTTGAATTACATAAAACTGGGAGACATCATTAATATTACGGATTCAAAATCATAAAACCGCATCAGGGTTAGGAGTTACAGGAGGACAAAAATATAAGAGTGACAGTTTGGAGTGGAAAAGACCAGACCCATATACATATTCAGAAGTAGGTGGATAAGGAAGACTGAGAAGACTATCAAAATAAAAGGTAAAAGAACTTTGAAAAGTAAACATTAGAAGCACCCAAAAGGAATGATCTGGTCTATAAGAAAAGCTAGAAAAGCTTAGCTGTATTAATTGACTGGACACTTGACATGGGAGTTACATGATAAGGCTGCCATCTATGATTGTGTTAACAGAAGCCCAGAATCTAAATTAGTGAAGGTAATAAGTACATTTCAATCTGTTATAAAAATACCACATATGGGATACTAAGTCCTGTTTAATTCTAGACCATGAATTTTTTTTTAATTCTGGCAAAAAAAAAAACAACGTAAAATTTATCATTTTTACTATCTTTAAGTATATAATTCAGTAGTGTTAACTGTATTCACATTGCTGTGCAACAGATCTCTAGAACTTCTTCATCTTGTAGAACTGAAACTCTATACCCATTGGACATCAACTCCCCATTTTAGACCATTAATTTTACTAAGGTCATTAAAAATACAACTATATTCATAGTAGGGCAATTGGTAGGGAAAGAGCCTACAAATGGTCATGTAAGGATATATGAAAGAAGTGGTATGTTTCAGTTGTAAAGGAGAAGGGTTAGGTAGGCATTATGGTGCCTTTAGTTATCTAAAGAGTGATCCTGTGACAAGGTTATAGATTTTGATGGCGTAGCTTCAGAAGACAGCACAAGAATCACTGAGTAGAATCTTTAGCAATATTGCTCCACATAGGAGGAATATTCTGACAATTACTGCCCACCAGTAGAATTAACTACACTGTGGAATAGCCAGTTCTTTGTTCCTGAAAATATTCAAACAAGGACTGGGTAAGCATCATTGAGACCAGTTTTAGAATTCTTATATTGGATGGATGATGGAATTAGATAGCATGTACAGGCAACTACCAATACCTGTGATTCTCTGAAACAGATAATGAGGAGTGAATGGGTCTGAGTTCCAATGCTTGCCATACCTACTAACTCTTTCTGCAACTTTGGACACACAACTTTCAGTGCTTTAGTTACCTTATTTATAATGTGAGGGGCTAAAATGAATGGTTTTCTTATTCTTTCTAAATTTCCATACATTGAATAAACATGCATTATGTACATTTTGCAGAATCTGTCTGCATTGGGCAGCATGTGCCTTCCTGCCTTAACAGGAAATAGGAAGGGAGAAAAGGAGAGGGAGAAGGAGGGAGAAAATGATTGACTGAGTTAAGTAAATAAATACAAGTAATAGTGGGATTTTTCCTTTTGCTATGGCAGCCATTTAGATCCAATGCTAAGAACAAGGAAATGCTAAGTACTCTCACATTTTATAGACAGAATCCAGTAGTTGGAGCTGTTCTTTATAAAAGAAAAGTAATCTACAAGTCAATTTTGTTCAAAGACCAGTGGATTCAAAGGAAGGAGAGACTCCATGAGAATCATTCATGAAATTTTATGAGTACATGAGAAAAGGGAACTGATTGAATGTTGCTCAGGAAGTAGACTGACCATTTTACCCTGAATCTAGAGAAGAAAGAACTGGAGAGTGGTGGCATCTAAAAGATGGGTTATTAGGAGACTAACCTGATCACATTTAAGAGAGTGGGTGAAGAGGGACAAAAAGTGGACCCGCACAAGAGAGCAAAACTTTTTTTTTTTTTTTTTTTGGTCATATCAGCAATGCAACCAAGAGAGTGCCCACGTAACAAAGGGGGATGGGAATGATGGGGGGATGGGGATAAAAGAAATCTAGTTGTGGGGAAGAAGAAGAGGAAACAGAAGAAAGAGGGAGTTGAGGGAACTATGAAGAGTAGCCTCTCTGAAGATCTCACATAGAGTCTCTCAAGAGAGCGGCATTGCTTATGCGTCAGAGGGCAGTGACCTTCAGAGAAGCAGAGGAAGCTTACCACCAGGCCTACTTAAAAAGATGTTACCTATTTCTCCAACTGTCCCATGTGACCGAAGAGCGAAGGCTAGCAGAGGGAACAGATGTAGGGAGGTAAAAACAGAACACGGTCACCTCTCATCTAAGTTCTTAGAACCTAAGGTCTAGCCAGCAGTGGGGACAAAAAAGCTTTGACTAAGATATAATACTGGAATTGCAAAACAGGTTGGATCAAGTTACAGAAACTAAAAGTTGGTAGAATCATTGTGTCTGCCAAGATGTTACCAAGGAATGACAGAGCAACTGAAAGCAGTGCTTGGCAATATTCACATTTTGCCAGTAATTAATAATTACTGGGTTAATGTGGGTTAATAATCCTCTGGATTATTAATCCTCACTTAAGTTGTTACACATGTAAGCATTTTTCTTACAAAATTAATTATAATAACAATATAAGTATATAATATAAATTTCATCAGAAATTTTGTTTTTCTAATAACCTAATTGAAAATATCTTTGATACACAACATACATGGATTTAACTGGGAAATGATTTTTTTTGACAGTTCTCTCTTTTGTTTGTGTCTGATATTTGCCAATTCTCATTCTGATTCTTTCCTCCTTAATTATGTGGAATAAAATTACAAGAACGTTTACAAGTAAAATTACAAGTACATGAGACAAAATTTTACTATCTTCATAGATTTAAAAAGTCAACATCCATAAAATGGAATCATATTAACTTTGCAAGTTTCAGTAGATTTTTATTTATACCCCATTGAACTGACTTTCAATCTGCTAATACATTTCAGCTATTTTCCCAAGTTAAACCCTTTGAACAAATCAGAAGTTACCAACTCACATTAAGTTTATTTAAAAAATAATAATAAATATAAGCTATGTTGAGATAACTGGAAGATAGAACAGTCTCAAAATAGTTAAACTACAGTTTAAAATAAACAAATAAATTTTGTTTTTGACAATAAATTCTCCAAGGGGCAAAGTGAAAGTTTGCCTGAAATATTCTTACATTTACTCACGAAATGCACTTATGTTTAATGTAATTTGGAGATGGGAAGAAAATTTGTCTGGATAATTCCTTCTATCTTAACTCATTTTGCATATATAAACAAAATTATGTCATTAAGTATATATGTAAGATAAAAATCAAACCTGAAGGTGTTCCCCAAAGTATGGTCCCTTGACCGGTAGCATTACAATCAATATCAATTGCTAGAAATAGAAATTATGAATCACCTAAGACCTACTGGATCATAGTCTTTGGAAATCAGGCCCAGAATTCTGGTTTTTGTTTTTGTTTTCACTTTTGCTTTTTTAATAAGCCCTCCAGGAGATTCTAATGCGTGTTCAAGTTTGAGAAACTTGGCCTTAAGTGTTCTCAGACTTGAGTGCACATTTATACCACTTGGACGGCATTAAAATTACTGATTCTTGAGTCTGACCCCTAGGGACCCTTATTTAATTAGTCTGGGGTGAGGCATGGCAGATGATTCTGAAGCTTCTCAGGTGATTTTTTTACTGACAGTTAAAGTTGAGAACCAAAGCTAACACCCTTGAATTGAGTGACCACTTAGTTCCTTGACACACAGTCCATTTCCAACACAGTCTTCACAATTTTAACATATCTGCTCTTATTTGCAAAATCAATTTACAGA
The DNA here is from genome assembly GCF_009762305.2 of Zalophus californianus. Classification (NCBI taxonomy): domain Eukaryota; kingdom Metazoa; phylum Chordata; class Mammalia; order Carnivora; family Otariidae; genus Zalophus; species Zalophus californianus. The sequence goes on from NC_045597.1 coordinate 107,545,609, forward strand.
GTCTCCTGTCTACACATGCCAGTCCTGAAACACAATAAATAGTTGCAATAATAATGAAAAAAAAAAGATGAAGGGAGAATCCTCAAAGATCTTCCTAATTATGTGTTTGCCCATATATAATCTCAACCTAAAATATGCAATTAACTTGTTATAAAAGCAAAGGCAAATAAAATGAATTAGGTTTATAAATAGGTGCTAGTGAATTCCACTAAAATTTGACCCTCGGTTTCAGTACCTTCTGCTCCTAACTACAACCAGAAGCATTTCTAACCATAGGTTTCTCATGTTTTAAAATCAAAATTTGGGTATTATTTTCAGTATAAAATAGTAGTTATTAAACAAAACAGAAACTGTTTGTGGAGCTAAAGTATAAGAAAAAAGAAATGACTGCAGTGTTCTAGTAGGAGTAAACCTATGGGAACTTGACCGACTCCAATGGGAAAAGTGAAATATGATCACTCCAAATGTTATAATGATGCTTAATAGAACTGGGAATTAGTTGAACCTATATTCATTTCTAGATTACTGCCAAGGAGAGTGACTTTTTTTAATGCAGTAAATTAAACAATTTATAATATTTTTATCATTTTGTATTCAGTGCAGAAATAATTTCTGATGTGAGAATAATATATGTCATCCTCTCCTGCAACTTTAAAAGTGAGATTATGCCTAACAGAGCTTCACTATCAGCTTCCCTACTGACATAAATTTTGATTTATGATGACAATCTGAAAGATAAATTCATGTTACTACAGAGAGGAACAAGTTTGGAGAGAATCATGTTTGTCACCTTATAAAGGGGAAATGGTGCTGAGACTAACCCATGTGGCTTACTGACACTTTATAAAATTTGGCTATATTTCAGAAGCAAACTGACAACTACATTTCACAGTGTGTTCATATCCTGTGGTATACTGGAGGCATCTTGTACCAGCTTGCAACAACCGATTTTTAAATTTTCAAGGATTCTAGGAATCAATTGTTAAGCACACATCCATTATTTAAAATAAATGAACTATATAAATTTGTAATTAAATAATGTTGAAAGCAAGGGCAATAAATGATCAATGTTCATAATTTCCTGATTATTTTGCTTTTGGAGTTAGTTATGTTTATTGCATCTGTATTGTGGAAATACTATATGTTGGTGTGCACATATTTTCCTAAATCAGCATTCAGAAAGTCATGTTAGCAACTTGATATTGGCCACGGCGGGAGTATTTACACCACAAAAAAATGGGCAAACACTAGATCATATATATGTATGTTCATTTAAATAAGATAGTCAATGGATATGGATAGGCATAATTACTTGATCTACTACTCCCTTTTTGTACCCAATCCATGGCTCCCAGATAAAGTTGACCTGAAATGTCTGAGTTTTAGTTTCAGGTATACCTGGATTCATAGCCTGGTCCTGCTATTTATTAGCCTTATGATCTCAAACAAGTTGTCAAATGTCTCTAAGTTTTGATTCCCTTATCTGTAAAATCTGAACAATAGTATGTTTCTCATAGATTTGCTGTACGTATTCAAGAAGAAAATATGTGTCTGAGCTCCCTCCGACCCTTCTTTCCTTCACCTTGTGAAAAGTCCTAAATATAAGCCAGATCAAAGACCTAACCGAAGTTCTCTAACGAGCTCATTATTTATTTTCCTACTCTTTAATGTTTTCATGGCCTTTCCTTCTAAATCAGACTGTTTCCAGGATTTCTCTGTCTTTAATGTTTTCAGGTTGTTCATTATCCTTTTGCTATATTCTGGAAGGAGATGCGGGGGACAGGAAAACAATTAAGCTTTCCTAAATAATAGAGCTGGCTAGATGTAGACCCAGCCACAGGAATAGTTTGGACCTTGGAAAGCAGAAGGATACATTGTTCCAATCCCTTAACTGGACAGGCTTTGGAAACTCTACATGTGAGATGTATTATTGACTGTTACTGTGTCTGTCTATTGCTTTCTTCTTTAACACTGCTATTGTTTTCTTTACAATGTCAATTAGTACTACTTACTTATCAATACTTTATTCAAAGGTCACAAATTCAAAAGTCTACAGGGACTTAAGTCTAGTTTAAGAAATTTTTTAAAAATAAATTTTAGCTAAATGCATCCCCTAACTAGAGCCTTTTAAACTGAGGGTTTTTTTTTTTTTTTAAGGTCTCATTTTCCCACTGTTAGAAGTGCTATAACATGGAGTTAAATTATTAAAAATATATACTCAATGCATTATATTTTTAATAAATGTGCTAAGCATATATAATGTATGTATGTTTTTCCCATTAATAATTTTAAAAATTCATAGCCATGCCTAAAAGAAAGCACAGGTTCTTAGAAAACCGGATTCATTCCCTTACTGTGTTTCACTACACATTATTCTGACAAATGATAATAAAATCTACTGATACATGGGTACAAATGAGAGTAATTAAATTTGCAACTTTATGTAACAATAAATACCATTTCCCAAAGTAGGAGGATAGGTGGAAAGTGACCAGGAATTTTGCCATTAACAAAACTATCTTAAACTAATAACAATTATCTGACTCAATGGAAATGAAACAAATGGTTTACCAACTATGTAATCTTAGTCTGTATTTATTGTTCCAAGAAGATAACATATGCATGCTAAGAAGAAACACGTACTTCCAATTACTCCAAATGTCACTCAATGAGCTACTCGAAAAAATTAATCATTACCAACATAAGATTAATAACAAACATTTGAGAATGCCCTGTTAGTCTTGTAATAACCACTTCCTAATAAAGTCTGTAATGTTTAGATCCATTTATTTTACCCGAGGATATGGTTATTGACTCATGAAACTCATATTCAAAGTTATCATTAAGGTACACACTCAGGCCTAAAAGGCAGTGATAAAATGTAACAGATCCTCTGCCTTGTTAACTAGTGTTTATAAAGAAATAAGTAACCTCTTACGAGACATTATAGTGAGGGCACCTGGGTGGCTCAGTCGGTTAAGTGTCTACCTTCAGCTCAGGTCATGATCCCAGGGATCGAGTCCCGCATTGGGATCCCTGCTCAGTGGGGAGCCTGCTTTTCCCTCTGCCTGCCACTCCCTCTGCTTGTGCTCTCTCTCTCTCTCTCTCTCTCTCTCTGGCAAATAAATAAATAAATAAAATCTTTCAAAAAAAAAGAGAGAGACATTATAGTGATTTGACATTGTCTCCACTAACCGCGGTTCACTCACAACTTACCACAAGATGCCATTTCGTCTGTCTGGTCACCACAGTCATCTTCCCTGTCACATAGCCATGCTCTGGGAATGCAGCGCCCGTTTCCACAAGAAAACTGGTCCACCTGGCATGTTCTGGCTAAGATAACCAATTAATGTACAAATAATACATTTAGAGACCTTTTGAACAACGTTCAGGTAAAATAAATCATGCAATAACTCTTTTGCACATAGGATATTCTATTGTTTTATTAGATAAAATATTTTAAAGTAAATTTTTATTATTTTTTTGATACTGCCATCTTGCTTGTTTTCTCTGAAGTTCACATGCTTTGCCCTTCAATTACAGTGGCTGCTAAATGACAAGATATTCAGTAATCCTCACACACTTCCATACATGAAGCTATGAATTCATTATTTTACAATTTTTGCCTGGCACATGCTTATGAATATACGGTGGAATTAAATTTCATCCAACTCTTAATTAACAAAAAAGAATTTCACATAGCCTTTGTCAATAAACCAAGAAAACTTGCTGTAATGTAGGAGGAAGGATTTGGAGACTATATCAGGGTTAGTCATGGGGGCAGAATTGTTCTTTTCCTCTAACATTGTAGTGCATTTATTTCTTGGTCTCTAAATGATCCAAAGTATGGAACAAGAATGCAGAAAATATTTCTTAAAACATACATTTAGACTTATGACGGATTTTTAAAATTTACTTTTCAGCATAGTTAAATAAAAATGTATAACTTAAATCAAAGTATATTAATAAACTTTGCTTTGGCCTCTCTCAACGGTTTCAATGAACACACACATGGAATCTTTCTTTCTATGTTAGCTAAAGGCAGTGGTTTCAATTATTCAGTGAAGGGGTTGGTGATGTTCTACAAGGAGTTTGCTTACCATTTTCTATTACAGTCAGGTCAATTTTTGAAAGCATGAAATCCTAGACAGCTAACCTAACCTTTCTCCCAGGCTTTGGTTTTACAGACTTGGGTCTTGGTTGTTCTTTTGGTTTGGTTTTTTTACTTACTTATTTTTAAATATTTGATTTTTTTTTTCTTTTCTTTGAAATACAAATTTGTTTTCTTAAGTATCAGTTTCCTACCACCCCTTCTTTTTACTGGGTCAGAAAAAAAAGAGTGGGAAATTATAGGAAGGGGATACTCACACCTATTAATATCTGGGTCAGATGAGGATTGGACAGATGAGGAGCAAATTAGGGTCTGGATTTCTATAGCCATGATAAGAGAACACTGCTTAGTTTATAGACTTCCTTCTGTTTGGGGGTTTGAGAATTAGAAGGATGTACTTCTATTTCATCAAAATGCCTTATGACTTAAGGATTGGTATAAAATTGAGAGTGGTTCAAAGACAAGTCATACAAACACACTAAAATGAGTTTTCATAAATCAGGGTTTCAGAGGTCATTTAAAATAATTTCTTAAAAGTTGTGTGCTAGTTATTTCCTCTAAGGAAATTATGCTTGCCATGTAAAAACATACCTATTATTAATGAATACTTAAAAGGTTACTTGAGAAAAACAATGAAAACATTACTGGTTTGATTCAACATATTAGATTCGATGCACTATTACTCACCTCAGTGTCCATAATCAGAAATTCCAGAAAATTATTACACTTTGTATTCTGCTTTGCTTATGTAGCTAAGGGTTCTAAATCTAAAACATTTTACACAATATTTGGATTTTCCTTTTTTTCCTTTTACAAATAGAGTATTTATCTTACATTAATAGATTTTAAGTATCCCACAAATATGTATACTTCTGAAGTTTTCAATGTTGTAATTTCAAGTAGGATTAAATATTTGTTGTCTCATTTGGCTGACTCTATGGATTTTCTGTGAAATTATTCTAATGTTTAGATTAAATCAACAAAGTTCCTAGGTAATTTTAATAAAACTATGTCTACTTGGAGAAATATGTATATATTTGTATTAGCCTAGAGAAGGATGAAGGTGTTGGCATTTAGTTTCCTTGATGGGAAGGAAAAAGCATAGAGGTGTGAACAAGATTCATATATTTTTCTTGCAAGTCTTTGTTTTGTTTCACTGATTGCAGTAAATAATTTTTACCTGTTGAGATTTAAGAGAAATTTAAAATGTTTTTTTTAAGATTTTATTTATTTGACAGAGAGAGAGAGAGAGACAGCGAGAGGGAACACAAGCAGGGAGAGTGGGAGAGGGAGAAGCAGGCCTCCCGCGGAGCAGGGAGCCCGATGCGGGGCTTGATCCCAGGACCCTAGGATTATGACCTGAGCCGAAGGCAGACGCTTAACCGTCTGAGCCACCCAGGTGCCCCGAGATTTAAGAGAAATTTAATAAAAGTTTTCTTTTCAGTATTTCTCCCTTCCAGCTTCCAGCTCTCCTTCACCCTTTCCTTCCCTCCCCCCCTCTTCTTTCTTTATTTCCATTCTCCTCTCTCTCCCTTCCTCTTTTCCTTTCTTCTCTCCACTTATTCTTTCCTTCATCTCTCCTGTCTTCCCCTCATTCCCCTATTTCACTCTTTCAGTCTTTTTGTTTAAAGCAAAATATATCATCACCTATTTTCATTCCTATTAATTGACCCATAATAAGAATATATTAAATATCCCAAACAATATTATTTTATCTGATTTTTTTTTTTATGTCACAGAATTCCCCTCCTTGCCATTCAGACTTAGTTCTAGCAAGTTTTCTCAGATTGTTTTCCTTCATCAGGAGCACTACGGTGATTATAGAAGAGAATGAGAAAGAACTCCTAAGAACCTGGTAACACATTGTGTAGGGGGGAATTTGTGTGTCGCTTCACTAACTCAGAGCTTGGGAACTGTTAGGACCCATTACTCCAAAAGAATATTTACTGTCTTGTTTTTTGAAGGATCATATGACCTGAAAACATGAATTCATTGCTCTAATCATGGAAGAACTACCTGCTTAGTCTACTGAGGAAATTTAAGTAATTTATTTTTAATTTCAGATGGGAAAAATGCTTCATTCCATAAATCTACACGTACTGTCTGTCCGTATGATATAGTAAAATGGACCTAAATCATCTCTTCCTAATCATTAGATTTATATCAGGAAGACACCATCTTTACTTTTTCAGTTCCTGTCTCCATCAGATCTAAATTACTTTGGAGGTAAGATTAGCAGAGTAGCCCCAGAGGACTCTAATGTTGTAGCAAATGCTTCTCTAATGAAGAGGAAATTTATACTTCCTCAGTGAAATTGTTTATCTAGCAGTGAATCAGAAATCCACTGTCACAATGTGAATTTTTTCTACCATCACTAATTATGCTTCTCCTGCTGTCATGTAGCAGTGAGAAATCCCACAGCACACGGGAACAATAAGGAGGAAGAAGCAAAGAGATCTTCACACATTATTCCTAAAGTTCGCCTTTGCTGTATTTTAATCAAAGCCTTCTATTTAAACAAAACCTATGTCATATCAACACATACTTTTCAATTTATCTTATAAAGAAGTCTGATTTTCTTTAATAGAGCAGGTTTTCTTCATGCAAATATATCTGCCTCATTTGAATTTGGTCAAAATTTGTGGAGGGTGTGAGAAGAATAAATATTATATAATCTAATCAGAGCTCAGTGCTATGGAAAAAATCTGGCCTGAAATTAGCTACGCTTGAATCCAAGGATCATCATTGCAACTATGAGGAAAAAGAACTTCAAATCTAACTACTTCTCATCTTTGGCCTCTGGGTCTCTCTCATAAGTGGAGAAACATATTCTCTTTTTGTGAGGGAGAACAACTACCAAGCCCCCGACTGTCAGCTTTCTTCCTCCTGCTGTACATATGCTGTTTCCTCGTCCAGGCAAATCCTCCAACCCCCTATCATCCTCTGTGGACTTCACCTCACCCTCACTAACTATGCCAATCAATCATTCTCCCCCCCCCCACCCCACCCCGCCCAGTAAAATCTTCCTATCACGTAGAAAAGTATAGAAAATATTAACTTTAACACCTGTCTACCATCATATAGCTCTATCAAATCTTCTTTTTTTCTTCTTTTAATTTTATTTATTTATTTGTCAGAGAGAAAGAGAGAGACACAAGCAGGGGGGAGTGGCAGGCAGAGGGAGAAGCAGACTCCCCGCTGACCAAGGAGCCCGATGCGGGACTCGATGCAAGGCTCGATATGGGGCTCAATGCGAGGCTCGATCCCAGCCGGATCATGACCTGAGGCGAAGGCAGATGCTTAACTGACTGAGCCACCCTGGCATCCCAAATCTTATTTTTTTCTATATTTACTACAGGACTGTTTTTGTTTTACATCAGAAAAATGTGTTATAGGTACGCTTAAAATCTCCTATGTAATTATTTTTGGTCCTATTTCTTTTTAGATGTAACTACTATCCTTAATTTATTTTCTTTTTTTTTTAATTTCCAGACATATTTTTATCCTGTTCTTACACATTTATAAATCAATAAGAATATATAGAATTGTTTTGTATTTTTATATTTCATATAAATGGCACTAAATGATTTATAATCTGCAATTTTTGGTTAAACATGGCTTTTGAAATTAATTTCTGTTGGTATTTGAGATCTAGTTTATTCATTTTAAGTATGAATAGCATTCTATTATGTGAATATAACACTATATAGTGTTATATACATGAATATATATATTATATCGTGTTATATATAGTTTTTTATATAGCATATATATATATTTTTTTCCTGTTAATGGGCATTTGAGTTGTTTCTAATTTCTCACTATTACCAGCATTAGGACAATGAATTTCTTAGTTGCATCTCTTTGAGCATAGCTATTCAAGCATAAATCTAGAAATGGAATGCATATCTCCACTTTATTGGATTTGGCCAAATGCTTTCCAATGTAGAAAAAACAATTTATACACCTACAAAAAGTGTATGTTGGTTCTTTTTATTCACAATCTTGCCAAAGGTTAATTTTATCAGATTACTTATTTTTCCTAATTGAATGACTTGAGCTGTTATTCAGATTTCTTTCCTTTCTTTTCTTTTCTCTTTCTTTCTTTCTTTTTCTTTCTTTCTTTCTTTTTCTTTCTTTCTTTCTTTCCTTCCTTCCTTCCTTCCTTTCCTTCCTTTCTTCTTTCTTTTCTTCCTTTCTTTCTTTCTTTCTTTCTTTTTTTTTTTTCTTTCTTTCTTTCTTTTTTTTTTCTTCCTTTCTTCTTTCTTTCTTTCTTTCTTTCTTTCTTTCTTTCTTTCTTTCTTTCTTTCTTTCTTTCTTTCCTTCTTCTTTCTTTCTTTCTTTCGCTTAGCTTGGATATCACCTCCCTCTTGAAGCCTTCCCAGATACACAAAGACTAAATTAGTTGTTCTTGTGCATCCCTTTGTAGTTCAACCTAACACTTTGAATATTGCATTAGAAAGACCCATTTACATGTTTTTTCTCTCATCTTCACTCAGCTTTCTAAGGAAAGATATAGTGTATTTTTCCTCATTTTATATCCAATGTTGTGATAAGTTTTTATTGAATTAGTAGATTCATGAAGGAGAAATCCCAAAGGAACAAAATAGGAAATTGGCATCTTGTAGGAAAGGATTTTCTTTAGATATAAAGTAGTCATAATGCTAAAAGCTACAGGACAGTGGATTCAGTTATAAAATAACACCCCCCCCCCATTTGGGAAATCCTTTGTCTATGATACCTATCCATGTATATGCCTATATATAAAGAAATGACCCAGCCAGAGAAATTATCTAATGTATTTGCCATATTTTTTTTCATAATGATGAACTATGTGACCTATTTATTTATTTTGGTCAAACAAAATGGAAATATATTACAACACAACATACTTAATTTTCAAAGCTAAAAGGCATATTTGTGGTTTTCTTTTTGTTCTTTTATTCTTAATTTTTGTTCTTCTTAATTTCCTAAGGCATACTGTGACCATAGCATTTGTTATAAATATACTGACAAGAAGACCTGGTACTGACTGGCAGACATCAGCCACCATTACTGAAAGCAGCACTTGAGGTGCAAGCAGGTTGTATCCCATTTCCTAGTGGACTACAAGCCTGGGGTAACTGAGAAATCTTACTAATTAGGATTGATTAGGATTGATTGTTTTATTTGCTCTTATACATAGCATTTTCACTTTTACTACTATCAGTAGCTAGTCAATCCCAAATGTTCCCTTAAAAATCACGTAGAAACAAGAAGATTCTAAAAGTCTAACAGAAATGAAAAAAGACATGGTATTATGAATTGAGTCAGCAATTCCTTTTATCTTAAGGTGAAAACAGACCTGTTTAGAAGTAATGGAACATAGTCTCAGAACTAAACCTTAAGCTTTAAAAAAATAATAATTGCACCAGCTTAGAAAGAAGCTTCATTGTAAATTATAGTCCTAAATGTAAGAACAATCTAAGCAAAGTTAATTGACCATACCTAAAATTCTGGCTAAAACTCAGGATAATATAGTTTGATAACAAGAGCAATTGGATTAGAGAATAACTCATAGAGTTTCCCAGTTCTTTTTTTTTATTTTTTAAAGATTTTATTTATTTATTTATTTGACTGAGAGACACAGCAAGAGAGGGAACACAAGCAGGGGAGTGGGAGAGGGAGAAGCAGAATTCCCACGGAGCAGGGAGCCCGATGGAGACTCGATGCCAGGACCCTGGGATCATGACCTGAGCCGAAGGGCAGATGCTTAACGACTGAGCCACCCAGGTTCCCCGAGTTTCCCAGTTCTTACCAATGATGTGAGTTAAGGCAAGTCCTTTCTTCCATGCTTCAGCTATGAAATGAATAGACTTAAAGGGAGAGACTAGAACCAGAGAGTCTCTAGAGGTTCCTTTTTTATTTGAAAGCCCTTTATAAAACAACCTTACATGATGCACAAAATATCTTGAAAATACTTCTCTAAAATATTGGACTATATTTAGTCAATGGACATGAGAATAACTAGTTTATGGATCTTCAGCAAATATGTCACTATGGAAAAAAAAACTGAATATGAGATGCGGATTAAGTTATGGAGTGGCAACTGTTTTGTTCTTTCATTGTTGTTTAGTACATGAAAAAAGGTTGTTAGGAAATACCTTCTAGCCAATTCATACTCTTGGAGAGCAGAAAGAAATATACAGAGAAATTACAGTGCACTGAGGGACAAGTCTTTCCAAGAGAAAACCAGTGACACAACCAAGAGTACAAACCAGGCTCCTTAACCTCTGGGTCTTTTCTCTATATGCTGTTGGTACAGTTTTCACTAATAGGTTATAATAATTTTTATTTAGTGAGGCTTATTTTGGCAAATAAAGAAGGGGAGGGGTTGATAAATTTTGACATTGCTGTATGTAATGACTACCAAAAACAACCACAATTTTTACCAAGATATCAATAAGAGCCATCAAATACACTACTTTTTCTTCATCATTTAAAGAATAGGTCTAGGCTGCTGCTAGTCAATATCATTTTTCAACACTTACCTGACTAATCATGACCTTTCTGGCATCTCTTATAAACCTGTACCACAAGCTGTGTATTCCTATTCAAAGAGAATCTGACTAGGGATTCACAGATGTATTACAATGGGATAAATTACATGGAAATAAAAATAGGCTTCATGATCTCGGGACTTCATGAAAAAGGAAAAAAATAAAAAACCTACCCCACATAAATAATGTGCCAGAAAGGGAAAGCTATTCAGAGAGGTATTCTACAGCAGACTAAATAAAATACACAGATTATTTTTTCAAGGTAAAACACACACACACACCACACACACACAAACAAAAATAGTTCTTCTTGTGAGATGGACTCCATCACAGCAGGCTAATAATAAACCTCACCCTCCACTGTCAATTAAGATTTAGCAGGGACAAGTCTTGTCCAAGCAGTGTACTGACAGTCAACCCATATGGATAGATAAAGTGCCAAATTACTTTGGAAAGCAGAGTCATGCCCACGGATTAAGTAAAAGATAATTTGTATTCTAGCTTTTGCGGCATCAAACTCTGAACTCATTTACTATTGTAATAATCAGATCATCAGCCTTAGGAAGGTTCAGCTTAGTTCAAAGCACTGACCTGCATTTTTATGGTGACTAACTTTGGAAGAGATTTATGTATATATTCAAGCAAACCTTTACCTGCACAAGTTTGATTGGATTCATCTTCATTGTTTCCACAATCATTAGCTCCATCACAGAGCCATCTCTTGGGGATACAGCGATTATTCTTGCATTTAAACTGATCATCAGGACAGCTATTATTGACTGGGGAAGGGTGGGAGGGTGGAGGGAGAGGAGAAGCAAGTTTAATAATTTAAAATTGGATAAAATTATGATTATTTTAAGTTATAGTTACAGACAACTTACAGTAATTATAATATTATAGTACAATAAATGCCACAGTTTTCATTCATTGTTGCATATTTATAGAAAATATTAATATTTGAGGATTTGTTAAAATGTAATACTTTTATAGAAGACACCAAGTAATGGAATCTCACATAAAAGGAAATATATTCATTTGTTTATGTCTTCACTAAAATCAACTGTATCACTAAGCTTGTTTTCCCATCCCTTATCACAAGTAACTCAATTTCAGAATTTTTTCCAAAAACATTTTAAGTAACCTCAAATTTTATCATGAAACATAACAAGTAAGTATCAAATAATTCAATCATATATCAAAAATACATTTTCTTAAGCCACACATCCGTTCAGTACTTTCTGTAATATTAAACAAGCCTAATTTTGTTATGCTTTGCCCAATGTTTCTTGAGACTGGTAGGAAAAAAATGCAACACTTGTGACTTGGAGTTGATGCTAAATATGATATCCTGCATAATTTTAATAACAAAAATGACCATCCTGAGTTTTCATCCCTGGTACAAACAAACAAACATGCAACCACAAAATATACTGAGGACAAGACCAATCCTCATATGGAAAACTGTGCACAGCTAAGGATTAAACCTCCAATATCTAAGCACAGCAGGAGGCCATCTTAAAGCTAACCTTCTGTGATTATTTTTCCTGCATCCTGGAGGCTAAATTCCTAACTGAATTGGCATGCTCTTCAGTATTTGTTTCACTCCTTTGAGCTCTTTTTGAAGTAATTTTCCTTGTGCCCAGTAGTTGTACTTCTGTATGATAAAAATAAATCTTGATATTAGTTTTACTTAGAATTTGAAAAAATAGCCATTTTATCATGCTGTTGCATAACAAATGTATGTCTTTCCAGCCAGTTTCTATAAAATACTATTTCTTTAAAGTAGCTTAGGTGAGAAGTGGTTTTATCACTTTTTTAGAAAGTTTTTATTCATGTACAGTAAAAAAAATTAGGGGGAAAAGCTTTATGTTTCCTGACATTTGAGCATGATTAACATTTTCTACTCACTTCAGGGAGTTTAGCAAGAATAGTTGCTCATGAGAATAAAATTCATCCAGTATATTAGAAGGTCAAAATTTTAAAGTGCCAAGATTATGCAAAAATACTTCAGTAAAGCTTGATCAAGGACTTTTGTAATTTTCATTAATGATGTAAATCAGAGTTCAAAAAGGAGGCATAAATACAACCCATAGTCTTGTGATTTGGAATTGAGAAGCTAAAGGATAGAAAACAGAATGATAACAGAATTCAAGGGCAAAGCTTATGGGCATTTAATATATAAATAATCTTCTGAAATGAATGACATAGTGCTGGCATATTAACCATAGTGCTGGACCTCAGAATTATGACATTGCTCAGAATCACTGCAAGTTTAGAAAAGATTCCATATTGCTGGAAGGTAGTTTTCTGTTGCCCCTTTTGTTTAGTCATCTATTCTCCGCATGCTGGGTTCTTTGTTAGACTATGAGACTACAAAGACACTACAACATAATGTGTCTGCTCATAAAGATATTCATCTCTTAGATGCATCAGATAAATAAGCATATAATTGCAATATTGTTTGGTCACTACCATGATAAAGAAATATACATGAGATGTTTCACTCCAACTGGGCTATATAGAGGAGATTTTTCAATGTTCACAAAAGACTTCCCTATTAAGGTCATGGTAAACCATGGGGATTACCATAAACTGCAGTGTTATAGAGGCGAGAAACAGAGGGCATTTTTTAGAGATCTACTTGTAGTCCAACTTGATATATCAGAACAAAGAAGGTAAGTGTATACATGATTGGCATATAAGGCTAAAAATGCAAACATGAGTCCTAACATGCTTATATGTGAATCAATGGATTTTAGAATTTATCTTGTTGGTTATGGATTTACTGAAATAAGAAGATTTGGTTTCAATCTATGGATACCATTCTGGAAGCAGTTTGGAAAGTGGGCTTTAGTTAAGGGAGCAATAGTGGTAGGAATAATAGCTGGACACTTGCTGAGCTTATAGCCGGGGAAGTTGGAGAGGAGGTAAAGATGAAAAATTAATTATATGGAATTGAATATGGACTATAAATGAAATAGAAGACTGCAGGAAAAGTCCATAGTATAGGCTTGGGTAACAGTATGGGAAGTGATGAAAATAATCAAGAAAAAAATCCTGACTAGGAATTTTAACACTACAATTAACAGTATGCAATGCCCCATATACTCATAGAGGAAATGAGTTTCTTTGTGAATTCATGAAAAGAACAATCACACAGGGAGTAGCATGAACCTAAAGGAACACTACATGAATATTGTGATAAAACACTTGTGCTCTGCACAGGCGCTCTGTGACTACGCAGGAAGCTAATATTCAGGGAGCATTCACTAAAACCATGAATAGCCATTGTGAGTCAGAGGGAAGGAGGCAATTAATTTAATCAATAAATAATACATTATTTGTGTAAAAAAGTTAAGAAAAACACCCTTTATCCTTAGATGAAATGTTCTCCCCCTCTGAAATTTTTGTCTAATTGCATCAATTTAGTATTTAATATGTTGTTTATGGATTAACACTTTATAGTATAAATATTAATAGGGTTGAAAACATGGAGCATGTAATGTTGAAGTCAGAGTCCATGCTTGAAAATTAAGGGAAAGTAGTGTTATATTCATATATTAATTACAACTCATGTATTATGTATTTATACACACCTGGAAAATACATTTTAAAAGCTCATATTCTTGGAGTTTTATCCAAAAATATAGATAATTGCATTATATACATGCCTAGACTAATTCTGTCCATTCTTTAAAAAAAAAGATTTTATTCATTTATTTGAGAGAGAGCACAAGCAGGGGACAGGGAGAGGGGTGGGGGAGAGGGAGAAGCAGACTCCCTGCTGATCAGGGAGCCAGATGACGTGGGGCTCCATCCTGGGACTCACGGATCATGGATCATGACCTGAGCTGAAGGCAGACATTTAACAGACTGAGCCACTCAGTTGCCTCAATTCTGCCCATGCTTAACAAAAGATCTTTAAAACTTTATTTTCATAATCTTGGTTAAAAAAAAGAAAAGAAAGACAAGAAAATGGAGGACTGCAAATTAACTCAATTAGTTCATCCATTTTAACTTGGAAAATATCATCAATTGAAAGAAAAAATAATTTTCTTTTTAAAATAATTTATCTAGGTCAGATTAAAGGATTACAGATACATATATCCATTGCATACCTCTCTCCATATAAAAATATTTTATATATCTCAAAACCATTCCATTTTGACTCTAATCAAATATATTCTCAAAACATTATTTAATGTGTTTCTCAAAGTGTCTTCCTTCCACATATGTGGGACAATTCCTTATCCCAACCAGAAACATGAAACTATTCCTATTGTGGGAAATGATAAACAGCTAAATAGAAGCCAAAGGGGAGAAAATCAAACCTTGAATTTCTATCTCAGTGCCCCATAGGGGTCTCCTACCATGTACTGAGCCAGTGACGTTAGTAATAACATGTTCCAAACCCATGTTTGTTTCCTTGGATCTTCTTCAAGGCTCTGTTGCCAAGGAGCAATAGAGTGGATCGTGACCTTCTGTATGAGCAATTCTGACTTGAGGGAGTTTAAATTGATTTTCCACATCTTTAAATTCAGAGATCCAAAAGGGTCTCCTATAGCAACCTTCTGACAATGGTGCAGTGGCACTGATAGCACAGAAGAGAGAAGGAGGAACTTCTGGAGCAACCAAAATGAGAACATTAAAGATGGAAAAGCCCAAGAAACGCAGCGCTTTAAAACCATGCAAGGAGACAGTCTAAAGTCTACTCTATATAAACGGATGACTGAGGGGGGAAAAAAAAACTAAGTTCAATTTTTATCAGATATTTTTAGATTTCACAAACTGCTTTGATAGTTCACACGCTACAAGACTCAAGGAGGGCACCTGGGTGGCTCAGTCAGTTAAGCATCTGCCTTTGGCTCAAGTCATGATCTCAGGGACCTGAGATCGAGTCCCGCGTGGGGCTCCCCGCTGAGCGGGGACCTGCTTGTCCCTCTCCCTCTGCCCATCCCCGCCGCTCGTGCATGCACTCTCTCTCTCTCTCTGAAATAAATAAATAAATAAGATCTTTAAAAAATAATAAAAGACTCAGGGAACTGTAATTTTACTTGAAGGAGAACGTACAGCAATTTACTGAATCTTCATCACTTCCGTCTAGGCAGTCATCATCACCATCACATTTCCAGCGAGCTTGGATACAATGTCTGTTTTTACAGCGGAATTCTCCAACTTTTGCATATGTGAGGCAATATTTCTCCAGGATTAACTAGGGTTAAAAAAAAGACATATGAACAATACTAGCTATATTCAGTTCATTAAAATGTCAGCTTTGTTTAATAACAAAAATACTGATTCATTTCATTTTGAAGAAAATATGAAAATATCTTAACATTGCAGTGACAACCACCCCTCTAAAGGAGAAAAAAATTAAGTTTTTCTGACAATAATTATTCTACTAAGAATTTTAAAGATGTATTTCAAACAACTGTCACCAAAATAATAAGTAATACCAACAACAATAACATAATACCACCTCATAATCATGTTAAGTGTGTAGTTTTACTTTTTAAAGGGCTTTCATTCATAATCTCAATTATCATCATGACCCATTATAGAGTAGGCACGGCAAAAAATTTTACTACCTCCATTTCACAGACAAGTGCACTCCAAATTAATCAAAGTGAAAAAATAAGGCAAGAACACAGCCATGATGCTTATTTTAACTTTGCTGGTCTGCAAGTGGGAGAAAAATTCATCTCTGGTTAGTTATTCATGGAAGTATGAAGTTAATAAAAAATGATTTCATTATACATCCAGATTCTATGCAGTGTTTTCTCTATATACCCCATATTCTCTAATCAAATGTTAGGAATTCAGTTGATTGGGATTTATTCACAAATTGAAAGTGCTATTATTATGATGATGATTTTTGCTTTCTTTGAGTGGATTTCATAGGAGTCTACAAAAAGACAGGAATATGGGGCAAGGGTTAAAAGAAATTTGTGTTTCATGGACTGAAAAATACGTTGAATTATCAAAAGCTGGTTTATTGGTAAGAGAAACAAAAGCCACTCTTTCTATTCCAGTCCTGATGGCTTTGATCTTTATTTTGGATAACTCACTTGGATTGATGAACTCTCATAAAACCTATATACACGCCAATAATTAGGGATGTTGAGAAAACATATTAGGCATTTCTAGAACGCTTTGTGTTAACACTCCTTTAATACTTGTACTTCCCCTGCTCCAAAGAATGGAAGAGGGAATGTGATTCTTGAACCATAACTGTGGAGAATTTGCTTTAGAGAGTTATGCAGTGAGGCACAAGGCATGAGGGTTCCTGTATCTGGAAAAGAAAAACTGTCCATTAAATCTAGACTCTTAAGGCTTTAAGGGTAAATGAAATACTCAATTTGAACAAAGGTAAGCCTGTGTCTCTTCTATCCCCTCTCAGACAAGCAGACACTGTATGTAGGGACTGATAGTAATTTTGTCTCCCTTTTTAACTCTAATCTTTTTTAATAACAAAATGCTGAAGCAGCAATTTCTCTAATGATATCATTTCTGTAAGGTCACTTGAAAGTAAAATTATAATAATAATAAAAATTGTAAATTGTTGTCTATATAGAACAAGACCCAAATAGGAAATGACAACAATATAAAAACAAAAAGGGGAGATCACTGGGTCTCCTATTCAACCCAAGGATGTCTTTTTATAGCAGCAACTGGGAGGAGAATAGTAACCAAAGCAAAGTAGAAGTACAATGGGATATGTCTAGGTCTTTCTAGGATAGAGCTTTCCTCTCAAAATCTCTAGAATTGATCACTGATGACATGCAAACTTTCCTTACTTTGAGTCTCAAGTTTGCTCAGTTGGACCCTAAGATTTTTGAGGGTGGTATAATTTCTTCCTTGAATCCATATAAGCCCAGCTTAAAACTAGGCATTTAATGAAGAGTATTTTGATTAATTTCTTTCTATAATGATTAAGCTTAATGGTCAACAATCTCTCAGTTAAAAAAAAAAAAAATCAAGTCAGACAAGAAACCTGATTTGAGATGTAATCTGCTTCTTCCGAACTTAAGTTCAGCTTTAAGATTTTCTTTAGTCTCTCTATAGTTGACTTCAAAGAAATGCTACATAAATTCAGTTGTTTTATAGCTTGAGGATTGAAAAACTCAAGGAACCATCTTTTTTTTTTTTCCTTATGATAACAGTCCCGTCAATTTAAAAAGCTTGGCTTTCACATGGTCATTTGATCAAATAAACCCAACTGACAGTTTTAAGAAATGATCAAGGATATACATATACAAGAGTGAAATTATAGCTGCTTTTGAACAATTACACCTATATTAAAGAAGAGCAAGATGTCTAGGGAAAGAAAAACTACCCCCCCAAAATTAACATTTTAAACTAAATATTCTTTAACATAGCCAGTTTGGAGATAAGATCTTTAAGGCTGCTTAGAGTCTAAATGTTTTTCAAGTGACATTTAGATCATTATGGAAACAATGCAAATAGACAAAACTTCCAAACTTCTTTTAAACATAGTTTCAAATATGTGTGGATTGTTGGTTATTTTTACTTATTTATTTTTAACAAAATTTTCTTTACTTCTTTTTTATTATTATGTTAACGTAATCACCATACATTACATCATTAGTTTTTGATGTAGTGTTCCACGATTCATTGTTTGTGTATAACACCCAGTGCTCCATGCAGAACACGCCCTCTTTAATACCCATCACCAGGCTAACCCATCCCTCCACCCCCCTCCCCTCTAGAGCCCTCAGTTTGTTTCTCAGAGTCCACAGTCTCTCATGGTTCATCTACCCCTCTGATTTGTTGGTTATTTTTAAATGATATTTGCTAACAAACAGGTGGCGATTTTCAAAAATACATGATGACAATGTCCAAAGTTTCATTTTTATTTTTCATAACAAGACAATTGTTTGAAAACCAATAGAGCCAACTTCTTTTTTTTAATTTTTTTATTGTTATGTTAATCACCATATATTACATCATTCGTTTTTGATGTAGTGTTCCATGATTCATTGTTTGTGCATAACACCCAGAGCTCCATGCAGAATGTGCCCTCTTTAATACCCATCACCAGGTTAACCCATCCCCCTACCCTCCTCCCCTCTAGAACCCTCAGTTTGTTTTTCAGAGTCCATCGTCTCACATGGTTTGTCTCCCCCCTCTGACTTATTCCCCTTCATTCTTCCCCTCCTGCTATCTTCTTCTTTTCCTTTTTTCTTAACATATGTTGCATTATTTGTTTCAGAAGTACAGATCTGTGATTCAACAGTCTTGCACAATTCACAGCACTCACCATAACACATACCCTTCCCAATGTCTATCACCCAGCCACCCCATCCCTCCCACCCCCCCCACCACTCCAGCAACACTCAGTTTGTTTCCTGAGATTAACAATTCCTCATATCAGTGAGGTCATATGATACATGTCTTTCTCTGATTGACTTATTTCACTCAGCATAACACCCTCCAGTTCCATCCACGTCGTTGCAAATGGCAAGATCTCATTGATTTTGATGGCTGCATAATATTCCATTGTGTATATATACCACATCTTCTTTATCCATTCATCTGTCGATGGACATCTTTAGAGCCAACTTCTTGATATAATTTCACTTTTTATATTTATTGCTGATATTGGTCTATATCAATGCCATTAGTATAATACCATTATAATTTGTAACAGCAGTTAGACATTGGTTATAATTGTAAGAGCAGATATAATGAAACATACATGAATATCTCTGACATTTTAAAATGTGTCTGCAAGTCTTCTAGGCCCTATAATTTGTTGGGCAAGAGGCATTTCTCCATGGCATTTCCATGTATCTTGTGTCAGCTTTTATTCTAGACGTTTTTTCAAGGATGCTTATATAGCTAACAGCCTTGGAAGACAGATAACGTCATCTTCTAGCGCAGAGAGAAGGTTTTTTTTTTCTTGGCCAAAATAGTAAAGATAATGTCTCCCTTTGGGGCAAATGTTGGGCCGATTTTCTGGCCGACTCAAGCTTGGGTTCTTTAGTGTGAATACAAATTCACTGAGTGTGCAGCATTCACCTAGACCTGCCTATGCACTGCCCCTATATGATTTGGGGCTGGGTGGGGTGAAGAGAACGAATATGAACATGAAACTCATGCTGCCTGCTGTGACATGAATAATAAAATCTTCTGTGTCTGATCCAGGAATTGTGTGTCTTCTGTCAGAATCTATGAATCTTTTACAAGTTAATATGTTAGCTTGCCTAAGGTAGAATCTAAGACCCTTCAGAATTTTTGACATAATAGTAAATATTTAAAAAAAAAAAATACTAGGGGGCGCCTGGGTGGCTCAGTTGGTTAAGCGACTGCCTTCGGCTTGGGTCATGGTCCTGGAGTCCCAGGATCGAGTCCCACATCGAGCTCCCTGCTCAGCGGGGAGTCTGCTTCTCCCTCTGACCCTCTTCCCTCTCGTGCTCTCTCTCTCTCTCATTCTCTCTCTCTCAAATAAATAAATAAAATCTTTAAAAAAAAAATACTGGATTCTGATTTCCGAAGTCTTTCAAGGTGTATGACATCATTGGTTATTTTCTAGTCCTAACCCAAGCCTTCCAAATGTAACCAGTAGTATGTCACACAGAAACCATGCTATCATAATGCTATCAGGTATGTGCAAGATCTGTAATGAGAGAAGACAGATGATTTTGAGCTAGCAATGTCCATTATCAAGAAAATGTTTAATATGATAAGTGATAATCTGGATAAGATCGTAGCTTTGACATTCAAAAAGCATTCTTTTTCCAAGCATAGACCTAACTCCGTGGAATTGGGCAGCAACATCATTTATCGTCACACCCCAGCTGATGGCCAGCCAATCTACCTACTTTCGTGAGAATCAATGAGATGATGAAGCCAAATACTAGGTATCACATAAGAGAGCTAATAGCACCTAGAAAAAATAAGATTAGTAGTCTGTATACCTTGCACAAACCTCTATAAAGGAGTCATTTTATAAATAATTTTTATACATCTAATGTTTCCACTTGGAATTCTTGAATGTAGGAAGGACAATGTCACATACAGAACAGAATAATACCTAGAATAGAACCAGTCATAGAGTAGACATTAAAAAAATACTTGCTGCCTAACTTACTGGAATTAGTAGAGACATAATTCTACATTACAGCCATTTATTATAGTGAGAAATTCTTTCTCTGGAGACTATATAAATACTTCAGGAAAACAATATCACTTCAAGTGGCTCAAAAGCTAATAGTCTTTTACCAGCACCCAAGACCACGGGTGAAGTTAATTTAATTGAAGGGGAAAAGATCCATATATAGATAAACAGAAAGAGTAATAAAGTCCCCCCCCCACGCCAAAAAAAGTGAACATATAGGAAAAGCTCCATGTATGTGACTTTGTTCCAATGTTTAATGTGACTGAACCTATATAGCTCTTGGGTGTTGGGCAGACACATAGATTGCTTTCAATATATTAACAAGTGCTAGAATTGCAAGCTTTGCTTCAGAGTTGTGCTTTGCACCATGAATTTGAAAACTGATGCAAAACCCATAATTCTACCACCAGGGTCACTTCTAGTAAAAATATTACTACATGATCTCACCAGTAAGAAAGCTGACAAAGTAATAAATAATCCTTTAATTTAACCAGGATCAAAAATAAAATGACATGAATCATAACATTCCCGGCAAGGAACCGTCAGGTCTGAAACATCCTATGATACCTGCTATTAGAACATTGAAATTAGAAGGTCTCCACATGACTCTTCCATGCACTGCAAAAGGAAATATGCATTCTAGAATTACTTTCCACTAAAAACTGGGGATTGCTGGAATTCATGTCCAGATCATAATGAAGTAAAGGGAGAAACCCTACTAATAAACTGGTTTATTTTATTTTAGTTTGGAATCAGCTCAGATTTGGATCTCAGCTCAGAAACTGAACTAAATACATATGTTCCTCACCTTGGTTTAATAAGCTGTGGTGCCCATGAACAAGTATCTGTGTTTTTCACTTTGCTTTTCTTCTTTTCAATCCCAGTGTGGTAATGTATCTAAAGTAATCATTGTCTCTTCTGTCAACTGATGTTTTTGCTGTTGACCATATCAAAATTATGATAACTTAGTCATAAAAGCATGAGTCCTAGTACAACAAACAAAATGAAGTTTTCCTATGGTCCCTATACATTTCACTTTAGGATATGTTTATTTAGCAGATTGTTTTTGTATTTGGGGAGAATTTCTAACTATCCTTTTATTTGAGCAGGAAGACAAAAGGACCTAAAAGAAAACTTGAAGTTGCAGTGTTTTTGATGCCTTTATATAAGCTCGCCTATTTAGGAAGGCAATGTGAAAAATGCTGCTCTGGGTTTTGAATTTTCTCCTTTAGATCATAGTGGGATGACCTTTCATTAGATAGAGTGGTCTTCTGAGCAGCCAACCTAAGTGGTACATAATCTTCTGTGGGTTCCTATGCACAGAAGACCATAAATATTCATCTGGATGGGGCTTTTAAACTTTTTACTGCCTTAAACTTTTTACTACACATTAGATTGCATATATCCTAGAACATAAGGCTTGTCACAGCTGAACAGATAAATGGCTTAGTCATAGCGGAGCACTGTTTTTGACAGAGGAATATATCTGGTGTTCCAGAAGGTAAAGAAGGTCACAGAGCACCACTGACATATAATTGTGCAATGCTACCTTGGATGATCAATATTTTTAAGCTGCTTTCTTAGGAGTAAGGCACATTGGAAAATTTTGTCTATTCTTTCAGGCCACTAAAGAGGAATTTAAAGAATTACTGACATTATTCTATACAAAATTATCTCACTATTAAAAAAAATAATGACTATCTTTTTTTTTTAGGAGCTTAACTTACTTTCTTGGGATTATCCATGTTCTCATTTATTAGTTTTGTATATTGTATTTTTCCCCAAAAAGGCATCAAAATAAATTAAAAAACTCACTTGATAATTGATCAACTGGCTTTACATATGCTTCTCCAGTGCAGTCAGTTCCAAGTTACTATGCTACACTAGGTCTCATTTCTAACTGTGAGAGGATTTGCCCATGCCACACAAGATCCACAAGGACAAAGAGTCCAGCCTACTCTCATTCTTGATTCCTTCCAGGCATGGCATTAGAATTCATCCTTAATCAATCATGTAACATGCCAATATTTTTCTGCTGGGTGAACGTCTCTTCTGGCACAGCCTAATGGTGCAAATTCATTGAGACACTACCTTTGGTGTTTACTTCTGGTCTGACCAGCTGCCAATGGGTTTTGTTCATTTGATGTCAGTTCAACGAGGATGACTGGAACCAGGACAATCATATCTCAGTGGTTGCAATATGTATTTTTGTTTTGCTTGTTAACTCAGATTACCTAGTTAATCCAGTTGAAATCAGTTCAGAAAACTATAACGTAGCCTGAACTAAATTAGAAGCTGAGAGGAATCAGCATTAATGAGAAGTTAGTGGCATGCTCATATTTGATTTATACCATACTCTGCAACCATGAACTCTATTTGTAATCCTTTTGCAGTTGCATGTCCTCATCTGAAAACTAAGGCTAACATAGTCTTTTAAAAATATTTAAATTCAACTTAGTTAACATATAGTATATTATTAGTTTCAGGGGTAGAATTTAGTGATTCATCAGTTGCATATGACACCCAATGCTCATTATGTCAAGTGCCCTCCTTAATGCCCATCACCCAATTACCCCATCCCCCACCCACTTCCCTTCCAGCAACCCTCGGTTTGTTTCCTATAGTTAAGAGTTTCTTAGGGTTTGCCTCTGTCTCTGTTTTTATCTTATTTTATTTTTCTTTCCCTCCCCCTATGTTGTTCCGTTTTGCTTCTTAAATTCCACATATGAGTGAAATTATATGGTATTTGTCTTTCTCTGACCTGTTTTGCTCTTTTGCTCTGTATAATGCCCTCTAGTTCCATCCATGTCATTGCAAATGGCAAGGTTTCATTCTTTTTGAAGATATATATATCTTTTGAAGATATTCTTTTGAAGATATATATATATATCTCACATCTTCTTAATCCATTCATCTGTTGATGGACATCTGGGCTCTTTCTATATTTTGGTTATTGTGGACACTACTACTATAAACATTGGGATGCATGTGCTCCTTCGAATCACTATTTTTGTATCCTTTGGATAAATACTAGAAGCACAATTGCTGGGTTGTAGGGTAGTTCTATTTTTAACTTTTTTTGAGAAATCTCCATACTGTTTTCCAGAGTGGCTTTACCAGCTTGCATTCTCAGTAACAGTATAAGAGGGTTCCCCTTTTTTCTGCATCCTCACCAACATCTGTTGTTTCCTGAGTTGTTCATTTTAGTCATTCTGACTGGTATGAGGTGGTATCTCATTGTGGTTTTGATTTGCATTCCCCTGATGTTGAGTGATGTTGAGCATTTTTTCATGTGTCTGAAGGCTAACATCCTTAAAAAACTTTTGCCATTAAAGGAATAGGAACTGGAATAATTTATATAAACACACTATGAATTGTTTGTAAGAAATGAGTTATTATCTGCTTACTCATGATTTTTCCCATCACATTTGAAAGAAACCTGGCAAGTTTCATGCCCTATTAAAGATATAGTAGAGTTTCAAACAGACAAATGCAACAACAAATTCCCAAATAAGAATGCAGATGGTTTTGTTGATTTAACATTGTTTAGTGTAACAAGTATAGATAAAATAATCTTCTTTCCTATCTCTTTTTATTGCACTGGAGTTACATCATCAAAGAATTGTAGATATTAGAAAGACACCAATAGTCACAGAAAATTTTTTTTCACCAGATATATAATCATATGTGTCCAGTCATGATAACAAATTTCCTATCATAACTGTATGACCAACATTGTGTATAGTATTTCCTTAAAAGCCAAAAGTCACCCAATTTTTATTTACACAAAGATATCCAATTGTCAGTATCTTTTCTATATCAATATCGATATAGATTTGTCAACTCATAAGGAATCCATAAATTTTTAATGGGGCATAGAATGAAGGAAAAAATAGGAAAGATAATTTGGATGTCAATGATCCAGATAATTATGATTCACACAATTAAAATTAAAAAACTAATTAGAACATTTCAAGCTTAAAAAACCATCTAGATATATCTGATGTATACACTCTCCCTCCAACTTCCCACTATGAAAACTAAGATGAAGGATAAAAACTCACACGATCCTTGAAAACTCAGCCTCTTGATCATTTAACTGACACTATCTTAAGGGAATTTTGACTTTTTTGCAAGACCAATAGAACAAGGTTTAAATATTCAGCCAGAAGCTTCTCAAACTTTTACCATTAAAAATTGAATAAGCTTATTTTTCTTTAGGTAAAAAGAGAGACCCTTTGCTCCTGCAGCATTCACTGTAAGGTCTGCGTCTATCAGAAAAGGAGATACTTACACTGGTACCTTCCATCCTTGAGAGGAAATCTCGGGGTAGAGCAACGGCAGGATAACACTGGGTGGGGGTCCATAAAGGTTACTGTGTGTGTGTGTTTGTGTGTGTCTGTGTGTGTGTGCACATGCATACACACACATTTCATTTGTTCAAAATGTCAGAATTATTCATCTGGGATAGTAAAAATTTTCATTTTATACCAGAAAAATAACTTTAGATGAATCTGTGGTAGATACTAAAAATTGAACTAGGAAATGTACATATAAACTATACCTTTTCTCTCTCAATAACCAAGATAAGATTTAGCCTAGTAGACAATCAGAAAGACTTTATGTTGTTCAAAGTAATGCTTAATCCCTGCTTATTGAAAAACCATAGGTCTTGATAGATCTCTTCCCTTCTGATGATAAATAAACAACAAAATATGAATTAAAAAATAATACTACAGAACAAAGGAAGGAAACCACCTGATGACGCAAAGAAAGTATACTTCAGAACATAATATGTTCTACAGGAATTGTCTTAATAGACAATTTAAAAACCCTACTAACAATGAGAAAAAATTTGCCCAGAGAAGTAAAATTTGTATTTCTACTCTCAAGTATAGTACCCCAGAATAAATTAAATAGTATTTCAAGAATTTTGAAGAAAATTTTTGTTTAGCCAAGAATTAATATCCAGAATTGTCAGTCATGTATAAATGCAAAGGAAACCTATAGAGAAAACACAGGAACTCCATAGTTATACAGTCTTTGTCCTCTTCTTGAAGAAGCAACTTCAAGAAATTACTTTATCTATCCTAAACATCAGTGAAAATAAATAATTAAACAGTGAGGAACTAACGTTTGACTTCTAAGCAATACAACCAGTGAAACACTGAGTCAGGTCTAAAAGAAAATATTATAAAATTGATCAACAAACTAGCTATACATGTCAAAACATTTTATAAAAAGATTTACTGATTGATGATTCAAAATAATATTCCTTGTCAGAAATCCTAAATTTTAAGGAATGAAATTAAGGAAGATAAAGAGAATAGAAGCCAAAGTCCTCATCTCAAATAGGTTAAAATTCAAATTAATAAGAATAGAATTTAAAACTGGTAGTATTATTCCGAATGCTTAAAAAAGAAAATGTAACAAATTGACCATGGACTATATGGTAAAATACAGAAGGGATCATAAACAGTAAAGAAACACACACATATCTATAACAATCCATCAGAAATAACACCAAACATCAAGTAGAAAAATGAAGATAAATGGTTTAAAAATCATGTTTACAAAAAATATGTAGTCACATGATAAGATGCTTATGCTCCTATTATAAAAATAAAGCACAATGTAAATGATACTGTGGTATGATCCAAAATGTGTAAAAATGCAACATAACTAAGAATTCCATCTCCAAAATAAAATAATTTGGGATCTAAATTCCTATGTATTAATTACATGAATTATGAAAAGTTATTAACCCTCAAGTCTACATTCTGAATATTAAAGTGAAGTAATAATAGTATCTTCCTTATATGATTATTATAAGGGCTAATGAGAACCATGAAAATTTATCATAAAGTCCCACATCCTATATAAGAATACAATAAATTTTACCTATAATTCTTATTAGTAGTAGTAAAATATAATAACCTCCAGGGACATATAATTACAAGGAACAACAAGAAAATGTCTTAGTAGTTTATTTCTGAATAGTGGCATAATGGGTGGATTTTTCACTTAAATTTTTTCTGTATATTTCTCAAATGTTACTATGTATTAAATCATTTGTAAAAATCCCTTATTCACATTGTTTCTTCTTCAGAAGAAATAAAACATTTCAGATAAGTTGAAATCTTATTATACTTATTTCTCCTTCTGCCTTCCCCGAGACAATCATTATAATTGATGAAAAATGCATTTATTTATGTATTATTTAATAACTTGTGATGGTTAAGATTATGTGTCAACTTGAGTAGGTCTTAGAGTGCCCAGATGTTTGGTCAAATATCATTCTGGGTGTGTCTGTGAGAGTGTTTTAGATGAGATTAACATTGGGATCTGTAGACTAAATTAAGCAGGTGAGTGGCCCTCATCCAATCAATTGAAGGCCTGAATTGAACGAAAAAGCCTCCCTTCCTGCACATAAGAGAATTCTCTCTGCCTGACTGTTTGGAACTGTCCATGGTTTTTTTTTCTGACCTTCAGACTCCCACTGAAACACTGGCTCTTCTAGGGTCTTCAGCCTACCAGCATTCAGACTGGAACTACACCAATGGTACTCCCCAGTTTCCAACTTGCTGACTGCAGATATTGGGAGTTGTCAGCCTCCATAACTGCATGAGCCAATTCCTCATAACAAATCTCTTTCTATATATTTACATCCTATTAGTTCTGTTTCTCTGAAGAATCATGAATAACATGCAATTCTAGATCAAACCATTCCAGAAACATTTCTATAGTACTCAATAGATACATAGCATGTGTCCTACTGCTATGGTTAAGGAACTTGATATATATAAAGAGAACAAACTTCAAAAGGGTCACATTGGAATAACAAGATTCAGTAAATTGAGGGAGGTCAGTAAAAGTTAATAAAGTGCCTTTAATCCAGGTCAATCAATCCAATTAATTCAGTATCTTGAGAAAGTCCTGAATTTCCCTAAGTCTCTTTTTTGCCTCTCTTTTTGTCTTCACCAACAAAGATAGATAACTGAGCTTGTCCTAATGGTGAAGGTCCTTAACAATTTTATGAAATATTTTCTTCTGTGGCATATATATATTTTTATTACTAAACTATTTATATATATAATATACAAAAATAAGATATATAAATACAAACTATATATAAGCTTATATATATAATATATAAATATATATAAACTACTTTATAGATATATATATTTTTATTAGTAAACTATTATGCAACAGTCACAAATGCTCTGGAAAACGTCATCATTATTCACTGTTTTTTATATAAGTTAATTCAGTTAATTATTTGTAACCTAAAGAGGATTATACCTAAGTGATTATCTGAATTTCTCTTTCCAAGTTTGATTTTAATTCCTTTGGTTTCATCTGCTTTTCCTCTTCAAAAACACATGTATAATCAATGAATGTAACTAATGAACAAAACTTACATGTGCAAGTTGTCCCGTTTTCATCTAAAAGTTGATTATCAGCACAAGCACATACTCGGCCTCCTGGAATGGCCAAGCACAGTGTACTACAGCCCCCGTTATTTACTCGGCACATATTGTCACCTGCAAGAGTAGGGAAGTGAATATGTCAGAGAACTCTGATTCTATCCAAAGTTAGCAAGTTCAGGTTCACATTCTTTCTAGGAGACACAGGTAGGCATAAAAATGTATGCATATATATGCATATGTATATTACATATTCATTAATGTAGTCAGGAAAACTACTGAACCCTAAATAAAATTCAGAAACATTTAAAAATATACGATGTGCTGGGAAATAGAAGGAATTTGCATGTTCGTCAGAAGAAACAGGTATGGGGGCAGATAAGCACCAGAAGAGAATAAGGTTACAGGACATGATGATGTCTGTCTAGGATAGCAGAATCAGATCAGAAGAAACAACCTGAAGTATATAATCATTTCCTTCCATTATTCTGAGAAGTAAACTAAATTTGCTATGTTTATGAAAAGTAAAAATACACTTGAAAGCTAAGGAAGCTAATAATTCAAGCTTTAGTATCAATTTCCAAACTCAGAGGATAATGAAGCTTAGTTCAAGTTTTTCCCAATAAGGACTGTAGAGACTTTTTAAGTAGTTTCCAGATATAACCATGTTTATTCAATAATTATACAATAAAAATGTAATACTTCATAGAATACTTAGGTGTTCTGAATATGCTATGCATATTATGTACAGGATTAAATTGTATATCCATTATTTTAGTAACATTCAGATTCTTGAAAATTTGATTTAATCAAAATATTTTGGGGGGAGGATGGCAGAGGAGTGGAGACCTAAATTTCATCTGGTCCCAGGAATTCAGCTAGATAGGGATCAAACCATTCTGAACACCTACGAACTCAACAGGAGATCGAAGAAAAGAATAGGAACAACTCTGAACAGAAAAGTGACCACTTTCTGGAAGGTAGGATGTGTGGAGAAGTGAATCCGAGGCGATATTCGGGAAGATAGACGGTGGGAGAGGGGGCCTCCACCAGCCACTACCGGCAAGTGACAGAGCAGTAGAGCACAAAATCAGAAATTTTAGAAGTCTGCTCCTCTGAGGGACATTGCTCCAGAGGCTAAGTGGAGGTGGAACCCTCGCTGGGAGAGTGTGGTCTCAGGACCCTCAGGGTCATAGAAAAACCGGGGGTGCCTGAGTACAGCAGAGCTCCCAGGTATCAGAGTGGGGAAGTGGCTGCAGAGACGGAGCTGAGGCACAGGCTCTCATCTCGGGGTTGCCATAAACTGTGATCCACAGCACAGTCGGGCCACTGCTCTTCCAGCAGGGACCCAACAATCAGCAGATCCGGGGAGACTCCCCTTCCTCCCCTGGGAAGAGTGGCGCAGGAGTGCAACACAGGGATCTGCTGGGTTTGGAGACTCCACACGGGGTCACAGGTCGGGTGAGCATGGAGTGCGGCCAGAGACCAGGGAGACAGGAGTGACTGACTGCTTTTCTCTGGGGCCTCACTGAGGAGTGGTGCCCCTAGTTCTTGGCTCCTCCCAGGTGGAGATTGGGAGGCCGCCATTTTCACTCTCGTCCTCCAAAGCTGCACGGAAAGCTTGCAGGAAACAAAAGCTTCTGAGAGCAAACCCGAGCAGATTACTTAGCCCGGCCCAGCAAGGGCGGGGCAATTCCGCCTCCAGCAAAGACATTTGGGAACCACGGCAACAAGGCCCTCCCGCAGAAGATCAACAAGAACAGCCAGCCAAGACCAAGTTTACCGATCAGTGAGAATGACAGAACTCCAGCGCTAGGGGAATACAGC
This sequence comes from Zalophus californianus, assembly GCF_009762305.2. Taxonomy (NCBI): domain Eukaryota; kingdom Metazoa; phylum Chordata; class Mammalia; order Carnivora; family Otariidae; genus Zalophus; species Zalophus californianus. Next base: position 107,575,657 of record NC_045597.1, read on the forward strand.
ACATAGAATTCATGGCTTTTTTCCCATGATTCATAGTCTTTCAAAGTAATTTTTAAAATTTTCTTTATCTTTTTCTATTTTTTTTGAATTTTTCCTTTTCCCTTTTTCAACCAAAATCTTATCAATCCCTTTTTTTAATCTTTTTTATTTTTCATTTTTAGAGTCATATTCTATCCCTTCATAGTAGTAAACCTTATTTTTGGTATATATATATATATATATAACTTGTTCTTTCTTTAAAATTTTGGGATATAGTTTCTTCTAACAGACCAAAATATACCCTAAATCTCTGGTGTATGGCTTTGTTCTAGTCTCCTGCCTGATCACATTCTCTCCTCCCACTTTTTTTTTTTTTTTGGTTCTTTTTTAATTTCTCTTCTTTCTTTTTTCAACCAACTTCTTCTCAATTACTTTTATAAAATCTTTTAAAATTTTCAACTTTACAGTCATATTCCATCCCTTCATCGTATTTACCCTTATTTTTGTACATATATAAGTTTTTCTTTCTTTAAAATTTCGGGAGGCAGTTTCTTCTAACAGACCAAATACGCCCCAAATCTAGTGTGTGGCACTGATCTATTCACCAGCCTGATGATATTTGATCATATTCTTTTTTTTTTTTATCTTTCTTTCTTTCTTTCCCTTTCTTTCCCCCCCTGGTCTCAGGTCTCCTAGTTTTGTTTAGTGTATATTTTTCTGGGGTCACTGTTACCCGGTTAACATTTTGTTCTCTCATTCATCTCTTCTTCTCTGGACAAAATGACAGGATGGAAAAAATCACCTCAAAAAAAAAAAAAAAGAATGAGAGGCAGTACCAACTGCCAAGGACCTAATCAATAAGGACATTAGTAAGATGTAGGAACTAGAGTTCAGAATGAAGATTATAAAGATATTAGTTGGGCTTGAAAAAAGCATGGAAGATACTAGAGAATCCCTTTCTGGAGAAATAAAAGAACTAAAATCTAACCAAGTCGAAATAATAAGGCTATTAATGAGGTGCAATCAAAAATGGAGGCTCTAACTGCTAGGATAAAGGAGACAGAAGAGAGAATTAGTGATATAGAAGACCAAATGATGGAGAATAAAGAAGCTGAGAAAAATGAGATAAACAACTACTGGATCATGAGGGCAGAATTCGAGAGATAAGTGATACTATAAGATGAAGCAATTTTAGAATAATTGGGATCCCAGAAGAAGAAGAAAGAGAGAGAGAGGCAGAAGGTATATTGGAGCAAATTATAGCAGAGAACTTCCCTGATCTGGGGAAGGAAACAGGCATCAAAATCCAGGAGGCACAGAGAACCCCCTCAAAATCAATAAAAATAGGTCAACACCCCGACATCTAGTAGTAAAACTTACGAGTTTCAGAGACCAAGAGAAAATCCTGAAAGCAGCTTAAGGCAAGAGGTCAGTAACCTACAACAGTAGAAACATTAGATTGGCAGCAGACGTATCGACAGAGACCTGGCAGGCCAGAAAGGACTGGCATGATATATTCAGAGCACTGAATGAGAAAAATAGGCAGCCAAGAATACTATATCCAGCTAGGCTGTCATTGAAAATAGAAGGAGAAATAAAAAGCTTCTAGGACAAACAAAAACTAAAGGAATTTGCAAACATAAAACCAGCCCTAAAAGAAATATTGAAAAGGGTCCTCTAAGCAAAGACAGAGCCTAAAAGTAGCATAGGCCAGAAAGGAATAGAAACAATACACAGTAACTGTCATCTTACAGGCAATACAATGGCACTAAATTCATATCTTTCGATAGTTACCCTGAATGTAAATGGGCTAAATGCCCCAATCAAAAGGCACAGGGTATCAGATTGGATTAAAAAAAAAAAGTCCCATTGATATGCTGCCTGCAAGAGACTCATTCTAGACCCAAAGACACCTCCAGATGGAAAGTGAGGGGGTGGAAAGCCATTTACCATGCTAATGGGCATCAAAAGAAAGCTGGGGTGGCAAACCTTAGATCAGAAAAATTAGATTTTAAACCAAAGACTATAATAAGAGATGAGGAAGAACATTATATCATACTTAAAGGGTCTAGCCAATAGGAAGATCTAACAATTGTAAAAATTTATGCCCCTAACATGGGAGCAGCCAATTATATAAGGCAATTAATAACAAAAGCAAAGAAACACATTGACAACAATGCAATAATAGTAGGGGACTTTAACACCCCCCTCACTGAAATGGACAGATCATCTAAGCAAAAGATCAACAAGGAAATAAAGGCTTTAAATGACACACTGGATCTAATGGACTTCACAGATATATTCAGAACATTCCATCCCAAAGCAACAGAATACACATTCTTCTCTAGTGCCCATGGAACATTCTCCAGAACAGATCACCTCATAGGTCACAAATCAGGTGTCAACCACTATCAAAAGATTGGGATCATTCTCGGTGTATTTTCAGACCACAGTGTTTTGAAACTAGAACTCAATCACAAGAGGAAAGTTGGAAAGAATTCAAATACATGGAAGCTAAAGAGCATCCTACTAAAGAATGAATGGGTCAACCAGGAAATTAAAGAAGAATTAAAAAAATTCATGGAAACCAATGAAAATGAAAACACAACTGTTCAAAATCTTTGGGATTCAGCAAAGGCAGTCCTAAGAGGAAAGTATATAGCAATACAAGCCTTTCTCAAGAAACAAGAAAGGTCTCAACTACACAACCTAACCCTACACCTAAAGGAGCTGGAGAAAGAACAGCAAATAAAGCCTAAACCCAGCAGGAGAAGAGAAATAAGAAAGATCAGAGCAGAAATCAATGAAACAGAAACCAGAAGAACAGTAGAACAGATCAATGAAACTAGGAGCTTGTTCTTTGTAAGAATTAATAAGATTGATAAACCCCTGGCCAACCTTATCAAAAGAAAAGAGAAATGACCCAAATCAACAAAATCATGAATGAAAGAGGAGAGATCACAACCAACACCAAAGAAATACAAACAATTATAAGAACATATTATGAGCAACTCTATGCCAGCAAATTAGATAATCTGGAAGAAATGGATTCATTCCTAGAGATGTATCAACTACCAAAACTGAACCAGGAAGAAATAAAAATCCTGAACAGACCCATAACCACTAAGGAAATTGAAACAGTAATCAAAAATCTCCCAACAAACAAAAGCCCAGGGCCAGATGGCTTCCCAGGGGATTTCTACCAAACATTTAAAGAAGAATTAATATCTACTCTTCTGAAACTCTTCCAAAATATAGAAATGGAAGGAAAACTTCCAAAATCATTTTATGAGGCCACCATTACCTTGATCCCAAAACAGACAAAGACCCCATCTAAAAGGAGAATTACAGACCAATATCCTTGATGAACATAGCTGCAAAAATTCTCACCAAAATACTAGCCAATAGGATCCAACAGTACATTAAAAGGATTATTCACCACGACCAAGTGGGATTTATCCCTGGGCTGCAAGGTTGGTTCAACATCCACAAATCAATCAGTGTGGTACAATATATTAGTAAAAGAAAGAACAAGAATCATAGGATCCTCTCAATAGATGCAGAAAAAGCATTAGACAAAGTACGGCATCCTTTCTTAATTAAAACTCTTCAGAGTGTAGGGATAGAGGGTACATACCTCAATATCATAAAAGTCATCTATGAGAAACCCGCAGTGAATATCATTCTCAATGGGGAATGACTGAGAGCTTTTTCCCCTAAGGTCAAGAACACAGCAGGGATGTCCACTATCACCACTGCTATTCAACATAATACTAGAAGTCCTAGCCACAGCAATCAGACAACAAAAAGAAATAAAAGGCATCCAAATCAGCAAAGAAGAAGTCAAAATCTCACTGTTTGCAGATGATATGATACTTTATGTGGAAAACCCAAAAGACTCCACCCCAAAACTGCTAGAACTCCTACAGGAATTCAGTAAAGTAGCAGGATATAAAATCAATGCACAGAAATCAGTGGCATTTCTATACACCAACAACAAAACAGAAGAGAAATTAAGGAGTCGATTCCTTTTAGAATCGCACCCAAAACCATAAGATAACTAGGAATAAATCTAAGCAAAGAGGCAAGAATCTGTACTCAGAAAACTGTGGAATACTCATGAAAGAAATTGAGGAAGACACAAAGAAATGGAAAAATGTTCCAAGCTCATGGATTGGAACAACAAATATTGTGAAAATGTCAATGCTACCTAGAGCAATCTACACATTTAACGTAATCCTTATCAAAATACCATCCACTTTTTAAAAAGAAATGGAACAAATAATCCTAAAATTTGTATGGAACCAGAAAAGACCCCGAATAGCCAGTGGAATGTTGAAAAAGAAAAGCAAAGCTGGCGGCATCACAATTCCAGACTTCCAGCTCTATTACAAAGCTGTCATCATCAAGGCAGTATGGTACTGGCCCAAAAACAGACACATAGATCAATGGAACAGAATAGAGAGCCCAGAAATGGACCCTCAACTCTATGGTCAACTCATCTTCAACAAAGCAGGAAAGAATGTCCAATGGCAAAAAGACAGTCTTTTCAACAAATGGTGTTGGGAAAATTGGACATCTGCATGCAGAAGAATGAAACTGGACCATTTCCTTACACCACACACAAAAATAGACTCAAAAATGGTTGAAAGACGTAAATGTGAGACAGGAGTCCATCAAAATCCTAAAGGAGAACACAGGCAGCAACCTCTTCGACCTCAGCTGCAGCAACTTTTTCCTAGAAACATCACCAAAGGCAAGGGACCAAGGGCAAAAATGAACTACTGGGACTTCATCAAGATAAAAAGCTTTTGCACAGGGTAGGGGGATGGGTTAGCCTGGTGATGGGTATTAAAGAGGGCACATTCTGCATGGAGCACTGGGTGTTATGAACAAACAATGAATCATGGAACACTACATCAAAAACTAATGATGTAATATATGGTGATTAACATAACAATAAAAAAATTTAAAAAAAACTAAATTATATAGACAATGAAGAAAAAAAAGCTTTTGCACAGCAAAAGAAACACACACATACATTCTATTAGGAGCCTAATTAGTCTTTTGGGCTATTTTTTGATGGTGATTATTTCCAAAATGGAAAATTTGGAAAGAAAGACAAATTTTGTGATGATGGCCCTATCACTAAATGTAAATCTTAGTAGACTACACAATAATGTGGTTAATAAACAAGTCACATACTAAATAAAAATTACTGTGTCTGATATATTAATGCTTTGTAATATAAGATCTCCTAATCCTGAGTTCTATAGGGTAGTCAAGAACTTTACATTTTTTAAAAAAAGTTTTGAATAAAAATTTATCAATGTCAGAACTACAATCACTACAGAAAAGACATACTCTTTTCCTTCTATCTAAAAGTATAGTAGTTTTATGTTTTTTTTTTAATTGGCCACATAAATTCATCACATAAAACACTTTAAGGTCAGACAAACCTGAATTTGAATCCCAGTTTTTCCCTGGCTCATTGTTTCCTGTGGTCAAATGGCTATATCTGCCTGATCTTTGGGTTTTTCATATGCACAATAGAAATCGATAGTATCTACCTTAAATATCTTTTATGAGATTCAAATAAGAATATTTAGCCCATTTCCTTGTAGTTAGAATTACAGTTAATTATTAGTTAATAAATTTCATATATTTGGCATAGAAGCTAATCTATTATTTTTAATTCTATATAAGAAAATATTCATTAATCATTTTAGATATTGCACTTAGTTTTGAATATCTTATTCTCTAAAATGTGGGGGGGGAGTGTGCTTTTGAACCTAGAGAATAAACAGGGAAAAGTGTTAGTTTTATACAATTCCTGTGCTTTATCTGAGAAATTTCGGGAAAGGATTTTAACAATTCTTCTAGATATCTAATGTAAATGAAAAAGAAGGAAAATTTATCAATTAAATCGGAAGAAACAGCAATAGCATATGAGAAAAAAATGTTTTGGCATTACTTAGGAATTCATTCCTAAGGGTACTTTTCTGTTTAGTATGGTTGTAAATCTACCTTCCTGAAATTAGCTGTTATATTAACAAATAATTTGATAAAAGACTCTTCTGATCTGGAGAGGTCAAATTAGCTGACTAATTTTCTGACACCAAATCTAAAAGAATTTAGATGTTACATTAATATGAATATGAATTTTATATTAATAACATTCCTGGATATTTCTCATGGTATTCCTATTGGGTGGGATGTGTGTGTGTGTATGTGTGTGTGTGTATGTGTGTGATATAATCTAGCATCTACGTATATACGTTTGTTTGTGTGTGTGTATATATATATATATATATATATATATACACACACATATTCTCTCTCTCTCTCTCTCTATATATATATATATATATTCACAGATACATGTATAAATACTACATATAAGTTTATATAAGGTATATAGTCATATACATAGTTTCTCAGAGAGTGAAAATACAAGACTATATAAGACTACTTTATCCCATTCCATGAAGAAATAGTGATCTGTACCTATGTAGGAAGATGGTTTTCTATTCAATTCCAACTATTTTATTCTTAGAAAAACAGTCTAACAAGACAGTATGTAACCAAAGTTTGAGTGCCACTGATTGTGTGTTTCTAAATATTTATTAATATCTGATGTTCACAAGATGCAAAGAGAAATGTCATTCACTTTCTCATGAGAGAAAATTATAATATGGTAAGATAACATGTCTGCATTTGAACATCTGAGTGCATTTTGCTTTATAATCTACCTATTCTGATTAGTTTAGTAAAAATATGAAAAACTTAAATCTTAAGTAGGTTATCCAATTCAATGTCTTTTGACTAAATGAAAAATATTTTGGCCAGACATCCTCTCCATACTCTATTACCTAGTCAAAAGATCCACTTAAGTACTACTCATTCCTTAGCTACAAGAAGACTGGGTAGAAAACTCAAACTAATTGATTATTTCACCTAAGTTTATGAAAAATAATCAATCAATTTGCCCAAACACATTATTTCAGTAAGGCAACATAATGGTTTCTATAATAAAGGTTGTATAAAGAGTTTAGTAGTTAGGGCTAAGCTTTCATTTTAATGTGACTTTAATTAATTTTTAAAAAGCACTTTAAAAAAGCATTGTCCATCCAAGAGATAGCATTGAACAATTATATGCCAATGGAACTGTCTAGAACACCAGGCATATTTCCTCATGAAATACAGGAGTACATTCCACATAGTCCTATCAGAGGCATGTGCTCAATTGTATATGATTGTGATACATTGTTCCTTTCAATATTTACTTAACGTTTTTATATGGAAGGAGACTTTAACTAAATGCATCCTTATAGAGAAATGATAAAGGAAAATTAATATAAAATGTGTGGGAGGTACATGTAATGACAATTAAATAGTGATTTAATTCTTACAGGAATTTTATGAAGAAAGCATTTCTTATCTTTGTTAGATCTTTTATGATATGTCTAAAGTTTCAGAAGAAAAAGTGTTGGAAGCTGGATGTGAGCCCAAGACCATTTTACAGTAAGTCAGGTGTTTCTTATCTCACATGCTGCATTTAATTTATCAACTTTCTAAAACCACTAGAAGTTTGAAGAAAATGAAGATTCTGAAAACATCATGGAATTTGGCTAGAAGGAGTTCAGCAATGATATTCAAGATTAACAATTTCTAAAGAGAATGGAAATAGGAAATGGGATTGTATACTGATTACTGTAATAAAATCTAGGAAACCAATGATTATGAAATTAGAGGGTACAACAATCAGGAAAGGAAAACCCTACAGGAGATGAGAAGAGTTGTTCTTTTTCAGGGTCTTGCCTCCAGTTCGGGGTAGACTCTCCATAATGGTTGGGGAAGGGAGGGGGTAAGGAGCAGTACATGAATGTAATAGAAAATATTAGCATTTTATCTATCTAGACAATTGTTACTATTCTTCATTACTTGTCCAAAAATACAGCTTATACCACTTCAAATAATTTCACTTTTATTCTTTTTAAAGATTTTATCTTTCATTATCTATTGAAATTTCTTACTTTATATACTTCCATTATTTTATAAAATTGCATTTGTATCCCAATGAGGCAATTTTAATACAGTAGGAAAAAAAAAAACAAGCACTTCAATGAGATAGTTTGCTTTTAAGATATCTGATTTAGCTGAAATATCTTAAAAAAATCTCTTACTACTAGATAACTTTCTATTGACAATATATGCATTGAAAAACTCAGGATATTATTTTTTCATCCTAAATTTATTAAAATGTCTGCTCATTAAGTTTTCACAAGAATATCTCCATAAATAAAAGGAACAGTGACTATTTAGATTCATAACAAAAGTCTACCACACAATTTACTAAGCTGTTTTCTTTGCTTAATACCTAAATTCTGAGTCATGCAATTTGTAGATGGCCTAATAAATATTAATAACTCATGTAGATAAAATGTACAATAACATTACCTGATTTTAATAAGACATGAATATCATAGTAGATTATTTCCCTTTCTTAACATCTAAAATAATTAAATATTCCTTAAATGGACATGACACTAATCAGATAAATATACTAATATACTTTTTACAATACTCTTTTCATAGTACGACTTATTTTAAAATATTTTCACATAATACTTTTTTCCCATGAAAAGTTTTTCTCGCTGCTCACAATACTTAATCTTTAAAACATTAAGTGGATCTTTTTCCTTTTTACTTTAAATAACTGTCTTCTTCAGTCTTCTTTACTCTAAATAACATGAAGATAACATGAAAAAGGAAGCATTTGGAGAAATCCTTGAACTTCACCCAAATAGAATTCCCAGTTACTTGCTTAGGCTATTTTCAACAATAAATAATAAATGTTTATTGTAACAAAATCTAAGATTTGATTGACTCTGGAGTGACTAGACACCTTTTATCATAAAACTTAAATGACACTGTCAAAATAAAAACTTTTGTAAATACTGTGAAGTATTAGTGTAGGTAAAACTCAGAAGAAATTTTATATGGTTTTTAATACCTTGTTGCTTTCGTGGATCATAAATCTGAAGCCCAAACAGGGGTGGTCTTTCACGCCTCAGTAATGTCACCTCGTTCGTTATCAAATCTAGTTGAAAAATGGAACCGTTCATGTAATCGGTCCAGAACACATAATTCCCATGATGCGAGAGTCCAAAAGGATGGTTCAGCTCTTTCCCACTGTAAACAATCTGTAAAATATAAACACATTGTGAAAAATCAGAACTGACCTTTAAAAACATAACTAAATATTTATAGAAAATGATATTCAAATAAGTATAAAAGATAATGATCTAACTAATATCTTAACTCATTTTCTTTCAGTATATTTGAAAAATGTATTTCACAATGTGAGCATATTTTTCTGCTTTTAGGACATGCTATTTGAAGGAGGTATTTGTATTTCATCCATTTAAATCCTCTCGTATATGACATTACTCATATGGTCAAGAAATACAAACATTAAAATGACTTTGCCTGACACTCTTTCCTGCTCTTTTCTTTATGATATTCCAGTATCATAACCTGGAATAGAAACTGATCTGAGCAATTAGTGTCATTATGTGTATTTTGATATTGCTTATCCAACAGCCAAGGAATAAAACATGGTCTTACAACATTGGAAGTGTAAAGGATTCTCCTACTTAATTGGGCCAATGCAAATTGAAGAAATCTGGGAAACGACAGGAAGGGAGGTCAAGTTTTTAATTTTGAACATAGAAACATTTATTCGTAGTAAGTAGAATAAAGGATTCTCCTACTTAATTGGGCCAATGCAAATTGAAGAAATCTGGGAAACGACAGGAAGGGAGGTCAAGTTTTTAATTTTGAACATAGAAACATTTATTCGTAGTAAGTAGATAAACAAGACTCACTGGCTAATTTCAGTTCTGGTTTTCTTAGTATATTCTTTACATTCTAGTTGTATTTTGTTTTTGTTTAACTGGAACAAACGTGTGATAAGTGCTGTTTCACATGGAGGTTTGTAGAAGAGGAATCAGGAATCACACTTCCAATAATAATATCTTTTCACCATTCACCATTTATAAAGTGATATTGTATACAATATGAAAAAGTATTTTGTATTCACTCTATTTAAAATTAAAGAATTGAAGAAGTTATCTAAATATTGTGGGGTTAGAAATTCAAGTTTTGCTCCTCTTATCTGAATTCTTCATGTCACATTTTCATATACTGAATAATTAAGATAGTTTTTTACCTTTATTTTCTCACCTACATGAAGTCTAAAATATACTAGCCATTACAATGTTATCTATGTGGTGTACATATCAATATCTTTATTTTATTTATTTATTTTTTATTTGACAGAGAGAGTACAATCACAGGGAGTGGCAGGCAGAGGCAGAGGGAGAGGGAGAAGCAGGCTCCCTGCCAAGCAGGGAGCCCGAAGTGGGACTCAATCCCGGGACTCCAGGATCATGACCTGAGCCAAAGGCAGCCGCTTAACCATCTGAGCCACCCAGGTGCCCCATATCAATATCCTTAAAGGAGTCACACGCATTTATTTGGCACCTGTTAAATATGTGATATTAGGTTAAATGCCAATCAATTTTACTATTGGGGGATAAATACTAAAAGCATGGTTAGAGTCAACCAATGATTGAAGTAGTCTTAACTTCTTACTGTACTGTTTATTTCTCAAACAGAATTCATAATGAGTAGGCTAGGCCAACTATGCAGTCTTTCTTTCCAAAAAGAAGTATAGTATCAATGGAAGCATTCTGATAATTTCTAACATTCTATTTTCTATTACGTAACTAAACAATTGAAGTCAGTTTATAAAGTTATATGCAGTCAGGTTATTATAAGATACAATGTAGAGGTGATGTTCTCTTAACACGGCTTCTGTTGGCACACAGTCAACTCCATCCTCTATTTTACTCAAGAATTTCAAAAGCGTTTGCAATGATCCTACCCAAAGAAGCAAGAGGAAATTGATATTTATTCATAGCAATAGGCTTGAAGTCCAGTTCATTTTTGTTTTCAATTCCACTGTCATGAAGTTCTTTATTTAAGTAAATGCACTATAATTACTTTTTCATAATATATAGGTTAAATTTCACCTGCAAATATTAAAGATATTTGAAGAGAGTTGGGTTTCTTGGTCATAGCAAACTCATAAATGATGGAGAAAAACTGCATTTTAAAACAGCTCCGATATCCTGAGAGCTTCTTTTTAAAATCCCACAAATCCTGGCATACCACAGTGAGCTGGTCCCCGTCTCCTGGAGGCAAGGGCCAGCTGCACTTCTTAATGCTCAGCCTCCTTTAGCCACCCCACAGAGACTACTGGCAGCCACCTCAGAGGGGTAAAAATAAACTTGAAAGTATTTCTAACACAACACAACATCGCTCTGTGAAGAAGCCTGTGAGTTAAAAAACAGCAGTATTTGTCTTTTACCTTCCTGTGAGTTCCATTCAAAAACACTTTTTCAATATGATCGTAATAGGCATCACACCAGTATAATGTGTTGGTGTGAAAGTCCAGAGTTAAACCGTTTGGCCACAGCATCTTTGAAGTCACAAAAATTTGCCGATTGAAGCCATCCATCCAGGCCTTCTCAATCCTTCCCACGCTGTCATCTATTTCATCTTCCTCCCAGTCTGTCCAATACATCCAACTAAGACGTTACAAACAAGAGCACACACGTTATTTCAACCAGCCACCATATGGAGGGATGCTTCTTTCGATTGGTCACTGCTCTAAAATCTAATTACATTCTGATTTCTCCTCCTATCTAAATGCTCATCTGCCAAGCGAGGGGGCATCTGTGGAGTCCTTGGGGAAGTACAGATGTGTTCAGTGAACATTCCATTCAGACACATTACAGAAAAACCACTATGGCACTTGTTGGTTCCATTTGCTCTTTAGCCTAACACTAAGTGCCAAATATTGATTTTCTCTGGGGTTGATACTAAGTTTAGAGAATGATTTTTGAAGCATTCTTATTTTTAAATGTTGTCCACTTCAGAAAACATATAATCAATGATGTGACTGAAAAGCAGATTGACTGACCTGAGAACTCACAATGCCGTTAATGATCTACCCCAGGCTTTATTTAATCTCTGATGAATTATTAGTTTTTAAGACAGGCAACTGAATTGTCTTTGTACTAAAGGGTATGGTCATACTGGGTTTATTTGGCCAAGTCTAATTTGTCTTCCTCATGCAAATTATCTATGCTTTATGGCTGCTTATTATTACCTCAAAACCCACAGAAGATGATTTAGCTGCACATAAGTTTAATAACATCAGGTTGACTGACCTTGAGATTTTGAGGTTTAATTTCTATCTCAAACAAAAGCTTCTTCCTTTAAAAACAAGTCTTTTGTGTAAGCTCTAACAGTGGGAGACGGAGCCTTCAGCTAATGTTCTAGTTCCCTCATGAATAATGTTAAAACCCTCCAAAAGTGTTGCTCTAGGGTCATGTGAAAGTTCTGGAGTTATTAATTAAAGTGTAGGTTTTAATTCAGTCACCTCATATACAACTTTATAAAGCTCTAAAGCTTTTCTAAGCTGTTGATCCTAGAAATGCCCTTAGTAGATCCTCTGCCTCCCACTTTTTGTGGACCCTAAAGAATTTCTGAGGTAATTTGGGAAAAATCTGTATCCACGACTAAAAAATTCCTACTGTGATCTAAACAGGAAGATTTGGGACAACTGAGGATGTAACACACCATCCATTATTTTATGCCAGTTAAGCTTTTTAAAAATTCCCTTAACAGTTTAAATTTATTTTGATATGTCTTTTTAGACCTGAGGAAATATATTGAGATTGGTGAATTTTATTGTCAAAATACATTCTTATCCTAGAAATAAACATGGAAATATGTTTATCTTGCATCCAGCATGTTCTTCAAGTGGTCTTAATTATTGGAATAAATTAGGAACAAACGGGATAGTCCTTTCATTTCCTCTAGTCCTATGTTACTTAGATATAACTAGTTGACGTCAACTGTATAAAACAACTATGTAAAAGAGAAATATACAAATTTTTATCTCTATTAATACTCCATGAAATCTTAAATATGGTTAGTCAATGCAGTTTTATTATTGTTGCTATTTTACAACTTGTTAAATTGCAATTATCGTCCCCTGTAGGTTTCTTTTAACCACAGTAACACTCTTTTTTTTTCTTTGATTCTCCAACCCAAATTGCATATACATGCAGACACATACATGAAGGGTAATTGTGGTGAATCCAAGCATAATTTATATTGTTTTGCTATTTAAAGAAATCATTGTTTGTGATCTGATCCATTATCTAAGATTATTTTTATTCAAACAGAATATAAGAAAAAATTTAAACAAGGGTGCCAATCGAACAGAGGCTAAGTGTGTGATTATCATCTCCCAATTTCATTATGTGATGAAAAGTTATATTGTGGAAGCCTTATAATCAATATGAAATGTGATCATTCCTAAACATAGAAAATAGGAAATATAACCTATAAAGTAAGTACAAACTAATATAAATCTTTTTATATGTGAGACTCAGGTATTCATTAAGTAAATATTAAGTTAAGTGAGCCTTCTGCTAATATGGAAGGAAAAATTTCACCTCTATTTTTCAAGTTCTGTTCAAATACAATTATTTGATGAAGTCTATTTCTACCCTTTTTGTCAAAATAAAGTCTTTCCTTTATTTCCTAGCGACATTTCTTTTTAGTTTTTTAAATAATATTTATTGAATTTTTGGCTTATATTATATTTAATGGTGTTACATGTCTGATGGTTTCGATCAAAAATTAAAATAATTAAGGGCAGGGATTATTTCTTACTTGTATTTGTACCCTATAGCACTAAGCTTGCTTTTGTTGATATTGATTGTACCCCCAAATTAAATTGTATTAGGTGGTCAATCCTAGACATATTGAAATCCTTAACCACTTCTCTGCCATGAAAATAACATACATTTTATTGTTAAAAAAACTCGATTTAGTGCCAACATAAGAGCTATGTTATCTAAAGGGTGTGGCACTATTAATTGAGGTAGGGATAGCGGAGATCATGTTTGGGGGGAAATACGCACTCAGCTTTGGGCATATTTACTACAGATGATATTTTGAGAAGTCAGAACTGGAGACGCAGGTTTCTAAGTTACTGATATAAATTATGAAGTGAGAAATTATTGGAAAGGAGGGAATTCATCTCTATCAGCTTGAGAAACAGTGCCATCATGACCAAGTCCCCCTACAGCTTTATCCCCATTTCTAAAACTGTGAAGGCCTGTGATTCCATTCTATCAATCCCCACTTTTCTATTCCTATTATAAATGCTACAGTCTGTCTTTTATCCCTTTTCAAAGGGAGCTTCTAACAGATTGTTCCCATACAACTATCATATCTCTATGACTTGTCTTCCAAAGTCATGAATTGAAAAACGTGACTTTTATTCTCAAAACCTTCCAATTATTGTCATCAGAAAAAAAAAAAACCTTCTTTTAATCCCAACATTGAAGACTTCTGCATATTTCTAGTTTCATCTCCTACTATGTTCCTTCACATGCCCTCTGCTCTAGCCGTAGTGAACTCATCTCATCTCAAAACTGCCATTAACATCCGTGCCTCTAAACACATACTTATAATGTCTAGTCAGAGTACAGTGACTAACCTCATGACTGCACATCCTAAGCCCCAGAGACCAAATCTACTCATTTGGAAATCCTTTTCATTCTCTAAAGCTCAATTGTGAATTGAAAAACCACAATGATTTTCTGAAGAGCATTATTTCATTCTATTTAATTGATAGGTAATTTGTGTGTGTATGTGTGTGCACACCAAGCACACCAGATTATAAACTCCTTGAGGGCAATTACTGTCTTACTAACTTCTACAGTGACTAACCTCATGACTGCACATCCTAAGCCCCAGAGACCAAATTTACTCATTTGGAAATCCTTTTCATTCTCTAAAGCTCAATTGTGAATTGAAAAACCACAATGATTTTCTGAAGAGCATTATTTCATTCTATTTTATTTGATAGGTAATTTGTGTGTGTGTGTGTGTGTGCACACCATGCACACCAGATTATAAACTCCTTGAGGGCAATTACTGTCTTACTAACTTCTATTGCTCTAGATGGTAGTTACTCAAGAATATATTTTAATAAAGAAATAAATGAACAAATTTTTTACAGATTTTGTAATTGTTTATGAAACTTTGGATAAAGCATATCTCTGAAATGAGCAATTTTTTTAATTGACTATTTTAATAGAAAAACCCTGTAATTCTCTCTTCCTGTATACAGCTACAAATAGGTGTTATGGTAGGAAAAAAGTAAATAAATCAAGTTTCTTATTTTTAATGTTTTGTGCAAAGTTATATTGTGCCTATTTTAAATGGACTTTTCCAAACTAAAGTTTCTTCTTTTTTAAAAATTATATTATAGTCAAACAATTATTTGGACAACAAATTCACATGATTCCACTTCTATCTTCCAATCCATTCTCCACAGAACAGGTTGGATTTTTTAAAATTCTTACTTCCCTATTTTATCCCTGCACTGAACACAAGTACAAAGCTCTCATCCTGCTTCCTTTCCAACTGCATCTTCATCACTTCTGCCCTTGCTATCAACAGTCCAACTCCACTGTCCTCATCTCGGTTCCTCTGATAGTCAAGCTTTTACCCAACTTAAGATCTTCAAATGTATGATTTTCTTGATCTGAAATACTCTTTCCCTCACTCTCCATTGCTGATTCCTTTTCTATGTTAAGTCTTGGTTTGAATGATACATCCTTGGAGAGGCCTTTCAGCAAACCTATTGAAATCCGTCTCCCTGTTAGTCTCCATTATGTCATTCTGTTTGTTCTCCTCCTTCATTCTGGTCTGTAGAAATTACATTAGTTGCTTATTTGGTACTTATTTCTTGTTCTATCTGCCTATCCTGCACCTTGCAGATAACAGAAGATGCTTCACAAGGTTTAAGGCTATGCCTGTTTTGTTAACTACTGTATACCTAGTGCAGAATTCTGGATATGGTATATTGCTAGGGAAAAATTTGTGTGCATGAAAAAAATATATATATTTGTGTGTGTATGTATATGCAAATAAATATATGTGTATGTATGTGTATATATGAATATATATGAATATATGTATATTCATATATATATACACACATATGTGTTTTTCAGGTTGGTGCATAATAGAAAATAGAAAATGTCTAGTGGAAAAGATTTAAGATTCTTTATAGCAACAGAGGCAAATATAGGGTCAGCTAGTAGATATTACAGAGATGCAGATATTGCCAGATATTGCCTTAATGAAAAGAAAAAAAAAGTCAATTAAAATGGTCCCCAAATACTATAAACTATGTAAATGTTATAGGGTTTAAATCCAAGTTGGATGCCTGCCTATGAGGGAAGTGTTGAAGGGGATTCTTGAATTTGAATAGAGAGATGGGACTAATGGCCTCTAAATTTCCTTCTAAATCATGATTCTATGACCTCCATATATTTCTCTAACAGAATACTGAGAAGGAAGACACTGTTTTAAGATATCTTGCTTCAAGTAGATTTAGACAGTGTGTAATAAATTGTTTCTCTTAAAATTAAGATTGCCTTGATTTAAATTTAGGTCAGATAGATGATTTGGCTTAAAAGTCCAAGAATAGGACAGATAATTATGGAATCCACACATAAAATCACTGAAATTACTTTATAATTATGTCTTATAAGAACACACACAATGAGTTCATCCACTGCTTAAATGTCAGCTTAGGAAGAAGTACTTTAATTGTATTTGTTTTGAGCTATTCTCAAGACAATTCTAGGAACTACAGTCTGGTGATCTCAGTTTATTAGGAAGCTATACACTTCCTCTGCAAGGGAGTATTTTTTCTATGTGTGTAGTAAGAAATAAAGAATATTTGTTTTGTGATGCTATTTTGAAACTGCAGTATAAGACATGGGAGGGATAAACATCACATATAACAACTGTACATTTAAAATATGTAATTCATTCATTTGATTCTGACATTCTGTTAGGAATGGTCACATTCTTCAATATTTCTATATGCACAGTGTTGTTTATATTCAGGTAATGGGAAAAATATATTCCTGAGAATTACACAAACTATTCCATCCTAAAACAAGTAGTACATAAAAACTATGGTTATGTCTAGAATTATGTGATTACTAACCTTGACTAGTAAAAAGTAGTGGACTATAGTGGCTCTGAGCAAATTCTTGGAGACAGACTGCTGGGGTTTAAATATCTACTTGGTCACTTAATAATTTAATGCTCTTTTATAAATCAGTTATCAATTTCTCCTTTGTAAGACAAAGATGAGAATAGCAACTAGTTCAAAAGATTATTGTGAGGATTAGTGAACCTGTTTAACAAAATGTCTGGCCCACAGTAAATGTACAAAACAAATCTTTTCTATTTTCTGAATACATTCAATTTTAATACCCTTTAAAATATAAATTGATTGATTATCTCAATTGATTATTTATCTTGGTGTCAGGCAGTCTAAAATGGAGAATTATAGTCCTTGTCTGAGTAAATCAAATAAATATATCTTTTATACAAATAATCTGTTTATTTCAGTTAAGTGTATTTTGACACGTTTATTTAGCACATTTTCTACAAGAGAAAATCATTAAATGAGTAACTTTTCCCATTCAGGCCATTCATGTGTGAGTTTAAATCAAACTTGCTACTACTAAATATACAAAAAAATAATATTTTCCTCATATCAAGCTGATAAAATATAACATACCCATTAACAGGATCCACCACAATTCCTCTGGGATGGGACATTTCTCCTTCTAAAAGAGTCTTCCGACTCTGAGAAGCTTTTTCCAGCCTGGCTACATTAATGGTCTTCCTATGACCATCATTTGTCCAGTAAAGGTTATTTCCAATCCAGTCCACAGCAATGCCTTCCACATTATCAAGATCTGTAAAAAGAAAAAACAAGAGAGCAACACATTTTACAATAGCGCACACTACTTATGTTCTAGTTCAGAAATGTTTAATTCAAAAAGGAATGAATTCTGATTCATGCGTTCTTTATAGTCTCATTTTGGAAAATATCATTCCATAGCATATTTTTCAATTTTATTTTGAGTGCCATTTTATGTGAATGACAGGCCCTGTCTCGATATATTTTAAATGAAACAGTGATCTGCAGGAAAACAGGAAAATACAAGGGATGGCACAGCAAAGGGAGAAAATTCCCAGAACATAAATATAGTGATACAGACTGTTTAGAAAAAAAAAATCAAGTAATATGAACAAGTCCTATGTTCAAAAAGTAAGCATATTGAAACTTGCAATATACAATTTGAGTAATCAAAATAATAGGAATGCCCTCTTGCCAAGAGATGACCAGGTCCAGCAGAAGCATACCTTTGAAAGCCCCGAACAGGTTTTCATCATGGAACTGTATGAACAGTGAATCCCAAAGAAACACTGAAATAATTCTCTATATTCTAGACTTATTTTTTTAAGATTTTATTTATTTGACAGTGGGCGGGGAGGGAGAGAGCACAAGCAGGGGGAGGGGCAGAGGCAGAAGCAGGCTCCCTACTAAGCAGGGAGCCCACTGACAACGTGAGGCTTCATCCCAAGACCCCAGGATCATGACCTGAGCCGAAGGCAGATGCTTAACTGACTGAGCAACTCAGGTGCCCCATTCTAGACTTATTTTTAAAAGGACACTATTCAGACTTCTGTAAGATACAGGCAGTGGTAATTCAAAGAGATATTATAAATACATAATCTTATATGAGTTCAACTAATTCAAACCTTTACAGAAAGGAAAATGCCAACACTTTAAAGTGAAGGGTTATCGTCTATTATCACGCAAGAAGTGGTAGAATTGGAACAAAAATCCAAGTCATCTGATCCCCAGTGTAAAGATCTTTAAAACTGCACTATTCCTGGGGTGAGTCCTGCTCTCGCTTTTCGCCATTTGATGAACAACCTTCCAAACTGTCTACAGCATCATAAAGGCAGTTCCATTTCTCTGCTGCATAAGAAATTGCCGTGAATGCCTTTTCTTCTCTCAAAACCAAGGGAGCCTTTGTCTCCTTTCCTCCCAGGGATGAGGTAGAGAACTGGAGCTCACTGGACAAAACACTAGAGACAGAAGTGCTGATTGACACACTATGGGCACATCTTCCTGATATTCCCTCATATGCACATGTAATGAATATTTACTATTATCCTGTTTTTTAATCATGACCCTTCTGGCCTTGGAGAAAAATAAAATTTTCTTTGGTGACCCTTTCTGCTCATCAGCATGTGCCCTGACTCAGGATGATTAATACAACATGTGATTTGATCTAACTGAAAATCCCATTATAGTGAATCAGATATGTTCTCAATTTCACTAAGCTATCTGCTTCATTACCATCCGGTATGAGTCATTTTCAGAGGTTAATTGTGTCTATGCTTAGAAAAAAAGTTTAATTTTGTCTTTACTTTATTGACACTTAATTTTACTGAGCACTTTCTTGCTCTGGCATAATGGAAAAATAATAGCTGTTTACTCTTTTCCTTTATATTTATTAATAGTCTGTGGCTGATTTTTATCTTGTTAGTCAGTTTTCAAAAATTGTATTACATTTGAAATCTACTCTGGCACGAACACTTCCATCTTCAATAGCTCTCTTATTTTTATAAATTTCCTGTTGACATCTAACTTGACACTTTTTATTTATTTTTCATATGAAGCAGTTGCAATACTATGTGGATTGAAATTTTGTTTCTGACACTTAGATAAGCAACTCAGTCACTTTGATCTTTAATTTCTCCAATCATCAAGTGAAGGTAATCATAGCACCTACATCACAAGGTGATAACAAGGGGTAACTTAGCTACTGCATGGAAAGCACTTAGCATACTGCCTACAATATTCTCAATTCCCAAAATATGTTAGCTTTTACTAATTTATCAGGATAAAAAATTCTATATATGCCCTGGCTCTTTGCCTTATGAGTATTACTTGATAGAAATATTCCTCATATTTTTCTCTCTGAGAATGATTATTTAATAATATGTCCTTGCATTTTGACCAGTGGCCAACTTCACCTAGAAATAGTATATGCAGAGTCAGTTGTGAATAAATAGTAAGAGTGAAATGGAATTGAATTCCAAAATTGGGAGGATTCTGTCCCTAATTACATTGGTTGCTTTTTCTTTGAAAAATGAAATGCTTGAACAGCATAAAGGAGTGATTAGGATCACAAGTTCTGAAATTACAAGACCTAGGCCCTGCCACTCACCATATCTCTGAGTGAATTCACTTAACCTTTCTACTCCTCAATTTCCTAATCTTTAAAATGGGTGTAATGATAGTGCTTAACTCATAGGATTGGCTTAGGATTAAATGAATGAATATGTGCAAAATCCTTAAAATAATAGTCAGCGCATGGTAAATGTTACATAAATATTGTTATTAATATTATTACTAATAATATCATTATCATTATAAGTTTCCCTGTAGCTACCTATCTAGTCTATTAAGATAGAAATGAAACAATTAGCTTAGTGGTTCTTTTTAAATATTTGTTTATTTATTTGAGAGAGAGAGAGCAAGAGTGGGGGGAAGGGGCAGAGAGAGAGGAAGACAGAAAATCTCAAGCAGACTTCTGCTTAGTACTGAGCCCCAAGCGGGGCTCAATCTCACAACCCTGAGATCATGACCTGAGCCAAAATCGAGACTTGGACTCTTAACCGACTGAGCCACTCAGACACCTTGGCCTAGTATTTTTTAGCTGTGTGTGCGTGTGTGTGTGTGTGTGTATGTGTATGTGTTTTGTTTGTTTGTTTTCCATTGTGGGAAGAATGAGGCTGAATACAATTCTAAAATAAAGAAACTCATAAAACAGTCTATGTACAAATCAGGAATCTTTCTAGGATATCTTTAATAAGGTATGGAGAGATTTCTTCTCTTGTAGGACAAAGACTGAACAACTAGTGAATCCCTTTTTCAATAACTATACATTGATAAAGTATTCTGACTTTGTACCATTCGGTACCTGCCTTTAATGAGCCAATGACTGATGTAACACTAAGACATAGGACACTGGTTTTATGTAAATTTGATTTTTTATTGAAAAAGTTTGGTTGGAGCCTACCTGCAATGGACTATTAGGGACTCTATGACCAAAATCCTTCAACCAGGTGATCAGGACATATGAAAGTTGATGTCACTCAAATTTCAAACAAACATAGATGACTACAGAGATATGAGTTACCAGCTTGAGAAAACACATGACTTCAAATATAAGAAAGCTGTTTGATAAAGTTGGTAAAACTTGATAGAGTAGATTGCTTTGATATCTTTTGGTGGAGTTCAAGTATTCTACATTCCAAAATCAACATTCACTACTATATTATTATTATTATTATTATTATTATTATTATTATATAACTAAGAGCAAAAAAATATTATAAATGTGTATTTTTTAATCTGGCAAAATTGCCCTTAAGTTTAACAAAATACTCATTTTCATTTATCAATAGGGAAGGACTCTCAACATGTTCGTAACTCCTTCAAAAAAAAAGAAAGAAAGAAAGAAAAAGAGAAAGAAGAAAAAAGTTCCAGTAGATAATGTTTTCTTATATTTTTTAATTAACATATTTACATGTTCCATTCTAAGTGAGAATTGAGACATTTATCTATATACTTCAGATTAAAAACAGACTTTTTAATGCACTCTTTGAATGCATACTGTTTTGATTAACATATTGTTTTGGCTCAAATTATTAAATTTTCCATCATTTTTCCTTTGTAAATACTGTTCTGGTATTTTAAGAATAACTTTTATAAATGGGCATAATATATGAGTAGTATGCTAAAACACACACACACACACACACGATCATCAAAAGCCAGACTTTTCACTTAAGTGAAAAATTCTTGAAGATAGCAATTTGTTATAGGTGATATTTACCATTTAGGAAATGAGGATGAATAGGAGATAATACAATTTATGTAAATTAAAGAGAATAATTATGTGGATTTAAAAGAAGTAATTAGAAAAGTTATTTAAATTAATTTAATACCCAGGACTAGATAAAATAAGCATTTTAAAAAGAGTAGAGAAAAACATACTTCTAAAACACCATTACACGTCTGATTTGTATCATTACACATTTTATGGAACAGAAGAGGATTAAAGTTTTATATATTTAAAACAAAATTATTTATTTTTAAAAATGGGTCCCAGATTTTTTTTTTTTTTAAACGGCAAAGGCTTTAGTTTCATTAAGGTGCATAGACTGGATCTCTGTAAGTCTTGATCCTTTATAAGAGAATCTGATTAACATACTGAGGAATTAATTGGAAATTATACATGAAAATTGGCATTACAAAAACACAATGCCTATATTTTCCCAATGTATCCTTAAGGATTTTCTATCTGTAATGTGAACAATATTTTTCTGAGCTGGAATTAAGTATTACAAAAGAGTTTCCATGAGTGCAGAGGATGATCACATGCCTCAAATAGTATGCCATGTAGACATGCTTAGGGCCAGAGATGCTTTACCTTGCCTCAAAGTCAGCACTTGAACAATTCAGAGTCAGCACTTGGACAATTCTCCTGCCTCATATTCACGTAGTCAATTAATCCAAATCCTCTTTGTGTATTTCAATGTGGCCTGAGGCATCACAGCTTATATGTATCTGACATGAGTGAATGAAGTTGATTTAATTAATAGTGTGGCAGTTAAGCTTGCCTGCTGAATTTCCTATCTCCTGAGGTTACAGGAATCTTTGGCCAGACTGACGTCTTCTGTATTATCCGTCCCCCACGGCCAGCTGAGGCTGATGTTCTCATCCTCATTTTCATTCCAGGTCCTTCCTCAGATCAATTAATAGGTCCAAGAGGGTAAATACACAAGCTCCTCTCAATCAGAACAAAATGCTTTGTTGTTGTGTTCAAAGAGATGTGTAAAGTTCATATAGGGTTTTATTTTAAGATGAACAGACTATATTACATAGTAGCTTCCTTTTATCATCAAAATCACATTGTTAGTTTCCATTTGGGACGAGGGTGATACAGATTGTCTCTCTATCACATTCACATATTTCGTCTTTGATAAAGTGATGAGCATCGGTAAGATTAATGAGAGTATCATGGTAAGCATCATAGTTGCCAATAAAGTAATCTAAAATGATAATTGAACAGACAGTTTCAAGAATTGTTAAGAACTGAGTTTTTACCCTACTTTCAAACTAACAACTTAGTCCATTACCGGTTCATAGATGATAGTGGAAGACACAAGTCTTGTAAGTCAAATATAAAGGACTTTATTACTCATGGCATAGCAAGCACTATGGTCTTCAGCAGAACTGGTATCAGTTCCTTTTACTCCAAAGTCCCATGGGGATGACTGGGTTGGGCCATTTTAGATGTATTCACAATCAGTGAGTTGTATTACAAAAAATAATTCTGAAGTTAGAAAACCCAAATCTTTTTATAAAGGGCAATAAACAAGGCTGCCCTTTACACTGTAGGTGTAAACTATCTCTTCTTCTAAGGCTCTTTCCTATACAAACATCTTTGAAAGAATACTTCAGACTAAAAGGCAATAATTGTTTCACTCTAAGACATGCAGAAATGTGAGTGATTCATGGAGAACTATCTCCCAAGAAAAGTCATAGAAGTCATAAATTGGTATTCTTTAATAAATGTAGACAGATGAACAAACAAATTAGTGTGCAAATATGACTACAAATAATAATCATTTTTGGGTTCCAGGCTATTACTCTTATGGGAATTATTTATTGATTTATACTACCACATCTTGAAGCATTTTGTTCAGCTAGCCATGTGTAATAGTTAATTCTATGAGTCAATTTGGCTAGGCCAAGGTATACAGATCTGGTTAAACATAAGTCTGGATATTGCCGTGAAGGTATTTTTTTAGGTGATATTAACATTTAAATCCATACCCTTGGAGTAAAGCAGATTACCCTCCATAATGTGGGTTAGTCTCATCCAGTTAGATGAAAGCTTTAAGAGAAAGCAGACTAAAGTCCCCTAAGGAAGAGGGAATTGAGTTTCTAAACTATCTTCAGACTTGAGGTACAGAATCAACTCTTCCCTGAGTCTACAACCTGTCAGACTACCCTCTAGATTTTTGACTTGCCATCCTCCACAACTGTGCAAGCCAATTCTTCAAATTATCTCTCTCTCTCTCTTTATGCATACATTCTATTTGTTCTGTTTCTCTGAAGAACCTTATTAAACCTGTGACCTGGAAATTATTTTGCTGAATGCTCTGAGCAGAAGAAAGATATTCTTCACATTCATTCTTTTCAGATGAAATTCTGGAAAGTACACACTATGGAGGACAGAGATGCTTCCAATTTAAGAATGCATTACAGACATGCAACGAGTATATAGCTCATTTTTATAATAGCCCACTACTAATTTTTAAATAATATCAGAGTTGTATTGTAAATATTTTTAAATGTTTTTATTTTTTGTAAATTATGATATGTTGACATCTTTAAAAGAACTTTTCCAGCTAGAGTGAGATTACCTGTGCTGGGGATAATCAAATCTTAGAGACAGCAAAGGGCCCAGCCAGGAACATGCCTTTGACATACAAACTAACCAACACATTTAGAAGAACTGATATTGTTAAAATGTCCGTATTTCCCAAAGCAATCTACAGATTCAATGCAATTCCTATGAAAATATCAACAGCATTTTTCACTTCACTAGAACAAATAATACTAAAGAAAGAAAGCAGCCACAAAACTTTCAGCCAAAGTTTTGTATGAAACCACCAAAGACCCCAAATAACTAAAGTAAACTTGAGAAAGGAAACAAAGCTGTAGTTATCACAATCCCAGATTTCAAGATGTACGACAAAGTTATAGAAATCAAATGGTATGATACTGGCACAAAAACAGACATGTGAATCAATGGAACAGAAGAGAGAGCCCAGGAATAAACCCACACTTACATGGTCAGTACCCATTGAAGCAGGAAGAATGTATAATGGGGGAAAGACAGTCTCTTCAATAAATATTATGGGGAAAATTGGATAGCTACATGCAAAATAATTAAACTGGTCCACTTTCTTATGTCATACACAAAGATAAATTCAAAATGGCTTAAAGACCTAAATGTGAGACATGAAACCATGAAACTCCTAGGAGAAAACAAAGTCAGCAATTTCTTTGACTTGGGCCTTAGCAATATTTTTCTAGATTTGTTTCCTTAGGCAAAAGAATCAAAAGCAAAACTAAACTACTGGGACTACCCCAAAATAAAAAGATTTTACACAACAAAGGAAACCATCAACAAAACAAAACAGCAACTTACTGAATGAGAAGATATTCACAAATGATATATCTGATAAGGGGTTTGTATCCAAAATATGAAAAGAACTTTTACAACTCGGGGCTCCTGGGTGGCTCAGTTGGTTAAGCGACTGCCTTCGGCTCAGGTCATGATCTCAGGGTTCTGGGATTGAGCCCCTCATCGGGCTCCCTGTTAAGCAGGAAACCTGCTTCTCCCTCTCCCACTCCCCCTGCTTGTGTTCCCTCTCTGTCTCTCTCTCTGTCAAATAAATAAATAAAATCTTTAAAAAAAAAAGAACTTTTACAACTCAACACCAAAGAAACCCCAAATAATCTGATTAAAAAACGGGTAGAGGACCTGAGGAGGCATTTTTCCAAAGAAGACATATAGATGGCTAACAGACACATGAAAAGATAAATAAAATAAAATATCACCTCACACCTGCCAGGATAGCTGGGATCAAAAAGACAAGAAACAACAAGTGTTGGAGAGAATATGGAGGAAAGGGAATCTTCATGTACTATTGGTGGGAATGCAAACTGGTGCAGCCACTATAAAAAACAATATGGAGGGGCACCTGGGTGGCTCTGTTGGTTCAGTGTCTGACTCTTGGTTTCGGCTTAGGTCATGATCTTAGGGTAGTGAGATTGAACCCCCACTGGGCTCCGCTCTCAATAGGGAATCTGCTTGAGATTCTCTCCCTCTCTCTCTCTCTCCCCCTGCTCATACTCTCTTTCTCTCTCTCTCTCTCAAATAAATAAATGAATCTTAAAAAAAAAAAGAAGAAACAGATTGGAGGTGTCTCAAAAAATTAAAAATAGAAATACCATACGATCCAGTAATTCTACTACTCGGTATTTATCCAAAGAAGACAAAAACACTAATTCAAAAATATACATGCACCCTTATGTTTATTGCAGCATTATTTACAATAGCAAAGATATGGAAGCAACTCAGGTATACATCAATAGATGAATGGATAAAAAAGATGAGATGCACACACACACACACACACACACACACACACACACGGATATTACTCAGCCATAAAAAAGAATGAGATCTTACCATTGCAACATGAATGGACCTAGAGGATATTAAGCTAAGTGATATAAGTCAGAGAAAAACAAATATCACATGATTTCACTTATATGTAGAATAAAAAAAAACCCATAAAAATGAAGAAAGAAGGAAGCAAACAAAACAGAAATAGACCCATAAATACAGAGAACAAACTGATGGTTGCCAAAGGGGAGGTGGGTGGGAGATGAGCAAAATGGATGAAGGGGAACAAGAGATATAGGCTTCCAGTTATGTAATGAATAAGTTACAGGGATGAAAGGTACAAAATAGGGAATACAGTCAATGATAATGTAATAGGGTTGTATGTTGACAGATAATAGCTCCACTTGTGGTGAACATAGCCTAATGTATAAAGTTGCCCAATCCCTACATTGTACACCTGAAATTAATGTAACACTGTGAGTTAACTATACTTCAATAAAAGAAAACAAAAACACAAACAAAAATTAGCCAATTCAGAGCTATTACCTCTTCTATCTGGTCTGCAGCCCAGGAGGCAATAGTCCTCTGCTTTAAAATCATCCCCAGGCCAGATACGGGGCAACTATTAGCCCTGTTATTTAAAAACCAATGGAATTATTCACACTAGGCAATTCTAAAGTGTTTATCCTACCCTGCTTTACCTTTCCGCCAGAAATGCCAATAAAGGCTATTAGTTAATGCTTTCCCCTCACTACTGTCTTTGACCTTCCGACCACCACCCTGTTGTCTTTCCTACGTGGCCCTGTGTGTTGTGCTGTGCTTTCTGTCTCTCAGACTTGTGAATATCATCAGCTTTGTTTTCCTGAGCCTCTCCTCTGTCTCCTGCCCTGGCTGCACCTGACTGACCATCTCATGAAAGAATACAAAATATGCATCCTCATTGTGAATGGGGAGAGAGAAAGTAATTTCCATTAATGCCCTTTTACCAACCAATTCTGCCTACTTACCAAGAGAGAACAGAGCAAAAATTGCTTTAACTTCTGAACACAAAATAATACAGCTATTCTTGAATATTCCTTTTAGTCCCACGAACTAAGTTATAATTTACGAATATAAAACATTTTGGAACTTATTGCATTAATACTAAATTACTCAATCTCTTTCATAGCAGATGAAAAGGCAACTACATTAGAAGTTGCTTGAGCAATTTAATTTCATAGAAAGTGACTTTTTATTAATGTTTTCTAATATGTTTCATAGTTTTGAATTTGGTCATTTAAACATTCAAATAGTTGTATCACTTCAATTGATACTTTTCACAGAACTTTTAAAAGAAAACAAAGTAACTCACACTTTGCTTAGGCATCATGCTGTAGGGAAAGATACTGATCATTAAATTCCAAATTAGGCCAGAGGCTTTAAGTCTTCATTATATTTATAATTACCATGACAAAAAAATGTGTGACATCCCCCTGGAACTTACCTTAGCATCCTAAATTAAACCAAAATATAGTTGTTTCAGACCCACATTAATACCCACAGGGAAAACAAAATAGGCAAAATACGTGTGGGAGTAATAGGTAAATGAGAAAAAGGAAGTCCTTAAAAATTTACCTTGCAAAAATCCTTCTATAAATATCTAAGTAAACACACATAGTGACAACCCTCACTGGTCCACAGGTAGCCTTACAAAACTGAAGCAGTGAGTCAGGGAAAAATGTAATAATAAAACTAGGCAGGAAACTAGTTATAAAGTCAGTATTTTAGAGATAAAATGAAGCTAAAGAATCATATAGTTCAATGTCTACATTGTATAAATAATGAAACAAAGCTCCAGAAAAGTAAACTGATTCACAAGGACCTCATTAAGTTAGTAGTCAAATCAACTATTTTATGTTAAAGTTTGATCTCCAAAATTGTAAAGAAAAATTGTAAATCGAAGCAAGAGTCAAAGAAAGCTAGTATCAGCAATGATTCACTAAGAAAAAAAAAGCGAGATATAAAGGGGAAGGGATAGAGTAAGGTCACTGAAGGGAAGGACGTTTTACCAACTTTCCAATAAAAATCATTATTCTCAATAAACTATCACTTTATTTTCTTACCAAAATATATTTGATGGCCCACAATGTAGAGAATAAACAAATGTGCATATCAAGGGAAGTCAAATATTAAAATAAAAGAAAAAACTGAGGTGCTCTTATTGGGTACATAAGAATGAGAAAATGTAAGTGTTAAATTCATTATAGAAAAGCTGGTGGAATTTGCTTAAGGTCTTTAGTTAATAGTATTGTATCAAAATTACTTTTCTAGTTTTGGTAACTTTAGTACTGTTATGAAAGATGTTACTACCAGGGGAAAATGTGAGGAATATATGGAAGGAAGGTGCACCATTTGGCAATTTTCTACCAAACTAAATAAAAGTAGTCCATTAATTACTTTTAAATTACTTTTATAATGTAATAAAATAAAAAAAAGAATGGTTTTAGAAATGCATTAGTGTTGGGGGGTGGAGCAAGATGGTGGAGGAGTAGGAGACCTGAATTTAGTCTGGTCTCAGGAATTCAGCTGAATAGGGATCAAACCATTCTGAACACCTACGAACTCAACAGGAGACCGAAGAAGAGAGTAGCAACAACTCTCTGAACAGAGAAGCGACCACTTTCTGGAAGGTAGGACATGCGGAGAAGTGAATCCAAGGAGATATTCGGGAGGATAGACGGCGGGGGAGGGCGCCTCCGTTGGCCGCTTCTGGCAAGTGATAGAGCCGCGGAGCACAAAATCAGAACTTTTAGAAGTTGGCTCCACTGAGGGATGTTGCTCCAGTGGCTAAGCAGGGGGTGGAACCCTCGCGGGACAGTGTGGACTCAGGACCCTCAGGGTCACAGAAAGACCAGAGGTGCCTGAGTGCAGCAGAGCTCCCAGGTACCGGAGTGAGGAAGCCGGCTGCAGAGACGGAGCCGAGGCGCGGGCTCTCAGCTCAGGGTTGCCATAAACTGTGATCCACGGCCCAGCTGGGCCACTGCTCCTCCAACAGGGACCCAACAAGCGGCAGAGCCGGGGAGACTCCCCTTCCTCCCCGGGGAGGAGCGGCGCAGTAGTGCACCACAGGGAACTGCTGGGTTTGGAGACTCCATACAGGGTCGGGTGCCAGAGATAGAAATGCTCGGTCACAGGCCGGGTGAGCACGGAGTGCAGCCGGAGACCGGGGAGACGGGAGTGACTGCTTTTCTCTGGGGGCGCACTGAGGAGTGGGGCCCCGAGTTCTCAGCTCCTCCGGGTGGAGATTGGGAGGCCGCCATTTTCACCCTGGTCCTCCAAAGCTGCACCAAGTGCTTGCAGGAAACAAAAGCTCCCGAGAGCAAACCCGAGCAGCTTGGTTAGCCCTGACCGACAAAGGGCGGGGCAATTCGGCCTCCAGCAAAGACATTTGGAAACCACAGCAACAGGCCCCTCCCCCAGAAGATCAGCACGAACAGCAAGCAAGCCAAGACCAAGTTTACCGATCAAGGAGAACGGGAGAACTCCAGCGCTAGGGGAATACTGCACATAGAACTCGTGGCTTTTTTTACCATGATACATTAGGTTTTCAAAGTTAATTTTTTAACTGTTTTTTGTTTTTGTTTTTTTTGAATTTTTCTTTTTCCCTTTTTCAACCAACATCTTATCAATCCCTTTTTTAAAAAAAACATTTTTTATTTTTCACTTTTAGAGTCATATTTTATCCCTTGATAGTAGTTACCCTTATTTTTGGCATATATATATATATATATATATATATATATATATATATAAGTTCTTCTCTCTTTAAAATTTTGATATACAGTTTCTTCTAACAGATCAAAATATATCCTATATCACTAGTGTATGGCTTTGTTCTAGTCTCCTGCCTGATCACATTTTTTTCTTTTCTTTTTTTTTTAAATCTTTCTTTTTCAAACAACTTCTTATCTTATCAATTCTGTTTATAAAACCTTTTATAATTTTGATCTTTACAGTCATCTTCCATCCCTTCATTCTATCAACACTTATTTTGTACATATATAAGTCTTTCTTCCTTTAAAATTTTAGGAGGCACTTTCTTCTGACAGACAAAAATACACCAAAAATCTAGTGTGTGGCACTGATCTATGCACTAGCCTGATCATATTTGATCATATTCTGTTTTTTTTGTTTGTTTTGTTCTGTTTTTGTTTGTTTTTATCCTTATCTTTTTCTTTTTTTTTTCTCTCTCTTTCTTTTTTCTTTCTTTCCCTTTCTTTTCCCTTGGTTTCAGGTCTTTTCTGATTTGTATAGAGTATATTTGCTGGGGACGTTGTTAACCTGTTAGTATTTTGTTCTCTTATTCATCTATTCTCCTCTGAACAAAATGACAAAACAAAAAAAAAATCACCTAAGCAATAAGAACAAGAGGTAGTACCGTCTGCCAAGGACTTACTCAATACGGACATTAGTACGATGTCGGACCTAGATTTCAGAATTGTGACTTTAAAGATACTAGCTGGGCTTGAAAAAAGCGTGGAAGTTATTAGAGAAGCCCTTTCTGGAGAAATAAAAGAACTAAAATCTAACCAAGTCAAAATCAAAAAGGCTATTCATGAGGTGCAATCAAAAATGGGGGCACTAACTGCTAGGATAAATGAGGCAGAAGAGAGAATCAGCGATATAGAAGCCCAAATGATGGAATATAAAGAGGCTGAGAAAAAGAGAGAGAAACAGCTACAGGATCACGAGGGCAGAAATCGAGAGATAAGCGATACAACAAGACGAATAAGATGGACGATGGACGATGGACGATACGATAAGATGAAACAACATTAGAATAATTGGGATCCCAGAAGAAGAAGAAAGAGAGAGAGGGGCAGAAGGTATATTGGAGCAAATTATAGCAGAGAACTTCCTTAATGTGGGGAAGAAAACAGGCATCAAAATCCAGGAGGCACAGAGAACCCCTCTCAAAATCAATAAAAATAGGTCAACACCCCGACATCTAATAGTAAAACTTACGAGTCTCAGAGACAAAGAGAAAATCTTGAAAGCAGCTCGGGAGAAGGGATATGTAACCTATAATGGTAGAAATATTAGATTGGCAACAGACCTATCCACAGAGACCTGGCAGGCCAGAAAGGACTGGCATAATATCTTCAGAGCACTAAACGAGAAAAATATGCAGCCAAGAATACTATATCCAGCTAGGCTGTCATTGAAAATAGAAGGAGAGATAAAAAGCTTCCAGGACAAACAAAAACTAAAGGAATTTGCAAACACAAAACCAGCCCTAAAAGAAATATTGAAAGGGGTCCTCTAAGCAAAGAGAGAGCCTAAAAGCAGCATAGATCAGAAAGGAACACAGAAAATATACAGTCACAGTCACCTTACAGGCAATACAATGGCACTAAATTCATTCTTTTCAATAGTTACCCTGAATGTAAATGGGCTAAATGCCCCAATCAAAAGACACAGGCTATCATATTGGATTAAAAAACAGGACCCATCGATATGCTGTCTGCAAGAGACTCATTTTAGACCCAAAGGCACCCCCAGATTGAAAGTGAGGGGGTGGAAAACCATTTACCATGCTAATGGACACCAAAAGAAAGCTGGGGTGGTAATTCTTATATCAGACAAATTAGATTTTAAAACAAAGACAGTAATAAGAGATGAGGAAGGACACTATATCTTACTTAAAGTGTCTAACCAACAAGAAGATCTAACAATTGTAAATATCTATGCCCCTAACATGGGAGCAGCCAATTATATAAGGCAATTAATAACAAAAGCAAAGAAACACATTGACAACAATACAATAATAGTGGGGGATTTAACACCCCCCTGACTGAAATGGACAGATCATCTAAGAAAAGATCAATAAGGAAATAAAGACATTAAATGAAACACTGGACCAAATGAACTTCAGAGACATATTCAGAACATCCCAACCCAAAGCAACGGAATACACATTCTTCTCTAGTGCCCATGGAACATTCTCCAGAATTGATAACATCCTAGGTCACAAATCAGGTCTCAACCAATACCAAAACATTAGGATTATTCCCTGCATATTTTCAGACGACAATGCTTTGAAACTAGAACTCAATCACAAGAGGAAAGTCGGAAAGAACTCAAATACATGGAGGCTAAAGAGCATCCTACTAAAGAATAAATGGGTCAACCAGGAAATTAAAGAAGAATTAAAAAAATTTCATGGAAACCAATGAAAATGAAAACACAACTGTTCAAAATCTTTGGGATACAGCAAAGGCAGTCCTAAGAGGAAAGTATATAGCAATACAAGCCTTTCTCAAGAAACAAGAAAGGTCTCAACTACACAACCTAACCCTACACCTAAAGGAGCTGGAGAAAGAACAGCAAATAAAGCCTAAACCCAGCAGGAGAAGAGAAATAAGAAAGATCAGAGCAGAAATCAATGAAACAGAAACCAGAAGAACAGTAGAACAGATCAACAAAACTAGGAGCTTGTTCTTTGTAAGAATTAATAAGATTGATAAACCCCTGGCCAACCTTATTGAAAGAAAAGAGAAATGACCCAAATCCACAAAATCATGAATGAAAGAGGAGAGATCACAACCAACACCAAAGAAATACAAACAATTATAAGAACATATTATGAGCAACTCTATGCCAGCAAATTAGATAACCTGGAAGAAATGGGTGCAGTCCTAGAGATGTATCAACTACCAAAACTGAACCAGGAAGAAATAGAAAACCTGAACAGACCTATAACCACTAAGGAAATTGAAGCAGTCATCAAAAATCTCCCAACAAACAAAAGCCCAGGGCCAGATAGCTTCCCAGGGGATTTCTATCAAACATTTAAAGAAGAATTAATACCTATTTTCCTGAAACAGTTCCAAAAAATAGAAATGGAAGGAAAACTTCCAAACTCATTTTATGAGGCCACCATTACCTTGATCCCAAAACCAGACAAAGACCCCATCAAAAAGGAGAATTACAGACCAATATCCTTGATGAACGTGGATGCAAAAATTCTCACCAAAATACTAGCCCATAGGATCTAACAGTACATTAAAGGATTATTCACCACGACCAAGTGGGATTTATCCCTGGGCTGCAAGGTTGATTCAACGTCTGCCAATCAATCAATGTGATACAATACATTAACAAAAGAAAGAACAAGAATCATAGGATCCTCTCAATAGATGCAGAAAAAGCATTTGACAAAGTACAGCATCCTTTCTTGATCAAAACTCTTCAGAGTATAGGGATAGAAAGTACATACCTCAATATCATAAAAGCCATCTATGAAAAACCTACAGCAAATATCATTCTCAATGGGGAAAAATTGAGAGCTTTTCCCCTAAGGTCAGGAACGTGGCAGGGATGTCCACTATCACCACTGCTATTCAACATAATATTAGAAGTCTTAGCCACAGCAATCAGACAACAACAACAAAAAAAATCAAAGGCATCGAAATCAGCAAAGAAGTCAACTCTCACTCTTTGCAGATGATATGATTCTGTATGTGGAAAACCCAAAAGACTCCACCCCAAAACTGCTAGAACTCCTACAGGAATTCAGTAAAGAAGCAGGATATAAAATCAATGCACAGAAATCAGTGGCATTCGTATACACCAACAACAAGACAGAAGAGAGACAAATCAAGGAGTCGATCCCATTTACAATTGCACCCAAAACCATAAGATACCTAGGAATAAATTTAACCAAAGAGGCAAAGGATCTGTACTCAGAAAACTATAAAATACTCATGAAAGAAATTGAAGAAGACACAAAGAAATGGAAAAACATTCCATGCTCATGGATTGGAAGAACAAACATTGTGAAGATGTCAATGCTACCTACAGTAATCTACACATTCAATGCAATCTCCATCAAAATACCATCCACTTTTTTCAAAGAAATGGAACAAATAATCCTAAAATTTGTATGGAACCAGGAGAGACCTCGAATAGACAGAGGAATCTTGAAAACAAAAGCAAAGCTGGTGGCATCACAATTCCGGACTTCCCGCTCTCTTGCAAAGCTGTCATCATCAAGACAGTATGGTACTGGCACAAAAACACACATAGATCAATGGAACAGAATAGAGAGCCCAGAAATGGACCCTCAACTCTATGGTCAACTCATCTTTGACAAAGCAGGAAAGAATGTCCAATGGAATAAAGACAGTCTCTTCAACAAATGGTGTTGGGAAAATTGGACAGCCACATGCAGAAGAATGAAACTGGACCATTTCCTTACACCACACACAAAAATAGACTCCAGATGGTTGAAAGACCTAAACGTGAGACAGGAGTCCATCAAAATCCTAAAGGAGAACACAGGCAGCAACCTCTTCGACCTCAGATGCAGCAACTTCTTCCTAGAAATATCGCCAAAGGCAAGGGAAGCAAGAGCAAAAATGAACTATTGGGATTTCATCAAGATAAAAAGCTTTTGCACAGCAAATGAAACAGTCCACAAAACCAAAAGACAACCAACAGAATGGGAGAAAATATTTGCAAATGACATATCAGATAAAGGGCTAGTATCCGAAATCTATAAAGAACTTATCCAACTCAACACCCAAAGAACAAATAATCCAATCAAGAAATGGGCAGAAGACATGAACAGACATTTTTTCCAAAGAAGACATCCAAATGGCCAACAGACACATGAAAAAGTGCTCAACGTCGCTCGGCATCGGGGAAATCCAAATCAAAACCTCAATGAGATACCACCTCACACCAGTCAGAGTGGCTAGAATTAACAAGTCAGGAAATGACAGATGTTGGCAGGGATGTGGAGAATGGGGAACCCTCTTACACTGTTGGTGGGAATGCAAGCTGGTGCAACCACTCTGGAAAACAGTATGGAGGTTCCTCAAACAGTTGAAAATAGAGCTACCATACAATCCAGCAATTGCACTATTGGGTATTTACCTCAAAGATACAAATGTAGGGATCCAAAGGGGTACGTGCACCCCGATGTTTATAGCAGCAATGTCCACAATAGCCAAACTGTGGAAAGAGCCAAGATGTCCTTCAACAGATGAATGGATAAAGAAGAAGTGGTATATATACACAATGGAATATTATGCAGCCATCAAAAGGAATGAGATCTTGCCATTTGCAACGACATGGGTGGAACTGGAGGGTATTATGCTGAGTGAAATAATTTAATCAGAGAAAGACATGTATCATATGACCTCGCTGATATGAGGAATTTTTAACCTCAGGAAAGAAACTGAGTGTTGCTGGAGTGGTGGGGGGTGGGAGGGATGGGGTGGCTGGGTGATAGACATTGGGGAGGGTATGTGCTATGGTGAGCGCTGTGAACTGTGCAAGACTGTTGAATCACAGATCTGTACCTCTGAAACAAATAATGCATTATATTATAAGAAAAAAAAAGAATAAGAAGATAGCAGGAAGGGAAGAATGAAGGGGAGTAAGTCGGAGGGGGAGACGAACCATGAGAGATGATAGACTCTGAAAAACAAACTGAGGTTTTTAGAGGGGAGGGGGTTGGGGGATGGGTTATCCTGGTGATGGGTATTAAAGAGGGCATGTTCTGCGTGGAACATTGGGTGTTATGCACAAAAAATGAATCATGGAACACTACATCAAAAACTAATGATGTAATGTATGGTGATTAACATAACAATAAAAAATAAAAAAAAATTCAGATTGTTGTAAAAAAAAAGCCAGAATCATGAATGTGAAAAAATGTCTATAGATTATTAAATAAAATAAGCAGGTTACAAAATATAAAAAAAAATAAATGCATTAGTGTTGATATACAGCAGCTGTCAAAAGCTAGATGTAGCATAGTCTGTAGAAAAAAGGAGATAGTTAAAATTAATATTAATGCTATGTTTTGTGACAATTTTGGTGTAGTACATTAAGTGAATCCTTACAATTCCACAACAAAGCCATAAAGGAAATTTGCACAGAATAATTTACATACATAAGTATATAGTAAGAAACCATTCAAGGTAGGTATGCAACTATGCAAAATACGTGTGGGAGTAATAGGTAAATGAGAAAAAGGTAAATGAGAAAAATATAATAATAAAGTTGTGCAGGAAAATGAGATGCTGTAGAGAGCCCAAGAAAGTATGGCAAGATGAAGGTATCTTATGTGGACCCATTAAAAATCATAAAGAATTTTTTCATTGATAATGTTGCCAAAGTTCAAATGAATCATTCCTAAAGAATAATCAGGGAAGCTCATTTTAAAACCAATTTTAGTAAATACCAAAATAACTTCAGATAATAGTGATGAAAAAAAGTAATGATGGATCTTATTGTTCCTTATTTTAGAACAAAAAAGAATCATTGTTCAATCATTCTTAGTGTTTAATCACTTTAGTTGCTATTTTAAAAGTAAAAGTAATGACAGCGGAAGTTAAGAACCTATTCAGAAAATGTTTGTTGTATAGCTACCCTACCTCCAGGCACTATCTTCTAGACCCTGAGGATCTGTCAATGAGTGAAACTAAAACCTCTGACATCTCGAAGCTTACATTATAATGTAATGTTAGTTTCACTCATTGACAGATCTTATTCACTGAATAGGTTCTTTACTTTGGCTGTCATTACTTTTAAAATGTATCATGTGATCTCACTGATATGAGGCATTCTTAATCTCAGGAAACAAACCGAGGGTTGCTGGAGGGTGGGGGCTGGGACAGATGGGGTGGCTGGGTGAGAGACATTGGGGAGGGTATGTGCTATGGTGAGCGCTGTGAATTGTGTAAGACTGTTGAATCGCAGACCTGTACCTCTGAAACAAATAATACATTATATGTTAAAAAAAAAAAAGAAGAATATAGTAAGAAAAGAAAAATGAAGGAGGTGGGAATCGGAGGGGGAGATGAACCATGAGAAACTATGGACTCTGAGAAACAAACTGAGGGTTCTAGAGGGGAGGGGGGTGGGGGGATGGGTTAGCCTGGTGATGGGTATTAAAGAGGGCATGTATTGAATGGAGCACTGGGTGTTATATGCAAACAATGAATCATGGAACACTACATCAAAAACTATGATGTAATGTATGGCGATTAATATAACATAATAAAATAAAATTTTTTAAAAAAGAATAAATACTAAAGAGTAAAAGTAACCAGAGAAAAGGGATAAAGGAATCCCTTTGGGCCAGAAAAATGTACAGATATATGGTTTTAGATGCCAGGAAGGGCTAATTGAGGAGGTAGTCTAGTAGACCAGCATTCCAAGCACAAGAAACAACACATGTAAATGCCCTAAGGTGGGACCATGCCCAGGGTGTTCAGGAGATGACAAAAAGAATGTTAGAAAGGAATCACAGGGATATTATGGGTTATGTAGCAGGAAAACAAATGAACAGTATATTTTCTTCTCTAAGTTTACAAGTCCTTATGTGGAAGATTCTTGAGGAGGTTCTATGTAAAATCCTCAAGAACAACAGAGATGAATGAGTCTTCATTATGACTTGTGCTTATTTCTAGCATCTTATTTGTGAGTATTGGGAGAGGCAGTCCCCGATAGACCTTCAGTGTCCTTGAACGTCTTTACTGAGTGTGCTGAACTTTAAGGCTTATCTGTCTTCTGATACCAAACAATTTCTAAAGCTAGTCACATGGGCAACTAAATCAAGAAAAGCACATGGCGATAACTGTGTAATTGTTTACTCCACAAGGGGGTACTTGCTGTTTGGCACAAAGTTGGCTCTTTGCTCTAAAGGTACTGATTCCTAGGCCATGGGATTCTCAGCTATAGCACAATTCCCTGCTTGCTCAGCATCCGTGTAGACCCATGACATCATGCTGTGAGACCAGGGACAGGGACCAGTAACTCTGTTTAAACTCATGCCATTTGCTGTGCTGTGAGTGATAAACTGTCTGAAGACTCATATTCTCACTTTCTACTTTTGACACCTATGCAGTAGTACCGGTGTGACTCCCTGCCATCCTCCATGACAGGGTTTCTCAACATTGGCACTACTGGCATTTTGGACATAGTTCTTTGTCAGAAGGGACTCTTCCGTGCATTGCACAATGTTTAGCACACTAGCCTCTCTGTACTAGATGCCAATATCATCTCCCTCCCCAGCTGTGACAACCAATAATGATTCCGGAAATTACCAAATGTCCTGTGAAAGACAAAATTACCCTTGCTCTATAAGATTGAAGTTCTACCTTTATTTATATATTTTTAATATTTTATTTATTTATGAGAGAGAGAGAGAGAGAGAACACGAGCCGCCAGGGGGAGGGGGGCAGAGGGAGAGGGAGAAGCACACTCCCTACGGAGCAAGGAACCAGATACAGGCCAATCCCAGGACCCTGAGATCATGACCCAAGCGGGAGGCAGACGCTTACCAACTGACTGAGGCACCCAGGGGCCCCGAAGTTCTACCTTTAAAGTAAGTGACATTTCTCAAACTCTTTTTAGTCCATTTTAATTTTCTAAATATGAATTTTCTTGTCATCAAATAAAGAGTTCTTTGTGCTTTTTTTGGCAAAATTGAACAAGAATACTAAATTAGGTATCTATACCTAGTAGAGTACAACTATACTACCAGTTTGTAGTAAATAGAAACTACCAAACTTTTTTTCAAATATACAGTCTCAAAGTGGATTAAATTTCATTGAAATTCCATATATCTAAAATACTTTAAAAAGAGAAATGTTAAATGTTCCATACTAATTATTGCAATAAATATTTGGAAGTGTTTGTCTCAGAATGATATATTTTTCATGTATATCTCTGGATATCTTTTTTTTTAATCTCTAAAAAGGGTATTTTTTAAACCTGAAATAATAGTAAGCTAAACTTTACAACTTTAAATTCCTCCTTTGGGGACAAATTACAAATACCTCAGTGGCTAAAACATCAAGGTAACTGTTTCTGATTCGAAATGTGTACATTCTTCTTTGATGTACAATCAAGGTTAATGAAAGCTCATTGTAGTAACAGAGATAAAAGTGCTAATTCTGATGCCAGAAACACACTGCTATCCTTAGGAGGCTGATGTGT
Organism: Zalophus californianus; assembly: GCF_009762305.2. Lineage (NCBI taxonomy): Eukaryota > Metazoa > Chordata > Mammalia > Carnivora > Otariidae > Zalophus > Zalophus californianus. Next base: position 107,614,956 of record NC_045597.1, read on the forward strand.
ATGAACCAAAGAAGAAAACAGATGTGTATTAATATATTTCATATAGTCATCAGACCATCTCCACACATTAAATATGCTAATATCACTACAATATATTCATGCAAGTTATCTAAATATTGCACATTACATTAGATGACAGCTAATTTGTTATTTTATATCTGAAAAACTCAGAGCCAAAATGTGTATTTTGATGAGAACTTTGGTTCTTTCCAATTGCATAGGAATAGTGAGGAAAAATAAAAGTTAATAGATACAGAGAAAAGAGTTGATAGGTGTTTAAGGAATGTCTGAAGTAGTCATCATTCCTTTTTCTTTCTTTCTTTCTTTCTTTTTTTTTTTGTGAGGGGCAGAGAAGCAAAAGGCATAAGGGCACATAATGTAGTTTTCTAGTCTAGTTGTGAGTCTAGAATAAACCTGGTGTGTGATAAAGAGATACCACATGCTAGTTTGCCATTGCAAATCTGGAAATAAATGTAACTTCTGTTAAATGATTTTGTTAAAATATTTTGAAGAGTTTAAGGTTATATTTTTCCTTCTCTTAGTCATATATGAAACCTGTGTTTTCAAGTTATTTTCCAATATATTGTTTCCAAGACATTGTCTTGGTCACTAGTGTATCTCCAGGACTTAGAGCATCACCTATCCATAACATGATCTCAATAAATATTGGTTGTCTGGGAGAATATATAAATGAATGGCTCACCATCACCCCATGCATAATTGCAGTTTTTCTTCCAATGATAACCAATTCCTTCATAATTATCTGTCACTAACCTCTCTTATCAGCCCTATGATCTGAGCATCGGTGCTGTATTACACTACTTTTAGCTACTTGATGTGCTGTTTGATTCAGTAGTTTAACTTTAAAAACTTTTAAAGGTAATTATGAGATAAAATTGATGTTTTCCTTTTGCTTCCTTTTAACTGTATAATCCTTGAAGTAGTCTTAATGTGAAATACTGTATAGGACTTGCCAAAGTAATTATGTGTAGGTGAAGAAATTGGTCCCAAAGCTATTTTTTTAAATAGCCAATTAAGTCATAACTGAAAGTAGATGAATGTTTATTAAGATATAAGAAGCAAAAATTGTAGCACAACTAGCCCACAGTAAGACATACCTTTAGTTAGAAAAAAAAATCCCTCATCTAATATAAAAGGAAGAAATTCAATGTTATAAGATTTGGGGGAAGGGTTTAGCAGGCAAAGAACAAACTAAACTAGAACAACATCCATCTAAGAGGTAAGATGAACATTTAGGGTTGTTCTTTTTTTTTTTTTTAGATCTATACTTGAAGAAACCAACTTATATTAGTATGAACAAAAATTGCACTAGCTGTATTGAAACTCTTTTTCTCTCTCTTTTAACATTCTTACCCATAACCACATTTCTTTATTTTGTAATAGTTGCTTTCTTTTAAAATAGAAGATTTTGGTCCAATGCCAGCAAGAGACCTAGATGAGGGTGTGGGGACAGCACTGAAACCAGAGGGTGCTGCAATCTGGACCACATCCAGACATTCTTGGTCCCATGCTGGGAAACGCAGTACTGGGCTTCTGCCGTGCAAGAAGAGAGGCAGGGAAACACCTCTCTTAGAAGGACTGTCTGTCCCTTGTGCTGTGGGGAGACAGTGGGCATGAAAACTCCTTTCTGCCAAGCAGCAGAAATGTGCCTTTCCCTTTTGCACAAGGAGAAACTGCCCTTGGTTTTTATGGAAATAGTAGACACTTAAAGATGTCTCAGACAGTGAGGCACATTCAAACAGTTTTTAAAATGATATTTTGTATGTCAAATGTAACATTTAAAGTTTTATTTATTTATTTGAGAGAGAGAAAAGAGAGAGAGAGTTGGAATGGGGAGGAGCAGATGGAGAGGGACTGAGCACAGAGCCTAATGTGGGGTTCGATCCCACGAACCTGAGATCATAACCTGAGCTGAAACCAAGAGTCAGATGCTTAAACAACTGAGCCACCCAGGCGCCCCTCTAACATTAACTTTTTAAACAATAAAATTGTTTTGCCAAAGAAAGGAAGATATGACTGCATTTCATGTTTTACATATTCTAAAATGACAGTCAGATGTGAGTAAAATAATTCACATGGCCCTTCTTAAAGGTATCACTATAAACAGTTTGGTAATCTTTCTTAAAAAATTGATATAGTAACATAAAGAGAATCATCCTGCCTGCAAAAAATATTTTCAACTCTGTTTACCTTTCAGTTTGTCTTAGGGTTTGTTCATATAACTATATAGCTTTACCTCATGCATTTTAACTGCTACTTAATATCATTCATAGCAAAAATGCATCATACCTCTTTTGATGGATTTATGCTATTTCCAATTTTTTGTTATTACAATAATGTTATTACAAATTTAAACATGTGTACACATCAATTGGATAGATAACCAATAATGGAATTGTTGGGCTGATAGTAAATATAATTTAATTTTGATAGATATTACCAAATAATGCTTCAAAACCATTGTAACAATTTACATTTTCCCCAATAGTGTGGAAAATATATTATTTTCTTATTACCTTACTAATGCTATCTATTACCAATTTTTAAAAATTTTTAATCTAATAAAGGTGGAAAAGTCCTATTTTATTGTGTTAATTTAGATTTTCATGATTAGTATAATGCTAAGCATCTCTATGTGCTTAATTAGGAATTTTGTATTTTTTTGTGAATTACCTTGACAAATATTCTTTAATTTTTTTCTGACATTGTCTTTAAAACTGTAAAATAATCATTCTTTTCTGTTTTATATGTTGTCAAGATTTTTGCCTAGTTTATTTTCTCCTTGCTTACAAACCCCTTGTCATTAAATATATATATATACACACATATATATATACATACAAATATATATATATATAATTTATTTAATAGCCTCTGGGTTTTATGTCTTAAGAAAAATGTTCTATATTCCAATACCATAAAAAAACACATTTTCCTAAATTTTATATTTTTTGTGCTCCTTAAGCTTTATTTTTGTATGCTTTTGAGGTAGGACTCTTTTTCTTTTTTTTTCTTTTTTTTCTTTTTTTATTGTTATGTTAATCACCATATATTACATAATTTGTTTTGGTGTACTGTTCCATGATTCATTGTTTGTTCATAACACCCAGTGCTCCATGCAGAATGTGCCCTCCTCAATACCCATCACCAGGCTAACCCATCCCCCCACCCTCCTCCCCTCCAGAAACCTCAGTTTGTTTTTCAGAGTCCATCATCTCTCCTGGTTCGTCTCCCCCTCTGACTTACTCCCCTTCATTCTTCCTCTCCTGCTATCTTCTTCTTTTTCTTTTTTTTGTTGTTGTTCACTTAAACAAATAGACACATCCCAACCCATTTTTTATGTGTATTTTTTAGGAGTATAATTAATTCCAGGGGGGATGGATTGAACTGAACCCATTATTTTTAATTCACTTAATTATTAAGTTGCTTTAAAGATTGCCTTAAGGCCTTCTTTTTAAAAATAATTTTTAGTCTTTATTAAGAAAATAAGGTTCTCCCTTTCCCTTTCACCTCTGATATTTGAAGTTTATACTTGTGATGTTTTAGGCTATGGTTTCTTGCACTCTGGTCAATATGATCCAATCTGTACTCTAGCTAGAAAATTCTCATTATTTCTGATGACTCATGGTATACTTTTTTCAATTTCTCAGTGCTGTTATCAATATATTTTGTTAATATTTTCCACTAATTTTTATTAATATAGAGGGTAAAGTCTGGCTTGTCTGCTTGGTCTTATATATAGTCCTTTGATTCATTTGTAATCTGACAGATGCATTAAACTAAAATGCAGATTCTTTGAGAACAACAATCTTATAATTTTAGATGAACACCTCGCCTACTATCTGGCAGACCTTTGGTAGTTAATGTCTTATATAGATAAATAAATAGAAATCTTAGCAATGAATAACGGTCAGATTTTCAGATAGGCTTCCTGTACCATCTCTTTAATAACAGATTTTTTCTGATAACATAAAGCATTAAGCTATTTTTCTTTTTGCAAAGTGAAAACTCCCATCATGACATTTATTTATTTATTTATTTATTTATTTATTTATTTATTTATTGGTTAAAAGATGCAATATGAGCTTATTAAAAATAGAAAACACAAATCTTTTTGCATCAAGTGAAATTTTTTTATGTGTAAATTGTGGATGTATAAAGCATCACAAGAGATTCAATGCATTCATAAGTAGTACTCGGTATTTTTAAGAATTGCTTCCAATGCTAAGGTGAAGGGAGACAAAGCAGTTTTTAAAAATATTTTAATCTTAGGGGGCACCTGTGTGGCTCGGTCGGTTAAGCGGCTGCCTTCGGCTCAGGTCATAATCCTGGGGTCCTGGGATCGAGCCCCGCGTCCAGCTCCCTGCTCAGTGGAGAGCCTACTTCTCCCTCTCCCTCTGCCTGCCACTCTGCATACTTGTGCTCTCTCTCTCTGTCAAATGAGTAAATAAAATCTTTAAAAATATTTCAATCTTTTTCTTTAAATTCCCATTTGCATTAATGAATTTTAGACATATGGCATTGGGCTTTATTTAAGATGCAGAATGCTGCAAAAGAATATTGCAACACATAACAATAAGAGAAAGTCCAATAATCTACAATATCATAACTTTTCTTGAGTTCAAATGAAAGCTGAGATCCCAAGGCAACAAGATGAAATACCCAAATGTGAAAGGACTCTTCCAGGCATGAAGTGTTGTACCATTGGCAGAACAAAGGAGGAAAAGGAAACTGCCATAAAAATAGACATTTAAGAAAGATAAAATGGTAAAGAATTCTTAAAACTAAGTTTGATTTAATTGAAAGTTTAGAATTCTTGAGACAAACCAGCACAAGAGATTTCTTTTGCTGGGTTCACAAGAGAAATATTGAAGGCATAGCAGGAAACCTGAGAGAGATCCCTGTATGTCCGCAGACTCTTCTCACATACAAAGGAAATCCCTTAAACCACTGGGGATGGAGAAGGAGACTTTCCCACTCTCAGAAGCAAGACAACGATCCATTGACTGTGAGGAGGGTATAGAAACAAAAAATTACCTGCCACAGGAAAAGGTGCAGGAAACCTTCCCTTCCTCAAAGGTAAAGCGATCTGTAAGGATTAGCTACCCATGAGGGAGGGATACAAGCCAGAGCCATGTGACCCTGAGGGAGGGGTAGGAAAACCCTTGGTCTTACCACAAGTTTGTTAATTCAGAACAAGCAACACTAGTCTTGGAGAAGAGTAAGATACTCTACTGCCACTGGTCCAATCAAAGGTACACTGATGCTGAGGGAACAGGAGAAGCAAAGTGGTTCATCCCTGGAGAAAGCAGAGTAAAGCTGCTTGAACCCATAATCTTGGGTTCATACAAAAACAAACAGCAACAGCAACAAAACAGAACAAAACAAAACAAAACACCCAACAAACAAAAAACACAGATATTTGCTACTACCCTGGGGCTTGCAGCAGCAATTATTTACAGGCCAGGACTTCCCACAGAACATGGAAGACACTGGCTGCCAAAGGAGAAGAGGCACAGAAAGACCCACCTCAAAACCCCAGACACATAGGACCTAAGACCAAGTCTTAACCAAGAAAATGGAGAGCCCCTCTTCTACCCAATAGAAGCTTCTCACTTAGTAACAGCACAATAATCTTACTGAGGGAAGGGTAAGAGTGTAGAGAGAGATCTCTCAGTAAGGCAGCTGTGAACGGACTATTGAAAGCTGAGGAAGGAGCAAGCATACCCAACTCTCCTCATCAAGCACAAGGTAGTATCAGCCCATCACTGGAGGGATCTGAAAGATTTGGTTTACCAAAGGTAACTATAGTAAGAACAAAATCTAAATCCAATCCAATTACTGAATAGATTGACCAAACTTTCCACACTAATAACTGACAGAAGAGATATGCTTAGTCTCCAGGCATAAATTTTACTAATTTGAATCTCTAAGGTTTTTTTTAAATTCACTGTTTGACATTTAATAAATAATTATGAGATATACAAAAAACATAAAAGGACAAACAACTCATTGAGGTAAACTGGTCAACAGAAGAGGTGCAGCTGTCAATAAAATCAGACCCTAAGATGACCTTGATGTAGAAACCTTCAAATTAAAACAATGAGTTTTCAATATACACCTATTACAATGGCTCAAATGAAAAAGACTGATAATACTGTGTGCATTGATGAGAAGGCAGAACAACTGGAACTCCCATACTTTGATGTTGGTAAAGTAAAATGATCCAGCCACTTTGATAACCAGTTTGGACACACTGAAGTTTGGCATTTTTGGTTTAGCATTTTCTTATAAAGTAATACATAATCTTACCATATTACCAGGCAGTCCACTTTTAGAAATGAAAACACATGTCTACACAATATATCGTATACAAGTGTTTATAACAGCTTTCGTCATAACTGACTAAACTTGAAACAACCCAAATGAACATCAACTGGTAAAAGAATAAAAAACTCATGGAACATCCATACATAACCCAACATAAAAAAGAATGAATAGATACATTCAACAACATGGAGGAATCTCAAAAGCATTATCTAAGTGAAGCAATCCAAACTCAAAAGCTATTCACTATATAATGAAACTTTTCTGACATTTCAGAAAAGGTAAAAATAAAGAAAGAAAAATTAGACCAGAGTAGAAATTAGACTAGTAGCTGTTAGGAACAAGAGGGAACTTTCTGGGGAAATGGAAATATTCTAATTTGATTGTGGTATTGATTATTCATCTGGATACACTGAACTATTTCCTTAAAAAAAAAAAGTGGATTTTACTATATGTAAATTATGTTACAATAAACCTGATTTGTAAAAATGAAATTATAAAAACAGCTAGAGATTATCAGAAGAAAAATACGGGTATTCAGAATAAAATTTGTAGCCATTTTTATTTTTTTATTTTTTATTTTTTTTAAGATTTTATTTATTTATTTGACAGAGAGAGACAGTGAGAGCAGGAACACAAGCAGGGGGAGTGGGAGAGGGAGAAGCAGGTCTCCCGCCGAGCAGGGAGCCCGATGTGGGACTCGATCCCAGGACCCTGGGATCATGACCTGAGCCGAAGGCAAATGCTTAATGACTGAGCCACCCAGGTGCCCCCTTGTAGCCATTTTTAGATAGAATAAAAGAATACCAGTTAATACAGCCAGTGTGGTCAGAAAAAGGAAAGAGGGAAGGAAGGAAGGAAGGAAGGAAGGAAAGAAGGAAGGAAGGAAAAAGAGAAAGAAAGAAAGAATGAAGAGAAAGAAAGAAAGAAAGAAAGAAAGAAAGAAAGAAAGAAAGAAAGAAAGAAAGAAAGAAAGAAAGAAAGAAAGAAAGAAAGAAGAAAGAAAGAAAGAAAAAAGAAAGAAAAAAGAAATCCATTACTTAAAGATTTTTGTTTATATGATACCAAATAACTAATATGATTGACATTTAATCCAATATTTTTGACTCTAAATATAGTTAAATATATGTGGCAAAGCTTATTGTCAAATCAATCTGTGGTAGAAAGGTTATAGAATGTATATACACATAGCTAGGTGCACTAGTTTTCTTCTGCTAGAGCTCACTCCCCATAACCCAACTTGTTCAACTCACAATTCATGACCGTGGTATCCAAAAGTAACATAATTTTCTCTGGGGCATAAGGTAGAACAGTATAGGCAATGGGAATTAATTAATAGCAACAGTTCTATGACTCGTGATGCACAGTGAATAAGCAATTTTTTTTCATTTATTTGAGAGCCAATGCTAGTCTGGGATGGAAAATAGTTTTAATTTGTATATATTTTGTGACTCTGGAGAATCTGGACAGAAAATTAACTCAGATGATAAAACTCACTGAGCAGGAATATCACATTTTAGGAAATATGCCACATCTAGTGTTCCATCCACTTAAAAATATAAATGATAGGCAAAGTTTGAGTTGTTACAATCAGAGGAAAGGATGAGAAGGTGAAGAGTTGCTCTTTCATGTCATGGCTAGGGATGGCGCTGTCATGTAACCTCTTGAGAACTTTAGTGTGTGCTTTTATTATTATTTTTAAACACTTTTTTAGTTTGAAAGGACTCAATTCTAAGCCTTGCAAAATCCTTATTTTAAAGTGTTTAAGATAAAAATTAAGAATCTAGGTGATATTAAAATTAGATTAAAAAAAGGAACTAAGAGATAAAGGAGAGTGAAAATACTCTTTGTTACCACCTGCATGTTTAAATGAATTTTCAAAAATAGTCTTACAGTTGTTTTTCTTTCCAGGTGTCATTTGGACCACTGCCTATTGACTATTAGAACGTCGGCAATTTGGTTGCAGAATTAGGAGCAACGGTAACTCACTGTGACATTTGTAATGGGATGTTAAAATTAAAGCTTGGATTATGAGTCAAAATGATGAAAAAAATATCAAAATCAGTGTGAGGAAAAATGAAAGTTCTCATATATTACAATGAACTAGATCAGATTTGTTTCTACAGCTCTTGGATGCCTCAACAGGGTCTTTGGTATAAAGGGAAGAGAATGTAAAGAGAAGTGAACTTCGGAGATGTTGCTGTTCTCTAAGTCTATAGTCCCTGCCCTTCAATCTCCCAAGGTAATAGGAAAGAGACATTGGAGAAATGCCCTTCACCTCAACTCTAGTGATAGAGCTTCTCTAGGACTTCTGAGAGATCTTTGAACTGAGCTCTCAACAGTTGGTTTTCCCAAATGCACATAGCTAATGCCTAAAAATGCCTCACATCTGAAAAAGCTAAGATGAACTCTGGTGGCAAAGTAGTAGCGGTTGATTTGCACGGTATCTGTACTCCCATACTTTATTAGTGCAGAAGGTTTGCAAATTATTCTGTAGACCACACAAAAGAGAATGCTGGCATAAGGAATGTATTTGGTCAAGTACAAAGTTGCCCAGCAGGGTATAAGGACTCAAACAATAACAGGACTCAAACAATGGGCATGAACTGGATATTCAGGGAAGCAAAGTCACAAGCATAGTTTCATACACTTTGGCCAAGGGAAATGAAATTAGTGAGATCCAACAGAAAATCCCCAAAAAGCTTACACATGCACACACACAGACATAGAGACACACACGTACCCAAATCCCTCAAGGGAGTAAATTTTAAAAATCCATCATGTTCAGAGAGAGGCCATTATTACAATGGGACTAGTTCAAATAAGACCCTTGCTATCTCCTTATCACTCCTAAGCACTCATAACCCTCTAATCACTCCTAACCCCTCATGCCCCTCTAATCATTCCTAACCACTCATGCCCCTCTAATCAGTTCCCGCCAATGTTGAGCAGTGAGCACTGGTAACTGACTAGCAAGCTGGGAGGGGTGGCAGGGAAAATAAATGCAAGGCAGAGAAAAACGAGGAACCAAATATGTCTTCCTTTCCTTTTCCAGGCTTCTAGCCAGAAGACAACACAAATGATAAGCAGGGAAGATTTGATGATACATTGAATTTAGAATTCTGAAATACATGTGCATATAGTGGAATGGATTAGGCATTCTAATTACCAAACTGATGCTGTGTTTCTGATTTAAAGTGACTAAGAAGTCTGTCAGTTGCCCAGTTGGGAGCAGAAAGGATTGGGGTTTGATCAAGTTTTGCTGTCAAATTTTGCTAGTAAGAGAGCTTACAAAATAAATTTTCAAAGCCAAATGGGAGACAAAAAATAAAGTTATGCTTTAGATAGGTCAGAGTCACATTTTTGATGTATTTGTTACACATACAATGATTTACCACTCCCCTAAGTCCACTCAAAATGGCAAGTTTCATGGGAAGTCGCTCAGCTTGCATTGTGGATATTATCTCGCCCCGCAATTTGAACTAGTATTTCCTACTCTAGGACCCCCCACAGTCATGTCTGCCAAGAATAACTTATCAAACTTGTTTTTTAATCAGAAATTGGTATTAACCTAAGCAATAGTACAATTATAGTCAATGTTTACAATAGTAGTCCTGGGTTAATAAAGGATTCCCAAGTGATTTCTTAAGTCACAAATAAAAATCACATACTACTAAGAATAATTAAGCAACTGGGTGGAATACATTTCTTTTATTTTAATTTATACTGAAAACTGGCAATTTATTTAAAATGTGCAAAAAATTATACTAATCAGAATATCTATTAATATAATGGTTATATTTGTAATAATACTCTAATGGTACTTTGAAGATTACCAAGTATTTTCACATTTTCTCTTTTGACTTTACCAGCAATTTAGCATTTATAAGAAAATAGACTTTTTGTAGAAGCTTCTAGAGCTATTCTCAGCTAATGTGTATATCCATGTATTTGTAGTATGTTGTATGCATACATTTGTAGTACAAATAGCATGTATTATGTCTGGTATATATGCTTATGTTGTGTGGAAACAAATAAGGGGAAAGATATCTTCTCTATGTTTTCCCAGATTCATTAGCCTCATGACCAATTCTATTTTTTTTATGACACTGTATTTTAGAATCCAGATTTCAAGCTTCTTCTATTCATGTCAACTCCTCAGACAAAAAGATATATATTGGCTTAGAGGTGTTTATTTTTTTTTCAAATATCTCATATACTTCATGAGAAACATAAAAAATATGAGAAATATATACTAGCAAATTAACAATGGAACTGAACCCATATTTGAGGACTCAGATCTCCAATGAATTCTGGAAAAAACATCTTATTGATAGTCAATGGGAGTCAGTACGTGCAAACAGGCTATAAACTTGCTACTCAGTAGGACAATAACAATTAGATTCTCAAGAATTGCAAATGTTCACAAATCACTTCTTAAAGTTTTAATTAGGAAATGTCTCATGACTGATAAATGTATTCATTATTTTCTTTAATTGTTAGCCAGAGTCTATACCTCTCAGAGTCTCAGAGCTTTTCCTTTAAGAGTTAATTTCAGAAAAATGAGATTGATATGTACCTGTAATCTAATAGAAGAGAGTAAAAGGTTGTTCTCAATTTTACAATGTTTTGCAAGGCATACTCACTACTTAAAGTTCATGGGAACTTTCTAACATAATTCATTACTGATAGCTCAACATGTTTGTTTCATCACTGTAAAACTGGCTCTTTATGACTAGAAATTACTAGTTAATAATGCTGAAGTTCACTGACATCCAAGAACAAAGAGTGAGATTTTCCCCTGAGGTCAAGAACAAGACAAGGATATTCACTTTCACTACTTTTATTCAACATAGTACTGAAAGTTCTAGCCAAAGCAATCAGACAACAAAAAAAAATAAAAGGCGTCCATGGGCACGTGGTGGCTCAGTCAGTTAAGCATCTGCCTTCAACTCAAGTCATGATCCCAGGGTCCTGGAATCAAGCCCCACATCAGGCTCCCTGCTCAGAGAGGAGCCTGCTTCTCCCTCTCCCTCTGTCACTCCCCCTGCTTGTGCTCTCTCACTGTCGCTCTCTCTTTAAATAAATAAATAAATAAATAAATAAATAAATAAATAAATAAATAAAATCTTAAAAAAATAAGAAATAAAAGTAATCTAAATCGGCAAGGAAGAAGTAAAACTTTCATTATTTACAGATGACGTGATATTATATATAGAAAACCCTGAAGACCCCACCAAAAAACTACCAGAACTGATACATGAATTCAGTAAAGTTGCAGTATACAAAATGAATGTACAGAAATCCATTGCATTTCTATACACTAATAATGAAGCAGCAGAAAGAGAAATTAAGAAAACAATCCCATTTACTATTGCACCAAAAATGATAAAATACCTAGGAATAAACTTAACCAAAGAAGTAAAAGATCTGTACTCTGAAAACTATAAAACAATGATGAAAGAAATTCAAGATGACACAGACAAATGGAAAGATATCCCATGCTCATGGATAGGAATAACAAATATTGTTAAAATGTCTGTACTACCCAAAGCAATCTAAAGATTTAATGCAATCCCTATCAAAATACTAGCATCATTTTTCACACAGCTAGAACAAACAATCCTAAAATTTGTATGGAACCACAAAAGACCCCGAGTAGCCAAAGCAACCTTGAAAAAGAAAAACAAAGCAGGAGGTATCACAATTCCAGACTTCAAGTTATATTACAAAGCTGTAGTAATCAAAACAGTATAGTGCTGGCACAAAAATAGACACAGATCAGTAGAATAGAAAGCCTAGAGGGTTACCAGAGAAGAGGTAGGTGGGCAGATGCATGAAATAGGTGAAGAGGATTAAGAGTACACTTATTTTGAGGAGCATTGAGTAATATACGGAATTGTTAAATTGCTACATTGTACACCTGAGACTAATACAACATGTTAACTACACTGGAATAAAAATAAAAACAAAATTATAAAAATAAAAATAAAAATAAAAATAAAAATAAAATAAATCCACACACAGTAAACTGGATCTTTATGACACACTAGAAATTCCTAGAGAGGTATACAGTGACGAAGTTCACTGAAATCCAAGAACAAATCATGATCTCTAGAAAATGATAATCTCACTCTAAGATTGGTGTCATTTGGAAACAGATCAAATCCTGTAATCTATTGTAAGTAGCCACCCTAGGATCAGTTAGAGTAGAGGCCTGGAAATATTTCTGGAGTTCTGAAGTGGGTCCTAAGTTGGTAGTCATATCTGCGGGGGTTGGGGGGTGTAGGTGGGTGGTGGTGGTAGTAGTGATAGTGAGGGTTCAAAATTTTACAGTAGTGTATAATAATTCATGTCCCAGGTATAATATCATACATTTCAAACCAACAAATTGGAGGAACTGTTGGATTCTAAAATCCATGGAGGGAGTATGGAGATTCCAGGGATGTGACTGAGCTGAAGAATAGGGATTGATCCTTCACATACTGGACAAGCAATAAGGCACTACCATTTTGTAGTATGTCAACAGATTATCTTCCAACATGTCATTCGGAGAATATGTTCTGCACAGAAAGACTCTTTCCCCTTTCTCTTGGCTACACTTTTCATAATATCAGAAAATAGATCCTATGTTGCATCCCATCCAAAGCTATTCATTGTTCTCCAATTTCATGGCTCTTGTAAATACCTTCAGGTAAAGGAGGAGTCTGAGGTGTGGAAACGCGTGCACACTCCATATCTCAATCAAACAGAACCCACCATAAAAATATATATATATATGAGGTCAGTATATAAAGCATTTAAGAGCACAGGCTTTCTGCTAGTTCCTGTGGCTTTTGTAACATATTACCGCAAACTTGGTGACCTCAAATCTCCAGTTTAGTTATGGGAGCTATGGAGAGTACAGTTTTTCTGTTATACCTGCAGGCATTAATAACTTTCAAACTCAGGAAAAATGCTTTGAGTGTTTTTTTAAATATTTTAAAGATATAGAACAATACGAAAGATTGTTTTAACATGCCTTCTATTTGGATATATGTATCCCAGTAGAATTAATTTATACAGTTTATTTTTTTTATTTTTTTTATTTTTTTTTTTAAAGATTTTATTTATTTATTTGAGAGAGAGAATGAGGTAGAGAGAGAGCATGAGAGGGGAAAGGGTCAGAGGGAGAAGCAGACTTCCTGCTGAGCAGGGAGCCCGATGTGGGACTCGATCCCGGGACTCCAGGATCATGACCTGAGCCGAAGGCAGTCGCTTAACCAACTGAGCCACCCAGGCGCCCTAATTTATACAGTTTAGAAACAAGTACTGCATTAACAGAATGCATACAATAATAAATTGAACAGTAAGTTATCATCTTTATATTTTTTTTTCCTTTCTGTTGAAAATTATAATTCATACTGCAATGAAAAATAAATCTTAGAGAAACACCCAAGAAGTGAATTTGATCTTATAAAGAGCATCTATCTTGTTCCCTTAGATAATGTAACAATTATAACTGGCAAGAATGGCTACTTTAAATTCCCTGACCACTTAGTCCAATTTTGCCTCCTGTTCATAATTGCCTTTTACTTTTTACCACAGTATCCTACTTTATTTTTGCTACAGCAGTTACCATTATCTTGTTCATATATGTTTATTATCTTCCTCTCATTATTTAGATACAAACTAAATATGAAGCTTTATCCTGTTTACTGCAGCATTCCCATCACCTACAATAGCACCTGGACCAGTGAAGGCATTTGCAGGATTTATTTATTAGCTGGACAAATAATTAAATCAAATAATTAATTAAAAGAAATAGTATGAATTTTACAAAAATTATGGCAAGAATTCCAGAGAATAAAAAACTTACAGATTGGTACATGCTTTGTCTTTACAGAAGTCTATTTTAATTAAATTGCTAGTATGTCTTCATTTCATAGATATTTTCAGTACTTATTGAGATAGATGTAAGTATCTCAAAGGGACAATTTTCCTTTATCTTTTATTTAACTACTGTTTTAGCCCACAAGATTCTACAGACTCTAGGATATAGCATCTTTAGGAAGTTTTCCATAAACCTCTGAGAGAAAAAAAAATCAAAGAATGAGTAGAGATGGGCCTTTTTAGAAATGCTGTTGGTGTTTTTTTTTTCTTTATAGAAAGGATCTAAGCTTACATAAAAGATGTCCAAGATATTAATGTTATATTTACAAGCAGCAAAATCTTTATAGCCTTGTACTTCAAACTGTACAAATTTATCTAAGACTCAGAATTTCTACCGAGCTTACAAAATAATTTGTCAAACCAAGCACTGCCTCCCAGTTTTCAGGTTGGCTGGTGGATATTCTAGCTAAATTAATGAACACATATAGAATATAATTTTTTTCTGATTTCAAGAATGATAAGTTGTCATTTGCCAAATATAACTTCTGTTTTGACATGCTAATCTTATATCATAATGTCTATTATTACTTTCCTCCCTTCTTCCTGGTTAGAAAAAAGAGTAATAAAAAAAACATTAAGTTGTCCTTGCATAGGAATATCAAAATGTTAAGTGTATTTCAGGTGTGAAATCTATGAAATGTTCTCATAACCTTCATACTGCCAAAGCAACACTGTACAGATGTGCCTGGCCGTCAAGCGGCTGTTAGAGCTGATCTCTGTTGCTGGGGTGAAAAGCAAAGGCCCACCAATGTCACCGATAAGATATTGTTATCAAAGTTAGGATTATTAGCTGGAACATTCAGTCACAGCACAGGAACTGACACTTTTTGAAAGGAAACCAAGAACCTTCAAAGTTACATTTCAGGCCTTCATGAAAATTTCTAGGTCAAAATCACAGCAATCCAAATGTATCTGCTTACAGAGAATGTGCAAGTCTATTGTCCTTCTAAAATTGTCCATTTTCTATCACTTGAAATCACATGACAGAGAAAAGTGGGCAGAAAGCCTCTGTCACATCCAATTTAAGGTAAAAATCTTAACTCTAATTAGCCTCTCTAAAAAGTCATGGTGGCTTTATATTGCCTTAATCAGTAAACTATAAACAACAACAGTAATATTAAAAAAAACACTATTTTTTTCATTTTAACACTCCGTCTGTCACTCATGGGAAGTGTACATTTTATCATTCAAGGTTTGATTTGTAGTGAACCTGAATTGAATGAATAATCTCCTTATACTACCCCATTCCCATGAAGTCAGGAAAGACCACCACTCATTAGCACTCATGCTGTAAATAATTTTAGTCCGTATTTGCTTTTATTCTCTCTCTCTCCTCTCTGCTCCATTCTGCACTCTACCACCAGACTGATTCTCCTAAAATATCTTTTCATTCACATTATTCTTTGACTCAAAAGCATTTCCTGCCTCTTAGCCCTTCAGGATTTCCTCCAAGCCCCTTCACCTCACATTTCAGTCTGATTTCATCACCTCGCACTTTCCACTCTTCCTCTGACCCTATTCCCTGGGACCAAAACCTCCTGTAGTGATCTACTTAATGTTCCCCTCACCCTCTTTCTGTAGTACTTGATTTTTTTTTTCTTTTCTCTACGGAATTCCTTGTGGCTGAAATTGTCCTCCCCTCCCCTTTAACATTCTTCCTTTAAAATCTAGCCCAAATACCACCTCCTGCACACAAAGTTCCCTAGGAACACTCACATAAAGACGTCTCTTCCTCCCTGTGGAGACCCATTACACAGATATTCCCCAATAATCATATATTTTCTTTGGGTCTGCTTTGAACTTATTAATTAAATAAAATGCTGCAAAACATTTACATTTTTTGTGCTTTTATATTCTCTCCAAAGGTAGATTATGAACACCTTGAAGGCAGTAGCCACTTTCTAACATTCCTTTTATCTCCTAAGATAGCTAACACAGTGTTCTTCATCTAATAAACATATAATTAATGCTCCCTAAATCAAGGATTTTTAAAATATTTGAGAAGTGAGCAGGGTGTGTATGTGAGGAAACTGAGGTCCAGAATCATAACTGAACATGTCTAAAGGTGACTGACTAGTAGTCAAAGATTTGGTTTGCTTGATTATTAAAGATATTTTCTACTTATACCAAAGTTACATTATTTCGTTACTTGATTGGTTGTTCTTGAGCCATGAAATTTATAAAATACACTGTTTTAATAAAGTATAGGCATATATGTTTGCAAATATAGTCTTGCATATAAATATTTATAAGTAAAACTAGGTATAAACAAAGTATCTCTGTGAATACAGGTATTTCAAGGGCAACTCTAGGGAAGTCAGTTTTAATGATTTATAAAGAAACAATATGCAAGAGGGGCGCCTGGGTGGCTCAGTCGTTAAGCGGCTGCCTTCAGCTCAGGTCATGATCCCAGGGTTCTGGGATCGAGCCCCGCATCAGGCTCCCTGCTCGGCGGGAAGCCTGCTTCTCCCTCTCCCACTCCCCCTGCTTGTGTTCCCTCTCTCGCTGTGTCTCTCTGTCAAATAAATGAATAAAAAAATCTTTAAAAAAAAAGAAACAATATGCAAGAAATGCACTGACAATGGGGACATCGATATTTTTAATGCACTCTGAATGACACGACCAATATCCTAGTAAGAATCAAATATTACACAAGTCTCTAATGTCCTGTTAAATCTTACGTTCTGCCATATAGCACTATAAACATATAATTATAAATCTGCATTTTCCATGAAGGTGAATAAGTAGCTTAATTTAATTCCAGTAATGTTTAAAATGTGGTGGACAATTCCAAGTTCCATTTTATCATGGAGGTTTTAATATGCTAGTGTGTGAAAAACAGGTAGAAATAATGTTACTGAAGAAAATCCAATCAACAACTGTTTTTAAATCAACAGTAAGTACTTAGGTTCTGGTTGAAGTGAGTTTGACATACGTCGGATTTATCCTTTCCCAGCGCCGTATCGTGGGGCAGTTTGCTGCTCATATTGCGTATTGTCACTTACCATCTTTCAGGATAGTTTCTCGCTCTGTGCCATCTATCTTCTGCCGGCCAATTAGGAAACTGGTGGTGTCAGCAAAGTAGATATAATTGGTTTCTGCGTGGAAATCTAAAGCACGAGGGTTTACCAGATTCTCTATGGGGATCATGTATTCATCAGCTATCTTGGTATTCAAGTCCATTCCTCTAACAATTCCTGGGCGTCCTTTCCCATAAAAGAGGAACAACTCATTCTTCGGTCCTGCAGAAGAAAGATTACAAACACAAACAACTGAGGCTGCCTAATCTTCTGTACACTGCAGAATGCCACTGTTTAATTAACTGGCACAATTAGCATTTTTTAAATTCAATACCAAAAATTAAACTCTAAAATATGCCAAATGTATCTTGATGCAAGGAGGCCAGCTAATTGCATTACTTTAATTAAAACAGAAATTACTTCCGTGAATGGGTTATATTTAGTTAATTATTCTTTTGTCTGTAACAGTCTGTATAGCAAAAACATGACAGATCATTGGATAACTGGTAACAGTAAAATGGACATTTATTAAAACATCTGGCACATTTAACTTTACAATTCATTACAATCTATCTAACACATTCTGTAGATACTAACTGTAGCATTCATTATGTCTGAAAAGGCTAAAAACTACAGAATATTTAAAACACCCCTCCTCGGAGTTTGCATCTAAGGCTGTCCAAAGGCAAACAAATAGAATCACACAGTATCACAAACGTGCAGGAGAATATATTACAAATGTCTAAACAAGTGATTTATTTTTTTAAAAAATGAAATAAAATGCCAGTTAAAGCACTCACTTTTTTCTTTACATCTTAATTAGAATGTTAGAGGTTGATGGTGTGTGCCAGTAACTCTGATGTACAACACAGCCCTTATCAAAAACAAAACAAAACAAAACAAAACACAAACTCCAAACAAAAAAGCTATTTCCCAGGTTAAAATGCTAGAATCAATGCAGCTTTTTCTACAGAGTGAATTGACTCCTTCAGACTTTCATACGAAATACATGCCAGGCTCTCCAATTTCTAGAGCAATTGACTTAGTTTGGTCCATACAATTTGAAGAAAATACTTTATATAAAAGGGAACACTTACTGAGTTTTATTAATAAAACTGAGGATACAAATGATTCAATTATAATTGCATAACAGTACCACAAGGGAGATTCTTAGCAAAGTAAAATAACTAAACTATAGAAAATTTGGAGAAAAAAGGAGAAAAAAAATGAGGACTTATTAGACTCCAGTGATGTGGCGCTTTGGGGAAAGAAGTTGGTGTTTCTCTGGGCCCAGGTACTGAAGACACCGTCCGGGGGACCCCAGCCCCTTCCTACCCACCCCTCCATCTGCTTTTTTCTTCCCTACTCTGGCAGGATGAGGCGTGCAGGCCTGGGTGAAGGAGCACCTCCTGGCAACTATAGGAACTATGGCTATGCTAACAGTGGCTATAGGGCCTGTGAAGAAGAAAACGACTCATTGAAAGTCTGAGAAGCAAAGTAACTGCTATAAAATCTCTTTCCGTTGAAATAGGCCATGAGGTTAAACATCAAAATAAATTATTAGCTGAAATGGATTCACAATTTGATTCTACAACTGGATTTCTAAGTAAAACTATGGGAAAACTGAAGATTTTATCTGGAGGGAGCCAAACAAAGCTGCTGTGCTATATGATGCTGTTTTCATTATTTGTCTTTTTCGTCATTTATTGGATTATTAAACTGAGGTGATGCAAAAAAAAAATGAGGACTGACTCATAAACTCAATACCCTCAATACAAACAATATTGTCAGTTTATATAATTTCTTTCTCTTGTTTTCTTTTAAAATTTGTGTTATTGAATATTAAATGTATATGAACTTGTATTCATTATATTCTAGTGTATGAAGAAAAATAAATCTCATGCACCTGGCACAGATCTTAAAATATTTCCAGAACACTGAAAAGTATGCATGTGCCCTAAACCAATGCCCGACCCCTTTTTTCCTATTTCCCTTTCATCCCAAAGACTTCCAATATCCTGATTATTTTGTTTATCGTGTATTTTGTCAAGTTTTAGTACACATGTTGCATGTATTTCCCAACAGTACATTGTTTGATTTTGCATATTTCAATTTCATGTGTGAATTCTTCTGTGAATTAATTTTATTCTTATTATATTTGTAATATTCATCCATGGTTGTTGCAATTATTGTTCACTTATTTTTGCTGTTATATCGTATTCTTTCATGTGACTCTTTCAAATTTAATTTATTTAGTTACTTTTCTAATGTGCAATTAATTATATAGAAGAGGACACTCAATTTTATATTCTGCTTTTATTACTAAATCTTAGCATCAAAATTATGTTCTATGTTGATCCATTATTTTAAGTCTTACATTCATTCTTTCAGTATGGTCAGTATAATATATGATAATTTGTCAAACTGTTCCTCAGTTGATTATATCTTTTAATTCTTATAATAATACTGAGATAAGCATGTTTTTCTTCAACCTAACATTTTGCACATTTTCTTAGATGATCTCTAAGCATACATTTCTAGAAATGGAATTACTGGTAAAGAATATTAACATCCTTCTTCCTCATTGGCCTTACAGCTTCTCAGTGTCCACCTACTTTCGAGTATTTTTTAAAAATAGTATTGCATATTATTTTAAAGTAGTGCAGATTTATTTGAAAATTAACATTTTCTACCAACTTTATATGCATAAATACTTTTGTTTTTTAAAAATAAGAATCTTAAAAAAATTTAAAAATAAAATAAAAATAAAAATAGGAATCTTAGGACGCCTGGGTGGCTCAGTTGGTTAAGCGACTGCTTTCGGCTCACGTCATGATCCCAGGGTCCTGGGATAGAGAGCTGCATCGGGCTCCCTGCTCCCTGGGGAGCCTGCTTCTCCCTCTCCCTCTGCCTGCCAATCCTCCTGCTTGTGCTCTCTCTCTCTCTGTCAAATAAATAAATAAAATCTTTAAAAGAATAGGAACCTTATATAACACTTTAGTACCTCATTTTAAAAAAAATGTATTTTATTGTCATTAAAGTCTTCAAAACATTATTTCCTTTTTTTTTAAGGATTTTATTTATTTTATTTGAGATAGAGAGCACAAGCAGGGGGGAGAGGGAGAAGCAGACTCCCCACTGAATAGGGAGCCCAATGTGGGGCTCGATCCCAGGACCCTGAGATTATGACCTGAGCGAAAGGCAGATGCTTAACCGACTGACCAACCCAGGCACCCCCAAAACATTATTTTCAATGACAGCATCATGTTACCTGCTAGAGAGGCAATATGATATAGTCAGGTGCTTACCTATCGTTAGATATTTAGATTGTTTCTGGGTTTTCGTTATTATAAATACATTTACAATGAATTTCTTCAGTCAAAAGAAGGATAAATTCTTAACACTGTCAGTTTTATGGTTTTTTAAAAAAATATTTTATCAAATTTCTTTCCAACAGTGATATCAATTTCCAATTCTATTAACAATACACAAGAATACTAGTTTCACCATACCCAATTTTGCTAATGTTTTTTTCTTTTAAAGATTTTGTTTATTTGTCAGAGAGAGCACACAGGCAGAGGGAGCAGCATGCTGAGGGAGAAGCAGGCCTCCCGCTGAGCAAGGAGCCTAATGCGGGACTCAATCACAGGACCCTGGGCCCATGACCCAAGTAGAAGGCAGACGCTTAATGGACTGAGCCACCCAGGCATCCCACTAATGTTTATTTTTAATTGATGTTGTCATTGGTATTCAGTAAACCTGGTATTTCATTGGTTTAATGTATGTGTGTATGTTTTATTTTTTATATTTTTTTAAAGATTTTATTTATTTATCTATAGAAAGCGCAAGTGGGGGCGGGGGTGCGGGGTGGGCAGAGGGAGAAAATCTCAAGCAGACTTCCCGCTGAATGCAGAGCCCCAACCAGGACTCAATCTCACAACACGGAGATCACGACCTGAGCCAAAACCAAGAGTCAGGTGCTTCACCAACTGAACCACCGAGGTGCCCCTGTGTGTGTATGCTTTAAATAAGAATAACGATTTTTCCCATTGTTTACTTAAGTCACTTATTTTAGTCATTCAACACCCATTTTAAAGTTTCTTCTCGTGTGTTTTCTTGTACAATAGACAATTGAAACTAAAAACTACATTTCAGAGACACTCACAGAGTGATGGGCCTGGTTTTAAGTACCTATAATAAGATGTACTAACTCACATTTGGGATATGGAAATGAGGCTGCTTTTTGCTCCTTCTGTTGGTATTCATCCAAAGGAGAAATTTGAATTTTTCCACATTAGTGTTCTTCCTTTGTGTATATCAAGAGGCAAGGAAGAGGGTGTTGTGTTGTGTTGTTTTGTTTTGTTTTGCTTTGTTTTGTTTGCCAGTAGAGAGCTATCAGTTGAGACATATTTCTGGAGGTAGTAGTTGTGGTGCAAGTTGTGGAGATTCCTGGATATTAGTTAAAATGGTGTGTTTTTGAAGTTACCATTGATATTTGTGGCTTCCCGATGTCCTGGCTTCTGAGTGTGGCAGGTTTCCAATTTGAAGCCAGGGTAGTTCAATGGTGGTTTTGAGGGATGTTCTGAGGACTGAGTCTAGAAGCTATTGCTTCAGGCTTTTCATTGATTGTGTAAGCACCTATCTATTTGTATTTGATCTTTTCTGCTTAAAATAACTAGAATTGTCTCTGTTAATGTAAATGTACCTTGACTGATACACTATATTAAGGGTGATTAGGGCTTAGGCAACTGTGATCCTATTTTCCCCCCAAACATCTGTATGTATGTATGTATGTATACATGCATGCCAATATGTATATATAAATGTGTATGGTTGCATTTTTTTATGACATGTCACCATTTTTCAAGTAGTAACCACACCAGGTTAAAGGCTGGTCTCACACACACACACACACACACACACACACGCATGCGCGTGCGCAACTTCACTCATCTTGAGACTTCTCTCAGTTATCCAGAAGATCTCTTGAACAGGAGACCCAGCATTTAATACAAAGTTAGAAATGAAAACAAAATACTAATACATATATTTTATCACAGTTGAGCCTCCTGGGTTTTTGATTAAAAAAATATTTGTGCTACCATTTAGACTTAAAATTTTAACAAATTTAGTGATCTAATGTCATAGTCCTCAGTGAGCACATGACAAGAAAGTCGGAAGAAATGGCAAGACGGTGACCAGAGAGGAAAAACTGACAGAAATAAAAAGCCATTGCTATAACAAAATGGAGACACGATGGGCACTGTAAAAAGCAGTCATCATAACTTTAAAAATTATGGTATTGAGGGACATTTAAAGGACAACAGTCTCCACATGGACATCATTTCTATACAGACCATTCTAATATATTTGATTATGAAGACCCCAAGTAAAGACCTTAATTTAACAAATTTTGGGGCAACAATCTAAGTTTACAAAAGTCATGTATAAAATTATTTATTAGCTTATTTAAATAAGAAACAATTAAATTATTCAGTATATTTCACAAACAAAACAGAGACATGTCTTACTGTTTGAAAGCTTTTCAATAAAATTGTTAAAGAGATTGATATTTAATTAGTATAGCTCCAGTTACCTGGAAAATTAAATAATGAAATGAATTTCACTCCCCAGTGATGCTGGATAAGATGAAACATTACTTTATGTGGATTTCTGTTGGACTAAACAGCACACCTATTACTAGGAGCTACTTCTTAGTTCAGATGAGAGAAAATATGGTCAACCAAATATTCAATTTCATTAGACCAAAAGCCTTCTTTAAGGAATTAAGGAAAGGATCTTCCTAAAAATATACCCTAAAGTATGCTTCCCGGGGATCCATAAATTTAGCGACTCTGTTGCCTGATTCAGTTTCTCATTCCCATCATCACAAAACAAAACAAAAAACCCTGAATACTGAGAAAAACGGCTGGTACATTTTGCAGGCAAATTTCACCTGTTGAAGTCTTATATTATTCTTGACGTTGACGTCGCTAATTAATAATATAAATAAATAAATAAACCTATCCTGAAGCAGTAGATGCTGGCAAAATGTATGATTTTAACAACATACTTTTGCACGACCTGCCGTCACTTCCCAGGTTGAAGCCCGTCCTGCAGCGACAGGTCCGTGTTTTGTAACTGCTGCTGAGCAGACAGATGTGTGAGCATCCCCCTGGCATTCCATATGGATCCACTTCACATGCATGGCTTCTGACTACAACAAATAAAAAACAGCACACTTGAAATTCTCCAAAGACAAGATAATTATGTACATTGGTATGTTGAAACGTTTGCAGTGCAAGAAGAGGGAATCCTACGAAAAAGCTTTATACCCAGGTATTTATTACCATAATCAATTGGAAAAAGTGTTTAAACCTCATAGAAGAAGAAGTAGGAATTTGCTAAAGTCCTCCAAAAAATATGTTTAAAAAATTCTGCTTTTATATTAATTTAAACTGTTTACATGTAAGCGAAATAAGTAACATGATTTTTTTTTGATGCAGGCTTGTTGTTCTTTTTAAAAATGCATATTTCTTACAAATATAAAAAGATACTGTAAAAATATGCCAGGTTAGGTAATTAAGCAGAGAAAGGATTTCTTTTGAAATAATCCATTATATGAGCACTTAACCTAGAAGAAATGTGATTCAGTAACTATCTTATTAAGAAGTTCTGAGACATATATTCTTTTTTTCAGTTTTGAGTCCGTTGCCATTTTGAGAACTCTACCACAAAATGAATGTGTGTGTGTGTGTGTGTGTGTGTGTGTGTGTGTGACAGTATAGTGAATTTAAATTTAGAAATTTAGTAATTTTCAAAAGGAGGAGGCTAGTTTACACGTGGAGATTGAGAAGTAGGACATTTCATGAGGGTTGAAGTTAGAGAAGGAAAAAAGTAAAGGAAAAGTACTGTACGAAGACAATGAGAAAAAGATGAGTCAAAGAAAAAAAGGCTGTGGTAGGAATAATGTCAGTAAGATTTTACATACTATTGTAATTATATTTCTTTTTGATCACCACTTGAAATTGTGACAAATAACATGGCAATTTTCTTTTAATAATAAAATGGTTATGCTTTTAAAAATGTAAATTGTATTGATGAACAAGCATCACTAACCTGCTATGCAAAAATAACTGGTTTGTGTTTTTAAGAAATACTTAGAAACATTATAGCCTTCTCATTGAAAGTTTTTTTTTAATTAACTTGTATTAAATAATAATTGGGGTAAGTTAAGAGACCGGAATGATTACAATAAGAACTGGATAGATTCTGTAAGAGAGTCACCTGATTTGAAATGTCTCCCACAATGATACCCAAAAAAAAAAAAAAAAAAAAGAATCCTTAGCATCTTAGCATCTGGGTTTCCTGTCTACATATATCATGATTGAAAGTTCTTTCCTGAATCTAAATCTAGCCATCATTTCAATTCTATGGTTGTAGAAACAATTCACTAGGAACTGAACAATTTGTCATTTAGACTTGTGCTGGAAGTGCTATTCCATTTTTTCAAGCAGACATGTATACTTTTGCTATCAAACAGAGAATTTATGACTTACCCACTCTAACTCCATACAAAGCACAAGGACCACATCCCCATTCAACCCACCATTATAAAGGCAATGAAGAAGTCTTGTGTCTTACCTGTTGGTTGAGTTCTTTTTTGATAAATTCGGATGCCTCGAGCATTTTCCATTTTAATGAATGAATGAATATCTGTGCCATTAAATCGGTTTATCCTTATGATATTGAAGTTATCAGAATTGGTTGCATACAAATAGTCTTCAAACACAGTTATGCCATAAAGATGTCTGACCTATACGGAGGGGCAAAAATAACTATGATTTTTAATTATGCTGCTTTCAACTTGAAAGAAAAACTGATTGTGCTTACTACTGTGGAAAATTCCTATAGTAGGGCAGTCACACACATATTATCACTTATTTTCTCTCAAAGAATTAAACATTTCACTAATTTAAATTTTTTCTCTGAGAAGAAAACATTATGCAGTAGTAGATAAAGCAGTTCTAAATGTATGGAGAATTTTATTCATGATTCAATAAGAAAACATGTTTAGTAGCTACTTTTCAAAGGCAAGTGAGAACAAAACTTCCAAGCATATTCAATAAGATGCTTATGGCACTGTTATATAAGATGTGAGATGTTTTTATGGGCTGCTTGTTCATATAGCCAGGAGATACAAAATCTAAAAATGTATAGTTCTGGCTGTGTAAGGACTGATGAGAAAACACCTTTGAAAATTTATTTTATAAGTTCAAAATTCCATATATATATATATATATATATATATAATCCCATTTTTTTAAGCCACAGGTTACATTTAGACAAATACTTGTCCCAGCATGGAAAACAATAAACAATGAAACTACGTATTTGGAATAATTGTAAAAAAAAATAAAAGACTTTACTCATGAATCACATATGTTTCTAAAGCCTTTTCATAATGGATTTGGAAGTAATGACACTTGAACAACATAACTCTCCTTAGCAGAGGTCCTGGGAATTGAGTGGAGGAATGGATATCTTGCAGTCATTGCAAGCTTCTAGTAAAGCAGAGGAAGAATGAGTTTATTGATCTTCTCATACAAATGCCTACATGCTAAGCACAATGCTTTTGGGCATTCCTCCTGTTATAGTTAATTTAAAATGGTTCTGTGTCAGGGTAGGGTGGGGCTATGATTCGATTTGCTATAGAGATTCCGCTGAAAAAAATCTGTCACAATTCTTTGGCATTATATGGCACTTTTAGTATAGATTTGTAGTTAAGAGAATTTGAAAAAGTATATATGGTTTGACTGTAAAAATTTATTTTTTTAAAGATTTTACTTATTTATTTAAGAGAGAGAGAGAGCGAGTGAGCACGAGCCAGGAGAGGAGCAGAAGGAGAGGACAAAACTGACTCCCACTAAGCAAGGAGCCTGACTGGGGCTCATCCCAGGACCTTAATCATGACCTGAGCCAAAAGCAGACACTTAACCAACTGAGAAAGGTAAGATAGGAATTAATGAGGAGAATCATTCCATGTTAAAGCCCAAATAATGTTTTCCAATGTAAGGGTCTTTCCCCAGTGTGTGTGTGTCTGTGTGTGTGTGTGTGTCTGTGTGTGTGTGTGTGTGTACCCACACTCATGCACAAGTGCATGTGATAGAGAGAAGGGGTGGAGGTGTCATGTGTTTATATACTAATATCATTTCCACATAAGCTGATATCATATTCTCTAGATAAATCTAAGCCCAAATTTTACTTGAGCAATACTTTTTCCTATAAAAATTGCAGGTAAACTCAATTCTTCCATCGCCATTAATCTCATGTATGTTTTGCCCAAAGTTTGGAGCCATTCATCTGGGAGTGTGTGGTTCTGGCATACTTACTTTGCTCTTTACATAACTGCCAATCCACACCCAAGAGAAAAACACAGCCACAGAAGGGACAACGGGCAGGGTAGAAAATGGGTCCACGTAGTAGAGATGAAATTGTATTCACTGTCCCTGTTCCTTCCTTCAGAAGAGCCTGTTTCCCATGAAATAAGTACACTGTTGCCTGCTCTGCTACTCCCAACACCTCTGGGAGGAGCTTAGAGTGGTAGCTGGACCATTCTGCCTACAGCTCAAATATTTAGAGAAAAGTATCTATGTTGGATGACTTAGTGACAGAGTAAGCATATGTTTAAGGAATCAGAAAAAACACAGGAAATAGAAATGAAAAAAATGAATAATTAAAAACCAGGCATTAGAAAACTTTTTAAAAGTAATCCTGAGGAAAATCATTTGAATTTCTTATAAGGTTTAAAATTTTAATTACGTATAGGTAAAAAGAAGACCCATCATAATCATTTTAGAGATTAGATCCTCTAAAAGTCATAACTAAGGCTTTCCAAAGAAATCAAGTTTTTTACGACAGGCAGAAGTACAAAAGAAATAACTGGCCTCATCTCTAATATTGGACACTTTTTTTACTCCCAGATTAGTGCATTTGTTTGTCTTTCAAGGAAGGTAAAATAATTTCATTGTTAAAAACTGATTAGAAAGGAAAGGTAACTTTAAGGGATCATTACAGAATATTTTTGTCTTGGATTGCAAAAGAAAGAAAAGGGATTCACATATTTCGGCTCCATAGAATAAGAATCTCACAAGAAATTAGTGCGATCACTGAGGTAAAATTCAGTTGAAGAAAGTACACTAGTGAATAAGCTTATTTCTACTTAGAGATCTCCTTTAAGTGTCTACTGAGTGTTATCTGCAAAACCTTGTAATTCAGCAAGGCAAAAACTACACAGATGGGAAAGATCTTGACCTCAGTGACTTTCACAGGATTCTCATTCTAGGAAGTGCTTGAATGCATCAGAAGTCAACATGTAGTCCAGCCTTTGAAAATAATAAAAATATTTTTGTGAGCAGCCATTTGCTATTGTTAGCACAATAACTCCAAGGCCACACGGGATAGATGATAGTCTAGCTCCTTACAGATAAACTATTTTTTTCTCCTTATAAATAAACTATTTAAATTAGTTTTTAGTAAGTTTTACCTTTAACAGGTCAAAACATCTGTCCTATTCTAATTCCTTTCTTACTAGTGTGACAGTTTTGCTTTTGCTTATTGTTTTTGTTTTATTTTTGTTGGGCTCTGTTTTGTGTGCTTTGCTTTTAATAGAGCAAAAGAGGAAGTCAGAGGCATCTCCAATATTATGGAATGTGCTGTGAAAAGAACATTCTCCCATATAGGAAATACATCACAATTTTTATGACCCTTTGCAGCTTGACTTCGTAAGAAATTTTCAACATTGCAATTCAATTTTTGGGTCTTCTTCCTAGTATGACACCATTCATTTTATTACCTTAGCTGCATTTTCTAACAAAATTGTACTTACTTGTCTGCCTTGAATGATAGTATGTCTATTTTTTCCTTGATAGTCCACTACTTCCACATAGTCCAAGTAAAGATCTACCCAGTAAACCAATTTGTTGACTAGGTCTAGTGCCAGTGCAGCTGGCTGCTCTGTCTTTGAATCAATTATCCTCGTTCTGTTCAGCCCATCCATGTCACATCGCTCCACTTTGGCCACATTCCCGTAGTCAGTAAAGAAAAGTTTTCTGTTGAAAGAAAACTAAACGTTAAAGTGGAGGGGGGCGGGGGAGCTTATTCAATAGAACCATCTGTAAAAAACAGAACTTTTCCTTCTAATTTATTTCAGTGGTTACATCTGTTAGCTTCGCATAACCATTTCCATATAATATCACTCATAAACAGAGAAATCTGCTAATGAATATTGCAGGGCATAAGGGAGCAGGTTAACCAACAACTGTAAAATTTCCCCAAAACGAATGATTATGGTGGGTTTATTATTGTATCAGGGGAAATGTTTCTTTAAGCCTCATAGAACTGATACACAGACACCACAGGAACGCACGCAGCCCATTTGGTATAAGCTTCAGAAGTGAGCCAAGTCACCAGGCCAGGGCACATGAACTATCAGGCTTTATCTTCACCCTGCTTTTCAAATTGCCTAGTAATGTCTGTCTCCTATAAGAGCTATTGTGTGGAGTTCAGTGATGCTATGAGTGGTAGAGAATAGCAAACCTGGAATGGAATTAAGCAGATGGAAAAGCCAATGTGGTGTTTGTAGCAATGGAAATAAAACATAAATAATTCCCCCAAAACCAATCCCAAATTCTCCCAAATATTCCCAAATTACAAAATTTCATAAAGCAAATGCAAGCCTTTTCTCCTCATTTTCCCTCTACTTGAAGGAACAATCTAAAAAGCAATGTTGACCTCTGAGACAAAAAAATAATAATCCTTCCGTGAAACACTAACAGTGTCTATCAAAGGTTTAAATACCTCCAACACCTCAGTGTCTAATATCTGATTAGTTTTCACTATGTTTAGTAAACACAAATCAATTTCAGTTAACCTGACAATATTATAACAAGATTACCTACTCAGGAGACAAAATTACATTTGTAAATAGAAGACTATCTTACCTTGACTTAAATACAGTCTCAAGAATAATCTGATTTACAGTGACTGAGCAATATTAAGATTACCTAGAGCATAGAATATTTGATTTTACAAACTTGGTGAATTAGTTTTTAGTTACTTTTCTCAACACCCTTGTATTATCTAACAGTATGGGGTATATTTCAAGCTAAAAAGGATTATTTAAACTGTAATTTAACTCTTTCTCCTGCAGGAGGTTTTGACTAATTTTTAAACATTAATGCATACTGTTCTGTGACAGTATAAGCCGGGTTTTATTCTGAGAAGATATTTCCCTAAATGTTCTTGAAAGACCAATTTATCACGATAAGTTAAAAATTATCTTTCAAGTAACATTCTATTCAGGTGAAGAGCTTTTCTATTCTAGTAAAGAATAAATAAAAGGACATATGGTGCTATGTTTTATTGTCATGCTTAACGTTCAAACTTCTGCCCCTATGCGCTCACTCGCACTTGCTCTCTCTCTTCTCCTGCTTCCATCTTGCATCTCATCTTTCTTCACTTTAAATCAATTTGTTTATAGCTATCCTAAGTTAAATTACTATAAGGAGTACCTAGTTTTCCTATTTCTTACTGTAGAACACTACCCACTATTCCTGTTAGATGAAGCTCTCTTTTTCATCCCATACAAAAATACCTCTCCTTTTCTAGTATCCTTTTCTGAATGGTCCATTCCACAGAGCTGAAGAGATGCTGGTGTGTGGGTAGGTTTGGGTATTGAGAGTTGGAGGCTCTTGGGCACACTATGGATAATGTCATATGTATAGACTATGCATAGTGATATAAAGCAGGTGATTGTACCAACTACATGGTTTGAAGAGGAAAGATGAGTCTGGAGTTAGAGACTTCTTGGAAGTCATCTTGAGATGACTTAATTACATGTAATCCAAAAAGGGAAAAAAAGAAAAGTGTGCCAAGATCAGAACCATGGAGGTGTGCTGTTGGAGAAAGAAAACCAAATAAAGATCAGAGGCTATGGTCAAAGAGATCACACAGACTTTCATAGAAATCTAAGGGAGAAAAGTTCCAGAATAAAGGACCGCAGTGGCTGGCTGGGTCAATCACTTCACAAAATAAAAAATAATATAGATTAAGAAAATGCAGTTGAATTTGGTATTTGTTAAAATACTAGTAATTTTGAGAAGTTGCTTGAGAAGTTGGAGGAAGAGTGAACTAGCTGATGATGAAAGAGGTCAGGAAAATGTGATTTATTTTTCTAAGATTTTCAGTGATATTGACCTACTATTACAGGAATGATGCAAGAGATTCTCATATTTATTCCAGGTCATAATAAAACTGGTTGAGGTAACTCTTTGAGTAGTTTCAGCCAAAATATGAGGGGAAAAGTATAAATATATGACTCATCAAAATCTCCCTGTTTTAATGAAGAGTAAAATCAAAAGAACAGGAAGACTTTGGGTATGTGAAGAAAAATAACCAAGTACTAGAAGAAACAGTAAAGAATTTATTATCTTTGTATTCCCAACACATAGTAAAAAAACCTAGTGCCCAGTGGAGACATAAAAGATGTTCCTTACACCAAATTGACTCTTCTCAAACTTCAGAACACTGACTATGATAAGTTCTGTTCACTTATAACTGAAATACAAGAAATGGAAGAGTTCACCAGGATAATAGTTCTGATACCATAAAACTGTAAGCAGCAAGTACCCTTAGTCACATGTTATACGCATTTTTTTTCCTTGTTTTAGTAATGTTTAACCTTAGTTTAAAATCTCCTACTATTGTTACAGAGAAAAGCTTCATTCTCAGAGCATTCTTTAATTGAGGCATAGTTGTATTAGAATTGAAAACAAGAGCTAAAGTTTGTATCTAAAATCTAACGAAATTTCATCTGTGATATAAGTGTAGCTGGGTTGAAAAATCACTCTTTTCTTTCCTATAAAATATCTTAGAAATCTTAGAAAAGTAAATAATGTTTTGTGAACCCCATTATCTCACTGATCCTCACCTCTGAGATAGAAGGGGCAGATTATTTTTATTTTACAGAGGAAATAGGCTCAAAGCCCACATGATTAGCCACTACCAGAGCCATAACATGAATGTTTGTCATGCCTTTAGTTTTTAACTCATTGTTTTGAAATAATCTCAGACTTACAGAAGAGTTATAAGAATAGTCGAGTGAACACCTATGTCGTTCACTTAGATTCATCAGTTATTCACCTTTTGTCCCTCTGGCTATTTTTAGTACTGCCTAGTACTCTGTGACAGTAAATTACAAACACTGCCTAGTACTCTGTTAATCGAAACACTCCAGCCTCCATTTTCTAAGTGCAAGGACCTTCTCTTGCATAACCACAATACACCTATCAAAATCAATAATTTTAACACTAATACAATATACAGTTTTTATTCAAATTATGCCCATTGACCAATAATGTTCTATATAGTCAAATTTCCCTTTTTTTCTGATTTAATATAATCCAGCATTATACGTTGCATTTAATCATCTTTTTTCTCTAGGCTCTTTTAATTCTGAACAGTTTTTCAGCCTTCCTTTGTTGTTCACGATGTTATAATTTCTGAAGGGTAAACAAGTTGTTTTAAAGAATATCTTCATGTTGAATTTTTCTCATAATTATATTATGTTATGCCTTTTGAACTGAAATGCCATAGTCTTGTACTTTCTAGTTACTGCCTCTGGGCTTGGAGACTATGGGTAGGTAAATCTATGTTCTACCCCAGAAATTCCATAAAAAGGAGCACAGATGGTAGTTCGGAGTCTCATTTACTCCATCTTATTCAGTATTTTCTGAACACTTAACTCTCTTAACTTCCAGGTTCTTGGTTACCCTTTCAGTATCTTTTCCTACCAGGAACCAAGTATCTGATGCAGCTTCAAGTACAGCAGAGCCCCCAGTATAGTGCCATGTTGAACTCATGGTGGACAGAAGGGACCATTCTAAAATCTGTCCTATGTCCTATTCCCTCAGGATTACAATAATGACATTTCTTCTCTCTCTGTTCATTCTTGTGGTACCAGTTATTTTTTTTTATCCTCTAGCATGAAAAATAAATTGAGCTTGCTCTTCTCTTGTTCTTCATTTATTTTTTTTTTTGATGGCACTGACACAAAAATTTAAATTAAAATAAAACAATATTGCAACTACTGTCTGTATTTCTGACGTATTTAATTATTAGTTCATAAAGGACGGCAACATTTCTTTCAAATTGTCATTTATTCATCCAGTTCATTATTCTTCTGCTTCAGCATCTGTAGTATAGGGGTTTATCATTTTGGCTTCCTTATCTCATCAGATGTGGGAAACAGATTTTAATCAACGTCTTTGTTAATTAGATGAGTAACCTTGTTTTACTATAGATATATAAGTTTTATACAGTAGGAGATAGCAAGAAACTTTGAGTGTTGTTGGTAAACTTGCCTGACGTAAATCAAAAGTCTCAAAGAGAGCCCTCACAGACAGTGACAGAGCACTGTGCTTACAGAGTTATGGCTCCAATCATCCCTACACTTTAAAGCAAAGCAATTGTTACAGGTACTGACATTTTAAAACATGTATTTTATTTTCTTTAGCTGATAAAAATAAGACTTACTTTTGCCAGTGATATACATTTTAAGTGATGCTTCTGTAGTTTTGTACGTTGTCCAAACTGACAAAGGGGAATGTAAACACATCAGAGTCCTGTCTGTCTCTTTTTAACTGCATAGTCAACCTTGGTTTTGTGTCACATTCTTACTCCTAACATTTTGGTTATAGCTTCATGATGGAATTTAGAAATTTTTCAGAGTTCTCACAATGAAATTACCTACTATTCATTTTAACTGCTGAAAAATGAGGTCACACAGCAAGATTTGGGTTAGGGAGCAGAAGAGAGGGGGCAAGACATAAAACTAGGGGGCCATATATTATCAGATTAAAAAAACAAAAACAAAAACAAAAAACATTGTTCTGATTAGGGCCTAAGAAACCATCCATGTTTATTAATCATGTGTTAAAGTAGGTAACTGCATTTCTTTACATTTTAGGAAAATAGTATGTATTTTCCTTGAAAAGAATTACATTAGGAACTTCATTTTTCAGTCTTGTTTTTTAAAATAATTGTGTTATTCAAATAGCATCAATAGTAATACAACTTTATTTCTTCCATTGTATATACAAAAACTGAACAAGAAAGCAATTTTCCACATTATATAGAGTAATTAAAGTACATTCAGAACTAAAGTAGGAATATTAAATATTTAGCATTGCAATTCCAAAATGCAATCGTAAATCTGAAAGAGTAATGAGTCTTTGGAGTAAGTAAGAGGTTTAAATTCAAATTCTATTAGCTCTTGCTACTTAAGGGATGTGGATGATAAACAAACTATTTTCTCTGCCTAGCCAAGACTGTTCAAGACAGTTATTTATTGATTTTTACTTGTTGAGGTTTTTGCTTTCATTGTTTGAAAAATCTCTCTCAAACTTGGTTTTCAGTTCATACATAAACACACAGAAATTAAGCTTGACATACAGACTCTGGCTCTCAGCTGGCTACTCTATATTCTGGAAACATTACCACTAATGATTCCCCCAGCAGTATACATATATTAGATACGTCAGTCAATGTGGCTGACCCATTTAACATCTTTATTTACCTAAACCTGCTCCACCCAGATAGTGTTCCTGAGAGGGGCAGCCTTAGGTACCAATAGCATCCCTCTCCTTCCTGTTTACAGATAATGAGACCAACGAGGAGCATGCGAGAGAAGTGAAAACAAATTGTAGGCTTAGCAGAGTCACCAAGATCCTTTCTCTCAGTATTCTAAACCCAAAAGTGTGAAGCTTACCTAGTGGGCAGCTGTGCTAACATGGGCAAGAGGAACAGCCGGGGTGGGGATGGGGATGGGGACAGTGAGAGAGGAGGGATACTGGAACATGTACACAGAAGTGGGCGAGCCGTGAGACAGAAAACTGGGATGAAAGGAGCCCTGTAATCCTTGAGTGGAGAATTAGTCAGGCCCCACAGAGTCCATCTTTATTTCTCATCCTTAGTTGCATGAACATGTTAGATTTTCCTACTTCTCAGGAAATCTTATACGTTTGAGCTGGCTTCAGTGGGTTTCTATACTTAGAAGCTAAAGTGCCACGAGAAACCACTACCTTGTTTCATGTTCTATTTTAAGATTTAGATAATTCTTGTCCTGAAGATATTGGACAATCAAAAATCATACCACTTTAGAAAATATTTTATATTGAAATGTTAACTCCAAATAAAACAATCAATGGGAGAAGATATTTGCAAATGGTATATCTGATAATGGGTTAATATCCAAAATATATAAAGAACTTACACACGCAACACCAAAAAGAAATAGTCTGATCAAGAAATGGACAGAGGACCTGATTAGACATTTCTCCAAAGAAGATATCCCGATGGCCAACAGACACATGAAAAGATGCGGAAAATCACTAATTGTCAGGGAAATACAATTCAAAACCACAATGAAATATCACTTCACACCAATTAGAATGGTTAGTGAAAATGACAAGAAATAACAAGTGTTGGAGAGACTGTGGAGAAAAGGGAACCCTTGTGAATGGGAAAATAAATTGGTGCAACCACTGTGGAAACCAGGATGGAGTTTCCTCAAAAAATTAAAAAATGAAAATGCCATATGATCCAGTAATCCCACTTTTGGGTATTTATCCAAAGAAAATGAAAGCACTAATTTGAAAAGATATATGTACCCCTATGTTTATTGCAGTATTATTTACAATAGTAAAGATACGAAAGCAACACCAGTGTCCATCAAATACAGCCTACCTCAATCTGCACCTGACCCCAACACTGCCTTGAACTCATTTTTTTATGATTTTAACCAAACAATAAAAAATAATAAATCTTAGTCTTTTAGGCTTTACTTTCCATTTGTTTTCCATTTTCCATATTCTGAGAGACAGAATTCAACAGTTAATAAACCTAAAAAGGGAGTTTGTAAAAAGGGAGTGGTTAAAAAAAAAAAAAAAAACATAAAGAGGGGGCCCTGGGTGGCTCAATCAGTTAAGCATCCAACTCTTGATTTCAGTTCAGGTCATGATCCAGGGCCCTGAGGTCGAGCCCAGCATCCGGCTCCGTACTGGGCTTGGAGCCTGCTTAAGATTCTTTCTCCTTTTTTTCTCCTGCCCACCCCCAACCCGCTGGCATGCACACAATCTATCTCTCTCAAAAAAAAAAAAGAAAGAAAGAAAGAAAGAAAGAAAGAAAGAAAGAAAGAAAGAAAGAAAGAAAGAAAGAAAGGGACGCCTGTGTGGCTCAGTCAGTTATGTATCTGCCTTCGACTCGGGTCATGATCCCAGGGTCCTGGGATCCAGTTCCA
The DNA here is from genome assembly GCF_009762305.2 of Zalophus californianus. Classification (NCBI taxonomy): domain Eukaryota; kingdom Metazoa; phylum Chordata; class Mammalia; order Carnivora; family Otariidae; genus Zalophus; species Zalophus californianus. The sequence goes on from NC_045597.1 coordinate 107,650,614, forward strand.
CATTGGGCTCCTTGCTCAGCGGGGAGCCTGCTTCTCTCTCTGCCTGCTGCTCCCCCTGCTTGTGATTTCTCTCTCTCTCTCTGACAAATAAATATATAAATCTTTAAAAAGAGAGAGAGAAATAGAAAGATTTGCATATTATTTTTATTTTATTATTATTTTTCTCTTTGTCACATAGGTATTTCATCACTGTTTAACATAGATTGGGACACAGTGGGGGGGGGCGGAATACAAAAACAAAAACAAAAACAAAACAAAAACAAAAACCTAATCATCTCTCTGTGTTGTCAGTGCCTGACGGTAGAAAAAGGCTGGTCCAACTTGACTTGCTTACTTGCATCACTTCCTCTATTCTTCAAGAAAAGAACCACGTGGTTTATGTTCACTCACTCATTCCTCCTACCCATGGCTCCAACTGCAACTGCCAAATCTAACTGCCTGAAAGATAATGACACAGTTGGCTTCACATTTTCACTAGCCGGCAGCCCTTATTCTCAGACCATAATTGGAACTCTTATAAACTCATCTTTATCTAAGACAAAATCTTTCAACATTGTTATCCTTGTTTATACAGTTCTCTGCTTGAAATGCAGTGCAGCATAACTTTCTATCCACTGATACAACCTCCTTTCTTCCTACTCTAACCCTTCTGATCTGCCCTCTGAAACTCTTTGATCACAAATGCCCCGATATTCTAAGACTATACTCTTAAATGTTCTTTCAAATGTTTTACCTTTACTGACTGAAACTTTGCACCTCCTGAGGTCATCTTTCCCAGCAGCTGTTCAAAATGTGGGCCCCTAACCAGAACCTCAGGGGTAGATATAAAATCAGTGCCCTCCCCATTATTATTCTAGATTATTATTTTCCTCTTATTTTGTAACATCTCCTGCTTTTTTGAGGGTCTCACAAATAGCATCCATCTTCAAAGAATCGTCTGCCAACCTTCTGATCATTTTTATTTCATTATTTTTATTTAAGAGTCAGCACCTAGCTTTCTAGCTTTCTGACCACAACCAAACCAATATCTATGAGATAAATGGATCCACAATTTTCTCCCTTGCTTTCTTCACCTCCTCTCTACATCTGATCTTTTACTTCCAGTACACGTCAACCACAAATTTCCATCGTGATAAACAGTATATTTTTTGTCATCACCAGAAATTTTACCTCTACCAAAAGAGATTAGCCCCCACCCCCCCACACACACACAGACATACACATACAAGAGCATCTTATTCTTCCACCTGGCAGTATTTCTTTCTGTATTGTGCAGGTACTCTCACTGCAATAACTCTTTTGAGTTCATTGAGACATTGTCCCCACTGACCCTCCCCATTCTCTGCCCATCAGCCAACCTTCAAATTTTATTTCTCATTTCTTTGCCACGGTCCCCAGCCTTCTAATTCACTCCCTTCCACCCTACTCCATGCTCTGAGGATGATCTTTCCTCTTACTGGATAGAGAAATGAGAGCACATCAAAAAGCAACTCTGTTTTCTTACAGCTCCAGCTAAAACCGATCTGCATCTGCATTAATTCTTCACCACCCTCTCCTTTTGTAATGCAGAAGGAAGCATCCTCCCATCTTTTAGTCCAATACAAAGCAAACACAGATACTCATCCCATCTCCTCTGAAACTCATCTTCAATAATTCCCAATTCTTTCTGCATTTTTAACCTTTCCTTTTCTACTAAATCTTACCTTCAACATATGAACTTAATCTACTATTTATCATCTTGAAACAAAACTTTTCTCTTAACCTCAAACCACTCTCCATTTCTAGCCCTTTCTCTCCATGCTTCATTTGCATCCAACATTCTCCAAAGAATTTTTCATACAAGCTGACTTTATTTTTTCCCTCAGTCGTCTTTATATCACACTGATATATCCTCCAAACCCACCATCCACTTTTTTTTTAACCTACAGAGATTGCCAGTTACTTACATGTGTCTAAACCGTTCTCAGTCCTTTTTACTGACCTTCCTATAGCATCAGACCAAGTTAATCCCTTTTTCCTTTTTTTTTTTTTTCCCTCTTAGCGCTGTCTTGGTATTCTTCCTACTGACTGCTTTTTCTTAGCTACCTTTTCCACCTTCTCTTTCTGTATCATGCCCAGGATTCCAAAACTGGAGTTTCCCAGGTTCAGATGTGGAATCCCTAAATTTTGTCATAGAAAAGTCTTTAAAGTTTCCATCATTTTCATTAATATTACAATAACACTTTTATATTCTAACCTGTCTTCTGAGATTCTAACTCATACATACAGTTGCCTTTTTGATATTTACACTGAAATTCTTTTAGGCATCTTAAATGCAACATATCTAGTAGTAAATTCTTGTTCTTTCTTAACGAAATTTATCCCTTCATTTTTCTCCATTTTGGCGAATGGCGAATGGTGTCACTTTCTACCCAATGACTCATTCCAGAAACCAGGAATTTATCTTCCATAATTTCTATCTTCTACATCTAATTCATCACCACATCCTGCCACTTCTAGCTTCAAAATATATCTCAAATCCTATATTTATTTCCTTCTCTGTTTCTCTTTTCTAAACCAAGTCACCATCATCTCTTGCTTGGGGACTTATATCTCATCTCTGCTTCTTATTCCTTTTAAACCACGCTCCTCATGGTTACCAAAGGGATCTTATTAAAATGAAAAGTGGCTTATGTATTATAAAACCCTCTTATAGCTACTAATAGCAGTCAGAATAAAACCTCATATTCTTAACATTACCAACAACGGTGAGCATGACCTAGTCTCTGCCTATCTCTCCAGCTTCATCTACTGGTATACTTCCCCACTTCTAATACCTTGGCCATCTAGTGGTATCCTTCTATATTTCTTTTTTTTTAAAGATTTTATTTATTTATTTGACAGAGCGAGACACAGCGAGAGAGGGAACACAAGCAGGGGGAGTGGGAGAGGGAGAAGCAGGCTTCCCACAGAGCAGGGAGCCCGATGTGGGGCTCCATCCCGGGACTCCAGAATCATGACCTGAGCCGAAGGCAGACGCTTAACGTCTGAGCCCCCCAGGCGGCCCTCCTTCTATATTTCTAATACTTTGACCATGTTTCAGTTCCTTAAACAAGTCATGTCTTTTTTTTCCATTCTGCACTTCACATATCCTGTCCCCCAGTCTGGAAAATAACTTCTGCCATGGTATCTCAATCTTGACTTTAGATTTCAACCTAAATATCAATTCCTCTGAAAGAACCGTTTCCTAACTTTCTAATATCAGTAGGTCTATCTGATACAATCTCATGTCATTCCATGTTTTTTACAATGCTCTTCTTTATTTTACATGCATAAAAGATACAACACACACACACACACACACACACACACACACACACACACAATATGTTTAAGATCTGTTTACTAATTAGACTATAACCTCCAAGAGGACAAAGGACATATCTGCTTTATTCAGTATTGCATGCTCAGGACCTAGTCATGTGTCTGCCCCTTCATTCATTTTCTTTTTTTTCTTTCTTTTCCTTCCTTCCTTCCCTCCTTCCTTCTCTCTCCTTCTCTCTCTTCCTCACCCCAGCGCCCCCAAACACACACTCACAAAGGCTCTGAACTGACTTCCTCATGTTGGATAATAAAATCTAAAACTCAGACTTGAAATTGGGTTAAAGGGGGAAATAGGGATAAGGCCATTCTAGCTTAGGAAAATAAATAAATTTTCCACATTATCCAGCACAGCTCACTGGAATTCTACTTTTAACCCAAATCATTAGCTAATAATAAATTATCGCTTTGCCTCAGTTTGATTACACTTTCTTTTTGCACATAGTTCCTTTTGGAGAATTTGTAGGGATTAGTGATGGGTTCATGGTAGGATTTGGTTTTCTGGTGCCTGGCCAATTTTCATTTTTAATGGTGTGTCCTCAGCATTCCTTTCTACTTAAGTACATATACCAGATTATAGCAACACTGGGCTGTTTTCCTAATAGAGTCAGACTGCCTATATCTAGTATCCAGCAAAAGATTGCTTCTTTGTTTACTTTAAAGTAGGATATTTAATATAATCCACAAGAATTTTAAGAGTATTGCCACCTATGAGGGGATGGTTTGAAAGTACTAGGATTAGATAAGGAGATACTAGTTTGGTAGTTATGCATTAGTACAGGGGCTGAAGATGGAAAAGAGAGTTCAGAAATATTTTTGGATCTTAGTCAATAGGACTTGATAATTAATTGATTGGGGACAAGGATGAATAGAGAGTAACCTTCTAGTATAATAACTTTCATAAAATATATTTCTTGAATATATTGTGACTTCAGATTTCCCTCAGAAAGTCTAAGTCTACCTGTCTTATAAGATCTCAGGGTATCATTCCGTTTAATATGAAGAATGGATTTTACAGTCTAGACATATTAACTTCATGACCAAGGGCAATGCTATCTTAGGAGTCCTTCAGGGGTCAGTTTGCAGGATGTCAATATTCAAAGTCTCATGCTCAATATACTTTTTTTATTTAAAGATTTTATTTATTTATTTGACAGAGAGAGACACAGCGAGAGAGGGAACACAAGCAGGGGGAGTGGGAGAGGGAGAAGCAGGCTTCCCGCCGAGCAGGGAGCCCGATGCAGGGCTCGATCCCAGGACTGTGGAATCATGACCTGAGCCGAAGGCAGACGCTAACGACTGAGCCACCCAGGTGCCCTCATGCTCAATATACTTGATTCATGTGGAACAGTAAAATATTTGCAGTAATATATTGGGTGTCAAAAAGTTGCTCTTTGAGATATACAGAGATGTATAACCTAATTTCTGCACTTAAGGAAGTCCTATTGTTTTATGAAGGCACTTTTCTGAGCTGAAATAACACATATAGCTGTCTCAGAAGTGACTAAGGTAAGTACCCATGAAGTTGTGGACTGCTGAACAAATCTGGTCCATTGCTATGCTAATTACCAGTTAGCTGAACTGTCAACTTCTATTTTAAATTCTTACTAAATGGGGGGAAAACAGCATGTAGAAAAATGAAACTTTACAGCACAGTTTTCTTGTATATTAGTTATTGTTTATACTTGTGCACACATCTCAGTTTGCTCTTGGAATAAACTGTGCAATAATATTGCAATGATGATAAAATCATATGGTTATACAGATCAAATAACTGTAAAAAGATAAAGATTTCTTTGTTTGATGTTCACTTTCCTAGCTGTGAAGGGAAGATGTACCTAGAAAAAAATAAGGCAAAAGTTCTGTAAATCAATAACTTCATAAGTGATGTTATCCAAATTTCTTGGTTTAGTTTTAAGCAGAAATGCAGGATCAAGCTTAGGCTAAGTGTAGGTAAGACTGCAGAAGACAAGTGAAGCTCGTGAAGGGAATCGACTGTCCTCACTGAGTTAGAAAAACAAATATTTTTATAATTGTGAGATGCTCCTAAACCAGGGTTTCTTGACCGGGATGAGCTTCAGGGGTTCCATCAATAACCACTGTGTAGGGGTGTGGAAACTGGCAGGTATGCCAGGAAATACTGTATTACCTAGAGTACTACCGGTGCACTTTTTTTTTTTTTTTTTGACAAGAGAGTTAATACTTAAAAGGGTAAATACTCATATTCTAAAATAGTTATTCTTAAGCTTTACTAAACACAATAATCACCTGGGGAGCTTGCTGAAATATCTAATTCCTATAATCACTGTGGTGCAAATTTGGGCAGTATCTAAAAAAAAAAAGTTAAATATACATTTGTCCTTTGATCCAGCAATCTCTATTCCAGAAATTAATCTTGAAGAGACATCTTCACAAATAAGAGACAATGAAGGCACTAAGTTATCACTGTAACATTATTAGTAATAGCAAAATGTTGAAAGTATGTCTGTATCTAGTCCTCCCTTCCCTTCCCTATCCATTCTTTCTTTTCAGAAATATTAAGTCAGCATCTACTATGTTGAAGGTTCTTGGAATACAACACGGAATTTTAAAGCTTGTAGCCTGTGCCTCTGGAGGGAATAGGGAGCAAGATCGTTGAAGATAAATGCACTTTACAATTTATGAATACTCAGGAAAGGTTGGTAGGGTAGGTCTACTGACTGTTAATTGAAAGAAGCAGGTCTTTTAACAAGCTCTTGTTAGTGTCATAGTCAAAGAATTAAAAACAGTAGGCTATTCAATAATGGTAATCTTGTCCCAATCTTAGTCATTTCTTACATGGAGGCCAATTAAGTTTTCAGAGAAGAGATTATTTGAATCACACCGGTGTTAGAATTTTCTTGTTACTGTTTGCTGTTTAATCTCCCTGTTTTTTTTTCTTCTAATAGCAGTGCCTATGATATTCAGCTTTACATGTCTATTTAACAAGACCTAGTCTCTAGTGATTCAATTTAATGCGGACCTAGGTGTTACCGGGAAGATATTTTGTATATGTGAATAACATATACAGTCAGCTAACTTTAATAAAGGAGATTATTTTCCATAATCTGGGTGGGTTTATTCTACCCAGTTAGTTTAAGAGCAGAACCAAAGTCTCCATGAGGAAGAAGAAATTCCACCTGAGGACACCACCATCAGCTTTGTCCAAGACTTTCAGCCTGCTCTTTCTAAGAGTGCCTGCCCTAAGCATTTTCATCTAATTAGCTAGCTCCCACAACCACGTATCAATCTTCACAAGAAATCTATGCATATTTATGAATCTTGCTGGTTCTATTTTTCTGGTATAACTCTGACTGATACAGTGCCCAAAAATTATTTAGAATACCTCTCCATTTAATAAGAATTTAAAACAGATATTTGACAGTTCAGATAACTGGTAATTAGCATAATAGTGAACCAGATTTGTTTAGCAAGCCAAATGGAGAAAGCACAGGTCCTGGGGACCTATTTTGAAGCTCTAAATCCAGCCATGTTAACATCAGCACTCCTTGTTTTATATTTAGTGATCTGAGCCATTAAATTTCTCTTTTTGCTTAAACTGATTTGAGTGGAGTTTTCTACCATTTGCAACTGGAAAATTCTTATGTGATAAATATCCACGGTTAAGACAAATGGTAACTAGGGCGTCTGGGTGGCTCAGTTGGTTAAGCGACTGCCTTCGGCTCAGGTCATGATCCTGGAGTCCCGGGATCGAGTCCCACATCCGGCTCCCTGCTCAGCAGGGAGTCTGCTTCTCCCTCTGACCCTCCTCCCTCTCGTGCTCTCTGTCTCTCATTCTCTCTCTCTCAAATAAATAAATAAAATCTTTAAAAAAAAAAGACAAATGGTAACTAGAACTCCTATCATTATAACAGAAAGAGAAATAGAAGTCAAATGTTCTACTGCCAAACACTGCTTATGAAAATCAGCAATTTAAAAGACAAATATGAACTATTACAAAGTACTTTTATTCGTTCTGAAAAGTTATTTGAGTAATCAATGATTTGATCAATGTCAGAAAATTCAGAAATCTAAAAATACAGTACCTATAATTTCCTTAATAAATGCTTCCAGCATTTTGTTTACTTTGTTTTGCCACAGGAAACAGCAAGCAAAAGAACAAAGTTCATATTCCATTATGAAGACAAGCCACAAAACCATTAGAAATGTATAGAATTTCCATCTCTCAGTCAACCTGCTTCAAATATGTATGTGTATATATATATATTTGAATATATATACATTTATTCTGTAAGATAAATTATTCAAATAACAATTTTTAGTTATTCACTATAATAGGTTTTTACCTATTTTGAATTAAATTGTGAGGCAAAAGTGTTTCTAAATATTTATAAAAGAAAAATGAAAATCGTGTCCTTGAATGAAAACAAGATAGGTCCTTAGCGACCTAGTGAGCTAAGGCTTCATGGTCTAATGCCCAATTGGCTGCCCAGGATATTCTAAATAGATTTTATCATCTACCATGAACCTAATGAGCAGTCTCTTGATATTCTTCGTAAAATACAGAATGCATAGTTAGGGAATTCATTTTGGAGTATCTGTCCAGTTCATTATCCGGTTTTTGGCTTGTTATTTGTTTGTTTGTTTGTTTGTTTTCCAGGAGGAGTTTCTTCCCCCACAAGATTTAGCTCCTGCAGTGCATTGTCCCTTATGCTGCAGTACCTCCCACCCCTGCCCCCTTTCCCGAGATTATTAGACCAGCAGTGAACACCTAGCCATGGGGCATCCAATAAATTGGTTGCAACTTGTTAGTCAGGTTCTCAGACTTAGATTTTTTAAATTACGACACAGAAATCTCTTAGTGACTTTTGGCTTGAATAGACATACAAAGTCAGGGCATTGCTTAGCTATGTTGAGGCATGTAGGAGAGCAACAGAAAAAGCCTGTCAGGAGAGAAAAAAAGATAGCTAGAAATAGAGATGACCGAGATAAAGATAAGATAGAGACAGAAAGAGGTGCAGGGAAAGAAAAAGAAGAGGAGGAGCTGGAGAGGAGATGAGGGAAGGGAAGGGCGGGGATGGGAAGAGAAGCATAAAGCAACCGTCAAGAAAGAAATATTCTCTCTGCTCATATATGACCTTAAATTTCTCACAGGGAATGTGCTAAGGCTGCTTTTAAGCTATTATGTCAAGTAGTGGGTCTGCTAACCAGAAGTTAGGAATGATAAAGATTTACTTCAAGTGATGTTATCAACAAAAAAGTAAATATAACAAATGAAAATGAACCTGAAGCTAATTCTGACCTCTGCACTACCATGGTGAAACTATCTTTTCTCTTGGATTATATCTATCTACATACTATCTTTTCTTGGATTATGATAGAGACCTAGACAGATAAATCGCTTCGCGATTTAAGTAATTAGAGGGTTTGGTTTAAAACTCCTGGTCTCTGTATTCGTGGAAATGTGCTGTGCTCAGTGTTCTCCCAATATTTCCCTGTTCTCCATATAGTGTTATGGGCTTATCAAACCACACATTCTTATAGTTCTAATTATACTGAATTTTAACTATCATTTATAAATATCAAAACAGGATTCAGATTTCCTAACTTGTTTCTTTTTTTCAATTAGAAAGGAAAGGTTTAGAAAAAGGAGTCAGTTGTCTCTATAGTATATAAAATACTTTCTGTGTCTGATAAACAAATGATAGCGGTAACAACACTGTACTTTTGAGGGTTTTTTCCCTGCAGTATTTGGACTGTTGAAATAACTGGAGCTCAAATGTGTTGAGAGACTTCTCAAGGATAATTGATGTGTGTGCATTATTCATCACATTTTCTTTGTATGTAAATGGAGATGATAACACTCATATAGAAAGTGCTTCAAAATCGCTAAATGAAAGTGAGCACAACAGACTCAACCTTTTTAATGCACTGTATAGCCATGCAGATAACAATGGTCTAAAAACTTATGGTCTAAAAACCTATAATCTAAGTTTTTTCCCCTCCCTTCTTCCCCTCCTTCCTTTCTTTCTTCCTTCCTCTTTTAGTTATGAACAGCTTTCTGAAGACAGATTTCTTCATTTCAGTTAGAATCTACATCAGTAGGGGCGCCTGGGTGGCTCAGTCGGTTAAGCGCCCACCTTCAGCTCAGGTCATGATTCCAGGGTCCTGGGATCGAGTCCTGCATCAGGCTCTCTACTCAGCAGTGAGTCTCTTCCTCTCCCCCTCTGCCTGCTTGTTCTCTCTCTCTCTCTCAAATAAATAAAATTAATAAATTAAAAAAAAAAGAACCTACATCAGTATGCACATAAATGTTCATTTGAATATAATCATTAATTACAATGGACTGGTTAAAGTTAGAACACTGAATTCAGGTAAATTAATTTTATGAAGAATTTGTAAAACTGTGAAAAGTGACCTCACTTAACATAAGGTATACTACTTAAATTGGAGTCCATCATTAGATTGTAAGCAATTTGAAAGCAAGGACAATAATTTTTATGGAATAATCATAAGATCAGTTAGATATAAATCACTTCAAATTTTCCAGGTACCTAGCCAATATCATTAAGTCTGTATTTTTATTCCAAATACCTAACCAATATTTGTCAAGTGCCAAAAGCAAACAGTTTGACAGAAACAGATTACTTCAACATACCCTAAATGCTAAACACAACTCACCCTTTTGGATTCATGGTCAGCTGACATTCAGGATATAAAATTCTATTAGAAAGTAAAAGGACTGGGTACCCAGATACTGATCAAGTCATCATAGAGGGGATGAGATCAGGAACTGGAGAACTGCAGGTATATCTTTACCTGCTAGACATTCGTCTCTCATGCCTTGACCTGTTGAGGTTGTGCTTTGTGGTTTGCTCTTAAAGTTCAAACTCTACTATCTGGTGCTCCTACCCTTGGACAGTTAAAATCTTCCTGATTTTTTTTTTCTTAGTGGCTGCTTTTGTTCTTTCCAGATCCTTAATTGCATACATTTGATTCCAGCCTTGTGCCCTGCCTCTAGCTCTTATCATTATTTTTGCTTTGTAACATGATTGTCCTGTCCTAAAAGTAAACAGTATGCTGATTCTGACTGCTCTGATGTTGCAATCCAGAACAACCCTTTGCACAAAGGTGGTAGAATGTGCAGAAGTAGTATAAACGTTAGAGGCAATTACTCATTTATACTTTCATTCAACACATATTTATTGCACATCCATTTTGTCAGACCCCGTCAAGCTTGTGTTATTTTCAGGCTTCGATATCAGACGATACATACAAAGACACAGTCAGATTGACCTGAGTTTCAATTTCATCTTTGATTCTAAGTAACTATTTGATTCTCAGCAAGTGACTTAATTTCTAAGCCCCAACTTCAGCTTCATCAGTAAAGTCAGAAAAATAATGCTCAAGGATGCATTTCTCTGTTAGATGAAATGAGACGGTGATTATGTCAAAGATACTCAACATGAATATGTTTCCCTCCTTCCTGTGTTCCATACTTCTGATTTCATATGTGTTCTTTTTCTTTTTAGCTGAGAGTTTGGGGATGATGAAGGGCTTTTATACACCGAGTTCCAAGTTATAAATATCCGTTTGCTGGAGGAATAAGTTCTTGCCAAAAGGGTTCTGATTTTGGCAGTGCTAAGAGTGGTGTAAGATGTACTTGGTGAACCTCTCTTTCATACTAAATGAGCTAATGAACTCCATATCGATGGAAAATCTTAGGCTACAGAAGAGAATGTGAGATGCTGCTAAGAGGCACAGTACAACTTCAGGGGAACACATACTTGCCGAGCTCTCCTAATATACAAGGTGAGAGGTACTGGTGATGAAAGCTGAAGAAGGGCCAGCCCTTTGCCCTCAAGGTTCTCATATTCTCTCACAGCTTCTCTAGAAACTAGCATAGCCATAAATTGGATATCTTGAGGGCTCTTTGAGAAAATACAAATGCTTTTTTTTTTAAATAAAAGGCCACTAACAGGTATAATACAGTTAAAATATTCATAAAGACTTTTGTAAAGTGCTACATTTAAAATTACTTATCTACTTTGTCTGAATAAAAACCTGATTTAGTAGTGACAAAGGAAAATAAAAAGATAAATGGACACTTCTCTGAAATGCATAAAAAAATTTCTATAGATCCATTTCATGACAATTCTTATTTTACATTTGGTATAAATAATTGGAGAAACAGCATACAAAAATCTCCAAGTGAGCAAATCATACTAAGCTTTTACAAAAAAGAGTAGTGAAATGCCAAGTCAATGTGCATAAACTATAGGAAAAATCCAAGGCTATAGATTGGCAGAAAAATGGCATGAGGATCAAATGAGCAAGCTTAAGGTAATGCATTAGAGAAAAGTATTCAACATTATTTGGATAGGAAGCTGGGCCATGCTCTTATTACTTATTCAATTGGTCCACACAGGTGAACTCATCTAACTGTCTTTATTCCAAATGGTTTCTTGAGACTACTATCAGAATAGATGATTTTCTGAGGACATTACGCTAATGTGCTGCAGTGGCCCAAACAGGCAGGCATAATCAAGAGGAGTGTTAGAAACAAAATGGAAAATACTCTCCTACCCGCATAACTCCTATCATAAAGAATTTTAAGTGGAATTCTGTGTTTAGTTCTAATGGCAGTGCTTCTAGAAAGCTATAACAAACCTCAGTGAAGCCTTTTCCATAATCCATGATCAGATGTGGTGATAGTGGTAGAGAAGGGGTAGTATAGGAATGCGAGGCATGTGAGTCATCCTCATAGAAATGGAATAAAGTGATCGCATTTCTGATAGTAAAGGCAAAGGTTGAAAACAGCTCTGAACAGAACCTATAAAAACACTGAGTCTTAAAAGGCTCTGCCGGTCACAGTTCATTGCGACTCTCTTCCCATAATTCTTGTAATAAAGAGTGGGCCAAAATGTCCACACTTTCTTTTATGTTATGTGACCCCACACTAATCCTCCCCAACCACCACACTCAATCACAGGTACCAGTCAGGGATTGGAATTTGAACCAAGTATAACCAATATATGTCTTAGGTAAAAACTAATGACCCAAATTAATCAAATTATTTCTTTCAAGATTTTGAACCAGTACCTCAGAATGTGACCGTATTTAGAGATAGGATCTTTAAAGAAGTAATTAAGTAAAAAGGAGACAATGGCGGTGAGCCTCAGTCAAATCTGACTGGTGTCCTTATAAGAAGAGGAAACTTTGACATTTATACATATTATTATGTTATATATGCATATACAATATACTAATATATTTATGTATGATCAAATATATAACATACAAATAAAAGTTTACATATATATTGTCTTGAGAACCGAAGAAAAGCAGGACTAGAAAAAAGTCTGTGCAAATAGGAAATAGGTCAAATGAAGATTACTACACTGCCCAGTGGCATAGAAAGGACCCAACAGTGAACCAACCCCTTTGCTTCAATTCACCTCTTATGCACAGACACTCTCAGTGGCCAGTCAATGGAAGTTCCTTCAATTAATAGCAGGGTGGTATAAAAGTATCAATCATCAGAAGATTGCTTATTGCTCTGGACTCCAATGGTTCCGTTGCTGCCAATGATACATAATATGTGTGAAAATGAGAAGGGACTTATTGGTAGCTACTGAAGTGGTCTAGAGAAATTAGTGCTTGCAGAAAATAAGCACCCACTTATATACCACTGATAAAGGCTTGTGATGGCAGAAATGTAGATTCAACAAACTGAATTTCAGAAAAATAGAATATACAGTGGAGTCTAAATAACCAGACAGTTCCCTCTAAACTTTCAGTTCTTCTGAATAAAGTAGACTGAAGGGGTACCTGGATGGCTCAGTCGGTTAAGCGGCCAACTCTTGAGTTTGGCTCAGGTCATGATCTCAGGGTCCTGGGATCCAGCTCCACATCTGGCTCCATGAGCAACGGGAAGTCTGCTTGAGGATTCTCTCCCTCTCCCTCTGCCCCTCCCCCCACTCACTCTTGTGCTCCCTCTCTCTCGCAAATAAATAAATGAATCTTTAAAAACAAACAAATAAATAATAAAGTAAACCACAGTCTATTCATTCAAAAATATTATTTATGTCATGCATTATGCTGGCACCCAGGACATAAATTTATGTCAGACGTAACAGACGTTAGTCTGTTACATCTGATTTGTGGTCATTCTGTTGTTCCCTTTCTTTCCATCCCTCAATCTTCCTTTCAGACACCAAAATAAAGCAAGGAAAAGACAACTTGGCCATTTTACCAAGATTTGCCATCAAAAGAAAATCTCTCCATTTGGGTTGGAATTCCTATAGTACATGTATTCTGCCTACATATTGCTGAATTTTGGTATCTTACTGTAAAATTTATAAACATATTTATCCAGATTGAGGCATATTCCCCTGTGTGATGTTCATTCAGTCACCAGATATTCCTATAGTGCATACTAGGGGACAGTGATGTACAATAAACCAGAGCTGGACAGGTAAGAAGACACAGTTTCTGCCACCCAGGAGCTCAGAGAGCAATAGGAATCATTTATGCAAACAATTAGCATTTGAGATGAACATGATTCTAAAATGGCAGGGATGCCTACGTCTGCCAGGAGGAATTAAGGAAAACTTTAGAGCGTGTAGCTTGAGTGGAGACCTGAAGGAAGAATGAGAGTTTGCCAGGTTGATTTAAGATGAACTAGAGGTGTGTGCAAAGCCCCAAAAATGATTAAGCACGTACAACTTCAGACATCAATTCTGTTTACAGAGTTACTATCATAGATGAGCTACTGGAGATGTTCTCTCATGTGCCTTATTTTTAATCCTTGCAACAAGATTTTCATGTTAGACATTATTATTAAGGAAACTGAACTTCAAGGAAATTAAATAATTTGCCCAAAATTACATAATGTGAAACAGAGGTAGACTTAAACCCTAGTTTTCTGATACTAAAGCCAGTTATCCTTGTAGACCAACAAATTATCTTCCTGTGGAAGAAGAGGGCAGGAAGGCATTTTCTTATCACATGCTTACTCTACATAGTGGGGATTTGGCTTTAGGTAGACTGTTAGAAATGTCTTAGGTCCGTGAAAATAGAAATCCTTATGTAATCCAGTATAAAGTACTGAAGGAGCTCTTCTTATTTCCACAGAGAAGTTTTTTGAACCCTTGGAAATCCTAAAGGGTAACATAAAATTTAAGGAAAATGTGTTGTTGTCATGCCACCTTTTTAAAAAGTTCTGCTTGAAAATGAGGACTTGAGACCAGGAAATTACTAGAGAAACACCTGAAACGTAGCTGACAAAAACTTTTCATCCATTAGTGGCCACAGGCAGCTTTATATTATGTGGGGTGAGAGGGACTCACATTTCCTTTACAAGGTCATAGCCAGGAGATGACTAATGTCATTTTGCCTTTGTCAGTAGGCACATTTATTGAGTGCCTACTCTTTGGAGGGCACTATAATAGGCATTGCTGGGAACCGCAAGGTAAATAGAAGACGTGGTCTCTGCCCTTGTTTCGGGCACTGTCAGAAAGAGAAAACAGCGCTAGGGTGCTCCAAATGGGAAAATAAACTTACTGGTCCTTTCAAATCAGTGTCAAAATGGCTGGGGATAGGATATCATGCAAAGGCAACTTTGCAACTTAGGTTAGAAGACAAAACCCAAGGGCCTTAGCCAGCTTGATGCATAGCCCTCCAAGACAACATAAAAGGGATTTGTCTGGATCTTAAAAAAAAAAAAAAATACCAAAAAGTCATACATGTTATATTGTTAGCAGTCTTATAAAGCTTTTTCCCTAACTTTTATAGACAGTCTCAGAGAAAATGGAGTGCCATAAAAGACTTCTAACACTTTAAGTGACTACCTGGCAATATTCTCTCAACATCTGGATATCCTTAGAATGCTATGCAGTCATGTATAGCCTAAAATCCATTACAGCTTGAAAGGAAGGCTAATAGCAGCAACAATATTCACAGCAACCCTTCAGGCACAGTGGGCTGTTATTTCTGGAGGCTAAATGCTGAGTATTCTTTTCTGTAATTTGAATCTCTCTGAATATCTTTCTCAGTGTGTGAGTCTCCCTCATTTCACTACCAAATTCTGTTCCTTTCCTACCTGGCTAAAATTAGTGGAATTGTTAGAACTAATTTTAAATATCTCAATCCCTAAATATCTAAATATCTCAATCTAGAAAATATATTCCTTTGTAATCTTGTTCACTGTCTGAAAATAATTAAACACGTAACAATGAAAACCTAATATGCTATTTTACATAGTATTTGAAGAAAAGTAACATAAAGCTGCCTATGTAAATCATCCCAAATCCAGAAAATGAAAGCATGGGATTCTATTTGATGGGAAACTTACAGGCTTCCCTTCCTCCAAGTATTGTATTAGTTTTATATGCTGAGTTGTGTACAGGGTTGGCATCTTTTCAATGTATTCTGGTATGTGTAGCTTATTTTGGGTTTCCCCAGAAGCAAACACAGACATGAAGATTAGAGCGGGAGTTAGGAGTGAGAGGAAAACCCCAGTAGGAGAGTGGAGAAATGAAACAAGGAAAGGAAAACACAAGTGTGTGCCATGAAGCCAGGTCACACTGTGAGTGACTGGAGTTTAGTTCTACTGGACAAACTTTGGAAACTGGGGTAAAACCCCACCTCAGTGTTATCTCAGTCAAAGGGCAAAGGATATGTATCTAGCGCCTCCCATCCATCACAGGTGAGGAGAGCTCTTGGGGTTAATTCTCTGCCATGTAGGGCCTATTACAGGGCTGGCTGCAAAGGAGTCAGCTAGGAAAGAAAGCCCTCTGGCCAAGAAGTGTGGGTGCCGGCAGTTGAACACTGGGCCACTGTTCACTGAAGTCAGAAGAGTAAAGGGACATGGGTGGGACCCCCTAAGGTGTCTGCGAAAATATGATAGTAAAAAGAGATTAATTTCTTGTAATTGGGATATCCTAAGGAATAATTCAGGACAATAATACAAATTAAGTGCCGAATCAAATCAATTGGTATAGCCCTCCCTAGTGCTGGAGCCCTATGTAAAAGCCCTTATACCAGGTCAACAGAACATACCTGATTGGAAATTTTGGTCATGAGCCCCGCAGGGATTAGTCGCCATGCATTTGCTGTGTATGCTCCATTCCTTGTTTAGAAAATCTCTCAATCCTTATTTATCAAAAAGAATAATCCATCAGCTTAGTGTTGATAGAAAAATAGTGAAAACAGAAGCAAGAAAATTGCTGCATCTAGCTTAAAAAGCTAAAAATTACTGACTAAAAGACAGAAATCTGAACAAATTAGTAAATTTCTACCCTTTCTTATGTTGAGAAATTCAGTCCACTAACAAATAAAAGTTTGTGAACATATAAATTTGAATTAATTATAAAACCTATAGGCCATGAGCTTTTCATTGCTCTAAACTGCTTTATTTACTATTATCAAGTAGGTAGAATTGTGACAAACACTAGATTTTTAAAAATCTTCACTGTAGAAATGTTAAAAGTCTTTCTCTAAAGGTTCAGTATTCTATACTTCTTTTATGTGGGTTTTATAAATTTGATGAATCCTGGCACAAAAGTAGATTCAAATCCAGTTTCTGTTTTATTCCAGGTTAGAACTCAATAAAGGCAAAGTGGTGTACCTCCATGAGAAATAACTGAATCCACTCTAATGAAATTAATACTTTACTAAAGAACTAAATAAAATATTTGGAAGCTGTCTTCCAGTCAGTTTTTTAAAAAGTTGATTCAATTTGAATGTGTACCTTGGGTTGGGGAGGTGGAGTTCAACTGAATTATTTATCCTGTCATAATAAATGTTAGACATGTGAACAACATGGCTTGTGCTGATGAACAAAGATTGGACTGCAAATATTGAAGATGAAAAGTAAGAAAAAATGATAGAAGATTGCATATCTAGTTCCTTCTATTGTATTTCCAGCTTCTGATAATGTTAATTTTTAGGGGAAAAGAAAAAAATAAGTTAAACAATTTTGTTTGGAGGATAGTAGATAAGCTAGAGCTGCTGGGTAAGTGAGGTTTAGTCAATAATCATTTTCTCAAGAATCAAAAATTTCAATTTGTTTGTGTCTCCTACTTAATTAAGGTAGAATAGAAGGGTATGAAATAAGCTCAGATAACCACAAGAGAGGGAGAATGATCAGAGCCAGATAATGTAGAGATTGTAAGCCATTCTAAGAGCTTTGACTTTTTCTCTGAATGCAATGGAAAGTTACTGGAAGGCTCTTAGCAGAGAGGTGACACCTAACCGTAAGTGATCTGCTTATGTTTAAAAATGACCATTCTGGGGCACGCCTGGGTGGCTCAGTCGGTTAAGTGTCTGACATCGGCTCAGGTCATGATCCCAGGGTCCTGGAATCGAGCCCCACATCAGGCTCCCCACTCTGCAGAAAGCCTAATTCTCCCTCTGCCTGCTACTCCCCCTGCTTGTGCACGCTCTCTCTCTCTCTGTCAAATAAATAAATAAAATCTTTTAAAAAAATAAATAAATAGAAATGACCACTTTGGCTATGGTGATGAGAAAAACGGGGTAAGGGTGGGGTTTAGGAGATTAGTTAAGAAGAGGTTTTTCTTATGATGTAGGCAAGAAGATCAATGATGGTTTCAACCACAGAGTTATAGGTGGTGTGGTAAGAAGTTAGATTCTTAATATTTTGAAGTTCTAAGCCGACATAATTTGTTTTTTTATTAGATTCAGGTATGAGAGGAAGAGAGTAATCAACAATTTTGACTCAAATATCATGACAAATTGAGTTACTATATTTGAGGAGGGGAGTTCAAATTTGGATTTATTAAATGTCTTATGCCTGTCAGATACCCAAGAGAAAATGTTGTCTAGGTAGTTGGATATACAAGTCCGAAGTTTAAGGAAGAGGTCCAGGTAAAAGAGACAGTTTGGGGGTAATTAGCATATAAGTATTATTTAAAACCAATGACTAGATGGGTTCACCTAAGGAGTGCATATAGGTAGAGAAGAGTGAATAAAACATGAGCCTGGGGCACTGCAAGGCTTGCCATTCAGGAATATAAGAACACACAGGAGGCTGTGAAGATGCAGCCACGGAGGCAGAAGCAGAACCAGGACCAAGTAAGGTCCTTGAAGTCAAAGAAAGAAAATGTTTCAAGGAGGAGTAGGAGTAATAGACTGCGACCAACGCTGATGAGACTTCAAGTAAAATGTGAAATGAAAATTGATCTTTTCATTTAGTCATATTCAGCTGACTGTTGGCCTTGATAAGAGTGATTTCCATGAAGAAGTAAGGGAGAAATCATGACTGAAGTGGTTTAAGAAAGAACTGGATGAGAGGAATTGGTATCGAGTAGAGAGAACTCTTGCGATGATTTTTTCTGTGAAGTGAAGGAGAAAAGAGTAACTAGAGTCAGGATCCTTTTTTGGGGGAATAGCACATTAGGAAAAATTAGGCATGCTAGTAAGTAACCTATGGGGATGATAGATAAAAGAAAAAATACAATGCAATATAAAGAGGGAATAATTTTAAGGAGCCAAGAGAGTGAACCAGGAAAGAAGGAAAGAAACTGGCTTTTCGACAGGAGCATGGACAGTGCTCTTAAAGTAACAAGACAAAAAGCAGAATAATTTAGACATAATGGAGGTGGTTGATGGGAAGTAGTTGCATATGGAAGTTCTCCTCTGTGGCACATATTTTCTCACTAAAATAAGAGGAAAAGTCACTCAGAGGAGAATACAAATTGGGGAGGGAGTAGAAGATTCAAAAGAGAAGGGACCATGTGAAATGATGTAGTGGAAGAAAATATGTAATGAAATTTTGGGGCTATAATATCTACTCAGACAATAGTATTTAGGAGTTTAAAATGAAAACAATGAACATTATTATCATCTGTGTTTTGTTTGCTGTTTTTCTGTTTGTGTGCTATTTGCTGCTTCTGTCTAAAGTTAACTGCCTGGGTGCAAGGATAGAGATGTAGAGAGTGGAATTTAACCACGTTTGTTATCTTGCCAAGAGAACAGAATGAATGAAGAGACAGACGAGAGAGTTGGGGGTGCAGGTAAGACAGATTAATTTGTGAACTGAAAAAAAATCTCTTCATTATTAATATTTGGAAAGTTTCATTGCAATGTCTTTTTCAGAGCAAATCATACAGATAGCAAAAATTGAACTTAAAATACCTCCACGATGCGGGGGCAGGGGGCGGCATGAAGATGCAACCTGCTAGACCCCAAGATCTGGCCTTTATTGCCTACCTGCTTGTACTCCCTATCCCTTGTCTTACATCTTTCCCTAAGCTCCTCTGTCTGGCTTTCCTCTTGACCCAGGCAAAGGACACCCAAAACCACCCTCCAAGAGATGGCAACTTTCCTGGAAAGCCCTGCTGCAGGCCCAGACCTTCCAGACCTTTTGAACTAATCCTGACTTGTGCCTGTGCAGATGGACCGTGAAGTGACCTCTGGAAGGGCCTACAATTCCCTTTACCTCTTTAGAATACTAAAATCTCCACTCAAGGAGGAGCCTCATCTTCATTTACATAACATAGAACATATGTATAGGCATGTTTCCCCCCCCCAGGGTGCATGTGTGACCTAATGCCTGCCTCTGTATCCCATGACAAAGTTTCCCTGTCTAAATATTCATCTTAACCCTAAACAAAAAGAACCCATCCATTCACCCTGTCTTGGGGGGGTCACAGCTTGGAAGCCATTTCCTGTGATATCCTTATTGGCTGCAAATAAGCTTTCTCTGTGAGACAAATAAACTCAGTGCAGTTTCTGATTCACCAAGGAGCAAACTCATGTTGGTTTGGTTACAAAGAGAGGGCATTAAAATACATTATAAAGTTTCAAAATAATTTACACATGCTCTGGTACCGGTGGGATAGGTCCAATTATAAGTACTAAATATGGGGCGCCTAGGTGGTTCAGTCGTTAAGCGTCTGCCTTCGGCTCAGGTCATGATCCCAGGGTCTTGGGATCGAGTCCCACATCGGGCTCCCTGCTCCGCGGGAAGCCTGCTTCTCCCTCTCCCACTCCCCCTGCTTGTGTTCTCTCTCTCTGTTGAAAAATAAATAAAACCTTAAAAAAAATAATAAGTACTAAATATGATCATATAAACACATTTTAAATTGTCATGTTTACTATTAAAAATCTGAAATAGTAAGTGGTATTAAATTTAAAAAATACTGTATTTAACTATTTTTAACCTTAACCATAATTTTAAAACAGAATTATCTCACCCAAGCCTTATAACTATAATAGTCTATCTAAGAACTATGCTTATGGGACAAAATGTCTTAAATCACCTAACTTTAGTGTTTATTTTATTTTATTTTATTTTAGATTTGTATTTATTTATTTGACAGAGGGAGACGCAGCGAGAGAGGGAACACAAGCAGGGGGAGTGGGAGAGATTTTTGAGATGAAGTAGGACACAAATGAAGTCATATGGCATAATTAAAGCTACATAGGCAGACCAGAGACGAGACCTTATGTATGAGTTGCTCATCTGCGTTCATAACAACAAAGTAAGTAACTAAAACCATTAAGCCTTTCCACTGACCATTTTTGGTTAATAAGTATTCTCCCTGAACACGTGAAATTGCTAGATTACGTATCACACCCATCTCGCTGTTGTTCTGCGCTTTGCTGAGAAAGATATTCATTATCATAGGGCCAGTGTCTCCCTATATGCAGCAGTTGTCTAGGAACTCAGGCAAGGATTCTAAATTTGAAAGGATAGAGACATACTCTAAGGATGAAGGTATGCTCGGCTTCTAGAGATTCAATGACGTTATGCATAACTGCAAAATAGCTATAGTAAAGAATCAGTGGCAACCACTATAAGGAAAAGAGGCAGTCTTTTGAAGGAAAGTTTTGAGCAGATTATGAGAGACAATCTATAAGAGCTGAAGTATGTTAGAATCAGACCCAAAGATAAGGACAGGTAATTGCTCACTAGAGAAACCATGTTGAAAACTAAAAAACAAGCTTTTGCCCATGGTACTAACTGAAATGAAGTTTATAAAGAAGATAAGAGGGGCACATGGGTGACTCAGTTGGTCAAGTGGCTGCCTTGGGCTCAGGTCATGATCGCAGGGTCTTGGGATCCTTAGGCTCCCTGCTCAGCAGAGAGCCTGTTTCTCCCTCTCCTTCTCCTGCTCCCCCTGCTTGTGCCCTCCCTCTGTCAAATAAGTAAATAAAATCTTTCAAAAATAAAAAAAAATAAGGAAGATAATATATTTTGAAAATGATAGGTAAAATATGTAACATAGACTAAGTTCTGTTAAGATTATTATTTTTTTTTTTTCCCTAATGAGACGTTGAGGAATTCTTCCTGTGGTATACTTTCACTAGGGTCTTTCTACTCCTTTCTTATTCTCTTCTCATCTTGATCAGATATAGTTCTGCTTTATTTCAATTCTTAACCAAAATCAAACTGTCTTCTTTATATCCGAATTGCATTATGATACAGTTAAGAAGTGTCTTTGACAGACTTTCTAGTAGCAACAAGAGCATCTGTTCTTGGCATGAGGGTGACTGGCCTGTACCATCCGGCTGCCCTTTGATCTTACTGTTTCACGTGTTGCTAGCCAGGCAGGTGTTCCCCTGCTGGCTCCCTCTCCCATCTCATGCTCTTTCCTCACCACTCACATGAGGACACTCTTCCCAGATTGAGGAAGAGGACTATTTGGTCAAGAAGAGATATGAACCAATTCTACCCTGCTACATTCTTCAAACCACTCTATTACTATCTTCTCATTTCTTCTTGATTTATTTTCAGGTGTTAATAATTGCTAGTAATTTGTTTGTTGAGCATTTTCTGTGCCATTGAAAGCTGAAGGTTTAATTTAGACTTGAACCTTGAAGAATAAACATCTCTTTCCTAGTACACCTACCCATATCAAATATGCTTAAATTATGTTCGGATGGTAGTTATTCAACCTCTTGTGAGAGAACAAAGGCATTACAACCAGCAAAGAGTTTCTAGAGAGAATACCCATACAAAACAAGGTGTGCTGCTTTTTTTTCCCCCAAAACCCTCTCTTACTGAAAGTCCTCAAATTTGAGATTAGCTATATAATCAAGTACCATTTTAAATGTAGAAAACTTAGACTTTGTTTTTGAAAACAAACACTTAAGTCCATTTTGATGTCTATTCTGAGTTAAGTGATTCTTGTGTATACTTTGTCTTGTGAAATGAGGCCTATAGAAAGAAATGCACTTCCAGAGGTCTTTGGATAGTGTGTAGGAAATAACAGTTCATGTGAATTGAGAAATTAAAGTTGACTTTTCACTGAGAACAGTCCAGCAGAAGGCCTCCTTAAATATACATTCCTGAGAGGGGCAAGCCATTGTTCACTAATCAGTTTTTGATGATAGGTACTTTGGTACATTATTAAAATCCTGTACTTCCTAGCATAGCAGCTGACATACAGTGGGCTTTCAATCAGTATTTGTAAGGAAAATAAAAAGCTGTCAGGTTTTCATATAGTACATATTTTTTTAACCTTCTAATCTCATTATATAACTACAGAGTCAACCACTAAACTCTGTTCAAAGATAATCTTTCAACAGAACATGCAGAATCAATTCTGTCTAATATTGATTTATTCATGATTAGAAGACTGTGTGCTTTCATGAAATTTTGAAAACAAGCAAAAAACTGCACTGAAAATAATAACTTGCAAATTCTGAAATTTTGGAAGTTTCCTTAACACTTCTTATTTTCTTTATCAAGTAGCCATCAAAGCCGTCTGTTAAGCAAATATCTGTCAAATGATGTTGCTTCAAAAAAAGAGAAAAGAAGAAGAGAAGAAAGAGAACAAGAAGAAGGAGAAGAAAAATAAGATCAAGTTTAACTGAAATGGCAGGTGGCATACAGTTCATTTTAGAAATGTCATGTAGTAATGCTTTGTTTATCTTGCCCACCTTCTAACAACTTAAATTTAAAATTTAAAACAATTTGCTTTATATAATAAAATTATTTTAAAATTGGAGAATTTTTTTTCTCTATTACATGATAGGCTAAAATGCCAAATATTTTCTTCCTGAGAAATACTGACAATAAAAAGGAAATTTTTAATGGGTCCTCATTATAAATAGACTGGTTCATTTAAGAACAAATTATGGCTGTCTTAAACCTTTTTTTAATTTATAAAATGGCAAAAATAAAAATCTCTTTTGTAAAAGATATTGTGATAGCTAATTAACAAGTTAAATGAGCCTAAAACTATGTTTGTTAAATAATAAATTGTCAATGAATGATAACTGTACTCTGCTAAATATTTTAAGGTGAAAATCCTTGGGCGTAATGGTGAGAGTTATTTGCATGGCCCTGAGCAGACATTACAACTTCTTTGAGCCTTCCTTTCCTCATCCTTGAAATGGTCATAATAAAAACATGCTTCACACTTCATATGATTTTTGTGAAGATCAAGTGAGATAACCATGAAAAACTTTTGAGAATTATAAATCTATATTAAAATGTAGTGGGAGATCAGAAACTAAAATGTGTCTCTACTTCTTAGATTTCTAATTTAGAACTGCTTGCAAGAATGTTTTGGTATGACAGGAAAATAAAATACATGGATTCAAACAAGAAAAACAACGATTTATTATTATCTGAATATCTGTATTCAATTATACTCTGCATTCATCCCTGTAAATGCTCAAGTGCTTCTTTGAAATCAGCTAATGTGAATTTCTACTTAGAAAATTATTGTATAGCATCAAGTGGTACTATTTTATTTTTATTTCAGGCATTATTAAGAATAACATATGGTAACAGAAACATTAAATATATTCTAGAGTACTTTTAGAATTGCTGTTCGCCCATAACTGATGTTCAGTCTTCTCAACTGTTTTTCTTCAGGCTATTAACTCCAACTCTGTAATGAAATAGCATCTTAGCTAATATGAGGACCTCAGACCTCAATGCTCCCATAGTAATTAAGAGAAAAAAAATCTGACATGTTTAATATGATATTCTCCTCACCTATGAATTTAATAAGACTACTAATTGATATTTTCAATAGCCATTAAAATATGTCTCATTAACAGCTTATTTAGCTGCTCAGTTCCTAAATGTTCAAAGGCCATTTAAAAAATTAAGGATCATTTGATTTCAGGTAAAAACATGAGTCCAGGGGACACTGAAAATAGTAATCTCTCCAAATACACCATGATTGTAAAATTATTAATATTCTAAAACCTACTTTAAAAAATTTAGTGCCAAAGGACTTGCCTAAGTATAGCACTTAACACAGTGTCTCACCCCTAATCGACTCTTGGTAAATATTTGTAATTCATTCTTTGACTGAAAAAGCTCTTAATATATCTTGTTTTCCTTATGGGAGCAGCTCTTTAAAATGCAGGTAAAGCACAAATAGATCAAGCAATTTACACCAGCACATTAATTTCTTTCTAGTGAAATCTTCTTTAATCTTTTGTTAAAAAGTGATAAATAGCATTTTAATTGTACTGGAGAAATCTGTTTAATGCAGATATAGCAAGAAGAGGACAGGGCTTTCTTTAATAGTTCAACTCCAAATGCACACCAAGACCGGACATCTGTTATTTTCTGGCTCTTTTGAAGCAATGGGGATGGATTTCATACCTTTCTGTAGGAAGCCTGTACATGAGTACACATACACACGTATATACATGTGTGCACATACTGAAATATCACACATTCATGTCATACCATGTGCCCATATATACTCACACAGCTCTTCTGCTAAGGCAGAAGTTACCTTAGCTGCTGCTAGTAAGACTTCAACAACAAATGAAAACTGAGCTTTTTACAACCAGGTAGACCCATGGAAATTATCCCATATGTGTGGATGCAGAGAGCACTGAGCCTAATATAAAAATCTGGTACTGGCCAGATTGAATGCCAGCAGAATTCTATCACAAATTCAGATATTCTAAAAATACTAGAGATTGAGATGAAAGAAAACTTTGAGAAGTGATTGAATAAAGTAGTTCATAGAATCAGAAAACAAAAGTCTAGTGGTTGCATTTATATACCAAGTACCATATTATCCTGTTACTCCCAAGAGGAGCCACTCCTTTGTGAGGATTTCAACAGGCCAAATGCAGGGTTTAGTGCGTATTTAATCTCTGAAAAAGAATAACAACAAAAACTAGGGAATGAGTATTAGCAGCCACCATTTTACAAATAAGTTGAGGTTTTTCAAGATTAGTTGACTTGCCTGAAATTATATTACTAGCAAATGACAAAGCAAAGCTTTAAAACTCATAACTATCAACTCCAAATTTTGAGCTTGGAACCTCTTCCAAATATGCCAGGTCTTAAAAGAGTGCTATTATTTGAGATAAATGTACAAGACACTAGGAAAAATTCACTAGATATTGAAGAATTATGCATAATTATTTCTTAGTATGTAGATACATTCCTTAAGAAGGAACAAATCTAGAACTGTGAGCATACATGTTATGTGCAAGAAGATGGGAAAATGAAAAATATACTAGTGACTCAGGTGGGATGGAGAGTAAGCCTCACCTTTATTTTCTGATGTTTTCAATAGTTGTAGTTAACACTTTTTTGAAATCTGAATACTGCATAGATTGCCTAATTAATTGTCACACTTTCAACACCGAAGGGGTATAACAGTATTATTCTATTTTATCAGTAAGATATACTGACTCCCTTTTACATGGCTTTGTCTGACTAATAATCACTATTTTTCCTTTATTTCCCAGCAGGAAGCATGCATTCTAGAAACCTGTCTCATGATCCCTTATCCTGGATTATATATCTCTTAATACTGAATTTCCCAAAAGGAAACCAAGAAGTAAAACCAAATATTACCAGAGTAAGTGTTCAATAATTTCAGCTAAGTCCTCAAAAATTTCAGGTAACAGGATAATGAACGGAGCTTTTCCTTAAACCTGCAGTTATAAACTGAGGTAAAAGTGTCGGGGTTAATGTAGAGCACAAAACCAGCCGTAATACCTAGCTTGCTAAAATGTAATCAGAGGCCGCTGGGGGCGAGGGAAGGTTTAGGAGAAGAGCGTGGGCCTTTAGATTGCTGAGGCCTGTGTGACCACTCTGCGTTGGAATGCCACAGGGAGTTGCCTTCCCCGAAGCTTTCTTAGCCCAAACAGCCACACTGTGATCTAAGAGATGTATGTATCGTCCCGTAGGCTGTGTTTAGCAGAACTCGTAGAACACACTGATTCAGTGTATGCTTTCTTTCCAGAAAACAGATCCTCCTAGTTCCAGTAAGACCCTTTGTCACGTGCTCGAGAAACAGTGATAAGGATTTGTGATTATCCTGAAGGACCAATAAAAGCGTAAGCAAAGAAGAACAAAGGGTCTTCACCTCTGAGCACTGACCGCCTTGCCTTCTCTCTTTCACAGCAAAGTTTGGAGTCATCTTTCATCTGATGGTAGAGGGAGTGCCTGCCATTCCCAGCATAAAAGCAAATTCTATAAGCAAGAAACATTTGGGGTAAACGTCTAACTGAAGACACTGTAAGAGGTTTCCAAACAAACATTACTTCCCTCAAACACATTTCCCCCTGTCCTCATCTTAAATATAAAGGCTAGAAAAGGGTAAGAAGGAAGCAACAGAAATCACTGAAATCATCATGTTGGTGTTAGAAGTTACCCTGTGTTACCCCATCGGGTAGAATAAAGATGTATGTTCCTCTCCTTCCGAGACAAATATGAGAAAGAAGTAACTCAACAGAATCACTTGTAGCATCAGGAGTACCTAAAAGGATACCTGACCTCTTAACTACTTGACTGAATGCTTGTTGAACTAGAAACCTGTAGGTCCACACAGAGCTGCTGCTTGCAGAGTAGAGAAAGCATGGTGCAAGTGTTCTCATATCACCTGAAGCCACGTCCCCTGAAGTTTGAATTATACATGAAAATAAGAGGCTAGCTGAGATTTCCATGGATAGCTTGCCTGGGAAAAACAATATGGTGAACCACCCCCTCTATACATAATTCTTTATGAAGGACTGTTGAGAGTATGTAAGAGTCTTCATTAGTGCTATGACTCTTTGTGAAGAGGTTTGGAAGTAACAGGAATAGAAAGAAGCCCTAGAGATGCCATGCATGTTGTTTCTCCTCTCTAAAAGAGCCCTCACTGACTTAGAGGACCACAGCAAAGTGCAAAATGAACTTTTGGAAGTGCAAAATGAAACCAGGGAAGATGCTACACCATCAATAAATAACTAGTTATATAATATTCCTACCTCCCTTGTCCTCCCACCCATTCCCACTCCCTACCCCACAACCCGGGGCGGGGGGGGGGGGGGGGGGAGGAAGCTAGGAAGAAAAATCCCAGAACAAAACCACTACTTCCTTTACAAGGTGCTCATCGAGGAGAGAGAATGAGCTCATAAACTATGCCCATATTTATTTCAACTCCCTACTGCCACATGCCTCAGACATGCTGGGGGAAAAGGGGAGAGGAAGCAGAGGTTTAAATATGATATGAAATTGTAGTTTTGGACACGGCTAGACTTTTAATAATGTAAGGTAACTGAAAAAAAAAGCATGAGATCTTCTTAAGAAGTTAATAAGAGAATGAAAAGCCATATTTGACAGGGCACATTTGAATTCAATGATCAGAAAATAATAAAACTGATTTATATTTACGTGCCACTGGAGTGAGACTGCTCAATAAATTGATTATGTATTTGAATGAATGAATGAAATCTGAACGCACAAATCCATGAATAAGTAAATGGCAACATAGAGGGAGACATTTTTTTTTATATTAACATTTTTCAGGATCTCTGTTTTAGAAGTTGCTAGGAAGCAACAGTATGCTAGTTATTATTGTTCTTTGAGTATTAATAAATGCTCTTCTATTCTCTTAACCAGACTGAGTTTGTTTAATTTACCCCAAATTCTCGAAAGGTTTGTGATCGCCTAAGTGGGATCCTAGTAGCAACGATGTATGAGAGCAATTATTTGCCTTAGCATCTCTGCAATAAGGAAAATGATACTTTCACATGGTAAATGTAATAGAGCACATAAAAACAGTTTCACAGGGCTAAAGGATTCTCTAGTCATGACTTAAAATGCATTTCCCTAAATAATAT
This sequence comes from Zalophus californianus, assembly GCF_009762305.2. Taxonomy (NCBI): domain Eukaryota; kingdom Metazoa; phylum Chordata; class Mammalia; order Carnivora; family Otariidae; genus Zalophus; species Zalophus californianus. The sequence continues at coordinate 107,679,021 of NC_045597.1, forward strand.
AAGATGACATACACAATAGCTATAAACAAGGATGAATTAAAAATCACAAAACTAGGGGTACCTGCCTGGGTGGCTTAGGCAGTTAAGGGGCTGCCTTTGGCTGGGGTCATGATCCTATGATCCTCGGATCCTGGGACTGGGCTCCCTGCTCAGCAGAATACTGCTACTCCCTCTCCCTCTGCCCCTTCCCCCCACTCATCTGCTCATGCTCGCTCTCTCTCTCTCTCTCCTTCTGAAGTAATAAAAAAATCTTTTTTAAAAAATCACAAAGCTATGCAACTTCCTTAGTGTTTTTGCAACCCGGCATCATAAAATTTATGAGGAAAGAATGTCTGTAGAAATCTCATCCATTTTTTCAAGGGATAGGAGATGGAATTTCAAAGAGATTAAATTAATTCCAAAGTTTGGAGCAGGTCCGTATTCCACCCCATGCCATCTTAGTGGTAGTAGAGTCTTATGAATGAGTGAAAGTACGATAGGTATTATGAGTTACACCTGCAAATCTCATATAACTATGAACATAGGCAAAGAGCAACAGAGAAGGTATATTTCTTAAACTTATATTTAGATTCTTGAGTTTATATGGTACAGGTCATATCATGAGTTTGATACTAAAATGTTTCCTGGAAATCAACCCCCAACTGCACACTGAGGAACACAGCAAACTAGGGAGTAAAATGATTATCTCAACTAAAAACACAATTGTCCTCATATCTTTCTTGCTACCATAATAGCATGTGGTGAGCTCTGAAATCCTATCATTCTTGGCTTCTCCTTGATCCCCAAAACTATTGCAAATATTGCCAAATGGAAAGAATTATATGTGGCTGGTAGCTGTTTGTTGGAAAAGCGTGAAAAAAGGCAAACCAATTCAGGTCTCAATAGTCTAGGAAAATGGAAAGGAATGTATGACTGTGATACAGAACATCAGTTTATCCAAGAGTGCTTTTAGTTGGTAGGTCATAAATGAGTTCTACCAAGTTGATATAAAATTAATATTGTGTATACTTCAGCCATTTATTTTTTAATTACTTTTTATTTATCTTTGAGAGAGAGAGAGTGTGTGTGTGAGTGGGGAGGGGCAGAGGGAGAGTGAGAAACTAAAGCAGGCTTCACACCTAGCTGGGAGCCCAACATGGAGCCCAATAGGAAGAGGAACGTGACTTCCAACCACCTCACGATCCTAAAATCACAACCTCAGCCAAAACCAAGAGTTGGACGCTTAACCAACTGAGCCACCCAGGCGCCCCATATACTTGAGCCATTTAAGTGGTTACAGCTACCCCTAACTGCTTGCCTTAAGGATTACTTAAAAACCATTGATGAACATTTAAAAAATACATGACTTTTTGTATGAACTAGTGGTTATACAGAAGGGGTTTTTCTTCTCAATTAGCACACGTTTTAAATGCTAACTATATTCTGATCCATTATTGCTAATCTTAGGGTAATGCTATCATGCTTATCTTATGATAAAGCAAACTAAAGGCAACACTATTTTTTACCATTTTAATTTATTTCAACCTTTATTAAAACCAAATTTTAAGAATATTTTTTTAACCTTGGCTTTTTATGATCTATGCTGAAGTAAATGTCAATGATGGCTGATATTTGAGAGGCTGCCTCATCCATCTCGTGCAGAAAATGCAACTCTAAATATCTTTTTCAAAAGATTATATTACATTATGCACAAATCTGTACATTATGCACACATTTTAGAGAAACTCTAAGTTCTTTGAAAATCATCCAGAGTAGAGTTACAATCTAACAACAGCAATAATAACAACAACCACAGGCCTCTTTTTCTTTACAGTAATCATTAGAGTAAAAGTAATAAATAAAATTGGTTTGCTGTTGATAAGAGAGGGATTGTTTAAAAGACTTGTTTTATGCAATGTCATTTCTTCGCTGTTCACTCAGTGTGGTTCATCAGATTGGCTTGTCTCACTTGTGGCAGGAACAGAATTTAATCTTGGCTTCATTCATAGATCGACTAATTAAATTAGGATATAAGTGTACACTAGGAAGCTGGGCTGTCACACAAACATACTCTCTCACTCTTTCTGAAAGTTCAGCAAAGAGAGGGTAAAATTTTTCCTTAACTGTGTACTTCTTTACTAATAGTTATGTTCTCTTTGCCAATAGACAGCATTTTTAAAGAGGTAAGTTTATTCAATTCTTGACAATACAGTTGTCAAAAAGATAATTGAATTGGAAGCTTTTCTTTAGAAGAAAAACTTTTTTTTAATAGAAATATTTTCCAATAGAACTGCCCTAAATAAGCAATATATAATTGTAAACACTATTTTTAAACTGCATAAAATTGCTATCGATTCCTTTTTCTCCGTTGTAGCAAAATCTTTCTTCAAGGGGGTATTTTGATAAGCAAATCATTTTGTACCAAGTACATTCAGCATTGACATAGAAGCTGTCAATTTCATTGAGAACAATTTCCTTGTGTTTTTTCATTGTTAGCATAATATTTGTTTCCTTAGTATCTTGCAGTAGTTTAAGAATTGTAATGCTTAATGCATTTTGAAGCTTAAATGACAGCACTCTTTCCTCCTGGAATGTTAGAAATGTTAGCTCCTAAACAGATTCTTAACTGGTGAGTTTCTTTACTGGTACTCCTTACTCATGACAAAACTGAGAAACACACACACACACACACACACACAGAGGAAAAAAATAATTAGCTAATCACTAATTCTTGATATCTTCAGAATCTGTTAAGCTGACAACCAATTAATGCCACTCTTTAAAGGGGGTTATTGTAGTAAATGGCCTCTTAATTTGTTATGATCTTTGTTTGACAAAAGCCAAATCGGTGGGAGGGGGTGGAGGTGAGGCACTTATTGCAAATAAGAGGATACAACTAAGACCAAGATATACTCACAAAATGGAATTTGAAATTCTTAGAAAAAATCTCGAGCATGTCAACCAGGCACTGTTAAGACTGGCGACTTGTGCAACTGCCAATACAAGAAAGAGGATATTATATTACAAAGCTATGGTCATCAAAACAGTACAGTGCTGGCATGAAAACAGACGCATAGATCAAAGGGACACAATAGAGAGCCCAGAAATAAGCCCATGCATATATGACCAATTAATCTACGACAAAGGAGGCAAGAATACATGATGGGGAAAAGAGAGCCTTTTTAATTAGTGGTGTTGGGAAACTAGACAGCTATGCAAAAGAATGAAACTGGACACTGGGGCGCCTGGGTGGCTGTCGTTAAGCGTCTGCCTTCGGCTCAGGTCATGATCCCAGGGTCCTGGGATCGAGCCCCGCATCGGGCTCCCCGCTCAGCGGGGAGCCTGCTTCTCCCTCTCCCACTCCCCCTGCTTGTGTTCCTGCTCTCGCTGTCTCTCTCTGTCAAATAAATAAATAAAATCTTTAAAAAAAAAAAAAAAAAAAAAAAAAAAAAAAAAAAAAAAGAATGAAACTGGACACTATCTTACACCACACTCAAAAATAAATTCAAAATGATTTAAAGACTTGAATATAAGACCTGAAACATGAAATTCCTAGAAGAAAACACAGATAGTAAACTCTCGGACATCAATTTTAGCAGTTCTTTTTGGGACCAGTCTCCTCAGGCAAGAGCAATAAAAGCTAAAATAAACAAGTGGGATTAAATCAAACTAAAAAGTTTTACACAGTGGAAAAAAAAAATCAACAAAATGAAAAGTCAACCCACCAAATGGGAGAAGATGTTTGCAAATCCTGTATCCAAATAAGGGGCTGATGTCCAAAATATATAAAGAATTTACAAACAATTTAATATAAAGAAAACAAACAAATGAGCAGAGAACTTGAATAAACATTTTTCCAAAAAAGACACATAGATGGCCAACAGGCACATGAAATGATGCTTAACAGCACTCATCATCAGGGAAATGCAAATCAAAACCACAATGACATATCACTCACACTTGCCAGATTGACTCTTAACAAAAAGACAAAAAAATAAGTGTTGACAAGGACCTGGAAAAAAAGGAACCCTACTGGTAGGAATATAAATTGTTGCAGCCAATATGGAAAACGGCATGAGTTTCCTCAAAAAAATTAAAAATAGAACTACCATACAATCCAGAAATTCCACTTCTGGATATCTATCTAAAGAAAACAAAAGCACCAATTCAAAGAGATATATGCACCCTTGTGTTTTGTTGCAGCATTATTTAAAGTCGCCAAGATATGAAACCAACCCAATTGTCCATCGATAGATGAATGAATAAAAAAAGATGTGGCATACACATACAATGGATATGAACTCATCCATAAAAAATAATGAAGTTTTGCCATTTGAGACAGCATGAATGGACCCAGAGGGTATTATAGTAAATGAAGTAAGTCAGACTGAGAAAGACAAATACTGTATGATCTCACTTACATGTGGAATCTAAAAAACCAAATGAACAAAGTAAAACAGAAACAGACTCATAGATATAAGAAACAAACTATTGTTTACCAGAGTGGGGAGGGGGTGCAGGGTCAGGCAAAATAGATGAAGGGGATTAAGAGGTACACACTTCCAGTCATAAAATAAGTCAGGGGAATGTAAATTACAGCATAGAGAATATAGTTACTCATATCGTAATAACTTTGTATGGTGACAAATGGTAACTAGACATGAGGATCATTTCATTCCATAATGCATAAAATACTGAATCACTATGACACATGTCTGAAACTAATAGGATATCATATGTCAATCACACTTCAATTAAAAAAAATGAAAAGAAAAAGGGTCATCAAGCTCTGTCCCTTTGCTTCTAAAATGCCAAGTTTTAAAAATGACTTGATTTCAGTTAAATCATTTAAAATGAAATAAATGGTATAATCTCATTTATTATGCTACCTCCTAGCTGCTGGATCCTCCCTGCCAATAAGATTTTAGTTGTTCTGTAGTTAATTTTAATTGGTTGTGGAAATTTAAAAATTGAGCAATAGTTTAAAAATCCAAACTTACGTTTCGTCTGTATAATTTCTTGAAACTAAGGATCTGAATTATCTCCAAAGCAACAATGAACTGGAATTGAGGTCCTGCTTCCCTGCTTTGAATGATAATACCCAGCTTCCACACGTTTCTTCCTTTTTAGATTATGCTACAACTAATTGACTTTACTTACGAACCACATTTGCTGGCTCTTAGTAGGATTTTGAGTTTCTGACCTCTCTATTAGCACTAAAATTCATTATTAAAAGATCAATTTGTAAAACAAAACCATGATTTGAATCTCTCTAAACCTCTGTATCCTCATCTGTAAAATGTACATATAGTAATAGCACTACTTTACAAGGACATTATGATGAATACATATATAAAATATTATTATAATATTTATTTATATTTTAATAAATATATATTATATATAATATAATATTATTACATATTATATTACAGTGAGTATAATTAGAGTAATTTACAGTATAGTGGATTATACTAATATTCAGTAAATAATATATTATTATTAATAATCATAGCAGAATGTTAATAGTATTTGAATCACTCACACAGCTGAGATGAAAATAATCATCAGGTTTTTTTGTTGTTGTTGTTTTGTTTTTTTAAAGATTTTATTTATTTGACAGAGAGAGACACAGAGAGAGAGGGAACACAAGCAGGAGGAGTGGGAAAGGGAGAAACAGGTTTCCCGCTGAGCAGGGAGCCCGAGGCGGGGCTCGATTCCAGGACCCTGGGATCATGACCTGAGCCGAAGGCAGACGCTTATTAACTGAGCCACCCAGGCGCCCCTAATCATCAGTTTTTGTAGGTAATTCATATCCCTGTGTCTTGTCATAATGTGGGCAGAAATCGACAGACCTCTTCAGATTATCTGCATTTCATATATCCAGACAATGTTTGAGTTCAATCAATTTAGATATATAGGTTTTTGATGTTTTGGTGAAGACATAGAACACTTCCATATACTTTTGTTTTTTAAATTTATAATTTTTTTCCTAAAAATACAACTGCTTTTAAATTTGGGGGCTGTATTTACTTGTATTGTTGTTTTTCAGCTCTTGCCTGTTTTTTTTTTTTTAAGATTTTATTTATTTATTCATGAGAGACAGAGAGAGAGAGAGAGAGAGGCAGAGGGAGAAGCAGGTTCCCAAGGAGCAGGGAGCCCGATGTGGGACTCGATCCCAGGACTCTGGGATCATGACCTGAGCCCTAGGTAGATGCTTAACCATCTGAGCCACCCAGGCGCCCTCTTGCCTGGTTTTTAATGAAATTATTTTCCAGGTTCTAGATCTCAAAGTAATACAACACTTTAAATCTTGGTCCATAGGGCGCCTGGGTGGCTCAGTTGGTTAAGCGTCTGCCTTCGACTGCCTTCAGCTCAGGGCATGATCCTGGAGTCCCGGGATCGAGTTCCACATCGAGCTCCCCGCTCAGCGGGGAGTCTGCTTCTCCCTCTGACCCTCTTCCCTCTCGTGCTCTCTGTCTCTCATTCTCTCTTTCTCAAATAAATAAATAAAATCTTTAAAATAAATAAATAAATAAATAAATAAATAAATAAATCTTTGTCCATAAATCCCTAGTTATGTTACTGTATAAGAAAAAAAAAAACAACTTGAGCTTTGTCAGTACTGCTGAAAAAGAAAAGGAACAAAATGCAAAATATTTTGCCCAGGTTTTGACAGTGAAGGGGCTTTTATTGAATTTATTGAAATGAGCACTCAGGAAAAGTCACTGCCCCCCCCCCACTCTCTAAAATGATCATTTAGGGGATGCTATTAGATCACAAATGAAGTGATGGCATGGCTTTTCTAGGAATATATACACATTTTAAACTTTAGGACTTTTATAAAACTTGCCCTGGAATTAAAGCAGTTTTCAAATTACATTTTTTTGGTCACATGGCAGCAGTTGTCTGTGTATAGGTATTCAGAAATATAACAGCTAGCAAGAAAATCTCCAGAGGGTCCAGACTCATCCCTGTGAAATAAAGCTGGTGACCCTGAGGGCAGCAGAAGTAAAAGTTGGAAAGAAATGGGAAACCACAGGGTGCCAAAGACTTACAACTTCCCCCTTCCTGCCCCAAACTGAAAGTTGCTTCAACAGTAAGTTGGTTTCTAAGTTGGTATTTCACTACTGTATTTTTTTTAATAAAGCCCATGATTTAATACTTCATCTTGCTTTACTTAAAAATACAATTCATTCTCATATTTGTAAATCTGAAAAATTTCAAGGACTTATTATTTTTTAAACAAACTTTCTGAAAGTTAAATATTTATTTCTTTGAGACTTCTCATATTTTAAACACGTTAGTCAATAGAAGAAAAGCAATACTAGAGAATGCTCCACTTTAGATTTTAGCTTCCAGGGTGCCTAAACCATCCATTGAGCTAAGAAAATACCAAGGTTCTTAAGATTAGATATTTTTAAATAGTATTTTTTAAACTTTTTATCATATAAACATTAAAATACAAAATTTAAAAAAGGTATAATACATTTACCTCAAAAGGAAGAATATTTGTAAAAATAATTTTATCACTTTTAAAAATTAGAATTATTTTGTGAAGTTTGATATTTGCAAGGTAAGACCACTGTTTTCTTTAAAATTATAATATTATCTGTTGCACCAATTGATGCTTTTACTAATTCCATTATTTTCTAAAATTGTGTTCAAGAATTTTTGCCAGGACTTTTGAGAAAATTATATTCCTTTATTCATCCTTATGGTATTCATAACAAAAATTAAAGGATAGGCAAAATAGCAATGGTTTCTATTCATACTTTTGAAGACTTAGTAGATAATAATATACCACTGACAGTTGTTCATGTGGTGCTTTAAATTATGGAGATAAAAATAAGTCTGTAGTTATATTTCTACAGTGATTTTAAGCTTTATGTAATTTCTATCATAGAAAATGTTACTATCCATCTTTAAAAAGTAAACTTAAAAATTACAATTTTCAAAGATTATGTTGAAGTTTCATTTGATTAGAGAGTTTAGAGTTTAGAGTTGCATGACTTTTTATATAAAGAGATCCATTTTACATGATTTTACATGATTTTATTAAAATTATTTATCAAAAGAAGAAATCAGTAAATATTGTATGATCTTTTCTTGTGCTTGTAATTGATTATGATATGATCCCAATTCTATTCAATAAGTTCTTATCACTAGAATCATAAAACATTAATATTTTCCTTACATATGCATAACTGAGTGAAGGTTGCTTTTTAGACATGGTAAATGACACATTTTCAATACACAGTTGGAAGAAAAGTATAGTGCTACCAAGTACTCATTATATCAACTTGAAAAGTTACATCCATTTTTATTTAACTTAAACACAAAAATAATCAATTAAAATATTATCTGGGAGTACTGGATTTTCTGGACTATCCCTCAGCAAGCAAGCATTGATATTTAAGTAAACACTGAAAAGGAATTACAATTTACTTTTCTCCCATGAAAGCCATGTTCTTAAATGTACCTCCTTTAGAATTTATATCAGAACTATAGATATGGTGGGAGGGTGGGGGGAAGAACCTCCAATAACTACAAAAAGTCATTAAATAAGTTCAAATTGAAGTACAAGGTAGAAATTTAATAGCAAAGATACTTGAATTACCCAGATAAGAAGAGGTTATAATAGGGGCGCCTGGGTGGCTCAGACGTTAAGCATCTGCCTTCCACTCAGGTCATGATCCCAGGGTCCTGGGATCGAGCCCCGCATCGGGCTCCCTGCTCCGCGGGAAGCCTGCTTCTCCCTCTCACACTCCCTCTGCTTGTGTTCCCTCTCTCACTGTGTCTCTCTCTGTCAAATAAATAAATAAAATCTTTATAAAAAAAAGAAGAGGTTATAATATAAGTGATAAAGTTTGGGTCAGTCTCAGACCTTTTCATGACTAAGTACTAGAATACTACCAAGTTTGAAGATAGATATCTTGTGACCCAAGAATTTTATAAACTGACAAGATGTCCTTCTTGTATGAAGGTATCAGAAGTAATTATCAAATACAAAAAGATTCCAAAAGCATGCCACCATATGCACCTCTTTAAAGAAAATAATCCTTGAATAGATATAGCACTTAAACAAGAGATGAATCAAAAATAAGAGCTCTAGAATGGAAAAGCTAAATAAAAAACTCTAGAAGAATGTTAATGAGAGAGAGAAATCAAAACGATAGTAATAAATCTCATATCTAAACAATACTTCATTTTGTATGTTTTATTTTAATAATTAGACATTCAAATTTTAATAATTAAAAAAATTAAACTATCAAATGAAAAATGAACACTACTTTTATAAACACTGAAAACTTTTTTCTGTAAAAACAAATATATATAAAATAATAATAGATAAAACACAAAAAAGTGTTAGTAAGCAAACAACCTAAAAGCATAAATAATGATAAAAGCAAAAACATTTTAAAAAACCTCTAAAGAAAAGCAAAATCTCACAGATAATTTTATATTTTTGTAAGAGATTCTCACAGATAATTTTATATTTTTTAAGAGATAAACTCAAAATATAAAGACACATGAGGTTTAAAAATTATATATATAATTTATATATATATATACACACACACACACAAGTCTACAAAATAAAGAAAATAGCTATAGTTGTGTTACTTTTGGGCAAAGAAGAATTAAATATCAAAAACAAATATAAAAGAATGAAGTAGATTCCTTTAAAAGAATGAATGTAGACGGATAAAACCATGTAGTATTAAGCTTTATGCTTTTTCTTCTTTTTGCATTTCTAAACCCCATGCAGTCTTTCAAAGAACCTCTAAGGAACCAAGGAAAAATCAGATTATTATAGCAGAAACGCAAAAAGTAAGAAAAGGCTCATCTTCAGTTATTTGACTTCCAAATGGGAATTAATTAAAAATTCCTGGAGAGGACTCAAAAGGAAGACTCAAACATGCCATAACAAAGCATTGACACATTATGAAGAAAGAAGGAAGACCCTGCAACCCTGCCTCTGGGAGAAGAGATGAGAGTCAGCTGGGAGCAGGGCAGAGAAAGGAATTACAACTTTGCACAAAAGGCCAGGAGAATCAGATAAAAGATCAGAACTGAGTGGGAGCTGGGGCACTAAAAAGGGAAGAAAAAGAGGACTAGAGAAAACCTCACAGGTAATCAAACAAGGAGCTAGGAAAACTAACCAAAGCCTATCCTTCTGTTGTCTGGAAAGGGAGCGCTTGTAGTCACGTTAAAAATGCAAATAAACCCTTTCACCTTTGGTAGTGCCTGAGGGCTTTCCATCAACAGCTGACTGCATATTGCTCAAGTCTAATCCAGTAGGGGGATTAAAAGTACTTGGGGGGAAATCCTAATAGCCCATAAAAGCCCAAATTGAAAGAGCAGCTGCGACAGTGATATGCAAAGAACTGCTCCAGCGAGGAACTGAAGAAAGCAGGTGGGGGGGGGGGGGGATATGACCTACCTACATTATAACACAACATTCTTGAAACACTCTGAGCAAAATGACAAATGCATGTGAAACAGCAAAAGCATAAAACAATAAAATAGTAGATACACACGGTGAAATTATAAAAATCTCTGTCCTTATCAGAACACAAATACCACATAAACAAGAGTGCAAAGACATGAGGATTCAGTCTGGGTGTGTCTGTATGTAAAACCACGGGATATAAATTATTTTTTAAATCTTTCTAATTTATTTTAAATCACCATGGAATATTCCAAAAATAATATTTTATTAAGCCACAAATAATATGCAAAAAAATTCTCATAAAACTAATTGGGGAGAAAAATATTTTTTTCATTTACCCTTTTAGGTTTCTTCCTGCGGAGCTGTAAATTAAATTGACAAAAGATGGATTAACAGGACAAAGTAAAACTTTATTCATATACATACGGAGGCACACAGAAGTGGCCCGTTAAATGGCTAGAGGCTTATATACCTAATTTAATAGGGAAAAGAGAGAGGAAAAAAGGCTTTTATGGTAAGAACAGACAGGTTTTAGGAAAGACAAATTGTTTTTTTTTGCAGAACAAATGGATAAGAAAATCTAAGATAATGTTTGCATATAAAAGTGCAAATCGTCTTTTCTGGGAGGGAATTTATGATAGTTTTACTCTTGGTCTCCTTACTGGGAGTGAAGCTACCCCAAAAAGAGGATTTATGGCAGCCTCATTTCCCAGAAGTTTCTGCATTTACTCAGGTAAGTGTAGTTCCGAGAAGGTTTTTTTCTTCATCTACTGAATCTTAAATGTTTCCAGCTTAAAATAATTTTCATACCTACTCTGGGGTTCCAAGTGGGCAACCCATTAAATATATAGCCACATTTAGGGATTTTTCATAACAACAAAGAGTCTGTTAGGTCAAAGATCAGCATCTTCACTCAGTATAATAGAAGAGTTAGGGAGAAGGGAGAGATAGTCAGCCAGTGAAATAAAATGAATCCATCCTAGTGACCAGTAGATAACAGCTACGGCAGCAAAAACAACAACAACCACAACCCTCATATTGAAGAGATTGCACTGTCTGACCACAATACAATAAAACTAAAATCAAAGCAATATATTTAACATGTAAAATTTTTATTTATTTATTTATTTATTATTATTTTTAAAGATTTTATTTATTTGACAGAGAGAGAGAGGCACAGCGAGAGAGGGAACACAAACGGGGAGTGGGAGAGGGAGAAGCAGGCTTCCCGCGGAGCAGGGAGCCCGACGCGGGGCTCGATCCCAGGACCCTGGGATCATGACCTGAGCGGAAGGCAGACGCTTAACAACCGAGCCACCCAGGCGCCCCAACATGTAAATTTTTTTTAAATATGAAAAAGTTAAAAAGCAAATAAGCATGCAACAAAAATGATAGAATTAACATAAAGTTACTAACCTTGTATAAATTAATAAGAATATATTTTTTTAGACTTTATTTTTAAATTTTTTTGTGTAATTTCTACCCCCAATGTATGACTTAAACTCACAAACGAGATCAAGGAGTCGCGTGCTCTACAGACGGAGCCAGCCAGGCACCCCAATAAGAGTAATTCTAAAACCCCAATAGAAAAAGACAAGGGAAAGGAGAAAAGGAGATGCAAAAACTAAGTACAGTCAGTTCTCTTTTTTGCAGATTCCATATTTGTGAGTTTGCCTACTTGCTAAAATGTATTTATAACACAAAATCAATACTCTCAGTGTTTTTTGTAGTCATTTTGGACATGATCAAAGCAGCAAAACCTGAAACACACCTTCACAGCTGAGGTTAAAAGAGGCAATGCTCTACTTTGTTCCTTCCATTCTCATACAGTATACAAATTACTTTTTCATGGTCTTTTTAATACCACACTTTTTTTTCTCATTTTCTTTTTTTGTTGGTGATTTTTATTTTTAAAATGGCCTCTAACTATAATGCTTAAGTGCTGTCTAGTATTTCTAAGCTCAAGAATGCTGTGATGTGCCTTATGGGAAAAAATTATATATATATATATATATATATATACACACACACACGTGTGTGTGTGTGTGTGTGTGTGTATTAAGTAAGTTTTGTTCAGTCATGAGTTATAGTCCTGCTGGCCATGAGTTCAATGTTAATGAATCAACAATTTATATTTAATAAGGTCTCTTTAAACAGAAATATAAAATAAGGTTATGTATTGATTGGTTGATAAAAATGTTGTAACCAAAGGCTCTCAAGAACATAACCTTGTATTTCCCCTAGGGGCAATGGTTTAATATTGACTAATGCAGTGTTTGCTGCAACTTTATAGAATATAACTACAAAAATAATGAAAATCAACTTTACTTGAAAAATTAAAATTCTGATTACTAATCAGGGAAAGCCAAATCAAATAATATTAAGCTGCATTTTATATTTTTAACCTATCGGATTTGGAATGATCTTAACAAAAGAGTATATCAGTGTTGAGAAGTGAATTGATAAACCAAGTGTGTAACAGAAATATAAAGTGGTACTGCCTTTTGAAAAAGCAAATTGACAACATTCATAAATAGGCTTAAACTTGTTCACACCTATTGGCCCTGGAATTCTTTAGGAATTGGTACTCGTACTATGTAAATCACTAAATCTGTGGACAAAAATTTTCCCTATAATGTTAATTAGTGTTATTCCTAAAAAAGACAGACATATAACATTAAATCTGTAATTTTTTTCAAACTCACATTTAAGCAGAAGCACAACACTGGTCTTTTCAGAAAAAGAAAAGAAGAAATTGGTGGCAAGGGAAAAATATCTCTTTCAAAGAGAATAGTGAACCAGAGACTTACATCTTTCAGAGCAATTAAAAACTTAATTAAAAAAAGAAAGAGAGAAAGAAAAGGAAGGAAGGAAGGAAAGAAGGAAGGAAGGGAAAAGGAAAGAAAGGAAAAAAAAGAAACCATGGCTGTTTCTCAAATAAAGATCCACTAAAACCTTTTTGAATAAAAAATGGACAAAAATGAGGGTGACTTGTTCTAAAACAAGAACTCTCACAAAATGTTTGGCTAACACAATATTGAATAAAGATTCTTTTAAATAACAATTGATTAGTTTGGTCCCCTTGAGAACACTTCCAGCTCCTTAAAGTTTGAATGGCTGCTCAAGTCTTAACTATTCAGCATTTAATTCTATATAAGGTTTGCAGTTCAAGGTTTTGTTTTGTTTTAAAGATTTTTTTTAATTTTTTATTTATTTATTGAGAGAGAGAGAATGATAGAGAGAGAGCATGAGAGGGAGGAGGTTCAGAGGGAGAAGCAGACTCCCTGCTCAGCAGGGAGCCTGATGTGGGACTTGATCTTGGGACTCCTGGATCATGACCTGAGCCAAAGGCAGTTGCTTAACCAACTGAGCAACCCAGGCGCCCTGCAGGTCAAGGTTTTGGGTTTGGTTGTTTTTTGTTGTTTTTTTCTTTTTTTTTCTCTCTCTCTCTCTTTTATTTATTTTTTATTTATTATTATTACTTTTTTAAAGTTTTGCTTCAGAAAAATTTCTTACTACCGAGGAATACCAACACTGCTACTTCACTTCCGGGGATAGAATCTAGGATGTTAGCAAATATGATATTTAAAATGCAAATGTTTTACACTTAAATTCATGGCAGACAAAATTTATGTTTTTAATGTTAATTCATACTAATTTTACATGCAAGAAGCTATTAGATTTTCCCCAGTGGAAGCATCCAGGATACTTATATTGTCATATCTCTTTTCTCAGATGCATATAATGCAAATTGGTAACAGTCACTTTTGTCATATTCAGATGCAGAAATACAGTAATATAAATGCATCTAGTGTAAGTTTAGAGAAAACATGCTATTTTAAAGCAGTACTATCTATTCCCTGAAATCTTAAAAAGTGGTTATTTAACAGGTGGTTCTATAGAGCTATTATGAAACATTAAAGAAAAATTAAATAAGAAAAAAGGCACTAAAAATGTCACAGGGATACTCAAAATTAACTAAATTGTGTATGTGTGTGTGTGCATATGCACACACATTTCAAGAAGACAGGCACATTAATGCCAAGAAAATGTTTTATTCCTAAATAAGGGGATATCCCACAGCTGTGCTTCATTCTGTTAATATATTTGTAGTAATGTATATTCCTTCCTGAACTGGTATTACAAACATGATGGAGATTAAAACCAATGAAGTAAAACTGCAAATTTTATAAGTCTTACATATTTTGAAACAAAATTATGGTTATTTATAACCAATAACAATATTCTATATTTTTTATATTATTTTTCTCTCACAAAAGTAGGTGGACTTGCAAGCATTACATTTATTCGAAGCCAAATTTTAAATGTTTGCTTGGTGATTCTACCCCACTCTTTCCATATCCCAGACTGTTTTTGCCGTATAGTCCAAGAGTAGGATAAAGATAAGCACACTTACTGGCTTGGCACTGATGTGTCATAGGAATGGACTAAACAAACAAACAAACAAAAAATACCAGATCATACTCCAGGCTCTGCTTCTACTAATTTCCTTAGGTTGTGGGCTGCTCACTTAATCTTTCTTGCCCAGGTGACTGATTTCTCTGTCAGTCCTAAAACTTCTGACTCTGGCTCAGATGATTCTGGATTGGCAACCTGATAAAGGTGGTGACTCACTTATTAGCATGAGAAATACTTATTACGATGAGAAATACATTCTTTCACATACCTAAATCATCACAGAATACATGTTCTCAAGACATAGATTATGGCTTTTTTTTAGCTTGTAGTGCTCCTTCCTAGAGATAACCAGTTATTTTCTCATGAAATCTTCTAGAGATTTTTCTATGCATAAAAACTGTTTTCTATGTGTAAGGTAATTTATAGGATGTGACCCAAGACCAAGCCAGATTTAGAGCTTCATAAATATAAGATAAAAAAAAAAAATCAGATGAGTGATACTGATGGGGCTCAGGACATACCACTCCAAAATATGGGCATCTTGGCATACTGAAAAACTTAAACTGAAGGAATTTGAGAAAATAGCAGAAACAGAAATGTTTAACAGACCTTTGGTTTGTTAAGAAAAGCCAAAAAACAAACAAACAAACAAACAAAAAAACCCACAAACCCCAAATGGAGTCATGTGTGCTAATCCCTTGTCACCAAACCAGGGTTTAATACCTAACCTATTGCGGTTTCAGCCTTCCTCAGGAATGTAATCCTAACCATTCAATCTGGAATTTCCTGGTGTAGTGCTGGTAAAGTAATCCACCAAATAAGCCACTTTTGTCCCCCAGGGGAGATGACCTTGCCCAAAATAATCCTTTTTTGTTTGTTTATGACTTCCTTGTCTGGCCTTCCAACACCTTTCCCTCTCTGTAGCCCTTTGGAGCTTCTTCAATCACTAGGTGAGATGCCGCCCAATTCATGAATTATTGAATAAAGGTGACTAGATCTTCAAATTTTCTCAGTTGAATTTTTGTTATATGTAACAGCCCCCTCACCTGTCTTCCCTGAAATAGATCTTAAAACTCCCAAGTGAAAGTTACCCTCCGTTTACCAGGAGGAAGGACAATATTCTACTCATCACAGATGGGTAATTTGGGGCTGAGAAATCTGTAAACAAACCTTGTTAAACTAACCATAATCTTCCTAGTTTCTTCTTCACCATTTATTGCCCAAGCCTAAATCCTTCTGTCTTTTTAATTCCTCAACAAATGAATTGATTTTTCATGCAAAAGGTATAAAAGCTTTCTGTTCTGGTCACTTCTTTGGGTCTTCATTTTCTTTTGAAGGCTCCCATGTACATGTTAAAATATGTTTACATAGGTATGTTTTTCTCCTGTTAATTTGTCTTTGTCAAGTTAATTGTTAGACCCAGGAACGAACCCTAAGAAAGTTGAGAAAAACCTTTTCCTCCACTACAATATGTCTAGTAAGTCTTACCTTATGATCTTTTTACCCTAGTCCCTAGCCCACATCCAAGATTGTGGCGAGGCCAATCTACTTCAATTCCCTGACTTAACTGTTTTGTCTTCTATAATAATTCAAATTCTTTTTTCCTAAAATATTCCCCCTTCTTTTCGTCTTGCCTTCCAACTCCTACACATTATTCAAAACTCAGCTCAGATTACTGCTTCTAAGAAGTTTGACTGACTTCTAAGACATAGTTAGACCAGTCTCTCCTAAAACTCTTATTTAACTGCTATTGTTTTAAGTCTGTTTCTCCCACTAGAAAATGCCTCTGAAAGGCAGGCAATAGAACCTAGATGCTATACATCTTTGCATTCCTAGTTCCAAGTACCAAGCCATCATAAGAAGGGCTTGAAAACTTTTCTTTCATTAATAAAGAAACCATTGGGGCACCTGGGTGGCTCAGTCGGCTAAGCACCTACCTTCGTCTCAGGTGATGGTCCCAGCGTGCTGGGATCAAGTCCGGCATCAGGCTCCCCGCTCAGTGGGGAGTCTGCTTTTCCCTCTACCCCTCCCCCTGCTTGTGATTTCTCTCAAGCTCTCTCTGTCTCTCTCAAATAAATAAATAAAATCTTAAAAAAAATAAAGAAACCATTGATAGCACTATTAACTTTGTTTTATTCTAATTGTTTTTCCTTTTATTTTTATTTTAATTAACTTACTATTTTTTTTTTTTTCCATTTCAGGCAGGGTGCCATTTTGTACATCCTAGAGGCTATCTTTTACAAGGAACTTCTATACTTATACAATAAGATTAAGACTATAAATATGAGTAGCCTTTGCATGAAAGTCAGGTATTTGCAATAAAATTAGCCTATTCAATTATATGAGCTATTCCAGTCTCCTTAATGACACTGGGCTTCTGTCTCTTGACACCTAAAACATTTTGGCTTTTTTTTTTAAATTTACTTTATCATATATTTTCAGCAAGTAAATTAACATAATCTATCAATTAATCCTGCAATAATGTTAAAATTCGAAATATTCATTTTTTTCACCAAAGACATTTTTAAAAGAGCTACTTAGAGGAGCAGGTACTGTTGTAGGAGCTGAATATATAGCAGTGAATATTAAATAAAAAACAAACAAACAAACAAAACCCTACCGTTTTGGTGTTTAAATTCTAGTAGAGAGTAAATAAGTAAAATATTTAGAATCTTATATGTTAATAATGCTATGAAGAAATGCATAGCAGAAAATGAGTTGAAAAACAGTAGGAGAGGGATTCTATTTGGAATTACATAGTCGGGGAAGACCTTGCTATGAAATAAATACTCAGGAGGTAGGGCAATTTCTCATGTAACAACTGAGGAAGAAGCATTCCAGAACTATATTACCTAAGGCCCTTAGGTAAATATGTCCACTTCATATTCAGGGGCAGCAACATGACTATGGGAGCTATGGAGTGGTGTGAAGAAAGGGGGAGCTATGTATGGGTCATGAGGTCAGAGGCGTAAAGAAAGGCAGGATTATATAAGAATTATATAAGAACTTCAGCTTTTCAGATTTTGCTTTTACTTTGAGACATATGTGAAGCCATTGGCAAGTTCATTGAAGAGAAGTATTATAATGTAATATACATTTTAACAGGATACTGGGTGAGAAACCAAAAAATAAAAACCAAGAAATAAGAGTAGATATTCCAAAGAAGTAGCATGTGTCACAGGCTGGATCCTGAAGTATGGTGGAAATGCTTGTGAAAGTCATAGGAGACAAATCTACATTTTCAGTCCTATCATCTCTATTTATAGATGCATTAGATAAATGATGAGTGGTGGGATAAGCATAGTGGGAATATTATACTGACCTTTCTGCCCTCAACAGAAGGAAAGAAAGAAATATGAATACAAGTATAAAACACAAGTATGATGAAGCAAATGAGGGGAATGATTGGTTTAAGGACTGAGGTGACCTTTAGGGATAACCACAAAAAATGGATAACAGCCCTCAATTATGTAGCATCTCTCTCTCTCTTTTTTTTAAGATTTTATTTATTTATTTGTCAGAGAGAGCACAAGCAGGGGGAGTGGCAGGCAGAGAGAGAAGCAGCCTCCCCACAGAGCAGGGAGCCCAATGCGGGACTTGATCCCATGACTCTGGGATCACGACCCAAGCTGAAGGCAGATGCTTAACCAACTGAGCCACCCAGGAGCCCCGATTTAGCATCTGTTGACAATTGTTTCAAAGTATTACACAGGTATACTTAGCTATGACAAATATTTTGAGAGGCATAGACTACTCTAAGAATACAAAGAAGAAAGGTTTCACAGACTAGTTGGACACAGAGTACTCGGACTTTGATAAATGATAAATAGAATTCTGAAAGGCAGAGGTAGGGTGTGGTAGAAGGTTGATGGATGTTCCAAATGTCAGTGCATGAAGGGCTCATTCTACAGCAAGTTCCTGGTATGGCAGGGAGAGAGTTCTGACAGATGAGTGACAGGAGAAAATCTAGAAAATGTAGGTCTTCATCAGTTTGGGCTGCAAAAAAAAAGAAAATACTATAGACTGGGTGGCTTAAACAATAGTAGGTCTTCATCAGTTTGGGCTGCAATGAAAAAAAATACTATAGACTGGGTGGGTTTAACAACAAACATTTATTTATTCCAGTTTGGGAGGCTGAGAAGTCCAGGATCAAGGTGTCAACATATTCAGTGTCTGGGGAGAACCCACTTCCTTATTCATAGCTGACCATCTTCCCACTATGTCACATAGTGGAGAAAAAAAAGAAAGAGCTCTGGCTCTTCATCCCCTTATAAGGGTACCAATACTACTAAGGTGGCTCCACCCCATGACCTCACCTAAATCTAATTACTTCCCAAAGGTCTCCCCTCCACATATCATCACAGTGGGGATTACCCTTCAATATATGAATTTGAAGGGACATACAAACTCAGTCAATACTAATAAAGTTGGATGCAACTTATGAAAAGCTGAAAATAAACATATTAGCCATTAGTATTTTATCTAAGCAATGGAATGGCAACTGAGGATTTTAGTAACAAGATTTACCTGGTTGGAAGGGTTCTAGGATGACCTACAGCAGAAGTGTGAAGGACGGACTGGGAATGGGTTCAGGAAGAAGGAAACTAGAGGTGTAGGGATCATTTGGGAGGATATTATTTCAGTTCAGGTCTTTGGGAGTCAGAAAAACAGAGAATTTTTATGAGGTTTTAATAAAACCTAGTTAAGTAGGTTGATTACTCCTCTACATTCTGAAATAACATTTAAAAGAAAATGACTAATAGAATCTATACATATTCTCCATGTTTTGCCTGCATAACTGTATTTGGGTACTAAGACTAATAATTCTGATCATGACATCAAAATTCAATTTTATTCTAAGTAAAAATAACAGAATTTTTCCTATAAAACATATGTTTAAGAACTAGTTCTGTAAATAACAATATATTTATTTTGACAATATAAATAAATATCATGATCATTTTTTATTCCTAAAGCAAAATAATTGTGTGTATCACATTCATATATTTCTGTCCTATTACATGATTTATCATTAGCATATTAAAAACTTTGCAGAGGAAAATTCATCATTTTCATTTCAAAATATGAATATCATATAAATTTATATATTTATATATAGAATATTATATAAATTTATCATATTAAATTACAGAAATTGAATTAAAATGAGTTCTTTATATTCACAAAGAGTTGAAGCTAATAATCAGTGTTTCTTCTTTCTTTTTTTTAATCATTTCTGTTAATATATCTAGGCAGTTTAGTTAAATTTGATATGGAAGCTGAATTATCCAGATAATTGTGCTTATGCTCCTTCTAATTGGAAAATAATTCTCATCTTTTGCTTAAACTTTAGATAAGATTTTTCCCATTATGTTTTACATGCTTAGGTCCCCCAATTTTAATTAATATTTCCATAGGCCCACCATATCCCTGATGGCTCCTAAAGATCTACAGAATCCTAGGTCTCCTTAGAAAGTAGCATGCAAACTGGTATAATCTTCATTTTTTATAGTAGAGTAAATTGAGGCTGGAAAATTTCTGTGATTTCCTCAAAGTAGCCCAGGGCGGAACAGAACTAGGACCATGACAATGATATTTTAATCATAAATTCAGTGCCTTTTCTAATATCCCACCTTGACAAAAATCACTTTGCCCAGTGAAGAATGGCAATTTCATACTACATACACACTCTGCTATTTCCATGTTCTTACCATGCATTGATCATTCTGATTTTCCTTTGATTGCATATTTTATGAGGTGGTCCATTTTCAATACTGTAACTCATTTTGCTATTGCTTGATCACTTACATAACCTTGTTGGATTACACATAACATTAAGCTGTCCATTCATGTTTATATCTCTGGTTCATATTTTTCATATTTCTAACAGCTTTTATTAAAATTTTACTTGATCCTTTCTCTAGATTATAACTAAAGATGACAAGCAAACCTAGGAATGACTAAAGTACATTTTCATTTATTATTGACCTTTTTTTCAGCTATCCCTTTTCTATCTCCAAATCAATGTAACTAAAGTAATTTCATCTATTTTATGAATAGAAAGATAACACAGTCCCTGTGGAATAAGAATTATACATTTGTTTACATCACTTTTTTCTTTTTTCTTTTTTTTATAATTCAAAGGAAACAGATTTTAGATGTGTTTGAATATAAATGCTACTGATCTTGGAAATAGTTCTTTATGTTTTGTGTTACTTTTAGTGGGTTTTGTTTTAAAACTCTTGTAATGTGATCTTTTAAAAATGTTTTTAAATCAAATCCTAAAGGACAGATGGTAAGTAGTTTTAACTCCAAGCAATTTAATAGAGAGTGAGGAAAAGGAAAGAATGAGAAAGGAATCACAGAAGAATTGGAAGGCTTAGAAAATATCAGTTTGATTTTATCATGAGACTAACATATTAGACTACCTCACTGCTTTCTTTCCCCAGTTATATAGTGATTCCTAACTTTACTGTTAAGCATTGAACATGTGAACACATTTAAAACATCTGAGTATTAGAAAAATTAGTTGAAAAGATAAAATTGAAGAACAGTACTATAGTAGGGTTCCAAATAAGGGTGAAATAGGCTTATTCCAAATGACAAGAAGTATTGGATTTCTGTAGATGTCAGTCTTAGAAATTCAAGCTGCTGGCTTTCAAGATAAATTTAACTGAATTAATTAATTTGCTATTCCACTCCACCAAATAAACACCCCCAAACATAAATAGCTAAACATATGACAGTTTCTAAAATATACTAGCGTTTCTTGAATTAACTAATTTAAAAAGAAGTGCCTAGGTTCTTGTTCAACATATGGATTACTAGGTCATCTCCGAAGATAATAAGCCAAAATAGGCTTAAATAGTGCTAAGGTAGTATCCTTTTTGATCAAACTCCCATATCAGACAAGTATAAGAAACACGGTGTCAGTGGGTCAGTCCTGGCATGGGAAATGTTTCTTGAGGTTTCTTATTTGTCTCTAAATCAGAATTTGGTGTCACTATATTTTTGTTTTATTTGAATCCAGAACTAATTTTTATGTTGGAAATCAGAGTAAAGGTTGCCCCTGTGGGGTGGGAAACAGTAGTGACTGAAAAGAAGTTTCAGGAAGAGTTTTTGGGTGCTGAGTCCTGTGAATGTTGTTTAATCCTATAGATCCATTTTCAAATGTTGTTTTCATATGTTTTGAAGTATATCCACTTTCTTTCTTTCTTTCTTTTCTTTTTCTTTCTTCTTTTCTTTTCTTTCTTTTCTTTCTTTTTTTTCTTTTCTTTCTTTTCTTTTTTTCTTTCTTTCTTCTTTCTTTCTTTCTTTTCTTTCTTTCTTTCTTTCTTTCTTTCTTTCTTTCTTTTTCTTTCTCTTTTCTTTCTTTCTTTCTTTCTTTCTTTCTTTCTCTTTTCTTTCTTTCTTCTTTTTTTTCTTTTCTTTCTTCTTCCTTTTCTTTCTTTTTTTCTTCTTTCTTTCTTTCTTTCTTTCTTTCTTCTTTTCTTTCTTTTCTTTCTTTCTTCTTTCTTTCTTTTCTTCTTTCTTTCTTTCTTTCTTTCTTTCTTCTTTCTTTTTCTTTCTTTCTTTCTTTCTTTCTTTCTTTCTTTCTTCTTCTTTCTCTTCTTCTTTTCTTTCTTTCTTTCTTAAATTAACATATAATTATTATTTGTTTCAGGGTATGGGTCTGTGATTCATCAGTCTTATATAACACCCAGTGCTCGTTACAATACATTCCTCCCCATTGTCCATCACCCAGTTTACCTATCCTTCTATCCAGTTCCCCTCGAGCAACCCTCAGTTTGCTTCCTATGATTAAGAGTCTGCTATGGTTTTTCTCCCTCTCTGGTTTCATCTTATTTCCTTTTTTCCTCTCTTCACTTATGATTCTCTGACTTGTTTCTTAAATTCCACATATGAGTGAGATGATATGATAATTGCCTTTCTCTGATTGACTTATTTCGCTTAGCATAATACCCTCTAGTTCCATCCACGCCGTTGCAAATGTCATTTCAAATTTTTTGATGGCTGCATAATATTCCATTGTGTGTGTGTGTATACACACACACACACACACACACACATATATATATATGTATAATTCTTCGTTATCCATTCATCTGTTGATGGATATCTGGGCTCTTTCCATAGTATGGCTATTGTGGATTGGCTGTCACTATGTCTTAAAGTAAAAATAAGGTTCTGGTGTGAATTACAAAAATAAATTCAGGGATGCCTGGGTGGCTCAGTCAGTTAAGTGTCTGCCTTCGGCTCAGGTCATGAATCCAGAGTCCTGGGATCAAGTCCCGCATGTGGCTCCCAGCTCAGTGGGGAGCCTGCTTCTCCCTCTGCCTGCTGCTCCCCCTGCTTGTGCGCTCTCTCTCTGATAAATAAAAAATCTTAAAAAAAATAAGTTCAGACTTTTCTTGAATGTATCATTCATAAAATTCATCCTCTTGTATGCTTTCCTTTCTTTATTACTTGAGTGCAGGAAGTAGACTGTCCTAGTTCAGTGCTCAACTCCTAACACAAAAGTCCAGAACCTGGTGATCCTTGATCAAAACTTTCTGCTAAATGAATGCATTAATTACTACGTAGAGAAACTATCTATAAATGGGAATTTTTAATGCATTCAGAAATAAAATGTAAGGAATTGAGGATTCAAATATACTGAATGCAATTTATATCAAATATTTTTCTCCCTGAAAGAGTTGCCAACTATTCCATAGCTAAAGGGGGGAAAATATCCTCCTGATTTTTAGTTTTAGGTAGTTAGACTTCCAAATAACTATTATCTTTTCTAGATGTACTCCCCCAAAAATCAGTTGACTTCTGAATAGGTATACGAAATGTTTCTTTTCCATGATTGATGCCCATTTTAACTACCTTGTTAACATAATACATCATTTTCAAATAGTCAAGAGCTGACTTTTTTGGTATAGCAATTCACATGTTTGTTAAGCTCTCTCTAGGACTATATGGAATGTAACCAAAGGAAATTTCCTAAATATCTCCTTTTCTGAGTGAAGAGATTGAAATAAGCAGCATATTTCACTAATCCAATTCTATGTGCTTAATAAAAATAATTTATAACTCACACTAAATGCACAGTGAGGGTCAAACTATCTTCTAAATGTTTAAATATGTTATTGAAGTTTCACTCTAACAATAATCCAGTGAGATATTTATTACCTCCATGTAAGAGATGAGTTACCTCAGTATCTCATTTTTTTTCTCTTCTCTCTCTCTCTTTAAATTTTTTTTTGTGAAATTCCTATATAGGAATTTACAAAGATTATAAAACTATTTTAACAAATTAAGGTTAGAAATTTTCAAAACTCAAAAAAAACACAAAACATATCCTTAAAGTTCAAAGCAATATTAATAATCACAGTAGAGCAATGTCTATAGGGAATTCTGGAATTTTACATCGATGTAGTTAAAAAAAAAAAAAGCCTGCCTTCTCAGCAGATATCAAAGATTTCCATATTGTATGCTAACTGCTCAGGCGGTTAATTTGCACTAATCAGCTGGAGACAAAGGGAGAGAAAATTACAGTAACTTGATGAGTTAATTTTGTGTTTTATAGTCATTGTCTTCCTGGGTTGCTAAATGCTCCATCTTTAACATAGTTTTGAGATATTACAGACACACTTGTCAAAACCAGGCAACACATTTGTGAACTGTTAAAATCATCTGAATTCTTTCACTCTTTTTTTTTTTTTAAGATTTCTTTTATCCATTTGACAGAGAGAGAGACACAGCGAGAGAGGGAACACAAGCAGGGGGAGTGGGAGAGGGAGAAGCAGGCCTCCCACCGAGCAGGGAGCCCAATGTAAGGCTCTATCCCAGGACCCGGGGATCATGACCTGAGCCGAAGGGAGATGCTTAAGGACTGAGCCACCCAGGCGCCCCATTACTCATTTGTTTTAAAAGAGAAACCGGGCCCTCTAAATTGAAAAAGGCAGGCCTGAGGGAATAGAATCTCCCCCTACAGAGTCTTTCTGTACATTTTATTTAGAGGTCTCTATGCATAACCTTTCAAGACATTTGTTAGATATTCTAGGGGTTTTGGATTAAAACTAAGATGGCAGACATAGTCTCTTTATAAAGTGAGAGAGCAGAGTGTAGCTCCACACTGACACTTAAGAGATTATTTCATCCTCTTCCCAAAGGACTGAGTCAAGTATGCCATATCCATGAAAATACTCTATCATAGTCTCAAGACGACTGCATCAAAGTACTTTAATTGCAAAGGGAAAGTACACCATCCTGGAGAAATCTAAAGCAATAAATCAAAACTTAATTTATGCATATCCTGTTAAGATATTAAAGACAAAGAACACCCTTCAATGTTAAACCCAAGAGACCTTTCATTATTTCTTCCAATGCAATTTAATACCAGGAAGCCATTACGTGTCTACTATATATAAAGAACTGTGCTTACAGAGTAGAGCCTACTGAGATGAATACAGTATAGTCCTGGCCTAAGGAGGGTCTTACATATCAATTTCAACAAGCTAATCGGTATCTATCAGACTGAAGATCCATAATAATCATAACTTTGTATTATGGAAAATGGTCACCAGCAAATACTTTTCATGACAGAGAGAGGGGGAAAGGTTACTCATTTAAAACAGCGGCAACAACAACAACAAAAACAGGGAGTAAATACTCAATTATTTAGAAGTATGCCGCAACACTGGTACCTTTCACTTACTGTAGAGCTCCACAGACTAGGAGACTTTCTAGAAAACAGGCATTTAACTCTCTGAAGACCAGTAGATTCCACAATTGACAATTTTAAAGAAATCAATACATGGATTAAAGCAATTTACACCAAATACTGGCTTCTTGTAATATAATCAAACCCTCAATGAAAGAAGTAGATTTTGCTTCATTTTCTTCTGTTTTGAAAATCTAATGGAAAAGGCTTTGGGGATGGAACTTTGGTCTATGCCTTTTGAAAGTGCATTTGATGGCTATACACTACTCATATAGATCTTTGTATTTTTTTCTTATTTATACCTGAGTTCACCTAAATGAGTATCATATCTAGGTTGAAAAATATGAAATTGACCATATTTGACCATTTTTAACCTCCACAAATATTTCAACCCAACATTCCCTACCTTAAATACCATATATTATGATTATGTCAAATGGAAAATCTTTTGTAACATATTTTGTAAACTCTAAAAAGCTATATGGTTTAAATTAGGTAATGAAATAAAACTGGCTTAGATTGTCATAATTATCTAGAATATTTCTGGTGTCTTTCTTTTAACTCTAAAGTTTTACAATTTTATGATTCTAAAGTGGGCTCATCATTTTGCTCTTGGTTCTGAAATGAAGGAAATGTGAAACCAAGGCAACTCCTTCTTCAGACAGAGAATTATTATTTTATTTTACTTTACTCATTCTGCTTCATTAGTCTAGGCTAAGCTCTGAGAATCCAGACAGGGCTTCAGAACAAGTAGTTATAATCAGAAAACATCAAACATTAATTAAGATGCCCCTTAATTAACTTCACATTATAGAGTCCACCATGATTGTACACTGGAATTTTGACCTAATAGCTTTTAACAAAGAGGGAAGCATAATGTTAATTGTTTTATTAGGACTTTGTAAGGATTAGTTTCTGAGTTAAACAATTTGTATGTTTTAGAGGGCACAAACCCTTGAAAGAGACAGAGTTGGTTTGGAATCAAATCCAAATAATGC
This sequence comes from Zalophus californianus, assembly GCF_009762305.2. Taxonomy (NCBI): domain Eukaryota; kingdom Metazoa; phylum Chordata; class Mammalia; order Carnivora; family Otariidae; genus Zalophus; species Zalophus californianus. The sequence continues at coordinate 107,705,584 of NC_045597.1, forward strand.
TGTTTATCAGCTTTGAGATATTGGCAAGGTATTAAATCTCTCTAAATCTCAGTTTCTTCATCTGTGAAATGGAAAAATGAAGAGTAAAACTTCACAGGGTTATTGTCAGATTTAAAAGCAATAATTCACAGGGAGTGTTAAACTATGCCTTGTTTAGGGGTACCTGGGTGGCGTGGTAGGTTAAGCCTCAGACTCTTGGTTTCAGCACTGGTCATGATCTCAGGGTCCTGAGATGGAGCTCTCGGGAGAGTCCCAGGGTGAGCCCCATGGCAGGATTCACGCTCAGCAAGGAGTCTGCTTAAGATTCCCTCTCCTCCGTCCCCAAACCCTACTCTCTCTCTCTCTCTCAAATAAATGAATAAATCTTAAAAAAATAAACTATGCCTTATTTAAAAGCATCTATAAATCCTATTACTAATTGTATATTTCAAAGATATCATAGTAGACCATATCTGAAGGATTTATAACATCATCCCATCTAAACCTCTGCCTCAGAAAGGATTATATCACTTGACGACTTATGGTTAGAATACAGTCAAAGAAAGTAAATACCTTAAAATAACATTTTCTTTGCTTTGCCACCAGATGGTGATTGTGTTTTCTTTAGTAACTTTTAAAGTGACAGTTTTGGTTTTTTTAAAAGGAGAAATGTTAAATATGTGTATGCAATTGATAGTTAATCCTTAACTATTTCAAACGTTTTATCATCTCTTTATCTGGTTTCTAGTTAGATTAGTAACAGATATTCTAAATGCTTTTCTTACATATATATATATTTTAAAGATTTTATTTATTTATTTGACAGAGAGAGAGATAGCAAGAGCGGGAACACAAGCAAGGGGAGTGAGAGAGGGAGAAGCAGGCTCCCCGCTGAGCAGGGAGCCCGATGCGGGGCTCGATCCCAGGACTCTGGGACCATGACCTGAACCGAAAGTAGATGCTTAACGACTGAGCCACCCAAGCACCCCTCTTACATATATATTTTTAAAACTATGTTCTATAATAGTTTTTAACTATTACTTTCTCTAAATAAGCTCTCTGATTAAACAATTACAACATATAACGAACAAATTTTGAGTCATGTTTTGTTTGTGAGGTATTCATATACTTCTGTCTCAATACAATAGTTAATCCTTAAAACTACTTTCTTTACAAAAAAATAATAGCTTCAGGGCACTGGGTGGTTCAGTGGTTAAGCGTCTGCCTTGGCTCAGGTCATGATCCCAGGGTCCTGGGATCAAGCCCTGCGTAGGGCTCCCTGTTTGGCAGGAAGCTTGCTTCTCCCTCTCCCACTCCCCCTGCTTGTGTTCCCTCTCTCTGTGTCTCTGTCAAATAAATAAATAAAATCTTTAAAAAAAAAAAGCTTCATTAGCCAATTAAAACATGTTCCAAACCAATAGTTGACTTGCACACTTCCAATTGTTACGTATTTTGGAGACTGGCCACTACTTTTTCCTCACAATTTTCTAGCTTCCTTTTACCTAAACTGCTTTTTGTTCTTCTCTAGTCCCTTCTTAAATGCTTTCATTCGGAAGAAAGACCTTCCTCTGTTCTAGCGTCCCTCTAGCTGGACTAAGAATCAAATTGACATGAGACAGATTAACAGGAGAAAATCAAATTTAATAGGTATATGCACAGGGTCGGGGGGTGGCACAATCCACATAGACAAGAAATTCCAGAGACAATCAATGAGACAAAATGAAGTTTATATGAGCTAAGAAAAGGGATAGGGGCCTGAGGATACAATGGGGAGAAAGCTCTTTAGCAAGAAGGGAAAAGGAGATGTTTGGAAAAACAAGATTTTTCTATTATGCAGATGAGCTCTTTTGGTTAAGGGGGCCTCTGTTAATACTTCTCTTCCTGTTGCAGGCTCTCTTATCCAGTATAAATTTAGGCAGTTATGGAGGAGGCAGAGAACATTTCCTGCATCTGCCAGGGTTTGTTTTATTTAATTGTTTTTTTTTTCTTTTTTATCACTTTTAACTCAAAATGGTCTTTATGCCAAAGTGGCACATTTTGGAGGAGCAAGATGGCAGAGGAATAGGAGACCTAAATTTCATCTGGTCCCAGGAATTCAGTTAGATAGGGATCAAACCATTCGGAACACCTATGAACTCAACAGGAGATCGAAGAAAAGAATAGCAGCAACTCTCTGAACAGAAAAGCGACCACTTTCTGGAAGTGTATATTTTTCTGGGGTCGTTGTTACCCTGTTAGCATTTTGTTCTCTCATTCATCTACTCTCCTTTGGACAAAATGACAAGATGGAAAAACTCATCTCAAAAAAAGAACAAGAGGCAGTACCGACTGCCAGGGACCTAATCAATACGGAGATTAGTAAGATGTCAGAACTAGAGTTCAGAATGATGATTATAAAGATACTAGCTGGGCTTGAAAAAAGCATGGAAGATACTAGAGAAACCTTTTCTGGAGAAATAAAAGAACTAAAATCTAACCAAGTCGAAATAAAAAAGGCTATTAATGACATGGTGCAATAAAAAATGGAGACTTTAACTGCCAAAGTGGCACATTTTGGGGCAGCCCACCCTGGGCCCCTATCCCTACATTTTCCTATTTGAAATAAAGAAAAAGGAGGAGAAAAAAGTTTGAGTAGCAAATAGATACATATCCTAGATATTTGGCAAGCTTGATGTGGCATGTCTCAGTTGGGATTAGTCCTAAAAGTAAAGGAGTAAATTCTTAGCTCCTTTTAGAAAGAAATGACAAAAGTATCTTTTTTTTTTTTTTTAGCAGAAAATAACTGGAGGAGAGAAAATGAGAAAGGGAGAAGGAAGGATGAAGAGACAAAAGGACAGAGGGATAGAGAGAGAAAGCAATTAAAGCACATTTCTTCATTAGTTAATTTATTTTTCTATTTAAAGTCTGACTTTTTAGAAATGAAACAAAATTTTCATAAAATATGAAATGAAAGCATAAATAGATGTGGTAGCAAAGAAAGAGCTAAACTGGTCGATAAAATAAAATATAGTTTGGTGATCTCACCAAATTTAGGAACATGCATGAATTATCTTGTCTGATTCCTAAGGTCACTGATACATGTTCTTAAATGTCTCTTTTGATTATTTCTTCTTTCTTTTTCCCTTCTTACCTGGGAAGATTATAATAGCTGGAAGCTTTTCTTCCTCCTCTCCCAGGTATATGAAATCTTGGGTCAATTCTACAAAGTGTAACAGTTAATTGGGAAGCACCACATTATCTCACACAGCTTCTTTGTGTATTTTGTGATTTGTAGATCCCAAAATGATATACTGCCCACAAAAGGTATAATAGAATGCTTTTAAGAAACTCAAACAATTATAAGACAGAATATAGTATTTCTCTGTCCTTTGAGTTATCAAGCCCTGTTAATTTCTCTTTGTGGAGCTGTTCTGTGATAGTCCACTTTCCTCTGGTTTTTATACCCAGTTTTTAGTTCCAAGGTCATCCTTTTCATTGCATTAAAACTGTACTTTGTGATAACACTCACCTATTTCTGCCCCTTCTAGCTTATCTAATGTCCCCAGCTTACCTAATTTTCACATTGTTTAGACTGGGATGAAGAAACTCTATTACATGATTGAAGAGGTAAAGGGGCAAATGAAAAAGACAGGAACAAATACCTGAAAGAACAATAAAAAGGCACAAAATGATTCCATTCAACCTTGTAGTGAGCTTCACTTTTCCATATTTTGCAGGACACTTAAAAACAGCTCTGCTAACTTAATATATAGGGAAAGGACCCACGTTGTTTCTATTTTTATTGTTATACATATCTTCAGAAGGGTGGGGGGAAGGATTGTATACACATATACATTAAGATTACAAAATCAGCAATATCTGTTTTCTGGACCACTAATCTTTCACTTTCCCCTTTCTGGGTTCTAAGTCTAATGAGCTGGAAAATCAAAATATATTTGTTACGATCACCACTTAGGTACTTGAGAAAATAACAAAATTAAGGATATGGAAAGGAAAAAGGGAAATGATTTTTTAAGGAATTAAATAGCAGTGAAAGAATAACATTTAAATCAAAGTATCTAGAGAATGAGAAAATATGAAAAACATTTGAATGCCCAGGTCAATAATCTTCTTCAGAGAAAACCAAATTAGCTTAAAGTTATGAAAAGGAATGAAAATACCTGGACAATTATGTTATAAACAAATTGCTACATTGACCCCTTCAAACAAGCAGGATGCTAGCAACACCTGTTCAGAGTTTAAAAGAGTCATGGCTCATTTCTCCTTCCTCTTCCTTGAAAATGTTATGTACTGGGGATAGAACATAGGCACAGTTAGAGCAGTGCATAGATGGTTAACAAGGAGAGGTGAGCCTATGCATGGGCAGGTTATTCTAGAAGCTTGAAATATTCTGGATGGTAAAAGAACACAGAAGGAGGAGGTAGGAAGTGTACTTCAAAACTCATGGCTTATATTGCTAGTCATTATTTTGCTTTTGGTTTATGTCTTCCCTTTTGTGGACATTCTTTTATTCTGAAGCCAGAATGGTGCTTTAACATATCTATTACTTGCTCCATTGACTTGTCCTTGCACAATGGGGGCACATACTATCTTTCCTGATGAGTTCTAACTATGAACTGGTTCCTATGTAACAACCCAGGGATACTGTGTCCTGCACTGATATTGTGTCCAGCACATAGGATATGCCTAATAAATAAGAGAACCCCATTCCATGTATGTGGAGGAAAACACAGAAAAGTGAAGCTCGTTGAATACTGATGCATATATAGAAATGTTCTCTGTGAACTTTATCACTGTTTAGGTCCGGTATCTACAAGAAAGTCAAGTTTCACAAACTTAGGCTCTAAGCCCAAAGAATTCTGCCCATACCTTTTTTCTGACCCTATCTGAACCCAGGAAAACCCTCTACTCAGCCTTTAAAATGTAATGTCTGTCATCAATAAAATTCTTTGTATTTTTAGCCTCCTAACATTCCTTTCAACATTTTCATTCTGCCTGAAACCTGATTCTCCCTTAAGGACATTGGTTCCCCTGAGCTTTTTCAATTGACAGCTATTTTCTATCCACACCCTTCTTCTCCCCCTTATTATTTGAGTCTGGAGGTTTTGAAGCTTAGTGCATTTTCCAGGTAATTTTCTTTTCTCCATCCCTAAAAGTACCCACCCTTTGATCCTCGGTCCTCTGATGACATTATCCCTTATTCTCATTGCGGTTCTTTTCCCGACTCAAGTCAGGAATGTCCTTGAAATTTCTTATTCCTTTCTTACCAGTTCTCCAAAGTAGCTCCTGCTTAATTCTTTATGATTTTAACACATATGAAGATGATTTTTCCAATACACTAGTCTCGTGGGTCCTTGACCTCTTCTCCTCAAATGATCATGTTCTCCCCCATAACTCAATCAGCCACTCTCATAATTATAGTCTAAACTTGCCACTACCAAAATATGTAATCTCTCTACACTTTTAATTTCCAGTATCCCATTCTATGAACACAATCTCTCATCCTTCCAGCTCACTTACTTTAGTACCTTACCCCACAAGCCTTCAACCCTTTAGATCATTAATCCATTTTAAACTGTCTTGCCCTTACCTCCCCTATGCCCTTTCTTCCTTTTATAACCAGTTTAAATCCTACGCCAATCATTTATTTACTCCATACACTCAACTTCTGTATCTGTTTGTGCTTCAGTAGTGTAACTTTATACCTGTAGCCACAGAGGTGAATTTGGTTGGAAGAAAAAGAAACACTCCCAAAATCATGCTAAATAATATAGGCTAACAAAATATTCCACTCCAAATTATGCCACTTTGGCATAAGGATTATTTTGAGCTGAAGGTTATTGAGAATAAATAGATACAAGGAAAATTCTCTGCCTTCCCCCTATTTGCCTAGAACCAAGAGATAAATTTGCAGAGATGTCTTCCTTCCCCTCTCTACCAGGAAGGACAAAATTTAATCACAGGAGACTTTTGGGCTTGATCAGCCCAAGAGAGGCAGCACCAGAGGACTCCACATAACAAACTTTACTAACTAGCTCTTATCTTGTATTAGTTACCATATATTTGCCTTCCCACAGTATGCTACCTCTGAGATTCAAGGTCTTTTTCTTTGTCTTATTGCTTCCCTAAAAATGCATTGTTCTATTGCTAAAATGTTATATAAGCCCAAATCTTTTTTTAATTAATTTATTTATTTGACAGAGAGAGAGCACAAGCAGGGGGAGTGGCAGGCAGAGGGAGAAGCAGGCTCCCCACTGACCAGGGAGCCCACTGCAGGACTCGATCCCAGGACCCTGAGATCGTGACCTGAGCCAAAGGCAGATGCTTAACTGATTGAGCCACTCAGGTGCCCCATAAGCCCAAATTTTAACCAACCCTCAGTTACTCATCCCTGAGTTCCCCTCATGTGTATATGAGATATACATGTTAATAAACTTCTGTTTTTCTCTTGTTAATGTCTTTTGTTACAGAGCCCCAGGCAAACACCTTTAAGGGTAGAAGGAAAATTTTTTTTTTCCTTCCTAATAGTCTCATTTTTACATTTATGATCATAATCTCAGGAATCACAGCAATTATATTTCTTTGGTTACTCTCTCCTACCCTTGTGGATCAGTGCTACTCAAAACAGCCCCGGCTTATAGACAGTACATGAAATGTTTGCTATCAGACTACAAGATATGTAGTGGAGTTAAAGGAAACATTTGGGATATTTTGTAGCAGTTTTGTCATCAGCTAGACCCCCAAGACCTGACCTTTACTGCCCACCTGCTTGTATTCACTGACCTTTGTTTCACATTTTTCCTTAAGCTGTTCTTTCTAGTGTATCTCTTAACTCAGGCAGATGGGAAGCAAACCCACCCCTTGCCCCTCGAGTGATAACAAATGCCTTGACAGACCTTCAGCCAGCCCAGACAACCCAGATCAGTAAATGAAATGATTGATGTCTACACAGAAGGACCATAGAGTGACCTCTAGAATGACAAATGAGCACCTTTACCTCGTTATAAAACTAAAATCTCTGCCCAAGGTGGAGCACCAGCCTCATTTACATAATATACAATGTACGTATAGGCATGTTTCCTGAAGGCACATGCATGACCTTATGTCCACCTCTACATACAATGACAAGCCTTCCCTATCTAAATATTCACCCTAACCCTAAATAAAAGGATTCCCTCGCTCTGTGAGTCATGGCTTTGGAAATTATCCCCTGTGATCTCATTTGCTGTGAATAAAGTTTTCTTTGTACGGCAATTCAACCT